>NW_024538580.1:0-678602 GCF_016647635.1 Suillus subaureus | reverse complement strand
CACCCAACGATATGGAGACCAATTCGTACCCTAGACAAGATTAATATAAGAAAGTACTTCAGGAGTGCTCAAAAGAGACACAAGACTTGCCCAGGCTTGAGAACCCCAATCCCTAGGCAGATCTCTCGCCATGATCGTGGTCACAAGCAGCAAGGTGGGCGTTGGTGAGTCCGGTCACCCCCGCTCCGAGGATGATTAGAGGCACACGAAAATTGGAAGCAGAAGACGTGGCTCCTGTAGTGATGTCGATAATAGAGGGGACAATAACTTTCGCTTCCGAGCTCGGAGTATGAGCGCCCCTTGGGGTATAAATAAATGTATCTGCGATAGACGGACAATCCAAATTTGAACGAACGAACTCGAAATCGTCGGTGTGGAATTTCTGTCAGGGGCCCTGCCTTGCCATGAATGTCAACCAAACATAAAGATAGTCCTCGATAGTAGATTTAACATTGTCGGAGGGGCATAAATAGCGCATGTTTAGGGACTGAATGCCTATCTGACCGGCACTTAGCCCCAAAGTGTCAGCTTTCTTAGCTGCACATTCCTCTCCTCTGAGGATCTATGTGCGACAAAGAGCGCGCCCAAACGCGTAGCTATGATGAATGAGACGGAAGATAAATGATAATCTGGGTGATTACGCACCACCTGCAAAATCGCCCTCCATACATGGCGTTGCAACAAGGCCTGCTGCTTTCAGAGCGACCATGACCTGGCCATATGTCCCGCGGAACAGTGTGTCGCGGCTATGATAATCAGGAACATTTGTCGAGATCCATCTGTTCCTCAAGTGCGGAGGGAGTATCCATGCCTGCCTCGACAACAGCGCTAGTGATCGTTTTTTGCAAACGCACAAGTCGACTTCGGGATGATGCACGTGGATCGCATGGGGGCGTGGCGAATTGTATGTGGAGCCCGTCCACATGGATGCCTTCAGGTTCTTGCTGAGGCACGGGGGGAAGGGGTTTGGGAACGTGCGCAGGTATATAGCACCACGTGTCGATTGGGTTGCTGGATGGATTTTGGGTTGTCGAGTAAGGTTTGCGTGTGCTTGGATGAGCATTCTGGTGTTTCCGCTTGAAGAATGAAGACGCTGAGCGCATACCAGGCGCGGAACGAGATAAGGATACCAGGCGCGAAATGGATGAACGAGTCTTTAGTGGGGATTCTAGCATACATTGCGAGATATGACAAAAAGAAGAAGTTGAGCTTGTAGCAGATGGGCATGAGTAGGTCAGAGATTGCTCCGAGACAGAAGGAGATTTCTCCGGTGCAGGAAAGCTCGCGAGTGTATCTTCTGAAGGAGACACCGTTCTACGAGGCGTGAACGATATGTTGTTGAACTCCACCACATACGGGATGCCAAATGGAGTCCAACGAATTTGCTGGGGCATCTCGAAATGCCTTACTGAGCTATTCAAGGAAGTATAAGATAGATGAGAACTCGAAGTGGTGAACGGATATCTCGTCGCTAATCCAGTGTAGTCGACAGCGATAAACTCGGAGGACAGACTGTGAGGCGCAATGATCAATAGAATTGACCTGCTGACCAGGAGCAAGGGAGACACATGTCTGGGTAATGTAATGCGAGCCTGACTCGGATGTCAAACACGTTGCAGCAGCATTACATCGATGAGAAATTATAGGGTCTGCGACTCGTAAATGCTGGTCGGTATCACGAACTAGTCTCGAGATCAAGTCCCAATGCCAAGTTTACGACATATCACAATTTCGGGTGTCCATGATATGCGATTTCCTGTGGGACAAGTAATTTTTGGACACGGCGTCTCAGAGTCAGTGAACGAGCGTCAATTGAAAGACTAGGAAGGTTATGAACCGAATGTGGAAACGTTTGCAGCAGGTACTTCATAGTCTAACGCGAGGAATAAGTGAGGATATCACTTGATTGGATCACCTTCGAGGTCAACCAGCGGTAGATTCAATTCAAGTACTTACTGATGGGGCCCTACCTCCCTGGAAAGAACATAGACAAATTCCCTCTTTGTTGTCACGCAGACAGTATCGTGAGACATTTGTGACTGTCACTTGAATATCGAATATTCAAATTAGATCTTAGATGTTGAACAATGCTTTTTAGAAACATCTTCGGAGACAAATGTGACCTTTGGAGCGCGGACTCGCATGACAAATATGCTCGATGGCAGGTGTGTCATCCATATATATTTGATTTTGAGCGCTGCTAGGTGAGTGTTAGTCATATAAGGTGCTGTCAGTCCGGATGCCGCCGGGCAGAGCATTTCACGTTCTTCAAGATGTTGCACATCCCTTGCAACGTTCTTGCACTCATGTGTCCGTATTTTGTGAGGCCCAAGTAGTACTATTCTGTCATAGTACTCTAGCTCCTGAGGGGAAGCCACTGAAAATGTCCGATTGTGATGCGGACTAGGCGCCGTCGTCGCCGATGACCTTGCTCACTACTCAATTTTTCCACCTTACGGTGCAGGCCTGGGTGCTTTGTAAGGAGGAAGTTAGTCGTCGATGAAATTACAACGAGAGTGCGCCGCGGGTCAGACGAGGCATATCCGGGACCTTGGATGCAACTGTTGCATGATTGGTTAATCTGATAGATAGAAGATAATATTAAAATTATTTGATGGCACAATTTTGAATTTGAGCCAGAACCTCTACATATAGCTCACGCTAGTACATGTGGAACCTGACCCAGTGGCAAATCCAGTCGAACAAAGAACTTCATTTCCGATTGCGATACGGCCAGTGGCGAATCTCTAATAATCACATGACATCAGTCAGACCCATGACGTCGTTGCCCAACTTTCCTCTTTGGGAAAAGCACTCCAAAATTCAAGCTGTATCGTCGAATAAAACCATGCGCCGCTGAGTAGCGACACATCTTGGCGCTACCGTCGTTCAAAAAGATAACAGTTAGTCGTCACAGGGAACGTCGTATAAAGGTTGGCCTATCGTTCTTTGTTCACTCACAACCCCATTTCTGCCATCTTCAAAATGAACGCTGATTACTTCCCTCCTACACCTGTTCATTCAGTCGATTATACATCTATGGCTGAGACAGCACCAGCAACCAATGGAACCCATAGTACTGCTAACACCGATGGTCCGATTGCCAAAGCAAATGGCTCTCTCGCTACTTACAGTACACCCTCTCGTGTCACCCTTCATCTCGGACACTTGCCAAGCAAGAAAGATATCAAGGCTCCGTGGCCACGCACACCCTCACGGGTCGGTATAAACATGAGTTGTCACCCGAGGAGTCCATCTGACGTGCATCGGGGTATCTTCTCCCAGGTTGATCCCAACAACCCTCCGTGGCCAGCGTACCGTGGCTACCACGAGTACTCGTTCGCACATGCAACGATGGGGGTTCGGTTGCCTACCATCCTTGGCAAAGCTATAGACGATGCATCACGAACTCTAAATGAGCAGTCTGCCGAAGACAAGATTGTTGACCTTGTAGAATGTTTGGAGAGAATGGACGCCCTCATGGCCGATCTCAGTGGAAATGCTAAGCTTAGGCCAATCGTTGATGACGGTGAAGGTGACGTGGCTCTATGGAATAAGGAAATTGCAAAGTATTTCCAGGGTATGATGTTCGCCATATGTACCACGCATCTTGCCTGACAATCCGCATTTTAGGCAAGGATTTCATGAATGCGCCTTGGTTGTTCGCCGAAGCCTATAAGTATCGTCGTCTGCATGAGTGCTTCAGTGTAAGCAAGTACTGGCATGACTATGATGTTTTCTACCGTCAAAAGGTATGAATCAGACTAGATTAATCTTTTCAGTCTGACAGCGCTTCCAGTGTGACACTTTTTCAAGATCGACAGACGCTGTCTTTGAGCTGTCTATGCGCTTTGCTGAGCCTTTCAAGCAGTCAGAGAACATGTCAGACAAAGAGAAAGCAGAAAGCGAGAGACTCATGTTTTTGGAGTTGACTCAAGGTGATAATAAGAGTTTCTCATGTTCTTGCTACTGACATGTTATGCAAGTGTGTCTGTGGGGCAACTCGACTGACCTTTCACTCTTGATCAACATGACGGAAGAACAGATCAAATCTCTCCAGTCAACTGGAGGAGACCACCTTGCTGCCACTGAAAAGAATATTCTTGGCAACCATCTAAACCAGCTTTGGGAGACTGTCAAAGTCCTCCGCGAAAAGACTGGTGGACGAATTGACTTCGTGTTGGATAACGCCGGGTTTGAATTGTATTGCGATTTCGTGTACGGTGCGTTCAAGAAACAACTCTTGGTGGAGAGATTGACTAATTGTTACCAGCCGATTTCCTCATACAGACTGGTCTGGCTAAGCAGATTCGGTTCCATGGCAAGCGTTATCCATGGTTCGTATCTGATGTGACGCGGAAAGACTGGGACTGGTTACTGAACACCATGGTATATGGGCACCTGTTCCCAAAAGCCTCCGAGGTTGAGCGAGAGTCGCTACGGAGACTCGGGGCCCGGTGGAAGGTAGGGGTAGTCTGTCGGCGCATGAGGTTTCACTCACACGTTTGATAGCAATACGAGAAAGATGGCAGATGGCAATATGAGCAACATCCTTTCTGGTGCACTGGATATACGTTCTGGGACCTTCACAGCGAGGCACCGGATCTCTTCCTCCATCTGTCTCGCGCAGATCTCGTCTACTTCAAAGGCGACTTGAACCACAGGAAGTTGACGTATGATTGTGCTGCACCGGCCAGCGTTCCATTCGACATTGCCATTGGACCCATGGCTAGCGCTGCTGGAGCTCCAAAGATTTGCAGTCTGCGGACAATAAAAAGCGACGTTGTTGTCGGGCTAGGAGACAATGGTGACGCCATAGCGGAGCGGTTAGACAAGGAAGAGCCAGGCTGGAAGATCAGCGGGAAATATGTGCGTACCTTCAGCAGTTATGGTTCTGTGTACTGAGCGTCCACTTCATTTAGGCTGTTGTACTGCTGTCAGAGGGTCGACCGGGGGAGAAAGTGCGGTTTGCTTGAGCGAAGTAAATTTCACTGGTAGGGGTGCTCGTCTCTCCCATGTGCCAGGCACTTCCTTGTCGTTTACTACTATAGCCGTTGAACTCGTGTTTGTTGTAGAGCACTATCGGAAGAGTTTGGATAGAGTACTACCAAATATCCGTTCTCTACATATGTATGCATTCCCACTATCTCTCGCTATTTTTGTTACTGTACATTTTTATGAGATACTTATGTTGTCAATTTTACTGCTTCGAAAAGTAGGTCGAGCAATACCATGACATTTCGCCCACAAGATGAAATGCACCGAGCAATGTCGGTATTTAGCTTTGATTGTGTAAAAATAGAAAGTACACGCACAGTAGCTTACACCCACTGCGTACTGCCGCCTGTTATAGGTAGACTAGGCTGCCTCGTATGTCAGGTGTATGCCGGTCAAGGGTCCCGGTCAAGCACATACATCCTGGTTGTACATGGCTCGCTTGTAGCATTTTTCGCTAATGGCGGCCGGTGGAATGATGCAACGGAGACATTCGCTGAATTATCACTTAAAGGTCGTTGACCAATGTAATGCGCAGTCAACGTTCAACCCAAAGTGTCGGGCAGATAACATATGCCACGGATTATGGCCACTGTGAAATTTATGCTCGAACCACGTCGCGGCGTGCTTGGGAGAGGATGAGAGAATGTACCTTTGCATGAACTCTTCCAACACCATTCCACACAGGATGTCAAATCCATGAGGTCGTCGGAGACTCGATCGGTAAAACCTATTTGTATTGCGCAAGGAAAGATAAGAAAGGGTCTTCTCCCGACGGATTCTTGTGCTTTGTGCTTTGAGTTGGAAAGTGCATTTAATAGGGACGTTCATAGTTTGGCGCACCTCATGACCTTCCGAAGTTCTGCCATAGTGATATTAGATAATCGTCGGACTTTGAACTGGACCTCGCGGCACGTAGCACCGAGGCTGAACAGTAGCTTGTCGAGATATATTGTCTGCTAAAACCTTACCTCAACCTTATTAGTCCTTGACCTTGCAGTACCTTCCTAAACCTTCTGGTAAACCGTATTGGTATGGTTCAGCACATAGGAAAATGTCATATATCATCTATCATACCTGAAATTTTGTCAACTGATAAACAGTTCGGCACTGCGCGCCGCAAGGTTTAGTCTAAAGTCCGACAACTGTCAGATTACCGTTTTAGTAGGGGGGCGGTGCGCGTGTGCGCCTAACTTTGAACGTCTTTTAAAAAATTGAGCCGGCACTCATGCAACGCCTGCTTCAGTATTCTTAAAGAGCCGTTTGATACTCACGTGGTCCCGCCATTCCTGTCTGAATCAAAATTACGGCATTATACAGAAGAACCAGTACTTGCGGTGCAAAACTCCAGAATTATGCCCCCAGGCTTGCTCGCTATATCGCATGCGGAAAAGGAGATCTTGAAGCAGCATTGGAGCTACGTTAACCATACGCAGCAATCTGTTGATTTCGAGCCAGATTCCCATGAAAGGGAAAAATCAGCTCGTACAGATTAACCAGTGATCGATATCTGATCGGTCGGAACTGTGTGAGAGCTTATCACAAACAGCAAATCACAAACATGATCAATTGATCCCATCATACTTACCATGGCGTTCCTCCGGGTGACCATAATGGCTGCAACTCACTACTTCACAAGCACACGGATGCTAGTATCTTTGAATCATATCTGGCGGCTCCTGTAGGCTATTTCGTGGGCTGCTGAGGTGTTCGAGGGATGTAGCGCGAATACAACCGAAGTATGTGACTATGGCATATGCACCTGCCGGGTCTATTACTAAATGGAAAGAGGTCGGGGTCCCGACGTCGACGGGGAAGAAGTACTGCCAGGATACTGCTCAGGCCCGATCACTAGCTATGGGCATGTATCATTCATGCAAAGTTATGCAGCCCTAATCTCCCCATTTTCAAACGGCAGTGATTAAGGCAAGATATCTGTACCATCATGCTCACTATCCGCCACGAAAAGGCGAATTCTTGCAGAGTCAACGTCTTGTTCGTTGTTTTCATCTGGATCAAATTTCTTTTTTCTTCAGAAACAATGGCTCCGGTCGGTCGCGAGATTGATACCCCAGGATTCAGCTGCGGGGCATATGCCCCAGGGAACTTGATTCTTCATCCTATCTCTCCTTGGCAGCAACACTACACGACTGAAATTGTGTGTCGAGCCCGCGGGTATTCTTGTATTCACATCGGTGTAACATATTTTTCAATGTGACATCATCAAGCCCAGGCGCCATTCTTCCCAGCAATGGTTAACCTCTCACTGGCAGTAGTTGCATAGTGCAGTCTCGAAAGTGATACACCCGGCAATGATGTACTGCGAAGGACCGAAGGTGGATTCGCCTGTTTCACCATGTAAGGTAAGCACTCCCTAACTATTGATCTATGAATAAACTGGTGGAACAGCGCATCCTCATGGATGCAGTTCCTCTTACTCACGGCCAAAAACAGGCTACTCGTCCCGCTATGTTGGTTTTGATCCAAAATATGCGCACAACGAGTCGATTGCTGAGTTATTCCTGTTTTCGGTTTCTTCACGTGAGGGGGCGCGTTCCATACGGTTCATCTGAGGATGAGATTAACCGTGTGCTCAGCTTTCAGCACAGTTTACCAGCACATATATAATGGGCTTCGAAATATGGTATGATCATCGGCTTCCAGTACTGTTCAATCATGTTTCCAGCTGCATCCCTGTTGACGACTCTCCTCCTGGCCTTGTCCATCGCGGCATCGCCTGTTGAAATTCGCAGCTCCCCCATCACCCTCCCCATCGCCAGGAGGCTAAACACCTCTGGTGGTACCATCAACCTCTTGCAGCACGATCAGTCTCGCGCGGCCGCCCTCAAAAATGTCGGGGAAAACACCCTCAGCCGTCGTACTGGTAGTATTACTGTGACAAACGATGCTACAAGCTACATCGCAGCAGTTGGCGTTGGCAGCCCCGCCACAACCTGTGAGTTCAACACTTAGAAAACATGCGGCTGCTAATGTGTTATTGCAGACTACTTGATTGTCGACACCGGTAGCTCGAACACATGGGTTGGTGCCGACACTAAATACGTGAAGACCAGCACCAGTGTTGACACTGGCGAGGCTGTAGCGGTCACCTACGGTTCTGGCTCCTTCTCTGGTATGACACAACGATATCATAAGTTGAAAATACCTACGATTATCTATAGGAACTGAGTACACCGACACCGTCACTCTCGGTGATGGGCTCACCATCACCGCCCAGTCGATTGGTGTTGCTGCTACTTCGGAGGGCTTCACCGGTGTTGACGGTATCCTTGGCATCGGGCCCCTAGACTTGACAGAGGGAACCTTGACAAAAGAACCAGACACGACGATCCCGACTGTCACTGACAACCTGTATAGCCAAGGCATCATTGCTGAGACAGTTGTCGGTGTCTCTTTCGAGCCCACCACTTCGGAGTCAGACGCAAATGGAGAGCTTACCTTCGGTGGAACTGACGCTACCAAGTACACTGGCGACATTGCATACACGTAAGTTGCTGCAGCTCGGAGATCAATCCGGACTGACAGCAATCGTTGATTTCAGTCCTCTCACCACCACCTACCCTGCATCCTACTACTGGGGTATCAACGAGAGCATCACTTACGGCACCACGACCATCTTGGCTGAGACGGCTGGTATCGTTGACACTGGCACCACCCTCATTCTCATTGCTACCAGTGCGTATCTCAAGTACAGCGAGTGATCTCAATCTGACCAGTGTTCAATAGACGCCTACAGCGAGTACCAGTCTGCAACTGGCGCTACTGAGGACAATGCGACTGGTCTTCTCCGCCTTACTACCGCCAAGTATGATGACCTCGAGGACCTGAACTTCAATGTTGGCAGCGTACGCCTTTCTGTCCCAAATCTTAATGCCTCTTGTTCACTATTTTGCACAGAGCACCTACGCTCTCACCCCTAACGGTCAGATCTGGCCTCGTGCCCTTAACACCTACATTGGTGGTAGCTCCGATTACGTCTACCTCATTGTCAACTCCATTGGCACTCCAAGTGGTGAAGGTCTCGACTTCATCAACGGCTACACTTTCCTTGAACGCTTCTACTCCGTGTTCGATACCACCAACTCCCAAGTCGGTTTTGCCACAACCGCATACACGACTGCCACCACCAACTAATGCAATTTTTTTTCTTGGGTATTGGGTATTTGTATGTCATAATGTAACATTTATCACAACCTATAGATCAAGTCTTTTGAAAGCATTCCTGGAAACAATTGTGACTGGAGTCGTAGTTGAACGTTCGAATGTCAACTATTGCTGTTCCACGAAGAAACCCCAGCTCTACTTGCCCTAAATCGTGAGACCACCGACTCAGCGTAGACTGATCCAAATCTCTAAGCATCTAGATTGAGACAGGGCTACAATAAGGGACGAATGATACTCTAATAACCAATCTCGCGGACACTGATTGTCCAAGCTCTTTCCTGAGATATGTGTGCTCGTGTCTATGCCGATACCGGCGAACTGTAACCATGAATAGTTTAGTTGCGGACCGTTAATATTTTGATGACACACATATGTAACATCGACCAATGACAAGTTGGAGAGAAGGAGAGCTGCTCGCAGAGAAACTGATGGTCTGGTAAACAGGTACGCGTATATGCGATCGCCGGGTTCTTGCATTCTTTGCGAGTGCGATGGAGAGAACGCAAAAATCGCACGACCTACCGGCCACGGCTGTTGCCAGCTTGTTAAATGCAGTTAAACGTGCTTTCGTTTTGAGCCGTCACCTTAAAATCCAAGACAAGCTTGCCATTGGGTCCCTCTACCAGGGCAAAATTGCCCGCGTGGGCAAGCCAGCAGGCTTCGGTCAATTAAGAATGACCGGACATGGTGAGGGCGTGGCGGAGGGATAACTCGGAGTCATAGCAGTAATGAGCAGCAGGCTGAGAATCACTACAAAATGGATGATCACAGAAAGATGTGGTGCATGAGGCGGTATAGTACAACAAACAGCGACAGTCATCGAGCTACTTGAAGGATACTAGCTGCAAGCATCACTCGTTCTTTTTTGATGGTGTTGTAAATGCGAACCTTCGGCCATTTTTGAATGGGAAAGGCACTGAGCTAGTGTTGCTCTTGGGTTGCTTGGCACATACTACTGGTGATGAAACGCACGGTGAGTCGCAGAACACGTATGACGCACATGGCAGGAAGATCAAGAAGACGTTGCATATGGGCACGGGAAGACGACATACATGGTGCATATCACCCAGTGATGCACCAAGGATAAGCGCGAAACCGAAGTTCCCACAACAAAAGTTGGAGGTAGCGGGCTTTGTCGCGTCAGGTGGCCATATTACTCATGATACAGGTTTATATAAAGGAGGTTCATAGCGGCTGGTCAAAGCTCTACAGTATAAGGAAAAAAACATATTTACGGGTCGTCCTTTAGGTCGAAGACCCTATATGTCGGAAGCTTAATCTTAAATTACTTAATCATCGACGTCCACTGCAGAGGTAATGGCACAAGTGCAAATAACTTGATACTTCTTCAAGTTCTTGTCTATCACCTGGATCAAACGGATATCGACGATTAATCTGCCATTGGACTTCCAGTTCCCAGGACAAGGCTTCTTGGTGAGGCGCTCCAACATGATGTATGTACAACACTGATAGCAAGAAGTGATTTTGAGACTTCTCGACCCATTAGACGATACCTGTAGGTGGCCATGCATTACACATGACCTGCTAAGCGCTGATTTCCAATGGGAGTCTGAGACTGATGTGCGCCGGTTACGGGATAACATTTGCAGTGTGCACTGGTTTCCTTCGTGGTCGAGGGACCGACTCGGACTCCGTAGTCATGCGAACCTCCAGCAAAATTTTCCCATTTGCATAAATGATCCATTGGATCATGGGTCAACAGCCGATGTGCTTCAGAAAATTGCCAGCTTATTTGATAGCATCATTATATTCCATGGTTTTGTGCCGAGCTATCAAATGGCATCAGTTGAGCAATTCAGTCATCATCTGGTAGGCCCGAGACAACCAGGGACAACCCAGGCTAGACAACCACTTTCCTCAGCGACGATTGCTCCACCAACCTTGGCACCGACAATCTGCCGTCGAAGGTGTATTCATGATAGGTGAGCATCTCTATGGAAATGAAGTCACGCGAGTAAACGAATCATAAATTCCTGCCGCCTGGGACCAAAAACAAACCTCTTGTCACATTTTATTGAGAAGTCGAATTCTTGCACTCGCGATGACTCGGACCGCGACTGTCTCGTCATCACTTTTTCGAGGAGGAACATCTCATACGTAGTTAAGGTGTCCAACATTCGCGTTCGCCAGCGCATATATAATGGGCCACTGAGTATGATATTGCGTTCCGGTAAGCCATGTTCCCCGCTGCATCCTTGTTGACAATTCTCCTCCTGGCTTTGTCTATCGCGGCATCGCCTGTTGAAATTCGTGACTCCCCCATCACCCTCCCCATTGCCAGGAGGTTAAACGTCTCTGGTGGTACTATTAACCTCTTGGAGTACGATAAAGCTCGCGTAGCAGCCCTTAAGGACGACCGTCATATTGGTAGCATTGCCGTGACAAACGAAGTTACAGGCTACATCGCAGCAGTTGGTGTTGGCAGCCCCGCCACAACCTGTGAGTTCAACACTGGGAAAACATGCGGCTGCTAATGTATTATGGAAGATAACTTGATTGTTGATACTGGTAGCTCGAACACATGGGTTGGTGCCGACACTGCATACGTGAAGACCAGCACCAGCGTCAACACTGGTCAGCCTGTGGATGTCGGCTACGGTTCTGGCTCCTTCTCTGGTATGACACAACGATATCATAAGTTGAAAATACCTACGATTATCTATAGGAACTGAGTACACCGACACCGTCACTCTCGGTGATGGGCTCACCATCACCGCCCAGTCGATTGGTGATGCTTCTACTACGGAGGGCTTCAGTGGTGTTGACGGTATCCTTGGCATCGGGCCTGTAGGCTTGACAGAGGGTACCTTGACGAATTCGCCGACAGTGATGATCCCGACTGTCACTGACAACCTATATAGCGAAGGCACAATTCCTCAGAAGGTTGTTGGTATCTTTTTCGGGCCCACCACTTCGCAGACAATCACCAATGGAGAGCTCAGCTTTGGTGGAACTGATGCCGCCAAGTACACCGGCGATATTGGATACACGTAAGCTACCTCAGCTCCTAGATCAATCCAGACTGATGGTGATTGTCTCGTCTCAGTTCTATCACCACCACCAACCCGGCATCGACCTATTGGGGTATCAACGAGAGCATCACCTACGGCTCCACAACGATCTTGTCCTCCACTGCTGGTATTGTCGATACTGGCACCACCTTTCTTTACGTTGCCACTGGTGTGTATGTGGAGTGCGGCGATAATCATGGTCTAATCAGCGTTCGATAGATGCCTACAACAAATACAAGTCTGAAACCGGTGCTACTGTGGATGGGGCAACTGGTCTTCTCCTCGTTTCTTCTACCCAGTACAGTGCCCTTAAGAATCTGAACTTCAATATTGGCAGTGTACGCTATTTCTGTCAGCCCTCACACCCCTTGCTCACTCACCACTTTGCACAGAACACCCTCAGTCTCACCCCTAACGCCCAAATCTGGCCTCGTTCTCTCAATACCAAAATTGGTGGTAGTAGCAAAGCTATATATCTCATCGTTGCCGACATTGGCACGCCCAGTGGCTCAGGGTTTGACTTTGTTAACGGCTACACATTCCTTGAGCGCTTCTACTCTGTGTTCGATACCACCAACTCCCGCGTCGGTTTTGCCAAAACCTCGTACACTGATGCCACCACTAACTAACATGGAATTGCCAAAGTACACAAAATATAAATTTTCGGATAAGCAGCATACATATTTGAAGGTTGTACGGACTCTGCTTCAGTAGGCTATGGAGGTCTTATTCCTCGGTCGATTTTGCGTATAATTAAATTATAGCAATAGTATCACATTTGGTTAGCATGTGTTAAATTCCCTCTGTGTAGAGTATAATAACATGCTTGTGGTACTACTATATACCTGATATACATTGCAGAGCATGCTGTGATCTTCTTCGCAGCCCCTAGAACCATCACCCTCCTACAATGTTAACTTATCAGCTTCTCCTGCCAGTGATGGACAAGTGTGCAGATGTGACCCAGTGGTGATGCAACAGGGTACTTGTACAAGCCATCTGTACAGACTGTACAGGCACATGAGGAAGCACCTGGTAAGCCTTATTGCATATAGTGGTTTAATGTGCGCTGAACTTGCTATTATTGGGCTTCATTGCAATAATACTCTGAGAACACCAGTTGCTATAGGGTCCACAATATTTAAGATGGGATTGAATGCATATGTCATGCAAATGTCAAGGTGATATTGTCATCTTAGGCATGCAGTCTGTGGCCCAGGACTGAAAGTTTGATGCTGCATTGGCCATGACTGAGTTGCCAAGTGGAGCTTGATGACTCTGAACACCAAATCACTCCCCTGTCACACCTTGTGTCTTGACAGTACAACATTTGTGTTGCACAACATGGCTTGATTTTTATGTTGGAAAAAATAGAGCAGTGTTAGAAGGTAATAAGGGATCATGTGTAAAATCCTTGATTTTTGTGTGATGGCTTCCCTGTGATGGGAAAGTACACTTGTGAGCAGTGTTTTACTCCCACAAGCACTTCTTGTCTAATAAAAAATACATGCAGTGAGCTAAAGCTTCATCTACACTACTTTCTTTTCTCTTTTCAGGAAGGGAGACATGATTCACAAGCACACAAAGTGCCACACATTCAAAGTTCACACACAGCACTCCAGACTATTAGTTGTGTCATATCCCATAATCCAGACTCACATTTCATAACATTCCCACACCTTCCAAGCCTACATCTGGACCCCATATCCAACTCATTGCTAGATCCCCTTCTGCTGTGTGCTCCACACCTCAGTAGGATTGACTCTGCTCTGGATTTACCCCTGAGCTCCAGACATCCAGACTTCACCTTGTCTTGGATTCAGGACTATATCCACCTCACTGTATCCCAGTCCTGTATCCACCTCACCTTCCAGATCCTCAGATCTCTGGACCTCCAGATATCAACCATAACTATTTCCAGATGTATTCCTGCCCTCTGTCTGATATCCTGCACCTATCCCCATTTAGACATCTCTGCCTTTCCAGCATTCAGTTACCTCTTCTTCTGTCTTGCTTATTGATCCTTGTATGAGTCTTCATCTCTGAGTTCATTTAGTTATGTTCTGTCTTACTTACTAATGTGTTTTCACATGCTCATACATAGCCTTGCTCCTTTACTTACTGATCTCCTCAGATAGTCTCCAGTATATACAGTGGCTCAAAAAACTGTCCGCATATTTTTACATTTTTCACTATCTATGATATTGTGTGAGAACGAACAAATGCCTCAAGGACATGCTTATACCACATTGTAGTATGGCTTCAGGGCTTTCATTTGAGCCCTACACCGTGGGAATCGGTGGAGATATGGTGGAGATACAAGGCTCACAAAATGGTGACTCATGTGGACAGTTTTTTGACTCAAGTATTTTACAATAATAACCAGGTATTCTAGTATTTTGTATGACCTCCCTTGGCTTTAATTACTGCCTCTATCCTTCTGGGCATACTCTCAATTAATTTCTGGCAATCCTCAGCTGTGATCTTCCCCCATTCCACTGCTACTCTCTCCCAAAGCTCCCATACTCCTTTAGGGAGGTTTTCATAGGCTTGAAGCTTTTTCTTGAGTGTTCTCTAGAGATGTTTAATGACATTGACATCAGGAGACTGTGCTGGCCAGTCAAGAACATTGATGTTATGTTCTTCAAACCATTCCTTAGCTCTTCTGGATGTGTGCTTTGGATCATTATCCTGTTGGAAAATGATATCTTCTTCATCAATCCCTGATTCTGCCAAGCTAGGCAGCAAGTGGTCATTTAAAATGTCCACATACTGCTCAGCATTCATCTTCCCCTCAACCTCAGCAAGCATTCCCACACCATTCCATCCCATACAGCCCCATACCATTAAAGAACCTCCTCCAAACTTGACAGTCCCATTAACCTCTCTGTCTGTTAGGCCATCTCCCTTCTTTTTCCATACATATACCTTCCCATCTGACCCAGTCCTATTGATTTTGGTCTCATCTGACCATATAACATGCTTCCAGTCCTCTACAGTCCAGTGTTGATGAGCTAAGGCAAAGGCTAGTCTTCTCTGCCTATGTTTGATGGAGAGAAGAGGCTTTTTCTTCTTTGTTACTGCCTTGAGATGAGCTGCCTTGAGAACATTCCTCACAGTTTGTGAAGAGACAGGGGTAGTGATGGTGGAATTGATATAATGGGTGGCTTGGACAGCATTATCAGCCTTTCCTGTAGTGATATGTTGGATAATAGCCCTTTTGTCAGTAGAGGTAAGCTTGGATGAACGTCCTCCACAAGAGTTTTCCTTGTCTGGGTGGCTTTCTTTGATAAACTTGGCCACAGTGGACTTGCATACTCCAGTTCTAGAGGAAATTTGGTGAGCAGAGAGGCCAGCATAAGACAGAGAGAGGATATTATCTCTTTGAGCAGAGGAGATGGCTTTCATGGTGATTATGACTATGATACATGAGATATTCTGGTTTATATAGTTAGATATAGTCATAAAATAACATAATGACACCACTTCATAATTTATATAATAGTGGCATGATTTTTGTGGTATCATAAATAATGATTTATATAGTTTTAATATACACTCAAAAAACTGTCCACATAAGTCATCATTTTATAAGCCTTATGTCTCCACCATATCTCCACCGATTCCCACGGTGTAGGGCTCAAATGAAAGCCCTGAAGCCATACTACAATGTGGTATAAGCATGTCCTTGAGGCATTTGTTCATTCTCACACAATATCATAGATAGTGAAAAATGTAAAAACATGTGGACAGTTTTTTGAGCCACTGTATGAGGTTGTGTGCTGTGGAGATGGTCATTTCCAGTGTGTTATATACAGTCTAGGACCCTACATAGTGGAACAACTCATGCTATCCTATGTTGTCAAACATTGGTGCCCAAAGTGAGTATTGGCACTTGCAGTCAACATCCATTAGTACTGATAATTCATGTAGATGCATTGCAGTTCACACAGACCTTGATAGTGGTGGTATATACTGCCATTGTGAGCACACTGATTTCTTGATTGATGAACTACACATGGATATACTGTGGGATGAATATGGTCTCATTGGCAATCTTGTCATGAGTGGAATAGCCCACTCTTCAATACCAGGCTGATTTGTTTTGTATAGCCATTCACTAATGACTTTCCCCAAGCTGACATCCATGAGTTGCTGTCATTTGACCTTCTCCACCAGCTC
Organism: Suillus subaureus; assembly: GCF_016647635.1. Taxonomy (NCBI): domain Eukaryota; kingdom Fungi; phylum Basidiomycota; class Agaricomycetes; order Boletales; family Suillaceae; genus Suillus; species Suillus subaureus. The sequence continues at coordinate 662,208 of NW_024538580.1, read as the reverse complement.
ATTAAAGGGGCTTTCAAAGACCATCTTGTTGACTGGGTCACAAAATACCTCAAGGCTGTGCATGGAACCAAATGGTCAGAGGAGATCATGAGTGATATAGATTGCAGGTATGTTGCCTTGCTTGTTTACTCAATGACAAACTCTAACAACATGTCAGAGTTGCTGCTGTAGCATCATTCTCTGGTCTACAACAATTTCCTCAAGGTCACGACTTTAAACAATGGACAGGCAATGATTCCAAAGTGCTGATGAAAGTTTTTCTTCTGGTTATTGGAGGCCATGTACCTCAAGACATGGTACACACATTTTGTGCATTGTTGGAATTCTGCTACCTTGTCTGGTGCAACATTATTACCAGAGATACCTTGAATAAAATTCAAGATGCACTTTATTGTTTTCATCATTATTGCAAGATATTTGATGTTGTTGTTTCCACCTTCTTGCTCCCCCATCAGCACTCAATGACTCATTACTCAGACATGATCTGACTCTTCAGCACCCCAAATGGACTATGCTCATCAATAACAGAATCCAAGCACATCAAGGTAGTAAAGGAGCCTTGGCAGTGGTCAAGCAGGCACAATGCTCTTGATCAGATGCTTGTGACCAATCAGTGCCTTGATAAGCCTATAGCATCCTGCATGGACTTTGATGTGTGAGGGATGCTCACTGGCACTATTTTATCAAGTGCATTAGCTGCTCTCAGTAAGTCTGTGAATGTTTCTTTCTCTGACCGTCTTCTCACATACTCAACAATATGCATTGGCAGATGAAAACAAACAAGTCATCCCTGATATTGCACCACAACCTGTAATTGACATTGATGATGGTAAGATAGTTGATGGTCCAACAGTTCTTGCTTCTGTAGCACTCACCAGAACTCCCCATAAGTAACTTCCTGCAATGTTTAAACTTGATCCTCACCACTGTATCACACAGAATGAAAATGGGCGCAGACAATAGCAGCATTGGCACATAAAGTTGCCATTCCAGATCTATGACAACTCATTTGTCACTTTCTGTTCTCCCAGCTCAACCCAGATGATGCCCACAACCCTGAAGACATCCCAGCTACTAGCTTACCTTGGCATCCAGGCAAGCTTCATGTCTTCAATTCTGCTGCTGTGATGTTTTACACTCCCAGTGATCCAAGTGGCATTGGTGGCATGTGATGCAAACACATTCACACATGTCCACTCTGGTGGAATGAGTACCCATGCAATGATTGCATATTCATCAATACTGGTTCAGATGCTGAAGGGATGCGAGGACTCAAAGTTGTGAGAGTCATCTGTTTCTTTTCTTTTAACCACAACTGGGATATGTATCCATGCACTCTCATACACTGGTTTGAGAAGATCAGTGATGATCCTGATGAAAATACTGGTATGTGGATGGTCACCCCAAGCTTCCACAAGGATGGCTCAAAGAATATTGTGGTTATTCATATCGAGATGGTGTGACAATCATACTGGTGCTAGGCACGTATGATCACTAGCATGGTTCTTCTCACTCCCAGGAAAGGAGATAAAGCACTAATCACTTAATCCATATATATCAACTCATCTGCTTTTAGTACGCTCCTTTGACAATAGGCACACACTCCTCCCATGACCCATGCTCCCATTTAGCTTCGGTCCAGTCCTAGGAATCTATCCTCCCATGTCCTATCCATGTCCACCTATCTCCACTGGTGCATTATTTTTCCCAAACATCATTGCTAAATGAGCTGCAGGTCTTATTACACATTACTCATGTCCCACAGTGCATGATGTCTTATTACCTATAGACTTGTTGCACACTCACTTACTATGCTACAATTCTTGCCTATGCATTCTGGACCTATTAAGGTTGCATGCTCAAGGGGGTCAGATCACAAGGGCTTGGCCTCAGCTCATATACTGTGCCCCTTTCCCAAGTATGTGCCCTTGATTTCTGGGGGCTAGGACGGTCATCCAAAGTTTCCAGGATTTGACTAGGGCAGACAATGGACATCTGGATCTGAAATGTGAGATAAATCTGATGGATGTCTGGATGTTACTTGGGCAAGTGGATAAGACTAATCCAGACGAAGTCCAGACTAGAAACTAACAGGGGATAGACTACCCTAAGGTAGAGCCAGAAATGTAGTCTAGGATGCAATCCTAAGACTTGGAATATGACAGGAGACTTGTCTTGAGTCTGGAGGACACAGGAATGAGCAGGAACTAAGATGATATTTGAACTGGAGTATTTCTGAGAGTTACAGGAGGTTTATATACTGTAGGTATCATATAGGAATCAGTCAGCAAACATAAAGGCTATGTACAAAGCATATGCAAAGTCTATTAGTAAGTAGGACAGATCACAAATAATGAACACTGGAAATGAAATGTATGTAATGGATCAATAATCAGAAGGGAAACATAGTTAACTAGAGTCTGGAGACAGGGGAAGTCTAAATGGGGTTGGGTGCCAATATAGGGTTTGGATTCTGGAAGGAAGATAAAGATAGATCAGATCATTGGAGATCCAGATCTCAGATCCAGATATCTGGAGAAGCAGATTTAGAGTTGAGAGTCCGGAATGGCATATGACAGGACCTTCACATACTATGATAAAATGACTGCAGTACATATGATTGAGAGAGTTCCCTTTCCCCCTGGACTCAGCCCTATAGGAGAGTCGCTCTCACATTATTTTTGTAGACCTTGTGCAATTCGACTGCTCTGAAGTTCTGTACTGCTAGGACCTTATACTTAGGCTCTTGAGCACCCAACCTGTGACCAGTAACTTAGTGTGGTCCTTCTCTTGTGCTATCTCTCTTGCACCCAGCTGCTCTATCAAGCATGGTTGATTTTGTGCATGTTATATCTACCGCACTAGTATCCAGCATTCGCTGCACTCGCATGTATCCTCTAGTATTCATCTCATGCTTGTGATACTAACACCAATTGATTTTTGCCCACACTCATGGTCGATTCTCTGACATAGGAATTTGAAGGTATACATATGTCCTGCACTCTAGTTTCTTAGGCTGCTATAGATTTTAACTCCTTTGCTCACTTGCTTCCCTTGCATATATTTGAAGGAAGTGCTTCAATAGCAGTCCTCTCAGGCTGATCTACTGACTCGCACTTCTTAGGATAAGTAGTGCTAGTTGCTAACAGCCTAGTACCTATTTCTTCTTCACAACAGTCTTCCATGCAGCACACCTGATACCTATCTATGGTTCCAAGTATATTCCTCACACCCTCAAGTTTTACCATTCTCTTGATACTTTCCACTCATTTTATGTCAACAAATATGCTGATTACCATGCCTTCAAGATAGTGTTTTGACTGGATGACATAGGTGGGTCCTCAATTTAATTATCAGTCCACTGCTAATTAGGTCCTAGGTACCCCTCATCTTCACCCCCCTTCAGAACAACATTCACGAACTTCAGGCCCTCCTCAACTTTGAAGATCACCATGCCCTCAATAGCATCCTGACTGGATGACATAGGTGGGTCCTCCATTTAATTATTGGTCCACTGCTAATTAGGTCCTAGGTACCACCTTATCCTCACTATACCCCCCTTCAGAACAATATTTGCAAACTTCAGGCCCTCCTCAACTTCAAAGGACCATTTGAAGGCACTCAAAGTGGATGATGAGGAGGCATATATGAAGCTTATCGATATAGCAAAGGATACATGCATCACCCACTTGCTGCAGCAGACAGATGCCTATTTCAATTTGCTTGTGCAGGCTGCCATGGCATAGCAGAATGAGTCTGGCCCCTTGGATACAAACTTTGACCAGGAGTCCAAAGCCATGTGACTCTGGCATTGTTCTCAGTGATGATGAGTCAATGCCTGCACAAAATTCAGTATTAAGCACAAGTTCAAGCTCTATTTACTCTGATAATGACAATGGTGATGATCTGGTTACACTTGGAATTGTGCTGGAAAGGGTCCCATTGAGGCTACTGAGCAGAGACATGCCTCCCTGAAGGCTCCCAGTATCTTACCCTGTCATTCTGTCAACCAGCCTATGATGACCAGTCTTAAGCCCATTGATGCCATGGTGCCCTTTGGTTGTGGTCAGTGTGAGCTTATCATCAGTGACTGTCAAACTGGAAAGACTGCTGTCACCATCGACATGATTCTTAACCAGAAGCAATGGAATGATGGTAAAGATGAGGACAAAAAGCTCTACTGTGTCTATGTCACTGTTGGCCAAAAGTGTTTGACTGTTGCTCAGCTCATTAAGACCCTCAAGGAAAATGATGCAATGAAGTACTCCATCATTGTTGCTGCTACTACCTCAGAAGCTGCTCCCCTGCAGTACCTTGTGCCATTCTCTGGCTGTGCCATGGGTGAGTGGTTCCATGACAATGGCAAGCACAGTATGCTGTTATTTGCTTCTTTCAGGCAAACTTGGTACTGAGAACTATGTCAGTCCTCATAATCTACAATGACTTGTCAAAGCAGGCCATTGGTTACTATCAGATGTCTCTTCTCCTTCGTCATCCTCCTGGTTGTGAAGCTTACCCTGGTGACATTTTCTACCTCCACTCTCATCTCCTTGAGTGTGCTGCCAAGATGAGTGATAAGTTTGGTGGTGGATCTCTGACTGCACTACTTATCATTGAGACCCAAGGTGGTGATGTCTCCACTTACATTCCCACTAACATATGTGATATTGGCATAATGTTACATTTCTTGATCCTCATCTCACATATAGGTCATTTTGATCACTAATGGCTGTCAATGACACACATCTTCATTCATTCAATCAATCCCATCCATATCAATATTTTAATCATGACAAGGATGATGCAGCTTCAATGAGGCCATGTTTGATAGCATCATGACCGCATACATATCATAGTTGGGTCCTCAATCTAATCCTCAGTCTGTTGCTAATGGTCAGGTCCCAGGGTTTTAAAGACCTAGACACTAATATCAGTATCCTAAGTACAAGTGTGAGTGATCTAAGTACAGCAAGATAAGAAAAGGATAACTCACCCTCAGTCTGATATAATGGACTGAGGGAAGAGAGGGATGACAGGAAATCAAACATATATAGTACTTCATATTCCAAACATCTCATTCTGGCATCTGCCATGTTCAATGATGTACACCAACACTCCTCCTCAATTGATTTACCAGATTCCCAGACTAGTGTGAAGTCGTTCAAAGTCCTTTCAAGGTAATGCTTTGGTGAAGATATCAGCAAGATTGTCCTTTGATCTGACATAATGGAGTTTAAGACAGCTGAGTTTGACCTTTTCGCGGATGGAATGGTGATTGATATTGATTTGTTTAACACACACATGGAACGACAAGTCTTCTGATAGGACAGTACTTCCATTGTTATTGCAAAGCAAGGGACTTGCAGCTAATTGGGGGAACTCGAGTTCAGTGAGAAGAGTTCAGAGCCATGTGATCTCACTTGCAGCCTTGCATGTTGAGAGGGCAACCGTCTTCTGTTGACAGGCACCCCACATAATCATTCCACTTCCTAAGGTGCAACAGTAGCCACTGATGGAGCAGCATGTGTCAACACAACTCACTAGGTCACTGTCAGTGTATCCCAGAAGACATGTGGTATGTTCGCCTCCAAGCATGAGCTTGGATTCACAGGAACCTTTCAGATATTGTACAACACACTTTGCTGCTTCTGTTACAAACTAGGATAGTCACAACAACAGTTACTCGATAAGAGCAGTGACTGAGGTTGAATCAAGACCTTACAAATGTAAGGGTCATAAGGCAGGTCAGAGAGAGTGTCTCTGACTTGAATATCGGTTCAGACGACTTAGGATTGGAGGTCCTAAGCGAAAGATGTTTCAGGTGAAAACCTAGTAGATTAAAGTGAAGATCTACTGAGTACATGACCAGGTATTTATAGTAGGTAACCGAGTCAGAGATAAGGAACAAGTCAGAGATAAGAGTGAGTCAGAGATAAGTCATCTAGTGACGGCAATAGCGATCATGATGTAATACAGATAAGAGAGATGAGTCACCTAATGACGGCTATAGTGATCACGATGTAATACAAATGAGTAAAGGTTTGGGAAAATGGATAGGGGGCAGATGTGACTGTAACAGCTTCCCAGTGAGCACATCCATAACAATCAAGGAATTTACAAAGTTGCAGTGTAAGTGATGTCAGGACAAGTTCCAATAGCAAGGTACATTAGCAACCCAATGAGTGAGCGGAAGGGAGTCCAACTCATGAGATCTTGGTCCTCATCTGAGGTTGGGGCATGATGTTTGTGGGAGAGATGAAGGCCAGGTTCCATGGGAGTGGAGATGGGAGCTGCATCAGTGAGTCCAAACTGCTTAACTATCTTATCAATCAGAGCTATTTGTGAGAGCTTAATTGTTTGAGAAGATTGGTCATGTTTGAGAGCAATACCAAGACAAAAGTGTGCTTCACCCAGATCAGAGACAGTCTATTTAGTCCATAGTTGTGCTTTGAAGTCACTGATAACAGCTTTAGTACTGCCAATGGTAAAGAAATCATCCACATGGATTGCAACAAGAAGTATTCTGATGTCTGTCTTGCAATAGTATATACAGTGTTCGCATTTTAGCCAGGTAAAGCCCCAGGAAAGCATGGCTTGATTCATCATGCAATTCCAGACTAAACCTCCTTGTTTCATGCCATAGAGACCTTGTTGAAGTTCCCAAACATGGTTCTCCATGCCAGGCTCAATGTAACCTTTGGGCTGATCCATATAGCATACCTTGTCAGGGTCAAGCAAGCCATAGAGAAAGGCAGTTTTGATGTCAAGCTGGTTGATCTCCCAGTCAAGTGCTGCACCAAGGTGAGCTAGGATACAAAAAGATTTGAGGCATGCAGTTGGAACTGATGTTTTGGTATAGTCCTGTCCCCAAACAGCAGAATACCCTTGGCATATGTATCTGGCTTTGAAGTGAACTGGCAGTCCATGTTGGTCACATTGTGAAGAAGTAATAGACACTAGGCAGTTAGCAACTAGCACTACTTATCCTAAGAGGCACAAGTTTAATTGATCAGCCTGAGAGGACTGCTATTGAAGCACTTCCTTCAATTATGTGCAAGGGAAGTAAGTGAGTGAAGGAGTTATAATCTATATCAGCCTAAGAAACTTGAATGCGGGCCGTATGTATACCTCTGAATTCCTATACCAAAGAATTGACCGTGAGTGCAGGCAAAAATCAACCAATGTTAATATCACAGGAGCAGGATGAACTGTTAGAATATACATGCAAATGTAATTGGATGTCAGATGCCAGTGCAGCAGTTGCAACGTGCACAAAATCAACCATGCTCTATGGAGCAGCCAGTCGCAAGGGATATAGCATGAGTGAAGAACAGTGTTAAACTACTGGTTGCAGGTTGGGTATTCTTGCAAGAGCTTAAGGGTAAGATCCTAGTGGTACGGACTTCAGAGTGGTCAAATTGCACAGGATTGTCAAGAAGGAGCAAAATAGATGGATAGCACAAGGTCTACAAAAATAACACAAGAACAACTCTCCTATAGAGCTGATTCTGGGGGAAAGGAAACTACTCAATTGTATGTACTTTGGTTATTTATATCGTAGCACATGAATGTCCAGAATGCGTAGGTGAGAATTGTCGTGTAGTTAGCAAGTGCGTGATGAGTCTATAGGTAATAAAACATCATGCACTGCAGAACATGAGTAGTCATGTAATAAGACCTGCAGCTTGTTTAGCAATGACATTTGGGATAAATAATGCACCAGCAGAGATAGGTGGACATGGATAGGACATGGGAGGGTGGATTCCTAGGACCAGACTGGAGTAAGAGTGGATGGGTCAATATATATGGATTTAATGATCTGCGCTTTATCTCCTTTTCTGAAGGTGAGAAGAACTGTGCTATTGATCATATGCGCCTAGCACTGGTATGGTCATCACAGCATTTCAGTTTGAATACTGGATGACCCTTCATAATCTTTCAGCCATGAGGTACTGATGTCCAGGGAACAAGTTTGTACATGCCAAGATCACATAGTGAGGCAAACTCCTCCTGGAGTGCAGCATCCCATGATGCAGTGTCTGGTGACACCATTGCTTCAGCATATGTTGCAGGGTCATCAGGGTGTTCAGACACCAGGTGCTCTGGCATGGCTGCAAGGAGGTCAGCAAAGAGTGCCAGGTTTGCTGTTTCTGGGGAGCTAGTTTGACATAAGGTACAAATATGATCAGCAGCCACCATGGAATCAAGAACCACACACTGTGTTGCAGACATATAGGGGATGTCAATGAGTGCACTCTGGTGCTCAGATGGCACATGGGGTCGAGTAGACCGACATGATTGAGGTTGATTGGAGGGAGGGTCTTTAGCTAGGTGTTCTTCATTAGGTGCATCTTCAACAGTGGGATGCAGAGGTTCAGTAGGCAAGGATACAATTGGGTTTTTGAGGGAGAGTCCAGGGTATAGGGGGATTGTACTGGTTTGGTGGGATTCAATAAAAGAAATGTTGTATGATACATAAACCTTATGAGTAGCACAATGGTAACAGCAATATGCCTTCAAATCAAGTGAGTATCCAATGAGGACACACTCAATAGATCTATTGTATATCTTAGGGTTGTGGTTGTTTTGAATTAGAACGAATGTGTGACATCCAATTTCATGTAAATGAGATAAGTCGGGCTTATGTGAAAACCATTGTTTGAATGGAGTGTGACTGGTTTGCAAAACAACAGGAGTTCAGTTTGACAGATAGCATGCTGTGAGTACAAATTCATCCCAGTGATTTGGGGGCACATTACAGGCAGAATGCATTGCTTGTGCTTTTCCCATGAGAGTATGATGGAGCCATTCAACACAACCATTTTGGGCAGATGTGTAAGGCGCTGTGAACTGATGTTGGGTGCCACACATGAGGAGCCACTCACACATGGCATTGGTCTTGAGTTCACCATTGTCAGATCAATAGATGCCAACTTTCAGGCCACATTCAAGTTCACGTGCACATTCCCATGCAATGAGGGCAGAGAAAGCATTGCTTTTAGATGTAAGGGGGATTGCCCAGGAATATGAAGAAAAATTGTCTATAATGTCCATTATGTACCTATTTCCTGCAGCTGACACAATGTCAGGGTGCTCCATCAAGTCAACATGTACAATGCCTAGCTGTCTGTTCACACAAACCCCCACTCTAACCTTAGGAATGCTGGACTTTGTCTGTTTACCAAGAATACAGTCATCACAAATGGTGGGTTGAGCAGAAAGGTCAATGGGCATATCAGTTGCATTGCCAGAATGTGCAAGGTTGTATACAGCACAGTAGTGGGCATGACCCAAGTGACAGTGCCAAGACTGGAGGTTGGGGTGTTGTTGGGCAAGGAATGCATGGTCAGTGGAAAGCTGACCTCCAGATAAGGCATAGAGGCAATGTGACATGAGAGTGCCAGTAAGCATACAGGTACCATTATGGCCTTGGACCCAGCAGGAAGTAGCATTGAAAGACACAATGCACCGGTGTGCAGTGCAGATAGCAGACACTGAGATGAGATGTACAGTGGTGGTGGGGATGAAAAGGACATGATCAAGCATTAGGTGGATTCCTTTTGCAATGATAAGACAGATAGATCCAATGCCAATGGCTGAGATGGAGGATCCACCCACACCATGGACAGTGCGGAGAGGAACTGGGCGCAATGAATAAAAGTCAGACTCAGTGTTACTAACGTGCATGGAGGCCCCACTATCAAGGAAGAATGGGGTCAAGGATGGATCCACAATGGTGCATTTGCATTGATTTGGTGCTTTGTAAGTGAGTCCCACAAAGTCAACATTTTTCATGTGAGTTTGCTAGTCTATGCTTGTCTTCAAGTCCTCAATTGCTGTTAAGAACCATGTTGCTCAAGGGGGAGAGAGACTGACTCAGAGGGGCTTGGCCTCAGCTCATACGCTGTGCCCCTTACCTGAGTATGTGCCCTTCATTTCATATGAGGTCCAATGATGGTCCAATGAAGTCCAGAGGACTTCCAGAGGCTGGCTACTCTGCTGGAGAGTGCTAGAGGACTTCTGGAGGAGCATGGGAGAGTTTTGGAGGAACACAGGAAGTGCTCAGGAGAGTTCCCACTGCAAGGTAATACTTCTATAGGAAACAGGATGGAAGGATAGGAGGTCCAAAGGTCCGGAGGACAGGAGGGCAGGATGATGGAGGACAGAAGGACAGGAGGTCAGGAGGGCAGGATGACAGAGGACAGAAGGACAGGATGTCTGGAGGTATGAAGGACAGGAACGTCTGAAGGTATGGAGGGCAGAACATCCGAAGGACAGGAGGTCCAGAGGTCAGGAAGGAATAGGGGCTACATTGGATGGAGTCCAATGTAGAAACAAACAGAGGTAGACTGCCCTAAGGTAGAGTTGGAGAGACAGGGATTGGACCTAAGTCCAGAAAGAGGGTAAGTGCCAGAAAGGCAGAGCTCCAGCCTAGGGAATCAATCCCTAGGCCTGATGGGTAGGACAGACTTAGGTGGACCAAAGTCTGAGAGAAGATTGGGCAAGTCTAAGTTGATATTCAAACTGAGGAACTACAGGAGTATCTACAGGGGTTATATACTGGACAACATCTGAGGGGATCAGTAAGCAAAGGAGCAAGGCTATGTACAAGCATGTGGAAACACATTAGTAAGTAAGATGGAACATAACTAAATGAACTCAGAGATGAAGACTTGTACAAGGATCAATAAGCAAGATGGAAGAAGAAGTAACCGAAAGCCGGAAAGGCGGAGATGCCTAAATGGGGATAGGCACAGGATGTCAGACAGAGGGTGGGAATAGGTCCGGAGTTAATATCTGGAGGTCTGGAGATCTGGGGATCCGGAAGACAAGGTGGATATAGTCCGGAATCCAAGACGAGGTGAAGTCCGGATGTCTTGCTGGATGGAGTGCACATAGGGTGGACAGGATAGGGTTGTACGGATCAGGCTAGCAGTGAGGATCCGGAGGTCCGGAGCTCAGGGGTAAATCCAGAGTGTAGTTGATCCTGCTGAGGTGTGGAGTACACAGCAGAAGGGGATCTGGGAATGAGTTGGATATGGGGTCCGGACATAGGCTTGGAAGGCGTGGGAATACTATGGAATGTGAGTCCAGATTGTGGGATATGACAATTGCCATGAATAAGGCATTATACTCCTCATTGTCAGAGCCAGGGAGGTCCTGGATGTGAGCAGAGGGGAGAGGGTCATATGCAAGACCTGCAAACTCCTGGATAGGCTCAGGTGTGGAAGTAGGAGGTGTGGCAGCAACATAAATAGCCTTGTGGGTCTCACTGTCAAGCAGATAAGCACATCCAGCAGTATCATATCAAAGCCCACCAGGTTTACCAGTCATAGTAGGTTTGGTAGAGGGCCTGGTGGCAGGAGAGCTCTTGGTGTCATGTGTAGTGTGTTTGCGAGACAGTACCTTGTCACGCTTTCCTTCCATTGCCCCCCCTTTGCCAAAGCAGTCCTTAGCAATGTGCCCCCAGTTTTTACAGGTAGAGTAACATGCTGAATGACCAGTGGCACCACACTCAGAACAGGTTTTACCTGGATGCAATTCTCGAGCACAATTTCCCTTACCAGCAACCATAGCCACGTCACTGGAACCCTTCTTATTAGCATCAATGAGCTGTTGCTCCATGTCCAAGTGGGAGCAAATGTTGGTGGGTCCATAACTGGAGGCAGAGGTGCTAGTGGAGAGGGCATCAGCAATGTGGTTGTGAACATGGGTGAGTTCATCATTTATCATGTTAAGCATGATGATAGTGGCAAAGTCTTCCTCTTTTGGGATTCTGATAGTGTATATGTGCCTCACCATGTCACTAATCTCAGTGCTGGTGGTGGAAAGACACTCAGACCAACAATACCAAATGGATAGAGCTTGCTGGATCAGTAGGATTTGGGCAATAGGGCCTATCTTCTCATGCTGGGACTGAAGAGCATTCCAAGCAAGGTTTGCATTATCATAGGGACATAGGAACACTTGTTCCTTGGGGCTAGAGTGGGTATGAAGTGCCGCAATAATGCAGAGGTTGTTAAGGTCCCAGTGACCAGTACTGGAAGGGTCGACAGTTGGGTCTGGGCATGGGATCAGGCCAAGAATGTACCCACCACCATGCTTTAAGAGATAGTTTTTCATCTTGTCAGACCAGACACTCCAGTTGTTCTTGCTGTGATCCAAGATCTCAATTTCTTTTAAGTCAGTTTGACTAAGAGTAATCACTGTGATGGTAGCGCACACTACTGGAGTTGTTGTGGTTGCCGTCACTAATATGGGTATGATATTACCAATAATAGGCACAGCTATTTGAGTGGCTGTGCTTGGGTTACTTGTAGAGGCAAGTTGTGAGCTCTTGGAGTGTGTATGATGAGCGGTAGGTGCCATGGTGGGTGTTTGGGTTTAAGAGTAGTTAGGAGAAAGATTATGCCCTGTCAAGTATATATATACCCACTTGATGTGGCAGAGTGCAGGCTTCTCACCCGAAGAAGGAATGGTTCTATGTTAGATGAGATTGACTCAAAATTGAAGATGTGCACTCAGGGTGCAGGTGTCCATATCAGGTTGTTTGAATGCTGATTGGTCTTGTGGGTTTCCAGCTGTTGATTACAACGAGCCAGGGCTCATAACCTTTTTTAAAGACCTAGACACTAATATCAGTATCCCTCAGTCTGATATAATGGTGTGAAGAAGTAATTGGTACTAGGTGGTTAGCAACTAGCACTACTTATCCTAAGAGGCACAAGTTAATTGATCAGCCCAAGAGGACTGCTATTGAAGCACTTCCTTCAATTATGTGTGAGGGAAGTAAGTGAGTGAAGGAGTTATAACCTATATCGGCCTAAGAAACTAGAATGCGGACTGTATGTATACCTTTGAATTTCTATGCCAAAGAATCAACCATGAGCACAGACAAAATCAACCAATGTTGGTATCACAAGAGTGGGATGAACCATTGGAAGATACATGCGAGCGTATTGGATGTCAGATGCCGGTGTGGCAGATGTAATGCACACAAAATCAACCACACTTTATGGAGCGACCAGTCACAAGGGATATAGTGCAAGTGAAGAATTGCACTAAACTACTGGTCATGGGTTGGGTATTCTTGCAAGAGCTTAAGGGTAAGATCCTAGTGGTACAGAACTTCGGAGCGGTCAAATTGCACAGGATTGTCAAGAAAGAGCAAAATAGATGGATTGCACAATGTCTACAAAAATAATGCGAGAATGACTCTCCTATAGAGCTGAGTCCAGGGGAAAAGGAACTACTCAATTGTATGTACTGCAGTCATTTATATTGTAGCGTGTGAATGTCTGGAATGCATAGGCAAGAATTGTAGCATAGTTAGTGAGTGTGCGATGAGTCTATAGGTAATAAAACATCATGCACTGCAGAACGTGAGTAGACATGTAATAAGACCTGCAGCTTATTTAGCAATGACATTTGGGAAAAATAATGCACCGGTGGAGATAGGTGGACATGGATAGGACATGGGAGGGCGGATTCCTAGGACTGGACTGGAGTAAGAGCAGATGGGTCAATATATATGGATTTAATGATCCACGCTTTATCTCCTTTCCTGAAGGTGAGAAGAACCATGCTATTGATCATACGCACCTAGCACCGGTATGATCGTTACAATGGACTGATATTATGCAGTACCTAGACACTAATATCAGTATCCTAAGTACAAGTGTGAGTGATCTAAGTACAGTGAGATAAGAAAAGGATAACTCACCCTCAGTCTGATATAATGGACTGAGGGAAGAGAGGGACAATGGGAAATCAAACATATATAGTACTTCATATTCCAAACATCTCATTCTGGCATCTGCCATGTTCAATGACGCACACCAACACAGGGCATCAGTCAAAACTTTCGGTGATGCACACAATACAGGCAGGGACATGAACAAGATTCCACAAGGTTTGCATTCTTCTATATAGTACATGTGCTACAATGCTAATGGCTCATGTTTACATGTCTGAACAAGTGAGACAATACTATTGATACCATGATCAGTAAGTGTTCCAATACCACAAGATATTTTGGTACTCACTTTGGTATACAGTCACCTTATACTCAAGCAACTTGGACTCGGACACAATCCTTCTTGGTCCAGAACCTCCTCACCCTCTTCTTGTTATGAGACTTAGAGTAGGAGTTCTTTTTCGACTTTTTTTCCAATGTAAATAATTGTACAATATATATACTATCGAACGGTTAGTTCTATGTGTCCGATCCGAAAGTCTGCACATCGGACTTGTCTCTCGTCCGTGCTGTGCTTACTAATCAACACCGCTCCGGCTATTCCCGGTTATCGGTGTTCCCTACATTACTCATTCTTGTATGTATTACTAAGCTTTCTCTTCTGTGCTCATACCTCCATTATCATGTGCTAACTCTAACACCTCTCCCAGAGCCCCAACAATGCTTCCATCCCTTCTCCATTCGCCTCCGCTCCCTCTGCAACTGCCTCAGCACAGATCATCAAATCAGCCCTTACCTTAACATTATCCCATTGGCATTTGCTGCCTCGGCCTTGAACAATGTTTTTTGAAGCCATCAACTGCGCAGATCGTCAATCAGCAGTAATGGGTACATAAGTAGATGTAGACTTACTATACTTTTTGTGCTTGAAATATACGAAGTCACTTCTGTACACTTGCAGTGCTTATCGGCGCTTTGTTTGCGTCATGCTTCTTTTCGACTTGTCAACACAACGCGCCAAGTAAATAATTGTAAATAAGATGTAAATAAGATTTAACCTTCTCCGCAAAGTGGCGCCAAGGAATGTGCGAATTTACTGATGTGGCGTTTTCCAGGATAAAGTCTTGAATAATCTTGCAGTTCAAAACACAAAGAAGGGAATATTGTATTGTTCAACATGTAGGACCTAACTACGCTATTATAACTTGCCGGCCCTGGTGGTGCGATACCGCGACAAGGTCGCGAACTCCTCATGGTAAACTAGATTTTTAAACATCTATGGCTATGCGCTGATAGCTCAAATTTCTCCCAGTATACATAGCCATATTTAGCAGGAGCAGAATTACGATCTCCTATAGTTCCCATGGCTACCATGTCAAGGACTCATCGGTTCTCTGATGCTGCTGTCGAAGGTATATTCATTATGGCGAACATCTCTATAGAAATGAAGTCAATGAACCATGGGTAAACGAATCGTAGATTCCTGCCACCTGGGATCAAAAACAAACCTTCCATCACATTTTATCGAGAAGTCGAATCCTTGCACTCGTGATGACTCGGAATGCGACTGTCTCGTCATCGCTTTCTCGAGGAAGAAAGTTTTGTACGTGGCTAACTTGGAGGTGTACAACATTCGCGTTCGCCAGCACATATATAATGAGCTACCGACTATGATATTGCTTTCCAGCGAACCATGTTCCCTGCTGCATCCTTGTTGACAATTATTCTCCTGGCCTTGTCCATCGCGGCATCACCTTTTCAAATTCGCGACTCCCCCATCACCCTCCCCATTGCCAGGAGGTTAAACGTCTCCGATGGTTCTATTAACCTCTTGCAGTACGATAAAGCTCGCGTAGCTGCCCTTAAGGCCGGCTACCATCTTGGTAGCCCCCCTGTGACAAACGTTGCCTCATACTACATCGCAAAAGTTGGCATTGGCAGCCCCCCTACAGCCTGTAAGTTCAACACTGAGAAGACATGCGGCTTCTGATGTATTATTTAAGACGATTTGATTGTCGACACCGGCAGCTCGAACACATGGGTTGGCGCCAACACTGCGTACGCGGTAACCAGCACCAGCGTCAACACTGGTCAGCCTGTGGATGTCGGCTACGGTTCTGGTTTCTTCTCTGGTATGACATACAACGATATCATAAATTGAAAATACCTACGATTATCTATAGGAACTGAGTACACCGACACCATCACTCTCGGTAGTGGACTCACTATCACCAAGCAGTCGATCGGCGTTTCTTCTTTTGCGGTGGGCTTCAGTGGTGTTGACGGTATCCTTGGCATCGGGCCTGTAGGCTTGACAGAGGGTACCTTGACGAATTCGCCGGCATTGACGATCCCGACTGTCACTGACAACCTGCATAGCCAAGGCACTATTTCTCAGGGGGTTGTTAGTGTCCTTTTCGAGCCCACCACTTCGGACTCAGGACACAAATGGAGAGCTCACCTTCGGTGGACCTGACGTTTTCAAGTACACCGGCGACATTGCATACACGTAAGCTACCTCAGCTCCCAGATCAATCCAGACTGATGATGGTTGTCTTGTTTCAGTCCTATCACCACCACAAAACCTGCATCGGCCTATTGGGGTATCAATGAGAGCATCACCTACGGCTCCACGACGATCTTGTCCTCCACTGCTGGTATCGTCGATACTGGCACCACCCTTCTTTACGTTGCAACCGGTGTGTATCTAGAGTACAGCAAGTAATCATGGTCTAATCAGCGTGCGATAGATGCCTACAACAAATACAAGTCTGAAACCGGCGCTACTCTGGATGGGGCAACTGGTCTTCTCCTCGTTTCTTCTACCCAGTACAGTGCCCTCAAGAATTTGAACTTCAATATTGGCAGTGTACGCTATTTCTGTCAGCCCTCACACCCCTTGTTCACTCACCACTTTGCACAGAACACCTTCAGTCTCACCCCTAATGCCCAAATCTGGCCTCGTTCTCTCAATGCCCCTATTGGTGGTAGTAGCAAAGCTATATATCTCATCGTTGCCGACATTGGCACGCCCAGTGGCTCAGGGTTTGACTTTATTAACGGCTACACATTCCTCGAGCGCTTCTACTCTGTGTACGATACCACCAACTCCCGCGTCGGTTTTGCCAAAACTTCGTACACTGATGCCACCACTAACTAACATGGAATTGCCAAAGTACACAAAGTATCGTTTTTTTAGATATGGATTTGAAGGTTGTACGGTACTTAAGTAGGCTATGAAGGTCTTATTCTTCGGTCAATTTTGTGTATGATTGGATTATGACAATAGTATCGCATCTGGTTAGGACGCGTGAAATTTCTTCTGTTTAGAATGTGATAGCATGCTTCTGGTAAGTACTGCTATATGCCCCCCTAGTGGTAATGCAATAACAGGTCCTAACAAGCGGTTAGGTTAACATCCTCGGCACCTCTGCCACCCGCACGACCACAGTTATTGCATATTGTGAGGGACAATGACAGGCTGTCGTATATGCAATCGAGAGCAGCAGAGTGCACATGGAGAGTTGTGAGTGACGGTGAGATTTCTTAAATGTTTTCGAAAACTCCATGTTCATAGAGCGGTTATATGGTATCAAGAGCGATTTTACGTCGTCGTCACGCCAGCATTAAACCAAGTGCAAGATAGACAAAACCTACGCGCTGAGAATCACGTTAGCAAATGGGCGTGAAACAGGGGCAAATATCGTGATGCGCATGCATCTGTAACATGGTCAGACTGCCGCCCGCATAATCGTTACACCAAAAAGTGAAATACTGAAAGCTTAGCTTTCAGCATCAGCGACAGTATATGTACTGATTATGGGAACTCAGGTAAGCCGGCGTGTTTACAGTATCAAAGTGGGGTTGCCGAAAGAGGATGAGATGGTAGAAGAAGGAAGGAAAGTAGCGGCCTCTAGGATGAAGTATTTGAGTTTGCATGAATTTACAGAAAAAATACAACCGTAAACTTTGTGTTTGCTGTCGTGCAGCTGGTGGTCTTAGTACTGGAGAGAACAAAAGAAAATGTTTGCTTTATTGAAGCAAATGGTTTGGGGGTGGATAAGATGGAAGCCCCGAGGGGGCAACCCCGATAGCGGCCTTAACCTGTGCAAGAGAGAGCCGAGGTGAGCTGCGAGGGTTAGCCTCAGGTCTCCACCCGGGCCCCTGGAAGAGGGATATGGTACGTACTAGTATATAGTTGAAGCTGACTGTCTTTAGGGACCAGTAGCAATGTAGACAACGAGGACAAGGGAGTGGTGGGGAAAAGAAAAGCAGAAGGCACTAGGAGCAGGTTTGACCTACGCTCGTAGCTCGCTTCAGGGTACGTAGAATACTTGACGTTGGCTAATTTACGGACAAAATCTGTAACCGTAAGACATAGAGCGTGAGAATTTACAGCATCATACAAATGATCCGGACGAAGAGCAAGAAAATTGCCTGAATCAGACATTTCGATGACTTACAGAAATCTGCGGAGATCCTTCCACAGACAAGTACGGGAGTAATTGGTTGACAGGTGTTAATGGCAACCTTCCTAATGCAGCCTTGGCTAAATGAGGCCTGCCGCCTGAGGATTCACAGAAATTCATCTGTAAAACCTTGCGGAAAGTCACCTACTGTCCGTTTGACGGTAGGGAGCTTGCATCTAATTTACGTCCATAGTGGAGGGAGAACTTTCGGATCGACAGTTCCACCCAGTAGGTCATTTGGCTTGCCGACGTTACTTGCCATGGAGCAAGAACATCCAAATACTCCGAGTTTATATGACATTCTTGATGTTTACAATTTGTAAGAAGGAAAGTGAGGTCCAAGCGGCATCAGAAAAGATATGCATATCTAGAATAGACCGCCCGCAAGTTATGCCGCGGACGGTCCAAGAAACCAAGTCGAAACCAAGTCAACGCTCGATTAGTCTGTTTCTTCATCCCAGCGCCCAGGGAAAGATGGCGTACTGCCTGGGGACTCGTTGGACATTCCTGCGCGACGTGCTCCTCTTGGACTTGAATTCCTACCCTGAGATGATGAACTGCCAGCCGCTCTCGAGCTACCCATACTTCCCCCAAACAATGACTGGAACAATCCTCCACCACTACGACCTGAGTTCCCAGGCGATCGTGGACGTGGTGGAGCTGGTGATGGATTTGTTGGGCGGTTACTGGGTCCACTTCCTGGTCCCGGGGAGTTGCCTGGTGGGCGTGGCTGTTGTGCTTGTTCTATAAGAGCATACCTTTTACTCGACGTAAGACGATGATGAAGATGGACATGAAAAAATAACCCACCGGCAAACAGGGCATGTTCCGCTAGATTTTAACCATGGCAATATACAAGGCTGGTGAAATGGGTGTTTGCATGGAAGAGTTATAATAACCTGCTCTTCCGGGTCTTCGGTTCCAAGTTGGAATTGTTCTTTACATACGGCGCAATCTTTATCCAATAGTGGAGCTAGCAACACATGAAAGTGAGCAGCGAGTGGAGGATACGACAGACAATGACAAACATCGTTCCAAAAGGACTTCTCGCGGGAGATTGTTGACGATGTCTTCTGTTGCTGGAATAGGCCGCGAAGCAGAATTTTCCATTATCTGTGTTATCACTTGGTCCAATGCTACCCAATTTTCGTCAGGATTTGTAAAATATTTCAGGGAAATACACACCCTCTTGATTGAAAACATAGTCACCCCATCGCCCACCCGATCCTCCTTCAGGACCAAGGGAGAACATTTCAGTCAAAGGGTCTGCGCCTCTACCTTGTCCCAGTAAAGCCAATAAATATTGTGCCATCATTGGCCCAGTGATATCTCCGGGATGTCGTGGACCACTTTGATTTTCACGACGCAGGAATCTACACCAAATCATGCGTATAAGATTTCGACACGATCGTAGTGGACGTACTCGGACATGTTAGGAACTTCACGATCGCGCTGCTCCGGAGAGCGCGGACGATTGAGAGTGTTGGGACCTCCAAGAAACAAAGTTCTTGTAGCACCGTGACTAGGTCCAGTGCTATGAAACTCAAGACGAATACCACCCTAATCGTATTATGAGCTTTCTTGCGGCATATATAGAAGATGACTGACCGATCCCCCCTCGGGGCTACGAGGGAAGGTGGGTGAGCGAGGTCGGGGACTTCCCGTCAAGGCAGCTGTGGGTGTTTCCTTCCATGTAAGGCCTTACTACATGCGTGAATGAGCGCGCACCTAGCAAACCACCTATATTTTGGGGCATTTCGTCATCGAAGCCTCCTCTCGGAGCGTGCTGCTGATATGCCCGAGGATCATCGCTTGGATCCTCTATCTGCACGAAATTATGATACATCATTATCATCAACTTAAAGTACGAAGATCGGGTCGCGCACCTTCTCAACGAACGTGCCCTGACATGATGCACAAATTGGATCCGGTTGCTAATACATCACATCGTTATACGTTAACATCGGAAGTCAGCTGAGGATCTACTAACCATGAGTGGTCTCATCTCAGCATGACACTATTGCAATGTTATGTTAGTATAGGACGTGCAGGTTGTTCTCAAGAAACAAACTTCGTGACAATACCACATTGGCTCTCTGGAAGACATGGTAGCAAAGGCCTCTTGGGCAAGTGGATGGTGGTGGAAATGCAAGCAGGTTTCGGCACAGCGTTGTAATGACGCCACAGCATGCACCTGGCAGCTGCCAGCGACCCGGGAATCCGCTCAATTTAGTACACCAGTTTGAAGTATTACAAAGTCCGCCACAGTTTCTTCTCTCACCCCACTTCACGAGAAAAATGATTAACTTGAATTCATGAGGTGAGCCTAGTACCATTCTCTTGAGTTACGATGAACATTCTGGTTCCCTATTATACGAATGCTCTTCTTGAGAGAGACACGAGATCAATACCGGGTTTTCCTGAGCGTTTCAGTTATGATTTGAATCAACGTCGAACCTACTGAATCTTTTGCTCAGATTAACTGTGCTATCGTCCCAAACAAAAGTCCCGTACCCTGAAGAAAGCCGTATGCAATCAATGATGATACTAGTGGTAGTGTACAGTGTACAGTCAACGTTCCATGGAAGCAGATAACTGTGACCAGTCTGCGCTCTTTCTACACATCTCTCGGAAGGCCCCTCCAACCTTCGCCAAAAGTACATTTGGTTTATCAAACTCAATAATCTCCCCACTATCTAGCACTAAAACGCGATCATAATCGATGATCGTTTTGAGGCGATGCGCGATAGTAATAACAAGCGCACCAGAAAGTTCTTCACGGATCGTCGTTTGGATCTATAGGTGTACACTAGTGAGATGCAAGACTGAAGTAGCGCATCAACTAACCTGGTCATCCAAACGCGAATCTATTTGAGACGTCGCTTCATCCAAAATGATGATATTGGTTTTTCGTAGAACTGCCCGGGCAAGTGCGACCAGCTGCCTCTCTCCTGCGCTGAGCGAGCCACCTTGGCTGATAGGCATCTCAAGTGTGAAGCCACCTTTTTCAATCGCCCGACTGAGCAACCTCGTTAAATGACATCGCTCGAGCACATCCCAGCATTCCTGGTCGGTGTGCTCCTCGAATGGGTCCAAGTTGCTTCTGAGTGTGCCGGAAAACAACGAAACGTCCTGACTAACAATGGTCTGGGAACAAATCAGCAATTTCATGAAGGGACAAACAATCGACTCACTATCCGTGACCGAAGATCTTCTAGGCCAATTGTCGATATATCTATTCCGTCAATGCTGCCGAAGTGTTTAGACGCAGGAGCAAGGAGCAAGACATCGACAATAACATACATTATTCTTCCAGCACTGGCCTCTATCATACGCAGCAAGGACAAAGCCAAGCTTGATTTTCCAGAGCCCGTCCGTCCGACCTGTCAATAATAATGAACACTTGGGAATGCTAGATGCTCCAAGAATGTGACAAACCACTCCAATTTTTTCAGACGGTTGGACAACAAACGATATATTTTTGAGCACGTCCGGTAGGTCGGGGCTGTACCTGACAACAAGATTCTCGACCACCAACTGACCGTTGCTTGATGGCCAGTATGCTGGAGGTCTGCTCTTCTCGATAATAGCAGGTGCCTCCTGTGGTACACCAAGATACTCGACCACACGTTCAACTGCATTAAAGTCAAGCTCAAGCTGTGCAAGAACCCGTACTAGTTGACGGGATGCCTCAGCAAAGACACCGGCTTGCACGATAACGACCGCAGCAGACCCATTGGAAACACCTTGCGAAAGGGCGAAAAGAGTCGTGAGATACACCACGACTGAGCCGAGACCTGGAAGGTGTTTAAGTCAAACACAATGGAAGAGAGACAAGCCACATACAGTCATATCTCCAACGGAGCCAGCCGTTGACAAGCCACTGGCAAAGAGGTTAGTGCAAGATATTACAGGGTGAGGAGTGCATCTCCTTACGTATACGTGGTCAAATGATTGAAATTTGTCCACTTTCTCATAGAACCTATCTTGGTATCTCGACTCCATTGCAAATGCACGAACATGTGATAAGCCACGTAGAAGCTCATCAAAACCAGCAAATGCAGGTGACAAGGAGACGCTCTCAAGCCGACGCAGGTCTCGTTGAGCTTGTACAAAACGAGGAGCGATGCGGATATACAACCATGCTATTACCAAAGCGAAAGGCGCGAGCGCGGGTATAACCACGATTATGACAGTGAAAGAAGCCAAGAAATTGAGGACGCCCGATAATGCGGCGCGGGCGGAACTCTGCAGAGCTCCGTCAATAGTATTAATGTCTGTCGTGAAACGGTTGAGAATCCTCCCGATGGGTGTGGTATCAAAGAACCGGGCCGGTGCTCTTGTAAGCCTTTGGAGTAGTCTGAAGAACAGAGAGCGGGAGGCCTGGAGACTTGCGTAATAGCCCAATGAGATGTAAGCCAGTACTGAGAATGCCCCTGCGATAGAGATATAGAGGTAAATCAAAAGCCATGGTTTGACGTTGACATCAGGAGGGGGTAAGTCATCCCAAGGATATTTGACGCTTGGGAGGAAAACCGAAGCGGAGACGTCGTAGGATTCACCCCATTTGGCCAAAAAAACCTTAAACAATTGGTGATATGTATAGGGTCAAGAGCTGCAACCGTACCTGATTCCCAATGTTGATCATACGGATCATGAGCATCAAGACGAGAGTCAGTGCCCAGGACATTAAACCTGCTGCCTTGATGTAAACCCAATACGTTCTGAAAGGCACCCGGCCTTCCGCCCGGACTTCTGCTTCCACTAGTTTTCTAACAACTTGAGACGGTCGTTGCTTGGAAAGAACATCCTCAGCTATGTTGTCATCTGGGGTTTGAGTTCCCGAAGTAGCGACTTCTGTTTCTTCATCGTCAGCTTCATCAAGAACATCAAGCTCTCCGATATCTTGGAATTCCTCTTTATCGCCAGCACGGGCGATGTTGCCGTGAGATAGCTCAACCACGTAAGATGCAATCGGTAAACACAGACTCATATGGTGGGTTACCAAGATAATTGTCCGATCACGAGCCAGTTCCCCGGACAAACAGTGCTGCACAATATGTTGTGCGGTATGCATATCGACGGCGGCAAGTCTGTGGAACATTCAGAAAAAATAATTACCTTGACGGAAAATACCTACGGATCATCAAGTAGGATGCACTGTCCAGTGACAAAGTCGGTTAAGATAATGGAGCAATGAAATGGCAGGAGACTCACATTAGCTTCCGAGTACATAGCGCGTGCCAAGGCAATACGAGCTCTCTGTCCACCAGATAGCGTGATGCCTTTCTCGCCGATCTCTGGAGTCCAAAGTAATACCTTGGCAATAATGGATAGAAAAGAGAATTCTTACCAGTCATGTCACCCGCTTCGAATACAACAAGATCACGTTCAAGAGCACACGCCTCGACGACTGCGTGGTATCGTTCTTCATCGAAGCCGAGCTTGGAGCCGAAAATGATGTTGTCCCTTATGGTTGCGTGTTCAAGCCCTGCATATCAATTTGAGTGAGCAACTAGGCTGCGCTATGATGACATCACTTGCAGGGAGTTTGGGCGCAGTAAGCCACTTGGTGCCTCCTCTTGTTTATGGATACATCACCAGACAAACAATGCATTTCTAAAATGAATGCATCTAAGGGCCGAGCTGTGACCGCCAAAGATGCACTGACCGCCAAGTAGCGCTGTGAGCATAGCACTTTTCCCAGCACCAGTTGCGCCGCTGATAAGGCTCAGCTGGCCTTTCGGAAACTTGATATCCAGAGGTCCAAGTTGGAACCGAGCTTCAGTCATTGATCCTTTGCGAACTCCATGCCATTCAAAGGTTGCAGTTTTAAACCCGATGTCCGAGCAATCCGCTTCAGATCCGGTATCCACTGCCGACAGAGATGAAGCCCATTCAGGAACCTCTTGCTCCGCAAGGAGCCCCTCAATACGCTGCATCGATACGTAAGCTGTAACAGATAAGAATTGCATACCCAGTTGTAATATCGCATGACAAACCGTGAAGCATTGCAAAGAACTGTCCAGGAAGAGCGGTCATCGGCTCTTGTAACTGTGAGAACAGAGCGACTGCGGTAAACGCCTTGGATACCGTCAGTTGCTCTTGTTCGCCCAAAGTGTACCAAGAGAATGTCGCAAGGGCCGTTGCTGAAGGTATCCACGTCCTATAAAATGACATGAGTATGTGCGAAGTCTGGACGACGAACAGCTTGCCATATAAATGAGATGATAGTGTCGACGATATTCTCTTTAACCCGCCAATTAAGTTCCTCTTCTCGTGCCTGATGAGCAGTGCGTGACCACTGATTTTCTACGAAACACTAGTCAAGTAGAACCATGTATCAGCTTCCGTTCACCCACCCCAACCATAAAACTTCAAAAATCTGATATTTTGGAGTAGTTCGTTAACAACATTCATCCTTTTGTCCTTGGCCTTCCATGATGCTCGGGTAATCTGTGCCACATTAGCCAGGAAGATCAAACAGCCGAGACTCCAAACCTTGATGTTGTATGTCGCCAACGGGTAGTTCAGGATATAGGCAAAAATAATCACAGCGACGCCCGACATCGCGCTCCATCCCAATATCCTAAAGGTATTGCTTAGCTTGATATCTCAGGGAAATTGTGACTCACTTGTAGAGGAAGACCAGTGCTATCACGAGCCGTAGAGGAGACGAGAAGATTGCGGCAAAATCCCAAAACCGCTGAGCGACAGCATACGCATCGCCTCTTCAAGGTGAAGTGAGTCGATCACAGGAGACTATAGCCCTGGAGGAAACATACTGCATGAGATTCACGATTTTTCCAAGGTCAGCACTTCCTTCTTCGTCGCTAGAAGTTTTTCCGCTAATATCCCTGCGGCGCAGTGCTTTGTAGTGCAAAGCACAGAAGAGCTGGCCACGAGTTCGTTCGTAGCATCGGCGAGTATGCCAGTTTTTGAAGAGATCGACTTGCGCAAAAGACAAATGGGCTACAAATGTAAGGAAAGCCCAGTATTTGGCGTTCGCTACTGAGTCGGGAGTAGGATTATCCAACGATGATAGAATCATCCGGAGTGCGTAAGCCGGCACGAACCCTGCCGATCAATAATTACTCCACGCGGATCAATCTATATCTCAGCATAATACACGCACCGACAACGGCACCCCACATTTCCAATACGAGGTCCAAGATTAGGTCGAGAGAGTTAGATACCAGCAAAAAGCGTAGTAGAGAGTGCATCGGATAGCTAACTGCGTATAAGAGACTGGCCTATGTAGAAGATAGTATCTGCCTACCGTGAACGGTAATCGAGGTATTTGTTGAACAAGTTCTTGTGTCGGAAGAACGGCGACAAGCACCAGACATCGGCATCATTCAATGTTCGCTTCCACGCCAAGTCCAATATGGGTTCTACAAATGATACGGTACACCATGACCAAAGGTTTGCGTCATCTTCGGGAGAAGAAAGATTGGATGACGGAATCTAGTCCCCAGGGTCAGTACGTGAGTCTGGGACATAGCTGAACGAACAGACATCAGTTGAGCTGGCGACGTTGAGCGCAGGTCGCACAGCCTGCAGTGGCAAAAGGCCAGCCACGTAGACGAAGGTTGCTGGAATTGACGTTCGAATTAGAAAAGCGATCATAGGACCGACAGCATAATTCGGCAATGAAGAGTAGTAGACGCATGCAGCAGCAATTTGCGAAACTCCAAGTAGAATAAGCAAATACGGAGGTGTGGACGGTGCTCTCAACAGGAGCCTTAGGGTCGTATAAAACTGCCATAACAAATCAAAACGTGAGTTTAGCGTGTAATCAAATATTGAATAATCCCACCCATGCAATTGACGCCACTAAGGCGTTGGTCCAAGGTTCCCGTAGGGCGATGGCATACCCAAAATATGCAAGCCAGCCAAACGAGCAAACGAGCGCGACAGAGACAAGCACTCGATTTATCCAAACCTGTTTGGGAAAGTCATCGTTGAAGGGACTCCCAACATCGTCTAGAGTGATAAAGTTACGAAAAGGTGCGCTCAGCGCACTCCAAACGACTTGGATGATTTTTGGAAGCTGCCTGCGCGCTAGGAAGTCGGTAACGATCGCTAGGATAATGATAGCAGCGGGACACCACGTTCCAAACGGAACATTATGGAGTTGGCCGCTGAACCACGGTTCCTGTAGAGCGGTCAACACAGTCCACGTAGGATTATAAAAGTCTACCTGAGCCAAGTGCATAATTCAGATTAGCCACGAAGCAAAGGCCAAACGCCTTAAAAGTCGCGGATTCAGAAGAAGTTGCCGATCGTGTAAGGAATTCAAGCTTTAAATTTAGAAGGTGAGCAATTACGTCATTTCTCACGAGAGGCCGTGTGTCGCTCGCATGAGGTACTTTAACTGATTTCTTGGCCACGTGATCGACGTCGCGAACACACGTTTACATAAATTTCCGAACGTTCAACTGTCCAGTAAAAGGCTCATACATGTCCGTGTCTAGCAGTCAATCATTTCAATGAGGTACCACCACGCTCTTTTACTTCCCGGAGCAATCGCGATTGCACTGCCAGAGATCCCAACTGCGGATTATGGCTTAAGCGTGCATTTCGCAAGGGACTTACTCGGTATGCTCGCGGGCACTGCGGGCAGTGGCACAGACTCGCCTGCAACATCAGACACGTTCCCTCTTAGCTCACCTTCGTCTCCTATCCATCCTGGTTTGAAAGATCTCGGTGGCTTGTTCACAGATCCGGTACTCCCCACGCCATCCTCAGTGGGAAAGGTTGATCCAGCGACTCCCACAAGCCTCGGTGTTACGTCGTCCACAGGCTCTCTAAAGCCTTCTCCGGAACAAATAACACCTACATCCACCACAAAGTCAGCAAGTTACCCAAATACCTCATCGGCCGCTATGACCGAAAACGCGTCCGCTGACAAGAAGACCTGGAAAATCATTGGGATCATCTTCATCGCAATTTTGATCATAGCAATAGCGATTTCATCCAGCATGTTCTTCGATCGCTGGTGGAAGGTTGCGCGAGAGTTCTTGTGCTGCAAGGGTCGAAGGAACAGTGGCATCGAACAGTTCGTCCCTGACTGGGAGAAGCAGACCTGGGAAGTAAAACTAGGACCAGAAGAGCGTGATTATAGACAGCGAACATCGTTTATGTCTTTTCCGTTTGATACGGGAACAGATCATGTGAAGGAGGAAGATATCCATACGATGAGAAACTCCGCGGACCACACTATCCCTACCCTGCCAGTCGCGGTGCCACCTCTGTTACTCAGAGTCGTCTCTCCATCAGACACTCGAGAGCTTCCTTGGGATGCCGACAATCTCCATAAGTGCGCTCTTCACCGTCAACTTTCCGCACGCAGCGGTCGCCACGGAGACACGTACTGAGAGCGTGGAATTTGCCTGTAGCTCCTTCATGCCACACCCTCCCTAATACTACCCCATTTTCTCAACAAGCAAGGCATGTCCAACTCACGATACAATCGGCGACTATCACATTCACTATCCACCCAATCGTTTTGTATAATACTCATGCTGTACCCGCCGCGTCCCGGGACGGCGGCGGCGTGGTCCTTGGCGGCGCTACTGGATACTTCTTTTCCAAGTAGTCGGACACATAAATTCCTACTGCGCCCACCGAGCATACAGCCATGGAGACGTATAATCGTGTTCGAGCTGGAAGAGCTTGAGAGAGTTGTCTGAGCAGACCTAGAACTAAGAAATTAGTTTACACACCTTTGTATGATTGCCACAATGATCTAGCAACCACTGGTTCCGCAGATGGCGGTAATCTCTTGGAGGTCATCCCGTAGGATCGTCTCGAGAGACAGTGATATTAGACAACAGCGAAAAAATGTCTCCTCTGCAAATTTCTGAACACGAGAGAATTGGACGAGTTTGGTAACCGTCAGTCTTCTTCAAGGCCAAGTCTGACTGCGAGACTAACGTTATAACTCGGACATGTTTACTGGCCTGGCAAGTACTACAGTTCTATGCTACTTGTTCCCTGTAACTTGACTGCTTCAGATCGAACACCTTGGAACAGTGTCTGCCATCCACCAGGATGATGGTGGTTGTGCTTTAACCATATCACAGTCAGCACCTATCTTAGTGGACTGTCATATTGGTGACTCCATAGCCGTCAATGGGGCCTGTTTGACAGTCGTCGAATTCGATGTCGAGCGTGATGGAGGATATTTTAAAATATGGCTAGCCAACGAAACCCTCAGCAGAACTGATCTGGGTGAGTGACCAGAGGCAGACTAATGCAGACGCTCATAGGTAATCAAGGCGACCGCAAGGTTGGTGATCAGGTGAACCTTGAGCGCGCCATGGGTGCTCATGTTCGATTTGGTGGTCACTTCGTGCAGGTGCGCTCTTTCTGATGGCGTACAAATCATCATTGATGAATCATTTCTCATATCAGGCTCATGTTGATATAACCGCGACCATTCTCAAGAGAGCTCTCGATGGTGATTCGTTGCGTCTTTGGTTCCAACTTCCTGAACCAACCGCAGAAAGACCTTCTCTTCTTCCTTACATCATCCCCAAGGGTTATGTCACTATAGACGGTGCTTCCCTAACCGTTACTTCTGTCGATGATGCCGAAAGGATGTTCGGTGTTATGCTTATCCAACACACGCAGCAGAAGATCACCTTGGCAAAAAAGGCCAATGGCGAGAGAGTAAACATCGAGGTTGACATGGTGGGCAAGTACGTAGAAAAGAGCGTATTGGCCGCTCTGGAGGGTGGTGGTGGAGAAGCCATGCGGACCTTTGTCCAGAGAATTGTGGAGGAAACGCTCGTCAACAAAGGTATCCTACCTTCTGCTCCAGTCTCTAATGACAGTGGTGGTATTCAGTAGTTAAACGAGGCCACTGTGTATGTGACTTGCAATAAAATCAGTGTGGCCTTTTGACGCTCGGCTATAGCAAATACATCCGACAGTCAATATTAATGAGTGGCTATTTTGTGGACACAGTAGGCCAAGTGCTACTAATTAGTGGTTCATTCTTTCAAGTACTGTAACTATCATCTGCAAAGCTCCAGCACGTGCGGTAATATCTAACGACCTACTAGGTTTCTTTACATCGCGTGTCTCATGAAGGAGCCACCGTTGAAGAGAAAAGTGAGCATTACGCTCATATGCCGCGACAGTCCATGAAACTTACATGCGCTGGTGAACAGGTTACCGCGAAACTCGACTACAATGGCGGTCATGCACCTCTCCGTTTTAATTCACCATCTAGACCAGCATCACCGACAAAGAAACCGTTGCAATCATCTCTCTCGCCGCCAGGCTTCCGTCCGACAGCCAAGGTCAGCTCCAATGCGACCAGTGCCCGGAGACTGTCAAGTTCGGCTTCATTGAATAACATCAACAAAGTAACACACTCTCGACCTGGGTCGCCTTCGAAATCAGCCCAAAGTTCCAGTCCTTCCATAGTCACGAATCCTGTCAAAGCTCGCGTTACGGCGCGGCCCGCATCCAAGTCTACCACCACATCTCCTGTGTCCAGTACATCTCCTCTAGAGTCGCGTCAGCGATCATCCACTACTATTGTGTCAAAGCTACAAATTCCGCCCCAGGAAGATCGACCACGTAGCGGTAGTGTTGCCCTACATCATGCTCAATCTACTTCGGCATTACAGAGGAATTCACCATCACCCCGAACTCCGCTCCCTTCCGAACTTCCACTCGTACGCGTCGACCAAGACCGTGCCAGTGTATCGCCATCGGCTCCAATCAAGATTAAATCCAAGGTTTCTGGGTTAGCCAAATCTAATAGTATCGAGACAGATCCCGCTCGCTCGTTATCCCCACCATGGGTTACCACTAGGCCCATTCATTCAAGACCACCCATACCTTCACTTTCCTCAAGCTTCTCATTAAACGCGCCTCCAAGTCCTCCTGATTCGACTACAGTACCGACTTTCTATCCCATAACAACCGCAGCTCCTGCTGCTAATCCCCATAGATACCCCTCGCCGCGGCGCGACCCCTCACCTACACTCTATCCATATCAAACATTCACTCCACCTGAAGGACCTTTGAAAGCAGCCAGGCAGGTCCTGAAAGCTAAGGTCGAGCCTGCCTCTATTCCTCTTCCTCCACATTCACCATCAATATCCGCATTATCATTATCTTCAAAGTCATCTGTGTCTAGAAGCTCCTTGTCTCTGGATCCTTCTCATGCAAGCGCGCCAACGCTTAACTCTCACACGAACAAGCGTTCGGATACTGAATCTGCTCGAGCCAATCGTTCTATTCAAAGCGATCATGACGACACCATTTCGCCTACAATCAATGGTCGACAATCTAGCCAAGATCGGGATAGCGACCTTGACTCCGAAAACTCGGAACACAAGGCGAGGGCCGCAGCCAAGTCTAATCGAAAGGTCATACCCACTCACTAATATCATCGGTACTGATCTGACTTGTACTTCAGATTGCCGACTTGGAAATAACGAATAAATCCCTGCTTCTTATCAACACATCACTTGAAACTACGAAGAACCGTCAAGCTAAAGAAATTCGAGACCTCAAGCGGAAACTTCGTGAATCGCGACTTATTCTTCCCCCTAGAGCATTCAGGGCCGTTGAGTCCCTTGCTCGCGAAGAGCAAGCACAAGAAGAAGGGGAGGATAATGATAGTGAGGAGGATGAGGATGAGGATGGGCCCGACGAGGCTTATGCAAGGGTGAAGGATATGCTAGAGGGCCTTTTGGAATCAGGCAGGAAAGCGTTGGAAAAGACTCCCGACGATTTTCGGCAGGGCCTCTTCGCAAAGGTCCTGAATGCCGATGAAGTCCGCTCATGGAGAGATTCAGGGCAGGAATCTGACGCCGTCCTTGATGGCCACAGCAGAGGGGACGGTAGGGAGATCCAGGCTACAACCCACCTCTCTCCCTCACACGTTGCTGTGCCTGACAGTGATGATGATGACTTCTCGGAGGACGAAGTCGAACGGCTAACCTTGGAATCAGATACGCCACCACCCAGGCATTTGCCTCCAATCAGGATTGCTCCTTCATAAGTTTATGGCGTCACGTTTATCACGCTCTACGTCCTGCAATGCTTCATTATGTAGACCTCGGAAATCATATTTTGATACCCCACAAGCATTTCACTAACATTTCGCGTCCCTATCGCATTATCCAATATGTTTACTGAAACCGAATTCCACGTTTCTAATTCCACGTTTCTACACAGTAAAAAGTCTTTGAAATTGTATTGTACGAAGTCAAATAATTAATTAGATCACTCATCAGCTATCTTCTGTGCACGTTTCGCGAGCTGGATGGTTATATGTATTAGATGTATCATCCTCAAGGCAGCTAATGTTACTTACCGCAGCAGCCAAGTCCATCTGACCAGCAGGTGCACTAGGTTTAGAAATCTTCGGTGGCGCAGCGCCGGCACCTGCTCGTGGGGCCGTGGGTATAGGTGGCTTAGGAGGTGGC
Organism: Suillus subaureus; assembly: GCF_016647635.1. NCBI lineage: Eukaryota > Fungi > Basidiomycota > Agaricomycetes > Boletales > Suillaceae > Suillus > Suillus subaureus. The sequence continues at coordinate 630,586 of NW_024538580.1, read as the reverse complement.
TTGCCACCGCTTGGTTTCGATGCGACAGGTGGTGGCACAGGTTTAGGTTTAGTAGCCACTGGAGGAGGTTTTACTCCTAATGAACTCGAAGGGCGAGAGCTTGCAGGTGTACTGCTTGATGACCCATTAGCTGATACAGCTGCAGGCTTCTTCCAAGGCGCTGCGGAGCCATTCGATGGCGCAAGGCCAGGGAAGACAGCCACGGGCTTAGCTGACGCATCTGCTGACTTCACAGACATGGCGGAAACAGTTGGTTTTGAAGCTGGAGTGGGGATAGGAGCGGCAACGACTGCTAGCGGAACTGAAGGTGGTGGCGGTGGTCGAGGTGGAGGGGAGCGTGCGGCAGGTGCCCCTTTAGGTCTTGGTGGCACAAGTTCTAGGTAATTGTTTGGGGCCCAACCCTCTTGCCCATCTTTCCTTACAAGCCACCACCCATTGTCATCCTTCTCAACCAGTTCCACGGTATCATCCTTCTTCAAAGATATCTCGCCTTCTTGACCCTCAAAAGCGAACTTTGCCTTGTATAATTCAACCTCGGGCTCATTGGGCGGCGGCGGCGGAACTGGATTACGAGTAGGAGGCGAAGGGGCTGATTTAGGAGGCGCCACCGGTGTTGGCCTGATGGCAGCAAATTGTGCAGATTTCCCTGGCAGTGGTTGAGTGGCTGGCTTCGGCCTGGATGTCTTCCCTTTCTGGAGTGGATCGTGAGAAGACAGAAATCACAATCCGACACAAAACTCACATCCGAGGGGCCGCCAGCGCGAAGGAGCTTTCCTTGGGTGATGGGTCTAACAATACCAGGTTTTCTTCTTGCAGCAGGTCGAGAGGTGCTCGACGGAGGTTCACCAGACGGGACGTGCACAGCGTGGCTCTTGTATACATCATCTTTTGTAATCGTCTCGTCCCTGACAAATTGGATCTGTGCCTTCTTGTCCTTCTTTTTCGCATATTCGATCCTTCCGAGCAGGTGAGACAAAGGTAAAGCGAAATCAAGCAAACACGCACGACGGGCCAATCAAGACGTTGATACTAGCTTGCGTGAGTGTAAGAAGATTTGCGGTCAACTCCGTCTTGAAATAGCAATGAAGAATTGGATCACCCTCTTCAGAGGCATTGCAATTCAATGCCTGATATGGAGTTAGCGATGCGCCAAGGATGGATAGGAGGACCAACCAGCCAATCATCCCTTAAATTAGACATCGATATACTTCTGATTGTTACCAAGGGAATTTTGCGTTCAAGTGAGGTTTGTATCTGACCATCCTTCTGAGAAGTGGCCGCGATGTACACAGCTTTTGCAGTCTACCATGACGCATGTTAGACGAAGCAAGGCAATGAGGTACATTGATACATACCACTACAAGGAAACGTGGGCTAAGTTTGCTGGACCGACCAAATTTGGACACCAATATTTGCACTTTCGAGCTGAATGTAGCCTGCTCCGCTGTGTGACATGTGAGACGATGAAACGACATAAAATAACTACAAGGCTCACTACCAAGACCACAGGCAGAGCGCAGGTCAGATCCAACGATGTTCTTGCCATTGACATCAAGATAGTCGCCCAGAAAACGGCGATAGCTGAGGAGACTGTAACGTCTGCGTTCTTTTCTTCCTGCCAATACCTGATGACCGTAGTCGCGGACTTTGGCATATTCGAGGGCTTCTTTGTTGTTCTTCCAAAACCTCTGAATGCGCCTAGCGCACTCATTCTTATAGCGCCAGTAATTTCTCCAGGCTCGCTGAATACGTGCCGCCATATTATGCCAATAGCGGTCACGCATAGTCTCTAACGCAAACAGCTGTATTAACGACGTCAATTCCATTTTTTTGGTGCTGTTGCACGGCGTACTCACTGTTTCTGGATTCTTGATAAAGGCCTTTGTAACCCCCATCTGCCATTCGTCCTTGGCTATCCCTGTGTCCTTGAGAATTTGCTCGCAACCAGATTTCGCATCTCCCTGCCATGTATATTCACCAGCGTACGACGTTGAAGGTGACAAAAGGTAGAAGCGTTCCACCATTTTTTCGAAGGTGTTCCTATACGCAAATCCTGCGCGACGTACACGAATATTTTCTTGTAATCCAAGGTATTTGATTTGATGCAGGATGGCCTTGGTATTATATTCACTCGGGCTACGGTTCTGGTTCGGTTTGATTGTTCGGATATAAGAAGGCTGAGCTTTCATCAAATTATCCACGAGAGCACCTGCCGACGCCTTTTAGGATATGAATGATCTATTCTGACCAATAAAAGAGCAATGCGAGATACCTTGATCCTGTCACCAGCAGTGGGCGGTCTTTTCTTGCTTGAGGGATCGGGTCTGTCGGAGAACAATATCTGAAGGAACTGGTTGTTGCTACTACCAACCAAATCAAAAAGATCCTTCACAAGTGCATCTTTGTTCTTGTCTGTCATGCCCGCGATGTTGTACATGACATCTCCAGCATAGTGGCGAACCAGAAACTGAGATCCCCGGGCCTCGAAGTGGACATTGGAAGACAACATGGCCGTCCGCTGGACGAAACTGTTATCTGCCGCGGCTGGATCGGCGTGCGCTGTTGCGCAAGCGTCGTTTAAAGCAGCAAATATTCCAGGGGGTTTGCGCTCTTCAATGAGATCGCAGACAATCTTGTTGTTGAAGTATTTGATGGGATTCCACTTGATCTGCTCCCTGACGTACTCTTCCTGTTCGGTCTTAAGTGTCAATTCGATAAAAATCTGCTGAAGTTTCTCGTTGACATAGTTGATGCATAATTGCTCGAAAGAGTTATCCTGCAGAGCTCCGTGAATGAGGCGGTTTGAGGCGTATAATTTGATTATACCTCGAAAATTTCAAAACCAAAGATATCCTGTCAACGCTTGAATTGTTGGTCAAACCAATAACGAAAGCGTCACCTACCAGGATACCAATGACTTGTGCCGAGGCACTTCGAGCTTTCATCGACACATTGATTCTCGAAACAATCCACTCGAAGAGATTGTTGTAAATCGCCTTTGCGAGTGCGTCCCTTCCAGCGGTTGCTTGCGCGGGATTCAGGGGAACATCGTAAACAGAACCTCGTCGTCCCCCTCGCTGAGTTTCAACAACTCTCGACGTCAGAACCTTCTGGACCATCGCCGAGTCTACTTCTATGAGATGCGCAATAAAATCATGTTACTTCAGTGTCAGAGATGGTCGAATTTCCATCATCCATCTCCTGGAAGTCGACAGTTCCCCAGCCATAGAATGACTGCAAGCATCCGAAAAATTTCGGTCTGCTCCTCATTACTGAGACCAATGATCCTCATGGCATTCTGACCATGTTTAAGTGATGATGCAGGACAATATGTGAAGTACTCACCAGTGTGTCCGCATAGTCGTTTGAATCGTTGATGTCCTGAACCTCCAAGCATTGGCTCCTGCTGGTATATACATATGCATCTGGGCCCTGCAACCCGAATTGTTCTACAAATATTCATGAAAACTCAGCATGGATGAACAGACAAGACGCACCTCGCTGCTCGTCTGAAGCAGCCTTTGTGAACTGATAGAAGATGTGGAAATTGCGCTCGTTCTCTAACTGTCCCACTACTCGGCCTTTCTCAAGTAGATAATTTGTTATCTGAGCCCCGATCGGCTCGCCATGGGTATTAAACATGATCTCCAGATATTTTCCCTGTGAGGCCATGAAATCAAGATCAAGGTACATATGTAAAACAGTCATTCACGCACATGTCGACTTGAATTATTGTTGCGAAGGGTCTTTGCACAACCAAAGCTCTCCAATAGAGGATTGGTGGCCAGTACCATTTCTTTGATCTCCTGTATACTGCCATCATCCCCTCCTGACACAGCCGCGATGTATTGCATGATGCGTTTGGCGGCCTCGGTCTTTCCAGCACCAGACTCGCCGGATATAATAACACATTGGTTTTCGTGGTATGCATTCATGTTATAGTATGCAGATTCTGCGATGCTGAATACATGTGGAGGAACTTCGAGTCGATTCTTGCCCTTGTACTTCTGGAGGGTTTCATCCGTATAGATTCCTAGATCTGAGAGGCATTCACCCTCACGTTAGAAACCAGATTTTGAACATATAAGGCCTCACCTTTAAAAGGGTTTACGGATATCAATACGCCGCCGATGTAAGTGTAGATCTCTCCGACAGTCCAACGCTTCTCAAGGTTGTCATTAATGCTATTGTCATTGATAGTTGTCAGAAGCGTCATATCGGATACTCCAGCTTGTTTCTTTTTGAATCCTTCTTTCCAATCTGCCTGTTTGTACCGATATCATGGCTGTCCTGTAGGTGTAACGATGTCTGAGAGCGCACCTTGGCTACTTTATTTGCCCCACCTGACTTCGGGGCAGCCTTCTTGCCCGCCTTCTTAGATATAGCCTACATGCACATGCCGATCAATCATACAGCATTTCAAAGCAACTTAAATCTCACCATGGCCGACGCGCCTTAGCTTGAATGAGAGAACGTAGTAAAGTTGCTGGGAGAAGTCCGCAGGCACAGCGGAGAACGGCAATGCCCGTGGCAGTACTATGACCCGGTGGTAAACATTAACTCCTTCGTCGTAAAGGATAAGTCGGGATTTGTACTCTACCAAGTTAATTCCGGACAACCAAGTACTGGTCTGGACACTTCGCAAAAACTTACACAATTCTGCCTCAATAAACTATATATTCAATACCTCATTGCTACATATCATTTCACACCTATTATAAAGTTCCTGTACAAAAAGCAATGGCAACCAGTCTCAGCTCGGTTTATTAGACAGTATACTAGGGTTTCTCAGCTCAATCAGATGCCTCAAAACCTCAGCAGCAGGAGTAGTTACGGCAGTGTCAAGTGATCCAAATTCACCTTTCAGCAATCTGGCCACGACATTCACCAAACCAGCCTTCTCTACTTCCTCTGCGAGCGGTATACGAGGGAGGGAGTGCTGAGGATCGAAAATGTGGCGAAGGCATACGACTCCACGATGTACAAGCCCCGGATTTCCGGCTGCTTCCTCGTCATCGGGGTTGTCATCCTCCAGAGTGATAGATGGGTCAATAAGACGTGCAATAACTGAAAATGCTCGGTGACGATCCAACTGAAGTTCAAATACTGCCTGGCAAGCAGTAGACGCGCTGGTCACTGTTGCCAAAGCACCCGACGCAGCGAGTCTCGTTGGAAGGTCATCCATGTCCGACATCGCAAGAAGTACTTGTAACTTGGACTTCGTTGCATGAACATCTGGAGAACCGCCATACCTAAAAAAGGCCTTCTCCGAACCCCCAATAAGATTACATATCAGCTCGGTGGCTGCCCGGCGGATGAGTGTATGGTCTTCCAACATGAGGGCTCGACTTTGTTGAGAAGGTGAGGAGTGCTAAAGATGCGATCGGCACACCCCGTGCTCTGTGAAGCAAGATTTGTTAAGGCCATTAAGGCTTCGAATTGTTGCAGGAGGTTCGAGGATGAATGCAGCAGCAGGTGTGACAAGGGCCGTATTGCATCAAGCATAGCGCCATCAGTGGGCCCGAAGACTTGAAGGGGGGAAGACGTGATGGTCAATTTCGCCAAAGCTTGGATTGCAGGGAGAAGGGAGGTATCAATTGATGTGGATGACGATGTGGAGTACGACGACTGTATAACACGAGAAAGACTTCGTACACCTCCGCTCTGGAGGACCTTGCCTCTGTTATCTTTGTCCTCCACGATGCTTAGGTAGATTTTACCCAGAGCAAGTCTGATGCCTTGGCTCTCTACACCAGAAGCTACAGACAAGACACCAAGGGCGCCACTTGCAAGAGCTTGACGACATCTGGACCTAACTGTAGCATCATCTTCCAATGCATTTAGCGGTTCCTCGGACGTCGTCCTATTAGATCCATTGCCAGCCTTAGCCATGCGTTTCAGCTTAGCGACTTGCGCGTCTTCCTGACTGAGGCGAGGACGGTAGGCACAGAGGTTGGATATGATAAGAAGAATGCCAAAGAGGAGGCTAGAATTACTGGTAGATGTTGGAAGTGATTTACGTCTAGGAACAAGTGTAAAGAGTTGCTGCAAGAACTTGGGATCATTCGCTAGGGTATGTTTGACGTTTGGGTCAACACTGAGGTATGCAAGGCCTTCAACAACGTCGTTAAGGGAGGGTAGAGAATCCTTATCACTGATGACCATTCCTTTTAGCAAATTGGCTAGCTCCATATCCTTGGAGGTAGATGGCGCTAGCTGAGACGTATCTGCGCCTTCTGAGGCATCTGTTGCCGCACCTCGAGATAATTTTACGAGGGCAATAGCTGCTGCTGCGCGCAAGTTTTTGTCGATAGCCTGACGTGACTTGTTCCCAAGCCAGGTCAGAATTTCCTCGGGTATCAGAGCCCGGCATGCTTTGTGTCCACTAGCCTGGCCAATCATACGAGCGACCTCTAAGGCAACTGAAGCTGATGATGGAAATAAATCAAGGGCATCTGTCACGTATTCCACCACGCCGTCTTGCGCGAAAACACGAGAAGCGGACTGCCAGTCGACGTGGAATAACGCGGAGAAGAAAGATAGTCCAATGACTATAGCATCCTGCTCTTGATGATTGGAAATACGGGAGATGATAAGATCCTGGAAAACTTTCTCTAGTATTTCCGTGGCAGACTTGTTGGATCCAGACTCCTGAGGATTTTGTGAATGCGTTCTTTGACAGAATGCAGAGAGCACGAGATACGCTTTCGAGCGCGATGGTTCCGGCTGAGAAGGAGCGAAAGCTTCTACGAGGTAAGATAGCTCATCAGGAAGAAAGGCAGCAACATCCTGAGATTTTCTCATTAAGAAATCTAAGCTGAGGTCTCCATTCTGGGCGTTCATCGCAGTAAGTGATGAAGTAGTGTAAACTTTGAGCAAAATGAGGTGTTGGAACTTGGCGGAGGACGGTCACGGTAGTAAGTTGCCGAACAGGGTGTCACAACGGATCATTTCTTTCGTAACACCACTCCATCCAGATTTGTCGGTGGACCGTTGGGACGGCGAAGTCCCATGGATATCCCTGACTGCGAAGATGCAACAAGCGCCCTGAATTCATTCAAGGCGACCACCATACAGTCAGGGCATACGGTTCTGCTCAGACTACCTAATGGCGAGACCAAAGGCTTCAAAGTGGAAAAGGATGCGTGAGTGGTTTTTTGTCTTGTTTCCTGTCATTACTGAAGTGAGTCGAGAAGTACTATCTCTATAGGCAGAGTCGGCTCCTTTCGCGCAAATGAGCTGATCGACCATCCATACGGATTGACGTATGAGATTCGTGGCAAAGAACTCAGCGTCCAGCCGCCCCATACTCTACAAGAAGTAGGTGAGGGATTTGACAAACACGCCCAAAATTTCCATGTATGACTAGTGGTAATGAAGAGGAAACGGATGCTACAAACGAGCTCATCAATGATGGTGAATTCGTGCAGCCACTTACCCTCAGCGAGATTGAAGGGTTGAAAAAGTCTGGCGTGCATGCTTCTGTGCGTCCTGGGCCTTATTTCATGCACAATCGAAGTATAATCTATTTCCTCAGGACATCATAAAGGCTCAAATCGAACAACATGCCAATTATTCCATGAAAACTGAATATAGCAAGGAGAAATATAAGCAACGCAAGGAAGCCAAGTATGTAATTCCTGATTTGTTGACAGTTCAATTGATGTACCGAGCAGGTACTCCAAGACCTTCAGTACGGTTGAACCGACAATTTACAATGTTTGTGACCACTGGTTCAAAAAAGACCAGAACAGGATTCGTGATATCAGACCAGATACACTGTCTCAAATATTGAATCTGGCGAATGTTCGCCCCGGCGGCAGGTACATTGCTGTTGACGAGGCGTCTGGGCTTCTTGTATCAGCAATCCTCGAGAGACTGGGAGGTAAGTGGCCGAGAGCTGTTGGCATTGTATGAGTCAAGGATCTAATTCTTGCAGGGGATGGACGACTGATTTCCATCTGCGATGTCGATTCACCACCCGCATATCCTGTCATGACCCTGATGAATTTTCGCAAAGACGTCGTTACAAAAGTACACTCGTCATTAAATTGGGCAACTGCCCAGGAAGACTATACACCAGGTTAGTGAACCTGACTAGATTTTTTGCGGATACGCCATACTTCCCATCAAGTGGCAGCTGTAACACAAGAGTCATCGTCGGAAGTGGGAAAATCAGAACGACATAGGATTCGCCTTGATAAACGGAAGAACGCGGCAGATACTCTTTTAAACGCAAGAGAGGAGTTGTTTGCTGGTGAATATGATGCGTGAGTGCCATCAAATGACGTCATATCTCTTCCGACGCTTGGCAGGCTTTTAATCGCAAGCGATTACGACCCGTTGGAGATCCTACAAAACTTGATTATATATGTAGCGGGATCAGGATCCATAGTTGTTCAGAGCCCATTTAGCCGGGTATGTTGTGTTTCCATTTAATGAACAGATTCAGCTGGATATTTGGATATTAGCCTCTTACAGAACTACAATCGAAATTGCGCCTTGACCCAAACTATCTTGCACCATCGATTACAGAATCATGGCTGCGACGGTATCAAGTTTTACCAGGTCGCACACATCCGACGATGAACACGTCAGGATCGGGAGGTTTCTTATTACACGCAATCAAAGTGTAAGTGTAATAACAGGTCAACTCGCAAATGAATGCTTACCGATTGCTTGCCAGATATGATGACCCGAATGCTTCCAAAGTGTCATCTCATCGACAATCAAAACGACGGAAGAAGGAAGCTGACGAAGGAGATTCGCCGGTGCCTCAAACCCTAGAACCATATAAAACTACGGAGCTCGAGGAAGATGCAAGTGGCTGACCAAGCTACCCTCACTAGCAAGATGGAACTAATAGGCTAGCCTTTTGGTGTTAGGTTAACTGATGGTACAGTGATGGTACAACAGGTAACAAAGTAGTCTACCTTCCACAATAACTAGTATCAAACAAAACTATTTATTGACGTAAACTCTCAGATGTCAGGGCTCAGGAAATATTGCGGCGACAATCTGAACAGGTTCGTGAGCAACGTCCTCTGCAGTTCAATGAAAACGCACCTCGTCGACGATGGTGTAGGCAATGTGCTGGTTCAAGCGCTTGTTCTGCAGGACAGCAAATATCCGTCTTGCTCCTCGCCGAGCGTTTGACCGACCTATCATGTTTGCAGCAAGATCTGTAGATCGCGGTGTTAACTCCATATCTTGAGGGGAGAAAAACCCAGCAAACCTGGCACTAAAGCGGAGAGCTTGCGGTTTGCTTCGTCGCGACTACGTGTTATTTCCTCGGTTGACCGTGGTTGACCAGGCGGTTTCAGTTTACCACCTGGCCAAAGAGAATCTTTGAAAAAGGCCAAAATAGGCATAATGCGACTTTCTTCAAACAACGACTTGATGCTTTGGCGGATTTGCCTTTAATCGTGTCAGGGAAGCGAAGAGACTATGCAAGATTTGGGCTCACCGTTCGATGGTGCCACCCAGTACTTGCTGGAGGATGATCACAATTGCTTGCCGCCGGAGCCAGTTGTCCTTCTTGTTGAGTTCAAAGATGGCAAGCACAAGGTCGCATATAGGAGCAGAGAACGTCGATGTGCTAGTTTCTCCTTCCAAAGGACGGAGGTCACTAGACATGTGCATGAACTGTATCCTCCGACGTGGACTTCCCAAACGCTTTCAGTGCCTGAGCGACGAGGTCCTCATCGTGAACCGCCGATCCGACTATGCCAGCAAATTCTGCGGCTTGTCGGGTAAGCCTTTGAATCATAACATCCAACATTGACGGGCCAAAGAACATATCGTCAATGCTCTCTGCCACTGAGCGATAAACAGATCGAACTAGGTTTTTCCCTGAAAAGCCAGCGGTTCCTTTGGGGACATCCTCTTGGACTTCGGACGCAATGAATGGTGAATCGCGGGATAGAAATGCGCGAAGGTCATTGCTTTCGCAGACGACAGGTATAGCAATCAGATTCTGCTACTGTAAGTACGCGAAGGAGGTAGACTTCGGCGAGCTCCTCACCTGCAAATATTTCTCAAGGGCATGTCTTCTTGTGTCTACGAAACTGCCAGACAGCGAAGCAACAAGCCTCTTGCCTGGGAAATCGAGACCCTTGACAAGCGCGTACCGATCACGCAGTTTGTTATGCATCCTAAGGAACTCGTTGTATCTCCTTGCAACAACCCACCCAGAGGCAAATGTTCCGTCGGGTGCAAGCTGCTGGACCTCAACGAGGTATCGCACTACGGACTTCCCCTCTTCTTCTCCCACCGTCGAACTAACGATAGAAACCTTCGTTCGATGGGAGATAAGACGGTTTGCGGATTCTTGCTGTTCATACTGGGTCTTCTGGAAACGCAACTCTCGGAGTTCGCGGGTCATAGACGACTTTGATTTTTGAAGCAAACGCAGTTCCTGAGCGTCGCCCGTTAGCTCTGCTTTCTTAATAAGTGTGTCAAGCATGGCATCGTGGGCCTCCAATTTGATGATCTTGTCACCAAGGCGTGCAATTTCGTACGAAAGCTGAAGGTCTCCAGGGCCGGCTAGCTGAAATGTTCCTTGTTCCGTATCCACAGAACCTTCAGCTCTGTCGTCATCTTCGTCGATCATATCTTCTTCATCACCGAAAATGTCCTTTTTGTTGTCGAGTGAAGTCGCGCTGAGGTGGGGATTCCTGCCTCTGTCCTGGCTTCGAGGGAGGAAACTGTGAGGAAGTTGCTCAGTGGCAATGATGTCCGTCAGCGCGGCCTGGATGGCTCTCATTCTTTCTGCTTCATCTGCGCTTTGGGCATCTTCCGGATCATCGAAGAGAGGAGCTCTGGACGTATTTGATGATGTATCTGAAACCGGGGACATGAGCACATCAATGTTGGTCCGTGAGGCAGTGGGTGGACTCGTCCGTGGGTTTTCTATGCGCTGAACCACAGAGCTCAAGGAAGGGGAAGATTCAGAGCGGAAAATGTGGACAGATCCAATGCCAAGAGGACGTGATGCTGACAGTGGCGGGGGTGACATCGAACGCACCGGGATACGACCTGCGGGGGGCTCCAGTAATTTAGCACTGGCCCGATTGAAATCCTCGACTATTCGGAACCACAGTTCGGATCTCTGAAGGTCCTCGAAGTCTTGTTCCATCGCCTGTTGAACCTGTCTCTGAGCCAACATGACGCTACGACGGACTTTCTTGTCCTCCAAAGAACCCGGAGGGATCTCACTTTGCGCGTAAGAGCGCATGATTTCGATGTGCTTCTTAGAGATGGATGATAAGGCAGGATGAGGTGGTGTGACGGAGAAGTAAAGATCCTTAATCATTGAAATGTCCTCTTTGAGCGTTGAAGAGCTTGAAGGACCTTGTAAGGGTTCGTCTTCATCCCCAGATGAGCTTGAGTCTATTGACTCCAATGGGTTCTTGAAGCTTTCTACTGTTAGCCAAAACTGAACCAGGAGCGAGCGGTGCCGACGATCCATAAACTCCATGAAATAGGAGAGTGATGTTGGGTTGCTCAAGATGTCACGTAGAGCGACTTGGGTCCGCAAACCAGACTCAGGCGAGGCAGCTGACTTCTACGATTATATGCATAAGCAGAAGTTATGAATCTCATAGAGCAGCTTACCGAATCCTCGCCACCCAAGATTACTATTCGTTGTTCGACAGTCCTTTTGGCAGTATAAAGCCTGTCAAGGAAAGCTACTACGTCTTCTGTCTTCTCGCCACTTATCCAATCCTCCTTCTCGTGATTAGCTGTGGGAGGTTGGAACGTCAACATAAGATGTAGCAAACTATTTGAATAAACTAACCAAGAAGTAACCTCGTTCTCCGAATTTCTCCCATGATATCATTCTTCAGGCGGCGAGCATCCAGAAGTGACGAACAACGATTGATACTGCGGAGGAACGACTCGAACTGTCGCATATCAGTTCTAACCGTGATGGTGTCTCCAGTTGAAATTGTTGAAGGAAGGCGGTTATGCCGGCGGGGTGATTGTGCTTCTAAAACATTTCTCACTTGAGATATGAGTTTCCTGCATGTACATTGTTAAAAGTGTAAAAAAAGTTCGAGTACGTTTGCCACATACTGCTGGTGTATTGCGGCGCCTGCCTATCTCGAGGTCAATGACGGCGCTCGCACTTAAGTTAAGGACATAACATACCACTTGCTCAATCATCCGATTCCAGAAATCAGGATCGCTCACCATATCCATGATCGGATACAGCACCGCACATACTAAAATTTCTCGGACAACTACTCTCAGAACCTTACTGTGGGCCTCCTGTTCCGGAAGAACATGTGAGAGCATTCGCTCCGCAATTGTTCTGAGATGTATTTCTTCATTCTGTTTCGTAAATGTAGAGGACAGATTCTCCACTGCAGGATGTAGTTTGCTGCCCTTGCCTGCGTATCTACTTGCCAGCAACATATCCAACTCCTCGGATTGCGTGAGACGGCGCTCCAGGGCTGCACCGCGAAGTGTGACCTCCGATTGGCGAAATTGCTCAATATGCACAGTGACTTTGGGCAAAATTCGCTTCACTAAAAGAGCAGAAAGGTCAACGGTTGCGGTTGTTTGCAGAAGCCGCTCAAGGGAGTCATGAAGTATCGAAGAAACTGCCGTAGGAAAGGAAGGGGACGGTGATATGTCTTTGTACCAGGTGAGCACGAAGTCGCGTACGACGAAGATCATGATATCGTTGAGGGTAGACGACACAACAGGTAGGTCAGGGTACAAGGGTGATAATGATTGTGGAGTTTTCTGCGACCAGTTAGAACGAGTGAGGACCGCCTGCCATGCTGCGGGAGTTGAGAAGGCAAGTGGTCTAGCTGCATGTGTGAGCGCGTTCCTATGAACTGGTTGCTTGTCCAAGGCAACTCCAACAAGAATGTTCGCGACAAAACACGAGAGTGCCACAAAAAGTATGATCACAGGAGAAAGGAGGATGAGGTATATCGGAGACGAGAACGCACGTGCGATGACAGGAAATACAACGGCGAGAAATGCAACAGCCAAAGCAGACCTGGCACTAATGAATGAGTGCATGTCACGGCGAAGTTGGTACATCACTATCAGCTAGAACACATTATTCGTCAGAGTCGTGTTGACTCGGAGGTCACCGACCATTCGCTCAGAGGACTTGAGCAACACTTGCCATATCCGGCACCATTCTTTCAACCCGAACTCCTCGCAGATGGTAGGCTGGTGACCAGTTGCACTTGCGCGCCGTTATGGCTGTTGGCATTCGTGTATGGCTTCTTCTACCCTTTCTCTACGCTTGGAAGTTTTCTTTGCGGCGGACTGGCAGGATGCATAGCCCTCACTGTCAACAATCCTACAGGAGGCGTTTGCAACTCCAAGGCACGCCGTGATGGCGTGAACCATAAAACATGATATATTGACACGCAGGCAGGTGAGCTTGTCAAAAGTGGAAAAAAAGTGTGTCTATAAGGATGCTTTGGATATTCTGGCAAAAACTTGGAGAAACGAGGGCATCCGAGGACTCGGACCCGCAGTGTGTAAATATGTCTATACTCATTTTTGCTTTGTCTGATAGCCTTCTAGCACGTTTACCAGGTCAGATACCATAAGCTTCAGTGATGCTCTCTCGACATTACCTTATGGCAGACACTTTTGGATGGATCACGTCTAGGTAAGCGACTTATTCAGCCCTGCTGTCCAGACCGTCTTTGAGTTATTACTACAGGGTTCTACGAGCCCTTCCGACGAGCAATCAACTGCTCGATATGTAGATCTATCACCGACCAGACATCATTGACTTCTGTTGTAGCTGGTGCCGCAAGTGACACAATAGGAGGTATAGAGACATTGGGTCTGACACGAATACTATTTTTTTTATTCGCACGTAACCGCTTCGTCCGGGAACCCACTCTTCCTGATAAAAGTACGAATGCAGGTACGTGCGACATGCTCTTGCATTCTTCAATGACATCAATGACAGCGTCGACAGGCATACTCCCCTATATTACCAGTTGGCACACAACATTACTACAAGAGCTCGTTTGACGCATTGGCTACTGTTTTCAGGACAGATAAGTTTTGGGGTCTATTACGTGATGTGGATGCAGCCATTCTGCAAACAGCTATGGCATCTTCGGTTCAGCTTCCCACATACAAAATCAAGTTGGCTTGCATGGATCACTTCAGACAGCATGTTGACTTAACTTGCTAGTTCGTCCGTGTCTGGAATTTGCATGGTGTTTTTTTGCTCGTACCAAGTAACCAACAACCGTAGGATTCTAACACCTCGTAGTGCATTGTCATGCATCGTGCAGCCTGCTGACACGGTCAGTTGGCTCTTTGCTTGAAGTGGGTTTTACCTCATCCATATTCACATCCAGGCTCTAACCCGAGTATACAACAAACCAACGTGCACACCTGATGGTCGTTTAGCAGGGACATTGTATAGGAATCCCATCGACTGTCCCTGAGAGGTCCAGGTGGTACAAGGGTATGTAGCGGCATGCATAGAGCGACAAGTCTTATTAAAAATATCCATCTAGGTTAAACTACACAGTTTCTTCGTGTTGCGCCTCATACGTGAGTTGTTCTCGACTTGCAAGATTCGCGCCCTTCTGACTGTCATTCATAGTATTCTTACCCTTACTGTGAACAATATTATCTTGGGTTTGTATAAGGATATCCATAATCGTAGATCACAACCTCAACCTGATACCTTTCTTCATACTGAGCAAGAGCCTACAGGTGACTGAGCGCGTCGTATGGTAGTCAACATGAGGATCTAATATGGAACATGGCAAGAACACCCGTGGTAGAACGCAGAATCCGTTCGTTTCAAACAAAGACCATGATGAATTCCGGTACAATGCGGGTCACAGAATTCAGACCAGGAAATCAGCATTCCTCGTCGAACGCCTGTTCCTTGAGAGTATCCTACTGCAAAGTGTCCTCAGGTCTGATTTATCAATCACTCACTCTTCCCACTCAGGATGAGTTTTTCCATTCAAGAGAAGGTACTGCAAGTCGCACAGTCAGCATGTTTGAATCATATGACTATGGTTCGTCAATCGCCAAGAGTGGGAGCATGGTGGGAGCACAAGGGAGTGCCCAAGGTCCGTGATGCACGATCTGAGTGCTGTACGTTATTCGTGTCAATCAACTCCACAGTAATTCGGCTGGAGCACTGAAGCCGGCTCCCTTGAAGCTTGTGGTACAATTCTATAAATGTGGACATATTTGTACCACCGCAATAGGTGTGGATTCAAATTGTGAATGTTTGCAGACCACATCCCACCTCCATAAAAGCACCTCACTTGTTTTTAATCTTTATTTAGTACAAGCTCGTCAGTCCCGACGACCAGCACCATCTCTCTCTATCTGGGTATCCGTTTGCAAAAGATAACACTACGCAGGATGAACGACGTATCCCTTCATCACGACGCACACACATCTAAGCACCTGACCCTGGCTGTATGTCCGGGGACACTTGACATGGACGAAGCTACACTCCGTAAGCTCACCCGTGCAAAGCTGCAAAAGCTCGCGAAGGTGCGTCGCAATTTTTTTTATGAATGCCACACAGTAAATGATTAGGAAGTAGGAAAATAAGATCAAGGCTAACATGAAGAGCGAGACAATTATCCAAGAGCTCCTGAAGCTCTATAAGGTTGTTCCGCAAAAGTAGGTGCCCTTCATGCTCGGCATAATGGACCTTTCTGATGATAGTTCAGTCAGGATGAAGGGAGTGAAAAGCCTCCGAGGAAGAGGTTGAGAACTAGCATGCAAGACCAACCTCCTTCTGGGTCAATAAGAAGAGCTAGCGAGGAAATCCCTCCAGTCGCTGGTCCGTCAACACAAATCATGGACGAACCTGCTGACATAAGTCGTGAGTGTCATGTGTCACATCACAGTGCAAAAAACTGACATTTGTCTAGTTCATCGTCCTCCTACCCAGGAAGGGTCTCAGAAATCTGCGCTGAGCGCAGAAAAAAGTGCACCGATTACAGTAGCCAGAGATGCTGCTGATGTCGCTGCTGCAAATTCAGCAGTAATATTGCAAGGTCCTTCACCAGTACTGGAAAGTCACCCTGGGCACTCGGCTCCGGACGATGACACTAGCGATGCTGATTCCTATTTATCCTACGCGAGTCAACATGGCTCCCCCGTCAGCTCGCGTGCAGGCACCCCCCCGCCCGAAAAACCACAGATGCTAAACCGGGCGGTGGGGATTATGAAACAGATCACATCTGACGATCAGCGTGTTCTCGTTCAGGTTGCCGTTCTACGCAAGAGAGCGAAAATGCTGAGGGAGCAGGCGAAGAATGTGAGGGATGTAGTGCGCGCAGAGCAGGGGCGACGTAAGAGATTGGAGACATACTTCACGTACTGGAAGGAGATCTCGCCCACATGGCCGAAGGAATGGATATATGATGAAGGCGAAGAGGAGTAGATCAGAGAGTATCTGAGGACTATGACACATATACACTTAAATTCTGCATAATCTCCCCTGACGAATGAGGACACCTTGATTACTGTAAATTATGGAGACCCAAGACATCTTGTTTGTGCTTTCAAGAACATCAATGGAATTGGATTGCTATAAACTGACCACTGTCCTCGCATTCCAAGCTGTTATTCAGAGAAAGTGGACATATCTACCTGCTTACCAAGAATCGAATACGAACCTATCCTCAATTAGAAGACACCCTTCGAGACTCGTTAACCGTTCTTTCTAATTTCGAAGGGAAGATCGTCCTCCTTCTGCGTATCATATCAGACTAAACGATCTCCGGTTCCTCTGTGATGTACAATCATTGGTTCTATGCTGAAGCCTTCCCGTATACCTCGCTCTTGAAAGAGGCTCGTGATAGCACCCTGTGCTTCAGTGGGCTTTTCGGCCGACGAGCCACCTATGTTGAAGTGTACTTGCAGAACGATGAGGCAGAATGTGATGCCCTGAACAAAATTGCTGTGAATCATGTAGGTCTAAGCTCTGCAAACTCACCACAATAGGTGTGATAATGTCCAGCATGGTGTATTGGCCATTGGATCCGATGAAGAATGTTAAGAGGAGCATAAGGATACTCGTGGAATAAAATGCTCCGCTCTCGATGACGACGATAAAAATGGGTAGAAAAGCAGCAAAACGCTCTGGCATGACATAGCGGGTGCGATATATGCGCCAAGCATTCAAACCTGCATCACTATGTTCGTCAGGAGCATGCAGATTAGACCCAATCGACATACTGGTACTGGTAACACTGAGACCCATGGTCAATGCATCGAACGTAGCGATACACCCATAATCAGCGGGGGGCACATTAGACAGCAGACGGGCCCGAGAAAGGGACCCGATACCATAGTATCCAGTGGCTGCGAAATATTTCAGGATAAGACGATGGTCGAATAGTACCATTCGAGATACTCACCCACGCTGGCTAAAAGCATGATACAACCAGGAATGGCAACCAACAGACTTCTGTCGTTGAGTACATAACATCGCCACACCTACGGCCCTACTTAAAGGGGGAAACAAACATACCATGTAAAGAAACTCACAACTATCGCATCGGCGAGAATGGTTTGCGTGACGCAAAGTGCCGTTGATGCAACAAATAATGGCGAAGCAAAGTTGGAATAGTAGTCACTCGCCCCAATCGTATCCACCTTGAATACAAATGCCTCTAACGCTCGAACAAGACCAATGATTAAATGCTGAAAGCGACCATGTTGAGCTACTCCTCGAAGAGGTTCGACTACACTCGGCGACTTACGGTCGATGCAATGCATAGCAACAAGGTTGCCACTGGGAGAAGGAGTTGCCGTTGAATGCCGGTCTTCTTGAGTAGGATGAACAACGTGAACCAGTATAAAGTGAGGAACACGCCTGTTTGGGATAGTGAAGCTTAGTACCATGACCTTTCCACTTGTGATCGGTTACGCACCATACAACAAGGTCTCGAGAACTAAACCTAAGAAAGCAGCTGTGTCCATAGGTATGCCCATGATTACGGTCGTGCTACCGGTTGAGTCAGATTCAAATAGGAGAATATCTCGGGCGATTTCCGTGCACGGAGGCACAAGCCAGTGTGAGGTTCCTTGGACAGTCGAGCGTAGGCAACCACCTTGTGAAAGGGCAAAGACTCGAGAGTATAAATGTTTCGTCGTGAGAAGCTGTGTTGGGTCCATATGAGGGATTCATGGTCAATGCCCGTGCTGTAGTGCATGCAAAGAATTCTGATGCCAACTAACGCTGAATAAAATTACCGGCCACCTCCTGACAACAGTGTCCAACCGTTCCCAGAGTGGTCTGGATGCCGTGCCGTTCGCAACCATCTGATAGCTGCATCAAGCACTGTCACAGGCGACAAACTGGCGATCCGTGGGGTAGCAGTTGTGTTCGCATTTGGGCAGTAAGATTGACTACACCTATTCGATACTTGCCTTAGAAGCGTGTACTAGCACATAGCGGTATGTAACTGTTGTCGAAATTTGAGCATTCCCTTTTGAAAGAAATTTTGCAATAACTCACTATCTCTGATATCCGGAATAATTTGAATGTCCAAATTCCTCGGCGATTTTGACCCAACCGGCCAACTTGCACGTTGATACTGCTCTGCAGTTGATATGAAGCACTTACTATATTTATCACAGACTGGTGGCAGGATCAGTACTTACTGAGCGGGATTGGTAGTAAGCACACAAGGGGCGATGATACGACTTGACCTTGACACAAGTTGAATCCTGTATTGATAGGCACAGGGAATGTAAGCCACGGGTACACACAGTGGAATAACAACAGTGTGCTTGTGAGTCACTTGCACTGTAGTCGGATCAGAGTAAGCACAAGATCTACTAGCCCTACTCAAATTTTGTGAATGGGCATAGTTACTGGCAAGATCGATCAGCTGGGTAGGCACAAGATCTGATAGCCTATTCAAATTCTGTGGAAGGATATCTGGCAAAACCGGCCTGGCACAAGATCTGATGGCATTAGCTCAAATTCTGTGGATGGACATACACTGCCAGTGGCAGAACCAAAAAGAAATCGAGCCACCATGCCGCTGATACGGGCCACATGGCGTTTTTCACACGAAAAAGTGAACCCGACCCGGATTGAACGGATGACCTTATGGATGTCCAGAACTTGAAGTTCAGCTGGAATCATACGCGCTACCACTGCGCCACGGGTTCATGGAATGACTGAGTGCGTGTGATTGATAGTACTAGTACTTCAATCTTCTGATTCTACAGGCCATGTTGTCAACGTCAACGTTAACGTCAAATCACGGGTACTGGGTATCAAGAAAGACGCAATATCACTGGTGTTTAGTAGTTTATCCTCGAGCTCTTCCCGTTGTTGAAGATTAATACCACCGCTATTCGCTGACGTCTCTATATTCTCCTTGACCTGTCGAACACTCTGCATAAAGATCGTCCTGCAATTCATTTATTCGTGTGAAGATCTCTAATACGTCAGAAAGGCTTGCTGAAAATTTACTAACTCCAGAGACCATTGAAGATGAAAACAACTTCTATGCTGAGTGAAACGATAAGTCAATGAAGAATAGATCACGGAGCCCAGTGCCCACGTGTAAGCAGTCCAAAAAAAGACGATAACAATACCCAACGGTGTGCAGAACGAAAAGCGAAGACGAGATCACTGCACAGTTTTGATTCGTGAAACCTTAATGGCAGCCAGGTACGTTTGCAGAGAAGTTCCGGCACGTTTGCTGCAGATACCTGGAACCTCCCCCACTTATCGTGAGAGACTGAGAGTCGAGATTCGCCAGTCATTGTTGCAGGATCTTTCGGAACGAGGCAGAAGCATGTCAGAAGAGTGTTGAGCACCCTGTTATGACTCCGGGCTAGCTCCGTTCCCCTGTAGCTAATTGCCTCTGGCAAAAAGTCCAAGCAGTCAGTTACCCCGAAGCAAGGTACGAGCGTAGGGTTAGAATTAGGACTTTAAATTTGTGGCAGGCTGAGGCGGCAGTGCAGCACGTGGCCTCTCTTGTCCCCGCACCACGCAGTGTTCACGCCACGCTCCAGCAGGCTCAAACATGCCTGCTGCCTTCTGCCTTTCGTTTCACCACCCACCACTCCCTTATCCTCGTTGTCTCTCGGACCCTCTCAGCCTACATTGCTATTGGTACCTAAAGGTAGTCAACTTCAACTACATACTAGTACCACATCCTTCTTCCAGGGGCCCGGGTGGCTGGTACTAGGCTAGACCTGCTGAGTTTGAGGCTACCCGCCCGCCCTCGCAGCTCACCTCGACTCTCTCTCGCACAGGTTGGGGCCGCTATCGGGACCGGGTCGCCCCTTTGGGGCTTCCATTCAAACTATTTGCTTCAATACAGCAAACATAAAGTCCGGTCTTTTTACTAGTAGCCCTAGTAAAGACCCCAAGGAAGTCGGTGACTGTGTAAGTTTGATATTCTGAATGCTCGGCTTGCTATCTGTCTTTCTTTTTTCCTCGTCATCGACGACGACGATGGCCATCCTTCCGCAGAATCACCGGCACCAGCAGTAACCTACTTACAACTGCGCCCTACTCAACACACCCAACCACCCACAGCCCTGGGGCCGGCATCGAAGTGATGGTTAACGTTGACCTCACGCTACCATCCCTGCCCAATGTTAATGGCAACCTCGAGCTCAACCAGGTCATTCTTCGTACTCCCTCAACCTCCTGCGGCCCTGGCGCCGTCATCAACACAACCTTCATGTTTCTACAGCCCCACGCTCGAAGGGTAACGTCCCTTGGCACGTCAACACAGACCCCCCCTCACCCTTTCATAAATATGGTGCTTCCCGCACTCAACCGTAACATTTCCTGTGCCCCCGCTGACCTGACGCTTCTGCCATGACCTACCGCAGTCTCTCGCTGCTCACTTCGACTTCCCGCACCTTCCTGTCATCCTCGTGCGGTTGTCTACTTCCTCTCGCTATCTGGTGATTGCCTGCAAGATCTCGTGGTCAGCACCCTGATTCTGTGCTCTCTGCCTCATTACGTTCACATTACCCACACCCGTACCTATCTATACATTCTGTTACATCATATGGTTAGATTCATGTTTCTAAACACAATGACAACGTTGACTTGAGCTGCAGTTGAGTGTTGCTAACCTGGCTTGCATAGACCACGAGAAGAACACTCGCGCATTTTTCACAAGGAGCAAGCTTAGAGCTTAGAATTATGGTTAGGCAGACTACAAAATAATACTAATCTCATGCATATAAATCCATGCAAAGATGAACGACGAACGATTTTCATTGACTGGCTACGCTACTGATGCAGATATGCACTATGTGATAATACTAAACAGACAACACAAAGAGAGAGAAAACGCGGAAGAGGGATGATGCGCAGCAAAAGGGAATACAGGCAGCAGGAGTTCGGCAAAAGTGGAAGCAGTAAGACGTATAATTGGAACAGCATGTCGGTGGAGCTTGATGGGCATTGGGGGAAGGAAAGCAGAAATGCCTATGCTGGAGTAGAGGCGTACATACTAGCAGGCGGCGAGGTCCTCAAGTATACCTCGAGGCGAACATGTTAGAGGTGTCCTGGGGTCTTGAACCCTGTGAATGCCGTGAAGATGTTCGGACTTTTTGCAGGGGGGAATCGAGGGAACTGAACTGGCTCGGAGCCATAACAGGGTGCTGTAAACTCATGTCGGAAGTGTGATTTCGTATAATAGGGACCAATCAGTGCAACAGCGATCAAAGTTGCACTGTCCAGCCCATATCAGCTAAGACAATTGTATAGCATATCGCATTAGCAAAAGGCACAGTGCTTGCTCGGGCCTATGTGGCCTATGCAAGTTCCTCAGTCCAGGCAAGGCCCGGATATGTAGGCCACGCCACAGACAAGCGAAACTCATTACTGCGAGTGCTCGCTTCTTCCGTTCACACTTGAGGTTTTCCGCAGCACTGAATCGATTGCTGCCGATAACGGAGATGAGCCTCGACTGTCACTTAAAACGGAATGTTCTTGTAAACCATCCTAATTCGAGCTGTAAATGGGCTGGTGAATAAGCGCCGCTGAGCAGCCGGACTGGTGTGCCAGGGCCGGCGCTAGTGGATAGGTATTTTAGGCGGCAAAATCTCGCCCACAGGTGGATGTACCCACCTCCAGTCTAGTAGACACAAACTAAGCTACCTGTTCCCCTGCATGTCATACAGCAACAAACCAAATACGGCGGTAGACACGCAGAAGTGTTCGATTCCAGTACCAGTGTAAGAGTTCTCATCTTTCTCGCCTTTCAAACATTCAGGAATATGTGCCGGTGCAGATATCGTCATGCAGCACCCTCGGGACCATGGCCTTGGGTAGATTTCAACACCGACCTCTCATCCTCTGAGCTGCCATTTCGGAAGGGCGAACATGAATGGCGCGGATACCCGCAAGAACTTTTTGGCAACTGGAGTCCGATTCCGGTGGCACGAAGCGAGATGTTGACACAATGTGCGCGCACCATGAAACCGTGCGTTATATATGGCATTGACGTAACGGGCGACGGTCAATTCAAAACACGGGAGCAAGGGCTGCACCGCGTTCAAGTTGAGGTGTCGGAAGAGAAGGAAAACGAATTCTGGTCAGAATTACAGAAGGAGGAAAGTGTTGTGATACCCCATCTCACTAAATTGATGAGTGATTATGACCACAATCAGGTTCGGGAGAACGTCCGCGTTCGAGCGTTATTCGTGGATAACCTGTCGGAATCCGTTTTGAAGATGTTGGGGACCAAGTTCGTACTCCGGCCCGGCCGGCTTCAATGTTTTTCCAATTTGGCACTTTCATAGGTATAACATTGAGGCATTCTTCTTTTCATCCTCCACCAACTGGATTCCCTCGCGATACCGGGAAGAGGTTCGACATGGATTGGGGGATCGTACGTCTGATGACTGCCTTTTGGTCAACTGAGATTGTTAATCTATTGTTCCGGTAGATATCACAGTTATCCTTCCTTTTATTCGGACCACGGAGAAGAAAAAGAAGAGCCTATCAGGCATGAGTTCGTGATTTGTTCGACAGTTGACTGGGACCGCTTCTCATCACAAAGCATACAGAATGTAATGACAGGAAGAACACCATAGATGTCATGGCACCGCTTAACCTGCACGGTAATCCGTACTTGCTTTTACCACGATTTTGTCTCAGTCCTTTCATAGGCGAACATGTCCTTCTCATCGACCTTCTGGCAGTTCACATGATCCGCGAGAAGAATTCTTCTACGATCATAACGTATCATCCTCCGCTACGTGATCGCACCACCGCCGAGCGCTTGTATCAGGTTATGGAGCGCGCAGGTGGAAGTGTTTACTGGAACAAAATATTCATGGCATCTGAAGATCCGACCTTTTTCTTTCTGGTGATCCTGTGGTACGCGTTATATGCGTGGGATGAAACATTTGAAGTGCTGTATAACCGCATCAAGGATTTGGTGTGTATGCAATTCATTCGAGTTGTGGGGAAGGCTCATCATGCCCAGGAGGTAATCTTGAATGGCTCCGACTTCATCGCTATGGCCGACCTCAACCATAGCCTCCACAGCCTTCAGGCGCACCTACTCCAGTACCAAGCCCTCCTTCATGATTTCGAGAAATCGGTCGCATTTGTTATGGAGACTCCAAACCCTGCAATGGAAAAATCAGAAAATAGGGCAACTACAAAAGAGCTGATGCAACGAGAATGCAAGAACCTCCTTTCCGAGGTCGACAGGTTGCACAGGAGATGTTCGATGTTCATCAGTCGATTAAAGAATGCCATAGATTTGGCATTCGCGACTGTAAACATCGAGGACAGTCGTCAAACGCACAGATTAACTAGGGCAACTCTTCGAGACTCTGCAGCGATGAAACTGGTGCGCTGGCAGCTACATGTGCGCCGACAGAGCTCATGCTGCCTTCTGTAGATATCATACCTGACCATGGTCTTCTTGCCCGCCAGTTTAACTGCTGTATGTATTTGAATGTATAACACGAAGAAGCGCTCACTGATTGAACAGTCGGTCTTTGGGATGAATGTGCGCGAAATTTCTCCCGGCACCCTAGAAACGATCACGCGCTATGTTTGGGTGACTTTGACGCTGACTCTTGTCACCACATGGACCGTTATCGCTTTACAACCATACAGTACAATCCACAAGCCTGGAGCTAGTATGTGGCGGAGGGCTGCTTGGCCTGCATTTTTCTTCCCCCAAAAAATTATTGAGTGCTCCAAGTCCTTCTGGATCAAGGGCAAGAAGACCTCGCCACAGGAAAAAAATCCCTCCTTGGGTCCAAGTCGCAGGAAAGGAGGTAACTCTTCTACGTTGATGTTCGACGACGCAATATTTGAAGAGGATGTGATTGGTGGTTGATTTTCGATGTAGTGAGTGCCCACGGATATGATTACACTCTAGAAAGTGAGGGGCCTAATTTATCTATCGCAATCCACTTGTCAGTTATAACAAGGTAGAACACACTGCACGGACTCTGTCACAATACATACGCACCAGTAAGATGCCGATACCATTCACGTGCCCCAGTTTACACATAATGCAGCCCTCCCCTTCGCCTCTTCACATTTGACATTTGTTTCCCAATGCGATAGCGACCTCCCTTCATCTGAATATCCAGAAACGAGAGTGAGCATAGCGTTGTGCACAGATTCCTCCAGTGTATGGAAAGCAGACGGGGTGCCAGGGGGTGGTCATCTGATTGCAGGACATCTAACGTTGTTCCCATGACCCAGGGGTTGGATCTCGGGCGGGCGGCAGTCAAGGGAGGGCAGGCATAAAGCACATTGTCAGTGATGAAAGCGCATTCTTCAGGTCTAAACCCCGTCGACTTAATGTAGGTAGATCGGGTCCTGCTCCGAAGTCAATTCATTCGTAGTAATCGATAGATCTTGAAGAAACAAAAATGGATCTGATCTGTAGAAGTTCCTCAATATTCAATGACGGGATTGGATCATCATGAAGGTAAAATGATTCGGATACGGGGAATCGAACCCCGAGCAACCGCGCACCCTACGATGAGAGGCGGATATGTTACCTTTACACCATATCCGAGTGACAGAGCTGTGCGTAGTGTTTCAAGCTTGCTCAGTGTCAGTAGGCCTTTCAACCTGTCGACGAAATGGAGGTCGCTTGCAAAGCTGGCCTTGAGTATATAATATCATTACACCTCAACCTATACACTACACTTAATAAAAAACCTCACTCTTGCATAATTGTCTCCTCATGACAACCTTTTCCACCTAGAATTCTTTGTGGTGGCAAGATACACTTCAGATCCAGGGCCACGGTTCATCCAGGCAGATACTTGCTTGGGCATCAAATTTGTCACCTGGGGTAGTCGTTAGACGACACTCCTACTCCTCTGAAAAATACATCACTCACGAGGAACTTCTGGCCCAATTTAAACTCTCCTGCTTGGGATCCTTCGGCAATCGATAAGTTGAGTACATCCCAGACGGTTAGCTGGGCTTTGCGACCATTGTCGCCGCCTCGTGTGGATGTATATGCATCCTTCACGATGATAACACGGAAACTGCGTACTTCCCGAGGGGGACATTTATCCTGGGGAAGCGCTCAGTAAAAACAACTTCATGCAAGTATCAAACTTACCTGCAATTCTCGCTCGATATCTCCGGCGACAGCTTCGCGATCCCGGAGAAGCTTCTCTCTAATGTGTCCAGTAAGACTGCCTGCTTCAAGGCGGCTGAGCCGTGAAAGTATCGCTTGGGCTTGATGATGGTCACTCTCCTCCAAGGATTCATATAAATCGTCAAGGTTGTCCGGCATTTCTAAAATAGCGCGTGAGCAACACACAAACCTTGATCACCGACTTCTCACCTTCGTTTTTGACATTGAAGCCCGGACCCACACGATGTTCAAGCCTATCTGCAAACCTCATCATCACCGCCGCTCGTCTTTCAAGATCTGTCCAAATCTTTGAGGCGGCGAATTCGCGCTTCTTCTGAGATAGAATGTAAGCGCTGGACTTGGTGCAGAGCTCTTCATCTCACCTTCCATTGTTCACTCAAGGCATTTTCATCCTTGGCACTGCGGGGACCCTCCATCCGCTTTCCGTTTTCGTCCTCGAAGAATTCAATATATGCGATGGGATGAATCTTTAAACTAGAGTCAGCTACGTGTCTGGGTGTTACACGCTCATCCTACCTTGATGACTTCGACAGCTGCAACGGCCACGTTTCCACCGTCCGCCGTGAGGCTGTTGAGGGTCGCGATGAATGGACTTTGCTGAAAGCCAAGTTTTGCGTGCCAGGGTGCCATATGGGACGAGTTGCCTGTCAGCACCAGGACATTCGAATCATATGCCTCGAGGACTTCTTGTCCATCTTTGCGCTCTGCAGAGAGCTGCACGGAAAGTTAATTAATATCACGATGTGGAGCAGTTCCAGTCTCTCACCCTGGTTCCAGTAACAGCGATTTTCCTCCCGATCTTGATATGACCCTTACGGATGGCTCTCGCAAGTGGCTTGTCGACCCTCGCGCGCAGTCTGTACCATCCGTCTGTCACTTCTAACTCGGGATGTGAAGGAATGGGGAAACCGTCGTCAGTCTCTCCAGCTGGTGACCAAGTTACATTTGACACGCAGAGCACCATCGGAGATGCAGCAGGCGCATCTCTTGTGGTAATCAATCGTAGTGGTGGCCGTGTTGACCCGTTCAAGTCTCGTTCGTATCTGCGCCAGTGGTTGGTCAGGGAAGAAACGGATAGGTAGACGGCACAGACCTGTAGAGTAGCTGGCGGATCACTTCAGGCCAGCACCATCGTTTGCGATTGGGATCGGACTCTGCTTCTGGTTCAAGTAAGACCATTCCAGCGAGCTTCCAGAGGATAAGCGGCCAATGGTTATTGACCCATTCCTGTGTAGCCAACGAACACCCTCTTGCGTGGAGTTCTTCTAGAGCGGTAGCAGGTCCGAGAGGCTTCGCATCAGAGGGCTGAACACCTTCGTTTGGCGTAGTGGATGGCGTATAGAACGAGTAAAAGAGAGCGGTAGCTGGTGTTATCTGGGATAGTTCTGTAATATTTCTATATGGAAGTGTGTCAACAATCTAGTGTTGCAGCTGAACTGACTGACTGACATTCCCTGATCCTCAAGCTCTGTAGTTGTGTGAGTCTGAGGTGTAAGACCAGAACTGGCAAGTGTCATCCTTCCTGCAGGAGGGGCTGTAACAAGAGTGATAAGTTGACCGGTGAATCACCGCACTGAAAAACTTACCAAGGTTGAATACTTTGCCTGTACCCTTTTCGGGAGCTTTCTTTATTGGTCTAGGAGACTGGGTTGCTGAGGGCGGATACATAGGTCGCTGTAAGCTGAGACTTGGGGCAGCAGACGACGGTGTAGCCGATACTGCATTGTTCAATTCTGGAGGTTTGACGCCTGGTTTGAAAGGCGTCACAAACTTGTTCTTGACCAGACCACCACGTAAATTTCGCGGCGTAAGACCCAGTGGTCGAAATGCGCCCCCAGGATTAACCGATGGTGAGGGATGGACAGGCGTTCCTGGTATAGCAGAACTAGATGGAGTCATATGAGAAGATGCGGACGCAAAGCCCTGACGATGAGGGTTGAGGGGAGAGTTGACATATGTAGAACTGGCTATTCCCGCGATAGGCTGTCGTGATGGTACGGAGGTTATTAAAGGAGATTTGAACGGTTTTTGCTTTCCCTTTAAGTTGCTGACACCAAGTGTTGGTGCGTCAAGTGTCGATTGTGCTCCAGTTTCAAATGACTTGCGAGTAGCCATTGCAGGAGTCGGCGTATCTGGGAGTTGAGGCGACAAGGAATTGTGCACTGCACCCAGAACGGTGCGCTGAGGCGAGGATGGCTGTGCTGAAGAAGAGGGCACAAACCCTCCAGGATGTTGGGAGGAACTCGAATCATCAACCTCTCCCTGCCACAGCTTGATCTTTTCCTCGGCCTTCCGCAATGCAGCAGTTGATGGGATAATAAGTTTTCCTTGGCCGACGGACGTAAAACCTATAGGTGTATTGTGACTGTCAGTCGCCTCGGGGACATTCTCTTTGGTTTTGTCGAGGCGAGACGCAGCAGATTGAAAGCCTACAAAAGTTGCAGGAGGAGCCGAAGTAAACCAAGAAGAGTAATCGGCATCCGGGGGTACTTCGGGTGAAGGTGAACGGCGTGAGTCATCCACATTCTGGATAGGCAAAGCCGATGCAGACTTGAAGCCTACTGGAGGGAGAACGGCAGATGCCTTGGTAAAAGATGTATATACGCCTGGTTTTGTGGAATTTGAATCAGAGAATGGGTCAGAAGCGAAAGGATTGTTGTCGCCTTGAGAGGCTATGTCCTGTGAAGAAAGTATGTCCTGATCGGACGAAGTGCTACGATCTCCAGCTTCGCCAGAGCTGAGCCTGGGGTGCGAGTTTATGGGTAGGAGTACTTTGAGAAGTAGAGCAGCTGGCTGAGATAGGCGTGCCTCTATGGCATCGAAAGCGCTTATATCGTCTTGACTCAAGTCATCGACTTGTTCGTCATAGGTCGGAGAAGACATTCTCATTTTCTTCCTGGGTGGACTAGGAGAGGAATCTACAAAGTTGCATGTCAGGCCTGAAATAAAGATCCCCATGAAGTGTCTCACCTAGATTGTACATTTTTTGTTACAGTTACAAGGTCGCTTGAGTGTTTGTGTCAAGAGCCATCTACGCGACGCGTCTTAAAATCTGATCACGTGTGGCATTACATCAGCCTAAGCGGAATGTGCGTTCCACAGCTGTGGACAGTGGCACTAGCACTGAAGAAGACTTTGATTTGCTGGTATGATCTGACATTATTCTGATACCGGGTTATGTTTTTTAGAGTCTCCGTAGAATTTTGAACAGTAAAATTTATTTCATTGAGATTTCTCGGTCGGCCTACTAGTACGCCTATAGTTGAAACGCAAATATAATATTGATCATCTTCTATTAAACGCCAGTCCAGTCCATGACTTTCCGCCCATTCCGTCTTGTTTGAAAAATTGTTGTTAATCACTAGCACTGGCAATCTGGTCTGGCCAAACAAAAAGCCCACAGCTGACCTCCACGCTCTCAAAACATTGCTTTCCTAAAGTTCTTCATACCTTGCATCCCTCGCCGACCGCGCAGGTCCACTAGCACGACGTCTGGGGATCAAATACCTATGAACGGTACAAACATCCTTCCCAGTCAGAATGCAATAGGTTCGCGGCCAGCCAAACCTCCTCCAACGGGTCTCGCTCCTTCTGCGCCTTCCGTCGCGCCCCCGCTTATTCCTAATCATCCGAATTCACCCACTCCAAATCGAACACTACCACCTCACTCCAATAACACCGTCGTTAATGGGACTTATACACACAGTCAGAAAGGAAAGAAAAAGAACGATACACCCGTCGATCCTGCTGCCATGTACGAGTCTCTGAAGAGCAGGATCGCGGCTCTGGAAGAGGAGGAGGTGCTCGAGGAGGAGGAGGAGAAGATATTTGGTGCGTGTGTCCTATCTCTCAAATTCATACACCATTCATGCGTGCATCAGCTGAGGAGGCTGTAAAGTCTGTAAAAGGCATGGAGGAGAATGCAGTTCATGCCAAATACATTGAGCTCGTGCGTTATCATTCGCATGTCCGATATATGCATTTCTGAATCACGGAACTGCAGTTTGCAGAACTAAAGCGGTTGGAACGCGACCATGCAAAGGAAAAACAGAAATTGGCCAAGGACAAGGATTCTGGTACGTACGATTGACCCACTCTGTTCTGAAATACTCATACCCCACTGTATCCATAAAGCAAAGAGTCAACTGACGAAGGCTAACCAGACTAAAGTTAAAATGGAGAATTTGGCTCGTGAGCTCCAAAAGGTCAGCAGATTCATGACCTGTTTTTATTTTCCTAACCGACTTTTGTGCAGGACAACAAGAGACTACGGGTATGCATTACTGCGAAACAAGGTTCATCTACTATGCTTACACCGCCTAGGAGGACAGTAAACGTCTAGCACAATGCATAGAAGAGGCACAAGAAGAGGTACGTGTCACTTCTTCTGCTAGTAGCTTCACCAACACTGCCTTCAGATAATGCAAATGAAATCTGACATGGCAAAACGAGTGGACAAAGCCAAAACGCAAGACGTCAAATATCGCGAAATGCCTGACATTGTTGTGAAAGTAGTTTGCCGATATCGAGCCGAGCTCTTCTTCAAAATCTCACGCAAAACCAAGTTCTCCCGGCTGTTCAATGCGTGGACGGACAGAATGGAGGCGACGGGCGGGAAGAAGGATGAGGGAAAAACATCGGTGAGCGGGAAGCAGATGAATGGCACTGCCAAGTCGGAAGCTGCCAGCACGCACACCGTCGGGTCCAATGCGTCATCCTCCATGCAATTCATTTTCTCCCACAATGGTCGGACAATAGATGCAGACCAGACACCAGAAGAGCAAGGAGTAGAAGACGGAGACGAGATTCTTGCTGTAGAGCTCATGGACCTTACCGAAGGACCTGGGTTGGATGACTGGGTGAGTGGTGACACGAATCGTGCTGGAAACTGAGGTTAAGAGTTATACCATACAGGATGACCTTCCAGAATCTCGTCGTCAGCGCCTCAGGAAGAACTGGACGGATGATCCACAAGAGTGGGCTTTTTTGCTCTATTGATTCGCTCAACTGACACTGTGATTAGCGCTCGGCGGTCATTAGAAGATATCTTCGATGGCGTGTGCGTATTCCATTATTGAGAATGCTTACCCTCTAAACTGTGACTATAGTGTACGAGAACGACTGAAGGAAGTTCTCCGACAGTATGAGCTTCGCGAACGACATTTTGAATGTGTCATCCGTTCGAAAGAGTTAGAGGTTCTCCTATCTCGCGCTCGAGCAGCCGAGCAGAAGCAACTGGCTGAGGGGGAGAAATCCCGTGCTGACAGAGTGGACGACGAGGTAATTCAAATTCCATCCATAATTATAGTACATCCCCCTCAGCTTTCTCAACATCAATCCAGAATCAGAATCTCCGCAAGGAGTTAGAAGATGCGCAGAACGGACAAACAATGTTGATCGATAAGCTCATTACCTGCTGCAAGGAGGTGTGTGCATCTATGCCATGCAGCAGTGCGTCTTCGATTTGACGTACTGATACAGCCAAATGCCGAGCGGACCCAACGCTTATTTGCTTCTCTTCGAGATGAGTTGGAAAAGCGGGGAGCCAAACTTGCAGATGGCGGCCCTGTAGGAGGTTGAACGTCATTATGTTTATTGTTGTTCAGCTCGTTTTCTAGGGGCAGCGAATCACTACTGATATCAAATGATCGGGTGTACAAGTAAGGCGTATTGATTGAAAAACCGAAAGAGGATGTCCATGTACCGATGCAAAAGAGTAGTCGTACAAAAAAAGTCCACGGTATCTCATCCAGACTCGATCAGAGGTCCATGAAGATATGCTATACCGACTAGAGAAGGGCATCGAGTTCCTCGGGGTTTTCAACGTAACCCGACCTGGTGAAGGTCTTACCCTTCACAAACTCCAGGCCCTCGCCAGCGTAGCTGACACATGGCGAGAGCTCAATCTCCACACCATCCTTGACCTGGGCACCAGCCCTCTCCAGGAACCGTTTGTGCTGCGCAAGCAGGTCGCGGCGGCTGGTCTCTGGGTCATCTGCACCAGTTCCAGGCGCGTTTTTGAGCGGACTGAACTCCTCATTGCGTGCAACTTCCAAAACCGCAAAGCGTTTCGTGAAGGGGAAGACGTCAAACACAAACAGCTCGAGCTTCATGCCATTAGGTTTGCTCGGCTTGACTGCTTCCCCAGTCTTAAGATCAACTGTGGGAATTTTTTTGCGAGCGATGTGGAATGCAAGGTCATCTTCAAACGATTCGACAGATTTGAGATAGCTCGTTGTGTAGAAGTGGTTGGCGATATTGGCGGCATTGAAAGCCAGCTCACCGGTCTTGGAATTACGAAGTTCTGCTTGTTCCTTGGAGATCTCTGAGTACTCGACAACGCTGAACTTTTCTCCCCTACGAGCGACAACACCAACTGACTCCGAAGGAGAGGCCTTGGGGACTACTTTTGCAGCACAGTCAGCCTGCTTGGATATGCAGTAGCCGAGGAAAACGGGATCGGCAACTTTGACAAGGCAGTTGTCAACGCAGTATGCATGTACGTAGAGGACTCCGCGATCAGTTAAGTCGGAAAGAACCGTTGAATTGATAGACTTGGATAGAGGTATGGGTGCGCGTGTAGCGGCATACAACCCACCGTTGCCGTCAGGAGCGACCGCAACACGTGATGTGCTCTCGAGCATGATCTTGCCTTCCGCAGTCAAGCATGGGAGAGTGCCTGAAGGCGCCGATCAACATAAATGAGGTACAAGGAACAAACATTGTTACCTTGTTCGAAGAAGACGACGTTCTTTGAATTCAATCCGAAGAACTTGTTCTTCGTGAAGAATGCCTCGGTCTCACGACGCGTCGGACCGCTGGTCATGACATACCACGGCATGGCAACTGAACCTGCAGGTTTGTTGCATTCCTTCTCAGCAACAACTTGAAGGCGAGCGATACGCTCAGCCTGGTACTGGAAGAGACTTTTGTGTGAAGGCAAACCAATGTCATAACAACCCTTGGGCGCTGAACTGCCCAGACGAGTACCTTGGCCGCCCGCCATAAGGAGGACGCCCACCTCCCCACGTGCGATGGCCTGGAGACCCTCACTACGCCATCTCTTCTCGCTCGCAGGATCATTGACGATAGATTCACACGCCCCAACGGGAAGGGGTTCAATAGGCTCAGGGCCAGCAGTTTCCTTCTCAGAGGCGATAGCCTTCTTGTAGATCCTGTTCACGCGATTAACGTCGATGTTTTCGAGTTGGCGGGAGAGGGATTCGCGTTCCGATTGTTCAAGGGTTGACCAGAACGTGAATAGATGGTCATGACCAGCAGCCTGGTACCTGTCGCGGATGTTATCAACGGCCATTCTGATCTAGATGATGTATGAGATGAAGGATCAGAAGATGAGCTGGAAGAAGGACGTGGGGCTAGAGTGAGCTGGACAGGAAGACTTGCTATTTATTACGGATGAATATTTGAATAGCAATTCCGGTACTAGCCGCTCGAAGTTCTTGCCCACCGTCACGGTGAAACTGCCTTTGTGGTTGTCTAGATAATCCAGTGCCCACAGCCCTTTCAACATAGCCCTGATGAAACGCTTTTGATGATGATCAGCGCTTGATCCTTTGACGAGCTCATCGTAGGTGATTTCATTCTTCTGTAGATATCTGATGTACTTAATTATAATATGACGCACATGCTATAGGATTAAGTATAGGCGCGCGCGCGCCCATCTATGTTTATTCAAGTCTATTGTAGGTCTGGAACAAAATTAGCTAAACGAAGCGCATCGATGGCAACGTTGAAGATGCAGATTGATTGCGTGGGGTGACTTCCATTGTTCGACCGCGTCAACGACCCAATTCAAGAATGTGCACCAATGATGCGACCTTTTGATCATGCATCATGCACATGTGCTGGCAATTTCTGAATTTCACGTCAACGATGTGTCGATGTCGGCATGTGAAGGGAGTCCGAACTTCGTGATTCAAGTATGTAATTTTTTTTGTGTGAGTGCCTTCTCGCACCCAGTGAATATTTATAAACCCTTGCTCACTTCAAACTTGAATCGCGCTCACCAGTGTCCATCGACATATATACAGGTCTTATGAACATATGTCAACATGAATCATGATGTGACCGCGTGAGTGTCTACACACTAGATTTTCAAGGTTGATCCATTTCTGTTGATCTTCTTAAAGCGCAACCGATTTCGTTCGGATCACAAACGAAGGTGACCGATGCGTAATTGAGCCACTATTATACTAGTGCAAAAGTGATTCTTCATATAAAAACTCAAAAGACAGGCCTATGATACGTAGCACCCACGTTTATCCCTCACCTCAGCTGCGAGGCCAACATGCCCCTACTGAATCGCTTGCTTAGTCTTGCTGTGCTCGGGGTTTCCGCAGTCCCATCCGTGCTGTCCTTCCAGCCGGGCTTTGACTACGGTTCTGAAATAGTACGAGGTAGTCAATCTTGGCGGCTGGCTTGTCCTAGAGGTAAAGCACCCATACCCATACATATTGTGATAATAACCTCTTTTAATTTGTATCCAGCCTTGGATCACCCCAAGTATATTCGAGAACACTGGCAACGATGATATTGTCGATGAGTGGACCTTTGGCGAGTACCAGGACTACGACACCGCACTCGCGGTTTTACAAGACCATTGGAACTCTTGGATCACCGAAGATGACTTTGAAGCCATTGCAGCAGCTGGGTATGGTCTAATCAATGCTCATCAAATTCCCTCTGAGACATTCTACAGCTTGAACCATGTTCGTCTCCCCATCGGTTACTGGGCATTTGCGGTCGGTTCAGGAGAACCGTACATAACTGGTCAGCTAGACTATTTGAAGAAGGCCATTACCTGGGCGTCGAACCGCAACCTCAAGCTCATCATCGACCTGCATGGTGCCCCCGGCAGTCAGAACGGGTGAATCCAACAGTGACACCATCTCTGTATCACATGTGGTGCTAATATTTCCTCTTACAGTTTTGATAATTCTGGTCATAGAATGTCGTATCCAACATGGCAGTCTAACCAGACCAACGTCAATAGGACAAATGACATTATCAAGACTATTATTTCTATGGTCGATTCGGAGTACAAAACAGTGCCAATCATCGCACCATTGAATGAGTAGGTTCCCTTCTATCCTAGGTTTACTCAGCTGGATTAATGAGTCGTAGACCTGCAGGATATGACGGTGACCAAATGCTCGCAGTCGTGAAGCAATATTGGTATGACTCGTATGGGAACATCAGGCAGGGACTTGGCCCTCGTCCTAATTTCAGCCAATAACAACCGGAATTTATAGATATCCTTACAATTCATCTACACAAAGTAATACTGTTGAGCTCATTCATGACGCTTTCCAAAGTCTCAGTTATTGGGATGACTTTATGGTCGACGGATACGACGGCGTTGCAATGGACACTCACATCTACCAGATGTTTTCAGACGAGGTATGCACCCTTTCTTCCATGATGCAACAACGCATTAACGACGGAACAGGAAGTTGCCTACAACTATTCCCAGCACATCACAGAGGCGTGCAGTTACGGGTCTAGCCTCGCCGACTTTGACTTGTGGATATTTGTTGGTGAATGGACCCCTGCATCGACAGACTGCGCGAAATGGTTGAATGGTCGCGGCACTGGAGCACGCTATGACGGAACCTACTCGGGCTCGACCTTCGTTGGCAACTGTACGGGCAAAACAGGCAATGCTACGTCCTTTAGCTCAGACTACAAGACTTTCATGCGCAAATACTGGGAAGCTCAGGTCATCACCTATGAGAAAGGTGATGGATGGATTCAATGGACCTGGAAGGCTGAGAATGCGGATGACTGGACTTACCAGGCTGGGTTGAAGTACGGATGGATACCACAGGACCCGACTGACTTGGAATACCCGGATATTTGCGATTGAAAAACGGCAGCAATGCCAAACAGTTTATTAGCGCGGATTCATGATAGCAACATATACCAGCATATACCCGTACTTTTTGTCTCGTTTAATCGATCTTCCTCCAAATGCGTTTGACAATATTAATCTGTGATGTTAGTCTCGGGGACTAGATAAGCAGAGAAAACTTCGCCGCAAGCACTTGCCCAGGAACTGCTCGTTTCCGTCTAGACTAACCGTGACTAGAAATAGGCTCGCCTTGGCCCCACTTGACCCCACAAGCTTCAACAAGTTGGAGCACAACTCCGCACTCCAAACTTCCAATGACTGAACAGTCCATTCTTGGTCCACTCCGTAGAAGACCTGGATCTCGCCGAGACGGACCCTAGATCTGTTATACTCTGTTGCGGTGTACCTCCGCGGCGCCAGCATCATGCTATCTCAACCCGGTATTCATCTTTGGAGTTGACTACTGTGTTACAAGCTCGAGCAAAGCTCAGGATGCGTTTCTGCCAGATTCCAGTGTGCGACAAATCAACAATCGAAGTCCGTTTGCTATATACTATGCGCGTCTCTATCGAGTTGCCCAGGAGGGTAGTAGCCTTTCTGCAACTTGTATTCTTATCCTGGGACGATCCACATCGATTCTATAAACTCATTCTCCATTTGATCACACTACCTTACTTCTGATAGGTCTAGGCGTTCTGTTCCCTATGCTCTGACCCGGGGATCCAAATCTGTATCGCCGGAACGGCAGCTGCAGTGGAGCCTCAGCCTGCGCACGAAAAAGTCTCTACCGACATAGTGCTGAACACGTGCGGAGGGGTGAGAGCACTTTTCGCAGCCTTCTCTGCTTCCTGCCGGCTCTATTCAATAATGCCCGAGGTCAATGGAGCAGCCATAAAACTCCGATAAAATGCGGCTGGGCCTGGTTCGGTGGAGTCCACTCATTTTCTGATGCACTCTGCGTTTTTGGCCCTCGTCGGGCTGTCTCTATTCCACTCAGTATCATCTCAATTTTCTCCCGGCTTCCCTTATGGTTCTCAGAAGGTGCGAGGCGTCAACCTTGGAGGTTGGCTCGTACTCGAGGTACGTGCAATAACGGCGGACGACGGTCTTAGCTGATCATCATGCTTTGGCGTAGCCATGGATCACCCCCAGCATATTCGACAACACAGGAAATCCTAATATTGTCGATGAATGGACATTTGGACAATATTATGACCGCGCCACTGCAACAAACGTACTACAGAACCACTGGAACACCTGGATTACGCAGAATGACTTTGCAAATATTGCTGCTGCCGGGTACGTGCTTGGCTCTGCGAGCATACACTTCATAATTGAATCGTGTCGGTATACTGCAGATTGAACCATGTGAGACTGCCTATCGGGTACTGGGCCTTTGAAGTTGGCCCTGGTGAGCCATACATACAAGGCCAGTTACCTTACCTTCAGAACGCTGTACAATGGGCTAGCCAATACGGACTCAAGTTGATCGTCGATCTTCACGGGGCTCCCGGAAGCCAAAATGGGCGCGTACTAATTGTATCTGGTGTCTCCTGACAGCTCACGCAACTTTGTAGGTACGACAATTCTGGGCACAGAATGTCATACCCTACATGGCAGTCAAACCAAACGAATATTGCCCGGACAGACGCGATCATCAAACAGATTGCTTCCATGTTTGCTGGTCAGGCCAATGTTGTTTCTATCATCGCGCCCTTGAACGAGTGAGTGCACCTAAGAGAGCATTCTTGAACGAATGTGACGTGCTTTTTTCAGGCCAGCTGGGTATTACGGATCATCTGTTCTAACACCTTTGAGACAATATTACTACGATTCTTATGGAAATATCAGGTAGAGATACTAACTCGTTGTCTGCTCATTGAAGGGTGCTGATGCATTATGCAGGTATCCGTACGGCACATCGACGCAGAGCAATACTGTCGTTCTACTTCATGATGCTTTCCAGCCTCTGAGTTATTGGGACGGATTCGAGACCACTCCCGACTTCCAGGGCGTGGCGATGGATACGCACATATATCAGGTGTTTTCCGACGCGGTATGTCCCAAGATAGAAAGCCATTTCCAAGTCTTATCCCGTATGTTTTCGCAGGATGTTCAAATGTCTTGGCAAAGCCATATCAATACTGCGTGTGGTACTCAATCCACTCTTTCCAATTTCGACCTTTGGCTTATGGTCGGTGAATGGTCACCCGCCATTACCGATTGTGCCACCTACCTTAACGGCAGGGGCAACGGGGCCCGTTACGATGGTTCCTACCCTGGTTCCACTTACGTCGGAAGTTGCACTGGGCTTACCGGAAGCGCATCTACTTTCAGCTCGAGCTATAAAACTTTCCTTCGTCAGTTCTGGGAAGCGCAGGTTATTTCATATGAGAAATCAAACGGGTGGTTGATGTGGACGTGGAAGACAGAAAGTGCAGACGAATGGTCATACATGGCTGGATTACAAAACGGCTGGGTACCCCAGTCTCCTACTGACCTCCAATATCCCACTATTTGCGGATAATGCTCACTGTGGTAGATTTCTCTCTCACTCTTTTCTAATCCTGTATTTGTTATTGTTCTGCATGATTGCCCAACCATCATATATATACCCAGTTCTTGAAGGATCATGCACTCTGGCATAGTTACCGGGTTGTTTACCATAATTTGTAGGGACGAAACATTTGGTTGGTTCCGCGGAAGTAATTCGCCAGTATGTGAACTCCACCTGTATTCCACCCTACCACTCCCATAGTATTGGTTTGGAAGCCAGCTCCGTGTCTATTCATGAGGTATCTTCCTGAAGCTGGACATCCTTACTACGTCCTCCGGCCCCGTTTTGAGGTTGGTTGTGCCAATCTACTGCAGGGGTCCCAACCCCTAACCCCTCTGCATATCGCCTAACATGTCATGAGTGCTTCGACAGTCTAGATGATGATCTACTGCTAATGTGGGATCATGGAGAAAGCTGAATCGCTTGCAAAGAAAAAGCAATGATCCTCCAAGACATGGTCCTGCTCCCTGCAGGTCTATGTATTCGACATCATGAAACATTATAATTATACGAGACAGTGTGATCATAAATTGGCTTCAAAACTTCATGCCATGTGATATTATTGACAATGTGTTACAGCACTTCTTCACGCCCTCTTGCACGTAACATGCTAATGGTTCCATGCACTGGCGAAAACAAGCATATCAGCACTCGGACTCAGAAAGCAACGAGGACGTGTTCACAGGCATTATCTAGTTGAACAAGCCTTCAGGTTTATTAAAAGTTATACTTACTCCCATCAGGAGATACGAAACAGCATTTTTCGCATGAGCATGGCAAATAATCTACAATCTTTCCGTTAGGTCCACATCAATACCCGTAATCGTTGCCGTTGTTGTGCCCCTTGAGCATGTCACTACATTTGTGGATAGCCATAAGCATGTGGCCTGAGGTCTGTACGTATGTCGCCATTGTGCTCACCAGCTGTGCGCCAGCCATCGCTGCGGCAGATATATAGTGGCAAGTGAAGTAAATTTCATGGCTGAAACTTGATGGTGTTTTTCTAAATCATTTGGCTTTTATACGCCAGGTAGTATACGGGGTAGCCGAGTAATCTGCATGTGCCTGGATCCCTGGATACACAGATGCCCACGCTTTGTGGCATCTTCTCGAAGGCTTTTGAAAGGCCTCAGAAAATGTGTCGGACCCACTTCGCGAGGTCGGTCTATGATGACGATTGATTTGCCCCCATTTGTAGTCATGTGGCAGACGCACTCACCGAGAAAACTCAGTAGCCAAGTAAATTGTGGGGCATGCTCAAGCCTCCCTGTGGGGGGTAGGATATGCTTGTGACGAGATCCGATAAGCCTGAGTGGTACCCAGTGCCCGCATGCTAGAGCGTACTAAACTTCAGTACTATCGGCGAGCGCTTTTCGCAGACGTTACATACTGGATGTTGCCGATATTGGAATACGCGAACAAAACCTCCTTGACTCGATAGACCCAATGATAAATATCACGACTCACGAGTTGGTCTACCCATTACTACGTGTATTCCTAACTTTCTTTAGTGGACACCAGGGTACGCAGATCGTGCAAATATGTATTTCAATGGAATTTCAATGAGCCCTAGCCTGCGGTGGGCAACGGGCTCGTACTAGTCGCTGCTGGAGATTTGTTTCTGGAGATTGAGTCAAATCGCTGAGTTCGAGGTGTACCGTAACCACGCTATGCAGTGATGCTCGTGAGTGGTACTGTCATAGGCAAGCCATCGAGCCATGGCCAGGATTGCTTATTGACACCGTTTTGCTTGAAATGCCTCGTCCGACGAAGGCACACCTCGTACGTACGTATGATGAAACAACTTGTTGCAACGGCCGTTGGTTGGAATTAGGAACCGAAAATATACAGTGATCTAAGCGTTCAAACCTTCAAGCTCCTGCGACACCATATTTTTTAAGCGTCGCCTTCCAATCTCCTATATCCCCGCGCCCCATCGTCAAAATCGTAGCTTTGTTTCCAGACGAAGGTGCGAATAGTCTAGTAGCGACGCGGCGCACGCAGTCAGGAGTCACCTTGTCTATGGCCGCAGTCATATCAGTCACAGGAATCTTCCGACCGTGGACAAGCAACTAGATTAACATGTGAGTATACGGGCATGTCTATGATAAAAGTCTGTCGTACCTGTCGGCCAAGATCTTCCACTTCCACCGCCCGACTCTCGAGAGCCATCATCAGGCTTGATTTGAGTTGATTCTTGGCGCGCTCAAGCTCAACTTTGGGAACAGGTTGGTATATAAGCAGGCTAAGTTGATTAGCTAGGTGGGGCAGCATTTGTGCAGGAGTGTTGCCTCTCTGGCCGGGAACATTGGGGACGAACGAGGCAAAGACGCCAAAGAGTGAGGAATCCGTGTAAATGTGATGGAAGGAAGCACAATGGTCGATTTGGGTGTAGTGATTCAGGATGTGTGTGTAAAGTCGAGAGTACATGCCCTTCCCAGGACCACCTGCAAGAAGTTAAATAAAGCGTGTGGCTAAGGAATGTGATTGCTCACCAGCTGAAAAACTTCCACCACCTCCAAGGAGGACTTGCATAGTGGCAAGGGTATATATATCCTCGTCATGAATACCTACACCCTCAAAGGCAAGGTAGAGTTGATCGAACTCTGTCGTACTGGGGATGTGATGGATGCCACCAACGTAATTAGAGTGAGGGTTCAGTGAAGGAAGTGGTGGCTCGGTAGAAAGGGACGAAGGGTACAGATATGTTGATGCAGCGCGAGTTAATGACTTGTAGAGCGAGGGTGAGGATGAGGGAAGTAAGTGTGGTGGTAGATTCTGAGTAGCTGACGGCTGAGGTGATGAAACTGATGGTGTTGGCGCAGATTTGAGGGATGAGAAATATTTATCAGCCAACTCCACTAGTCGTTCGTGATGCATCCCAGCACCAGCAATCACCATCCTCTCCGGGCGGTACCAGTTTGTAATGCAGTCCCGAAGTAGGTCTCCGGTAATTGCGTCTATTCGCTCTTCTGGGCATAAGAGAGGATTCCCAAGTGTTTTCCTGCCGTATGCAACCTCATGCAAGACCTCTGGCAGAATCATCTCGGGTTTCTGACCAATTTCTCGGATCTCATAACGAGCGGCATCTCTCTGGGCGTCGAGTTCATCGGGTAGAAATGTGGAATTTAAGATGGTGTCTGATATGAGAGAAAGCGCGAGAGGAGTAGCTTGGTCGAAGTTGGACGATTGGTACATGATGGATTCGCGTGACGAAGAGCACATGATTTGACCACCCAGCTTGTCCATTGCGGTTGCCATATCTTCCGTGGAGCGAGAGCTGGTAGTCTGAGCAATAGAGCTGTGAACACTGGCACAAATACCAACTAAAGCTACGTACCTTGAAGGCCATCCTGTCCAGAAAATGGCTAACGCCAGAGGTCGATGAGTCCTCATACCTGGATCCCGCATCTACATAGAGTCCAACGGATGAAAAATGACCGGGAGTCGACTCAGTAGCAACTCTGATTTTGTTGGGCAGAGTTGTGATCTGCAATGGAGGGTGTACTGCTTGCGAAAATTGCCGCTGGCTGCGGCGGACGAGCGACGTTGTTGCCCTCCGCATGATGAG
Source organism: Suillus subaureus (assembly GCF_016647635.1). NCBI lineage: Eukaryota > Fungi > Basidiomycota > Agaricomycetes > Boletales > Suillaceae > Suillus > Suillus subaureus. The sequence continues at coordinate 588,959 of NW_024538580.1, read as the reverse complement.
TAAAGTCAAGGGTTGAAAAACGCCGAACGTCCAAAAGGCTATTAATGGGAGCATGATTACGTAAAATTACGTACAAAAAGAGACCCCACCGTGGTTCGAACACGGGACCGCACGATCTGCAATCGTATGCTCTACCACTGAGCTATGGAGTCCTATGTCATGACGCCAGATTTAACCGACCAAGTACACATACAAAGTTACTCTCAAGAACCGTCGAATAATCCATGTAGTCTGGATAAGTAAAATAAATGAATCTACCCAACGACATCGCCTACACTCCATTTGGCAAACTCCAGGACTTCAATACCTCCTTCGCCATCCTGGACAAGGCCTTGTCGTTTACTCCAGTTCTCTATGGCCATCCGTACTGGCTCACTTGCACTCTCCCCTCCGAGCATCATGAACGGTTGGTTGTACAGTGCCGTCTCACCACCATCCGATGACTTGATCGAGCGGGTGTCAAAGCCAGTGATTTGCCGTGCAACTGCACGTTCAAGTCGCTCGAGATCTTTGACGAAGGTCTCGCTCTCAAGGCGATGTGCAAGCTCCGGAGATTGAAGAGCGAGCACAGCCAAAGACCCAATGCGACCCTGAGGAGCAGAGCCTACAGATCCGTGCAGATAGGACGCGAGACGCAGACCAAGATTGGGCGACTGTCCCAAAGGGTTTTGCACGACCGTCACAGCTCTCTTCAGGGAAACCTTCTCACCCACTTTAGCAATGAGGTCTCTAATAGAGCTTGATACTGTAGATGACGAATGAGACGAGGGGTTGTTTTGAGATAATAGGGGAGCATCATTCAGAATGTCCAGCGAACAAGATCTGATGATAGTCGAAGAGTCAATCGGTTCCGTGATAAATGCGGCGGTATGAGCTATATCTGCTGCTAATTGACCGAATAGGGTATTTCTTCCAACAAAATCTGTTTCGCAGTTCAATTCAACCATGGCTGCCCGTATGCCGCCGCCACCCAAAGCTGTTTTCCCCCTGCTGCCTCCAGAGAGTATGCAGACACTGACAAGTCCTTCCCGAGTCTCCCGAGATTGGACGTTCGCGGCCTTTTTTATGCCCGACGCTGCGAGATCATTTTTCACCCATTCGAGGGCTTGTTGTATGTCGTTATTGGTTTGACTGAGGGCTTCTCGTGCTTTTGAGATTGAGACCTCCGTCAGTTTGCGCAGCTGCGCGACATGCTGCAGGGAGGGCTTGGATGGAGCTGTAGAATAACGCGACTGGGCAACGCGCGAGAGTCTCGATGCATGAAAAGGCTTCGATGAGCGAAGAAATTGGGCTATCATCGTGAAAGATATCGATGAAACGAGAAAGGTTCTATGCAAAATTTTGTGTGACGCGCAACTAAGAACGCTCACGTGACGTCAAAATTTCTTGTTTTGGGACATGCCGCTTCGCTATCCATTTTCCTGTCGCCCGTCATGGATTTTCAGTTCAAAGTCCCCGACCTGGTCCCCCAGGATATACTCCTTATTCAAGAAATTGTCGGCGTTGTCCCTCTGCCAAAAGCGGATATCTGGAAGGATGTCCACAAGTCCGCAGACTCGAGCGATGACTCTATCGCAAGCTCGTCCAGCGAGATTGACAGTGAGGACGAGGTTGAAGCCGATTTAATGGTTCCAGAGGAGGAATCTTCCAACCTTACACCTGTTTTGTGAGTCTCTTAACACTATATGCCAGCTGATATTTTGAGACTATTGCCAGACCAGGATCACCAGAGTCAGAACCAAGCTCAGATTCTGATTCCTCGGACTCGGATTCTGAGTCAGACGAGGATGAAACTGCTGATAAAGCAGGAGATAAAAATGCGCAGGACCCTCGAAAACCACAGATTGATGTGGACGATGACGAGGAGTCAGGCGCTACAGCTGTTGCATCATATGTACAGACCAAAAATGAGATTGTCGAAACAGACATCGTTGTCCCTTCTGTATCAGAAGTCGGACCCGAAGAAGTATTGGACAAAGTTGGCGAGGTGATGAACATTATTGGGAATGTAGTAATTGTGAAAGGCCTTCCTGCTGACTCCTCCAGAGCTGCATCTGAAAAGGCACTAGATGTCGAGACATTACTTGTCTTCGACGATCGACAGGTTCTCGGACATGTGCGTATTTTGTATTCTCAGGACACCTCTTCTGACCTTATGCAGGTGTATGAAACGTTCGGACCCACTTCCCAGCCCTTGTATCAAATAAAATTTAACCAGAGCTACCCACTGGATACTGAGAAGATTCGAGTCGCTCGCGAAGTTTACCATATACCGCAACGAAGTAATTTTGTCTTCACGGAATACCTTCAAAAGCTTCGCGGCAGCGATGCAAGTAACATTCATGATGAGGAGCCCGGTGAAGATGAAATGGAGTTCTCGGATGACGAACAAGAAGCCGCGTTCAAGCAGGCACGGAAGAAAAAGTATGTGTATGCACTCAAAAATATTCTCACTCTCATTTATTCTCGGCAGACGTGGCATGTCTGTGTCATCGTCTCGACGGACAACACCTACGCCGTCGCAGTCTCACTACAACGATGATATTGATAACATTTTCTACGGGGCAAACCCATACGATGCCCATGGCCCATATGACGATGGGTACCGGGTTGCCGGGCCGTCGCGTCCAGCGCCTATCCCATACGATGACCCATATGCCGACGAGATCAAGGTGGACATTGTGAAATATGAAGAAGACTTGAGTGGTCCCTCTACTGAGGCTCGTCTGTCCGGTAGGGAACTAGAGAGAAACTTTGGAGACGGCAGAGGACGGGGCCGGTGGCGTGGTAGAGGTTACGATAGAGGCGGAGGGGCCCGTGATCGTGGAAGGGGTCGTGGGCATGGGCGACCAGATCGTGGACGACGTTCGTGGGGAGAATCTAGATGGTCTCAACAAAACCCTACAGCTTCTTCAATGGAACCGTACAATACAAGCACCTCTATCCCCCTATCGCCCGCACCTGACGAGATAGAGCGCGGAACAAATCAACCGGTCGGAATCCCCGGCTATTCTTCGCAGCCTTTCTCACCTTCACCAATGTGGGGTTATCCATCAGGCGATTTTCAAGTTCACCAATTTGGACAACGACAGCAACAACAATCTGTACAGCCGCACATCAATCCTCGATTCGCGTCCGCTTTTGGATTCAATGGTCCTCCTGCATGGTTTGAGAACCAAGAGGCTCGGTTCAACTCTTATCAGGTACAACAGCCTTCTCAACCCTGGACGAATCAGTGGTTGGTGCATGGGCAGGAGTATGAAAATGCGGAAAGCGATGCGTACACCCCGATCTAGTAGACCCATTCATCCCTATTCGGCGGGTTCCTTCAATTCCATACATTTGACGGTATTCTCACCGGAATAATACCTGTGAGCCTGTAAAGCACGATCGTGCTAGCATCGAATAAAGCAGATCGCTTGCCGAACTTTCCCACCCCGACACAAGCCATGTGTGTACTTTGTCTGTGCTTCCTTCTAGCTTGTATTGCAACGTGATGATTATTAAAATGCGCCCCACGTTCGCTCAGGGAATTGAATTCTGGCTATGTCCCACATCCTTTTTAAACATGACAGGCTGGCACCGGTCAAACCTTGCTCCCGAAGCTTGCTTTCGTAGCATATAAATATTCAGGCAGCTGCAGTCCTCTCCTCCTTGTACACAATGTCTGTCTCGTCACTTGTCTTGTCGTCCCTCCTCGGGTCGTCCTACGTTAACCCGATGAACTTCTTCCAGAGCTCTGGTAGCTCAGGCTGCGGGACTTCCGGTCCTGCATCGTGCCAAAATGCGAACACACCCGCCGCCGATACCTGCTGTTATGAAAGTCCTGGAGTACGTCCCTGTTCTAGTCTCAATCGGTGATGAATTGCCCTAACTAGCTCCAGGGCCTGATCATGCAGACGCAAGTTCGTTCAGTTTGCCTTGTTCAACATGTGGAGCCAGAAATAACTTTTTTTCAGGTTTGGGACACAGACGTTGCCGGTAGCCCCGAGGACAGTTGGACCATTCATGGTGTGTAATTAATGGCGTTCTGACTTTGTTCTGACATGAGAAATTCAGGTTTGTGGCCTGATAAGTAAGTCACAGTAGCTGGACTATTGGGGTACAAAATTTGAATACATCGTAGCTGCGACGGCACTTACATTGAGGACTGTGATCCCTCTCGTGATTACAAGAATATCGCCGGGGTCAGTTAGTCTCCTCGATACCAAAACCACCCCAGCTGATTTCCCACAGCTACTCGAATCGCAGGGTGCATCGTCTACATTGGAATTCATGCAACAGTATTGGCTTAATGATGATGGGTCTAATGAAAAATTCTGGGAGGTACGTGAGACTCGGAACTTTCAACTCGTTCGAATGCTTATTGTCAAGCATTGTAGCATGAGTGGGCTACACATGGCACATGCTATAGGTACAGGGTCCAGACGGTCCGGAATTTTGATGCATATTCATTTGACCTTTTTTTAGCACACTGAATGTTGATTGTCTTCCCAGCGACAGCCCTACGGGTGCCGAGGTAAGTAGGCGTCATCTATGGAAGTATTTACTCTGAGCACTATTATTATGCAAGGCCGTGGCATTCTTTGAGACTGTGGTGAGGGTCTTCAAGACCCTCCCCACGTATGACTGGCTTGCCCAGGCAGGCATCACTCCGTCATACAGCCAGACTTATTCGCTTTCGGATTTGTTGTCGGCTCTCGAAGCCGGCTCTGGAGGAGTAGGTTTCATATTTTGCTCAAAAATACATCCTCATAACGTTTATTTTCCAGTACACTCCAACTTTGGGCTGCTCGCGATCGGACAAACTCAGCTCGGTCAGCTGGTACTTCAATCTCAAGGGCTCTGTTATTGATGGCGATTTCGTCCCGATAAGTACGTTGCATGTATCAGTGGCAGACCGACCGTTAACGTGCTTCCAGACACCCCTGAGGATTCTACTTGCCTCTCGAGTGGTATCCAGTACCTTCCCAAAGAAGGATAATACCAATCAAGGACGAGTTCACTAGTGATGAGCAATATTGAGAAGTATGCTCCGATGCTACCAAGCAAAATCTATAATTGTACATGGCTTCTTGATCGTTCGAACTTCCATCCCGTCAGTACTACCGTGTCGTAGACTTAGGAAAATCTAGTGATAACATGCCTCCACCCCTCAATCACCCGAGTTTGGAACTTGAGCTACTGGCTCAGACCTTCTTCGTTAAGCAGTTCCCAGTAGATGCAGGCGTTCCAGCTGCAATTGCGAGCGGGCTGAACGCTGCTCAACAAACTCCAGGGGTCTTCTCCATCACCAGAACAGGAGAAGAGATTTCTGTTGTTGGTGAAGCTGTTGATGACGACGGCGAATGGAAATGCATCAAGATAGCAGGGCCCATGGAATTTGGTGTCTTCCTACATTTGTTGGTAACGGAAAGAGAATCTAATCTTCGCTTGCTAACAGGGTTGACTGGCGTGATCTGTAATTTCACGACGCCGCTGAAAGATGCTAATGTTCCGGTGTTCGCAGTTTCGACATGGTTAGCGCTCGTAGCAGATATAATCGACTTGCGTGATGCTTATCCCTTGATAGGAATACCGATTATGTTCTGGTCCCCAAAGAGAAGGCCGACGCTGCTGTTGCAGCACTAACGAAGGGTGGTTGGAGGTTCCGAGAAAATTCTGCAGCTCCAAGAGATGCATAGTCTAGGCATATTGTAGGCAGAAGACGATGGTTAACGCGAGATTTGCATAAAAACATAAAGTGTGGACTGTAATTGATGGCACGAAAGCTTCTACGGCGGTCAACGAAAGAAAGTTTTATTTTTCGGCCTATGTCCATTTCCTCTCGATCGCTTCACGAACCTCTCTCATAAACTCTAAGAGCTGGAGATCTGCGACATTTGATACAGGCAGAAGTCTAGAAGTCTGAGACTAGCAATAGCCTAGAGTGCACTGCTGCTACTACTACTCTCGAACTGGCGACTGCTACTAGTACGGCTAGGAGCTAGGACTTCCTATGGCAGATTCATCTGAATTTTCAAGCCTAAAACCTCGACAGAAACGTGTCCTACCCTCCCGTTCACGTCGTGGTGGTCCTGGAATAGGAAGCTGTGATGTTGACCTCATGATATTGGACGCGCAGAGACGAAGATGTTCGTTGCGCTTTTTTGCTCTACCTAGTTCATATACTTACATCCTTACCGCAGTTGAGAATGAGCCGCTCATTCCGGCAAATACGCAGTTCTTGTTGACCACAAACTCTGCCCTCGTACCCCAGCCTCAACCCTCATCTTCGACTGACTTCGGACTCAATAGTCATGCGAATCAACGCTATTTCGACAGGCCAGATGTTATTCAAGCTTATCGAGAGCAACAAATCATACAGACACCTGAATTCACTACTTTGTCAGAGGATGCTAGCGTTGGAGGTAGATTCAGGCCGAGAATTTCTGCGGAGGTGCGTTGAAACGCAAGTCTTAAACTTTGGCATAAGCTCACGCCAGAAATCATCTCTACCTAGCTCCCTGAGTCAGCGGACACTTCTGATGCCATATATGAAAAGCGCCATAGGAAGTACGAGACGTTTGAAAAGCGCCAGCGTCTCCGTGAAAAGGAGAAGCTGAAGCATGAGCAGTACAAGCTCAAGGAGAGGATAGAACAGCTGAGGGCGATGGACGGAAGTGCATTCCTCGGATTACCCGCAGCATCTTTCCCCCTACCATCTGATGCAGTTCAGGTCGAAGACAGCCGAGACACGAGCCTTACGGCAATTCACGTCGACGGGACAGTCATGTGTAACGAGGGGGAGAGGCGACGGCAGGAGATGCTTGAGGTAGCTTACATCTTGGAGGATCGATACCGCACCCTGTTACCGTCGGACAAGAAGAACTATTTCGATCAGAGAAAAGCAAGCAGGCAGAGTAGCGTCAATATCCCTCCTTCCTCCGACATCTACCCTCAAGACGAGTCAATCATTAATGGCCGAGCTTCCGCCACTCTTTTACCTACCAAAGCCAGCACCTCACTTGTCTTGAAAATCAAGATGCCGAAACAGTCAAGCTTTTCCCCATCAGTATCCAGCACCCCAGCACCCAAGCCTACAACCTATTTATTATCTTCACCATCCAAGTCCAAATCGGTATCCAGAGCGTCTCCAGCGAAACCAATATCCAGAGCCTCTTCTGAAACAGAGTCCGTCGAATCCGAACGACCGCGCAAACGCGCAAGACCGTCACACCTCGATGAGGCATACTCTCCACACTCTACTCCAGAACATCGTGCACCGCGCCATCCGCATCCCGCACCAGCGCCGAAACCAGAACCGTGCGTCCTCATGCAGGCTGCTATCCGCGCCTCATCTGCGCCAACTGCTCGTAAAACGCATAGGCATGTAACTGCGTTTGGCACAAAAGTGCCACAAGAGATTGAGGAACTTAGGGACTTTGAACTTCCTGAATGGATAGTTCCTGCCCAACTCGAGTATACGGATTCGGTAGGTCGTACACCAGAGCCTGTAATCATTGCGGAAGAGCAACTCGGGATGAATGGTACCGTGCCTGTTTGATCCTTAGCACTTTTTAATCATACCCTCATGCACTCTTATGATATATACTTTGACTGTTTCTGGTGTAACTTATGGCTATTTTTGTCCCGGGGCATGTATTTAGTGTAGCGGTCATATTTTTCTCGTTTCGATGGAACAAGATTTCATTATGAACGAAGCTGATTAAGGTCACAGAGTTGCAGAGACTGCCAAGTTCTGATTAAGTTTTTGTCTTGAATGTAGTGAAGTCTCGCATACCTGACGTGGAACTGAGTCCTGCTTGACGCATGAGCTCCACAGCGGCGCGCCTCGGCTTCAATCCAACTTCTCTCCTACGAGCCAAAATCAACTTCGCGTAATCTATCGACCCTTGCGTTTGTGTTGTGGATTCAACGCCTCCCGAAAGATATCGCGAGTAATCGCCGGCACGTTCTTTCAAGAGTTGCATCCGTGAGTCAATGCGTGACTGTGCAACTGATGGCTGAACGACATATGGAATGAGGGCTGGGGAACTGAACAGCTCCGACAAGTCAGTGTTGTTGAAACTAACATGCAATGGTGGCGGGGCGGATTTGTTGACTTTATTAAGATTCTCGATGGGAGATGTGGGCTTAACAACGCGGCTTGGCTTTGGAACCCTTGAACTTTCCCTCCGTCGGTCTGTGCGCATTCCTGCTGGTGCCGACCTGATCTCTGCTGGCGCAGATCTAATCTCTGCTGGTGCTGACCTAGTCTCCGCAGGAAGGGGCCGTCTCAGACGAGGGTGAGCGGCAGTCTGCGGGCTCGAGGGTCCATCATTGGAACGTCTCTCCTCATCTTTCGGGGGTCTTTGAGACCTCCTAGATAGCAGAGAACCTGTAGCAGGCGAAGTTGGCTTCGGTGTATTTACAACTTTAGCCTCGATCTTTTTTGGTGCAGCCTCAGCCAGCAGCCTTTTCTGCCTCTGAGCAGCGCGTGCAGCAAACAGAGAAGTGGTGGATGATGGAATGATAGAGGCTAAAATCACTGTTTAAGGCCAAATATCGCGGACTGAGAAAGTTACGCACGAATTTCTATGTCTCCCAATGAACTAAGTCTTGGGGCACTCCGACGCGTTTCTTCTACCGAAGCAGCTACTGACTCTGGAACCTTAACATCTGAAATAAAAGATGCAAATGGGCTGTTCGTAGAGTATGACCGGGTTGTCTGCTTGTAGCAGCGTCCTAGATTGCAGAGCCCAGCAAGAGCCCTTGAATGCTGCATGATGAAAGAGCAAAAACAGCGAAACTGTAAATATACTAATTGACATAATGGTGAATTTCCTTTCTCGGAACCCTGGCTTCGCACAGTCTTTGGTTGGTGATAGCTACTACGCTCACACTTCGTCTTACCTAGATCTTGTTCGACCTCACACCAAGACATGCACCCCATCTTGGGGCGCATTGCCATTTGCTTCGTGCTATTTCTTATTCTTTTCCCTGCCTTAACCTGCCAAATCTACATTATATGGCCTTGGTATGGGCGTGAGTTGTCTGTAGAGCTCATAACTCTTCTCTTGCCATTCAAGTGAGCTTCATTAATCCGAATGTACTTTGAAATTTATGCTCCAATAGTGTCCTTGCTGCATCACTACTATGGAACTACTACCTATGCATAGTTACTGATCCCGGAGAGGTTCCGGATGGTTGGGTACGCCTAAGGCTCAGCCGCAGTCATTCAGATTGATGACACTATCTCTCAGAAACCGGACACGCAATCAAGCGAAGGGTACGAGGTTAAAAGACTGACAGGTTGCCCCCGCTTTTGCCGTACCTGCGAAAAGTTCAAGCCTCCGAGGTCCCATCATTGCAGACAATGCAACAGGTGAGCAGGAGCTTTCAGCGAATTATTGCGATGCTGACTGCTTGATAGATGCGTGCTGAGAATGGGTAAGCACTTTTGGGCATCCTTCTCTTCACATTCTGACTGCCACAGACCACCATTGTCCTTGGACAAACAACTGCATCGGCCATTTCAATTATGGACACTTTATTCGTTTTCTATTTTACGTGGACGTAACTTGCTCGTATCACTTCGTTATGGTCTCATACCGAGTCATGGCCGCATCTGGGAGACGGTACTATGTAAGTTGTTTCCTGAAGTATTGAACCTGTAACTGAACATAGAGCAACTCAGGACGAGCCAACGGGTGCCGAACTTATCTTCATCATATTGAACTACGTTTTTGTCATCCCCGTGATTCTTGTAGTTGGAGCTTTCAGGTATTGCTACTTTGCATGCAGAATTACAGTTTGCTCACCGTGACTATACAGTCTTTATCATTTTCACAGTCTGTTGGGCAATACCACGACTATCGAAGGCTGGGAGAAAGATAAAGCTGCAATACTACGACGACACGGCAAAATTGAAGAGGTAAACCTTCCCTCTAGGTAAGCTGTAGCGAATTAACTAATCGTGTCGTACACAGGTCAAGTTCCCATATGCAAGTATCTGATTCATGTCGACAAACAAATTACTGATGTATTGCAGAACCTCGGCGCGAGGCGTAATATTGCCTCAATTCTCGGAAACAATCCACTTTTGTGGTGTTGTCCAACCGTCCCTCCTGGAACTGGCCTTAAATACCAGCTTTCAGTTGCTGATGGTGAGTGGAATGAACAGGCTGCAGCACAGAGTCGCCGAAGGAGAGTGGACGATTTGGAACTGTGACCGCTATATCTGGTAGCTGTCATTTTCCTCTGACGTCCTCGTTCTGTCGTGTCAGTACGCTCATTGCAGCTGCGTTATTATGTTTGATATGACGCCTCGTTGACTGATCTATTGATATAGAACATTATAACTGGCCTCCTCGAGACCCGGATTTGTCTAGCCAGCTACCCTTCAAGCTCCCTGACAGTCCATGGACATACGAGAACGGGGGTGTTAATCCCAATCTACGTCCAACAAATGGTCAACTACGTGGTGTCAATGGTAACCGATATAAATCCACGCAAGATCCTGTCTCTGTTTTACCACCTTATCATCCAGATTACGAAGATCCTGGAGTTAATACCCATCCTGGACGACCATATTCTCCTGACAGTGATTCAGATTACTCAGAAGAGGAGCACTCCGGAACTGTCAGGGTGCGTCGGGGCTCGGAGGGGTACGAGGTGCGCCCCGTAAATCGGGAGCAGTTGTTTCAAGAATACGTGCAGGACCAGATTAATGAGGTTGGCCGATACCAAGTGTATGAACCTGAGCACACTCTAGAGAGTGACGAAGGTTTTGAGGAGGATGAGTTCGATGAGAATACCGATGAGTTATCTGGGGATATTGGGGATGCTGGCGCAACCTCGGACGATGACGTTCCTCTCGCATTACGATGATTGGTATTGGACTTTTGTAGATCACTAGAAATTCTTTGGAAACGGACTGCGTATTGTATTACAAGCGCGATTAATAGAGAGAATATAGGTAGATAAGGCTGGAATCTAAAGTGGGGGTCGACAAGTACAACCGCTATATGATGGAAACTCTCTCCAAGTATACTTTCCATACGTATCCACTCTTCTCACCGACTTCCAAAACATTTGAACCAACTTGAAGGTCCATATTCCACACGCCATCCTCGAGCTTGTCGTTCATAGCAGTACCGTTAAGATTAATCAATATGCTTTCCTGTTGAGGTGTAGGGGCGTTCTGAGCTTTCTTCTGTTCAACTTTCTTCGCTAGTGCAGCCGCCTTGGCTTTCGCTTTCGGATTCTTTGGCGGACGGCCACGACCACGCTTCCTAGGACTGGGCTCTTCCTCCTCCTCTTCATCTTCTGGCTGTTCATCGTTCCCATCGCCTTCATCATCTCCGGTTTCATCATCATCTCCAAAGAATCTGATCTCTGCAACGGAGATCGATTTCTCGCCTTGGCAAAGTCGTATGGCCCAGGTTTTGACTCCATCACGATGATCAAGCCAGAAGGGTCTGCCACGAGGCTTGGTTATCAAGCAAACGCCCTTGAGTGCTCGATGTCCAGTCAATACAGGTGCAGGTGATCTTGAAACCGATTGAGATGTCTGAACCTGAGGCGCTGGCTGTGTTCGTATTGCAGAAGATGGTATTGCGGGTGTCGGAGGAGCCGGAGCCGGGTGGGTGTATTGGTGATAGGTGGCATTGGGATAATACTGAGGTTTAGCTACTGTTGGCTGATACTGCGATGGCTGTGTCGAGACTTGTGGCGATGGTGCGGCTTTTGTTTGTGTTGCTGGTGTCGGTAAAGGAGTAGGGACTTGAGCAGGAGGAGCTGCAGCGACAAACGGTTGAGGTGTAGGGGTGGGTTTATGTGCAGGTGCAGCAATGGGTTTTGAGCCTTGCACAGATGTAGTCGTTGGAATAGGCACTCCAGCTCCAGGTGGCAGCTGATTGATCGAGGATTGAGCTGGACTCTTGGCATTTCCGCCACTTGCAGGAAGGCGTAACGTTAACGATCCTCCAGTAGCGCCCTCTTTTTCTGGTGGTTTGGCTGACGAAGAAGTGACAGTCGTAGAGGATCCTGCAGCCACAGTCGCTGTCCCTGGAACTTTCAATTTGATCTTTGCTGGAGGCTTCGCGTACTGTGGTAGCGCGTGCGGCTCTGGCATGTCAGACATGAGTTGACGGAAGTAATCCTGTTAACGTATGAATGAGAATACTGCTCAGGGTATGCGATACTTACTCGAAGAATGATTGCATCTTCCCAGATTTGACTGTGGTCCTGGTTGAACTCGAGAGCATTAGAGAACACAAGCTCGACATCAGTTGCAAAATCTAGAGAGGTTTGATATTCCTTGCGCTTCAGGTGTTTCTGGTAATGTCGTGAACACATACTCCAGAGTTAAGTATGTGCGACTTACAAAAATGGTCTCTATGCACATTGGGCGTTTGATTTGTGTATAATACATTGGATAGTCCTTCTTCGACGGCATCTCCATGAAAACGTTAGAGAGCACACGGTGTCTGTTACTTGAATCAAAAACAAGTTGTAGTCGAGAAGGAAGGTGAACTCACGTCTCTTCATCAGCTTTATCGACAACCTTCTGCAATCTAGCCTTCAAGAGGCGGGTCAAGTTAGGCTGTTTGTTCTTCTTCTCACTGTCTCCACCGTCAGCAGCCTTATCCTCATCGTCGTCTCCATCGCTATTCTTCTTGACTTTCTTTCCCGTCATCTTCGTATACTCCTTATTTACGAATTTCTGCCCAAGGGTGAACTCATCAGTGTAAACATAGGACAAAGGGTAATCTCACCAGCATGAATTTGGCGTCGAGCCAGATTCGACTGTTCTTCTGATTGTACTTTTTGGCGTTTGAAAAACAGAGGTCGAAATCTTGTCTGATATCGTCGAGAGAGTTGTATAAACCATCATCTATTTTTTGCTTGATATCGTCCAAGCAAATTGGTTGTTGAATGAAGACATAATAATCAGGATAATGGCGCTTTGAGGGCAAGCGCATGAATGCTGGCGAGCATATGTAACCTCTGTGTGATATACGGAAGAAATGTTAGCGAGATCAGAAAGGAAAATGGCTTGAGGCGGCTGTGATTGCGTCTGAGCTCAAGTTGGGTTTGTTACTCACTCTTTATTGACCACGTCCTTCAACATCTGCCACAACTTTGTTCCCTGCTCCTTCAACCCAGCTACACCAGAACTGCTACTTTCTCCAGTGTCCATCTGAATGTCTTCATTAGCCGTATTTCCTATGGCGGTTCCTGTAGCGGCTTGGCTAGATGATGCTCCAACTTGCTTTTGTCGCTTTGTTCGAGAGCCGTCCACATCTTCATAATTCGACAAATGACCAATCTCTCTCTTCATCATCGTCATACAGTCGTGGCCGTTGGTCCTGGCCAAAAAAAACCGAATACCAAAGAAAATAGCGACGAATTTCAGCTTGTGTAGGTCTCGGACGCTCAACGAAGACGAAAATGGACTTCAGAGTCACGTGACTGGTTGGCGCAACGCCAAAGGAGTGATCTACTACGGGACCCTGCCAAATTGAACTATTGTGCATGTTCTAGATGGATAAAGATGTTCAACCATATGTCACACTAGTGTCTAACTGCAAAATGCACTTCTTTCGCTAATTCTTGCAACTCGCAACTTGTGTATCTGGCGCTTCGCCGCATATTCGTGGTTCCACCTCCGAAAGCCCACGAAGTATCTTTCCATCTCTCCTTTCCATTATCGTCCATGCCTATTATCGAGTAGTCTCGAAGCAACATTGCTCCCCCGGCTGGCGAAATTGCTTGATGTCAATACAACTCCATGAGATTGCTATATGTGATCCACTCACTCTAAGATACTTGGACACGTCAACAAAGTAAACGAGTAAAAAAGCGCCTGATCGCTCTCGGTAACATATGACTTGGCTTGTTTGTAATTCCATTCCTCCACAGACCACTCATTGTTGCTGTCACTATCCGGGATCGCATGCCTGGTGCATGTAGAATCTAGCTCCGTGAATATCTTGCGGCCTAGCCCGTCGAACGCTCTTTATGAATCCCAAAAAGTGAAGAGCGGCGATGATCCATTTTGAAGGATCTCATTCTAGTCGAGCAGGGCCAGAACGATAGTCAAGAGGGAATGCGTGCTACCTCGACAACTGTTAGGACGTTGTATGCTGTGTCATAAAGACAAGGCATATACATGCTGCAAGCTGATCAGACATTTCATAGAATACGGTTATAAAATCAAAAACATACAAAGTTGTAATTTCTCTCCCCACCAGCCAGGGTAGCCAACACCTAACCAAGCAAATCAAGAAGGACTCGTGCAACAAGGACACGCACGCACAAGATTACCCCTGGATGTATCTTCGTCTGAGTATGGTTGTAGCCCGTCCCAGTGGGTCAGCCTAATTCCTGGTCAGTCGATCCGCTTGGCACGAGTTCACGAGGATAGTGCAGTGCCAGACTACAACGGTTTCAAGCCGTGTTCTCATCGAATTTCCATTACCTACCAGCAGGCTTAGTGATTCGGCCACCGTATACGAGGCCACCCACTGGATCTCTCCAAAGGGAACCAAGGGCTACGGGAACTATGTACCCGGAAAATTTCACGAGAAGAACTGTTGGAATGCTTCAGCAAACGTTATCCATGATTTCCTGCCTTGAGTGCCTTACCATAGTATTCATGCTGAAACCTCACGACTGCGAATGATACATTGGTTGTCCTGATACAATTTTACGCACGACTCACCCAGGTCCTGGTCTAGATTTTCGCGATCAACCAACTTGACACGCTCATACATGGGCTTGAAGAAGATCCACCCACGAGAATAGAACAAGCCACTCGTGGCTGCGTATCTAAAGATGTGTCAATTAATCTCCTGCTAGTAAAATGGCCTTCAGTTATGAACAATCGACTCAAGGGTCGTGCTGAAGATCATGCGTGAAACGCTGTAGAATTCAGACCCGTGTTCCAATAAAGTTGACAGATGATATATATATGATGCAGTCGATGTCGGAGGCACTTGAATTCATTAATATGATCAAAACGACATGTACAACGTTCATGTAAACACACCACCAGTACTGCGTCCGTTAATTGAGATCATCAG
This sequence comes from Suillus subaureus, assembly GCF_016647635.1. Classification (NCBI taxonomy): domain Eukaryota; kingdom Fungi; phylum Basidiomycota; class Agaricomycetes; order Boletales; family Suillaceae; genus Suillus; species Suillus subaureus. The sequence continues at coordinate 573,888 of NW_024538580.1, read as the reverse complement.
CACAACGTCAATTTCAACGGAGCTCTCACCTTGATTGACTCTTAAGCTTGAAATGCACTGCACCCGAAAACAACCAAAATGACACATTTGCCCTGAACGCGCAATGCAACCAAAGCCTATGGTAGACAATCGTAATTCTTGGCGAAATCGTAAGTCTCTTTCTACGAGGCCAGTTGCAGAGTGATCTTGCCGAAAATCAGCAAGTTGCCAGTAGAGGAATATCATGAGCAAGGTCTCTGGGACCAGTTGTGGGAGGTCTCAGGTTGACGCACATGGCTACAGCAATATGTGAGTAGAAACAAAGAACATGGCATTACTCCACCATATTGTTACTGTAGGAGCTGGCTGCTGTAACGAAGACATCTTATCAGAAAATGTGGTTGATGTTTTGGGAGTGAGTTCAAGGTCCAATGACCTTACGATACCTATATATCTAACAAAATTTTCACCTAAGTCTGGTAGGTTGACTCTTTGAGTTCGAGGCAGACTATACCCAGGAAACGCTATTAGTTGGATGAAGATTCCTAATTTTGGTCTGATTCCCTACTCAATATAGGAGCAGTCATGCTTCCTTGAAGGAATCGATGACATCTTTGACTGCACGGATTGCGCTCGCGCTTGTCCGCCAAATTCCCCATTCATTGGCTCCGCCAATCCCCATGCCCATTCCGTCTCGACGCCAAATCGAGGCCCCATCGATCCAACATCCACCGCTCATATGCACTTCGCGCAGCCCATGGGACAGCAACGCCTGGCATAAAGCACCGACTGTGTATGAATTAATGCCAGATCCCGGAAGAATTTCGATGCGTGGATCCCGATATTTTGCAAGGTCTAGTAGATCCTTCAAGACATCAAGAGAACTAGGCGAGGTGGCGGCCGTGCCCTGACCGCTTCGAAGAAGTGTCAAACATCGACTTGAATTCAGCTACCCTGAGTATTTGTAGTGCTTACCTCGTCAGGATGCGGGTTAGTCCATCAATTTTGGACAACTGGTGCCATGCTACAGTAGACAATCAGTGCAAGCTTAACAGTCAAGCCTATATTTTGCCTTGCCATTCCTCGTGTCACGAGTCATGTCAAACGCTCGGTGAAAACAGACTACGTAAATAAGTCCAGGAAAAAAACGAATGATGAATAGTTGACATTACCTTGCAGAGGCAAAGCTTCCAAGACAAGACTAGAATGAATGTTGGCGCTCTAGGGCCTTAGGAGCACAATAAGAAGGTCTACCGCTGAGTACGGGCCACGTCCACATCTCCTTCAGGATTGAGAACGCCGAACACGACACCTTGGACGCCATTCTCTCTAAAGCAACGTATATCCTCGACTATCACGTCGAATTCAGCCTCAGTGTATACAAAGTCACCAGTCCGAGGTCTGATCATAACCTAGTGGGGCAAACTCGTCAGTAGCGAGAAAGAGCCCAGATAACGGTGATGTCGGCTACCATGATCGGAATTGTAGGTGCCACCTTTCGAATAGCTTTCAACAGCCCAAGGCTGGGAGTAGTTCCTCCGCCAAGACCTAGATTGCTGCAGAGTTCAAGACGATCTACTCCCGCTTCAACGGCTCTGAAAGAGACCAGCAGTAACCAGCTGCTCTTGCAGTTGAGATGCAAGGATTCGCACTCACGCTAAAGCAGACTCAATCGAGTCAACACAAACTTCAAGAATTAAGGGCATGAACAGGAAAGCAATATGGCTGGCTGTGAAATAGTAGTATGTAAACACTGAATAGTTCCGTACAACGTAGCCGAAAAGGGACTTTTGTTAAGCTGGTTCACGGCCCATCACAGCCCACGACGTAGTCTTCCCTAGACGGATCACACAAAAGAAAGACAGTCTAGTACTACGACATTGAGCACCAGTACCAATAGATCGATGGGGTCAAAGCAGGACGTCGAGGCTGGCTCAAAAGCAAAATACGGCGCATACGACGACGCACTTGTTGAGCCAGAACGCGAATTACTCCTACCTACAGGATCAGACTCATCTACAGCTAGTACTGTCAGTACGCCACGATACAGCCTTGTGCACCTTGTATGTGCCTTTGTTGGAGGTGCTGCTTTATGCATCGGTGCACGCTTCCTGCTCGACGTCTCAGGTATTGCTGGACCACCTCGACTGGGAGACGACGTGAGGGCACAAGCGCCACCGTACGTTGGTTCTACGGAAGTGCACCATTTCCCGCCTGTAGCTCCTACAAACGCTTTCCCTGACCTCTTTCCAACAAGGTGTGTTTCATTCAAGTCGGTTGAACAAAGCTAACTTAACCTGCAGCGTTGGGTATCCAGGTGGTACTCCTACTGGCGCAGAGCCCGGCCTCATTGCAACTGCGCCTTCCCTCCCCTTGCAGACCGGCGCAGCACAACTTGTTGCACCTCCGAAGATTCACAAGCACATCCACTCTACGCATGATGACAATATGGAAGAAGAAGAGGAAGAATATCACAAACACTATAAATCCGACCGTCCTTTTAACCTTTTCCGAAGCTGGGGCAACCTTTCTCCGTGGTACAGTGTCCCCCGTAGAGCATTTGGCGTCGATGACACCGCAGAGCCTCCTGCTGGATGTGTTGTTACTGGCCTGCATTTACTTCACCGTCACGGTGCCCGTTATCCGACCGCGTGGAGTGCGTGTTATCCTTCCATTACAACACTGATAGTAATATACTCCCGTCAATAGCGAATTTTGGTGGTCCTGCCAAGTTTGCTACCCGTCTACACGAGAGCGCATCGCAGTGGGAGGCGACTGGGCAACTAGCATTCTTGAATGAGTGGTAAGGTGTCCTGCTCTATTCTCTCGACTTGTATCTCATGAAGGGGTGCGCATAGGACTTACAAGCTAGGCGAGGAAGGTATGACTTTCACAAGTACAGTAATATGCAATGTTCACTCTTCAATCAGTGCTCACTCCCTTTGGCCGACAACAATTATGTGTGTCTATTTTCTCCTCCCCTGAAAAGCTCTTATCGTGCCCATATAGATGACCTTGGCGTATCTATGCGTCTCAAGTATGGCTTCCTACTCAAGGTCTGTCTGCTTTCTTCGTGCTACAAAATCCGCACGATAACATGGAGGAAATGTTAGAATTTTACGGAGACGAATACGATTCCTGTATTCCGGACAGAGTCTCAGTAAGTGATCTGGTTTACTTTGTCAGTTTATGTACCGTAATACTGCCTATTTCTTTACTCGATTTTGTTAATCCTTCTGGCCTGCATTTCCCTCTTTCCGATAGTAAACTAAATGGTTAAACCCGCAGGGATCGCATGCTTGCTTCGGCACTCAACTTTGCAATTGGGTTCTTTGGCTACCCTTTTGAGGGGCAGTACCAACAATTGATTACGATCGAAGCTAACGGAGTGAGTTGTTCGGTCTCTTGTATATTGTTTTACTCGTTTCGTCATTTCGCTACCTTATGCTGTTAACAGTTCGAATTTCGTTTGTCCTCTTCCGGTACATCTTCTTATCTGCCCCTTCCCTGCGCATAGCACCTTCCCCAAAAGACACAATACTCACTCTGATATATTTTGTCAGTTTAACAACACCTTCGCCCCCTACAAGACCTGCCCAAATGCCAAAGCCGCCGGCAAAGCGGACCGCTCGCTGCCCTACGTTAGAGAATGGGTTTCCCACTTCCTAGCAGAAGCCCGGGAACGACTGTCGAGGGCGATGATCGGAAAGGACGGTCTGCAGGGTGAGTTCGCTTGGACCGGGGAGGAAGTGTACGAGATGATGCAGATGTGTGCCTATGAGGTACGCCCATTTGTGGTAGAACGTCCTGCCTATTGTAACTGACTGTATCATTGATAGACTGTTGCTCTCGGTTACTCCAGATTCTGTGATCTCTTCACAGAAGAAGAGTGGGAGGGTTTTAATTATGCGTATGTCCTTTTCTTCCCTTTCTGTCTCCTGCGGTACTATTTACTGACAGTCACTTATGCGTTATTATAGGCTTGATTTGACATTCTGGTCAGCACACGTGCTTGCGTCTGTAGGTTTTTTTGCTGACCATGTTCTTTCTCCGACTGCTCGGACTGTGATTTGCCCCAAACCCGTAGGTATGACTCTGCTTTCGGTTCACCTGTTGCTCGCGTCCAGGGTGTCGGCTATCTCCAAGAGCTCGTCGCGCGACTTACCCATATCCCGATTGCGACCCACAACAGCAGCACTAACGCCACACTTCACACGCCCGAGACTTTCCCGCTAGATCATGCTCTCTATGTAGACGCTACGCATGAAGTTGTTGTCCTCAATAGTACGTGCTCTTACATATTGTACCATGCAATATCATACTCGCCACATGATAGCTGATCGGTTACCGGCACGTAGTTATCACAGCGCTTAATCTGAGCACGCTCGCAGCAAGCGGTCCTCTTCCTGCAGACCATATCCCTAAAGACCGTTCATTCCGTTCCGCAGATCTCGCACCTTTCGCGACTAATATGCAGTTCCAGCGTGAGCGATTTGTGATTGCTTCTGTTTTGGAGTTTTGCTAAGTTACGTTTTGTTCTTTCCCACGATGATTCTACGTTCCGCACCTACTTTTCAGTCCTCTCCTGCGCATCTACCCCGGAACCCCAAATCCGGATCATCATCAACGATGGCGTCGTTCCTCTTCATGGGATTCGCACCTGCCCGTATGATGACAAGCACGGAATGTGCCCACTTCCCGCCTTCATTGAAGCTCAGCAGGAGACGATCCAAGGGACAGACTGGGCGTGGGGATGTCATGGAGACTGGGAGGTACCCCCAGGTAGTGCGTGGAATTCAACAACGGGAGACACGCCTCAGGCATAGAACGGTTATAGTCAGATGGAAGGGACATATCGAGACAATAATTTTTCTGCACTGTGCACACACAATACTATTCAATTCAGTTATGCCTAATACACACCGTTGACTGTCTATGGTGAAGAACATAAAATAATAAATGAAGTTCAGTGTCCCAAGCTTTCATAAAACTTCACCATCCTACGTACATCCGGGCATAACGCGAGGCGTACCCGTTCACAGTCCTGTACAACACCTTGCCCTTTCAGCTCAATCCAAGCACCCAAGCTTCCGGTCAACGGAAGTGCCGAGTTCCCCGATCCCAGGGAACCACTCAAGCCTCGCACTTCGTTGGCCAGTTTGTCTCGCTGAATGGACCATTTGAGCTTTCTAACCACAGGCAACAAAGACCGCGAAACAGAGAGCAACGACGATTCGATGTCAGGTAAAATATGAGAGTGATACAACAACTTGAGGCCAACAGGTGCAGGCGCACGTCTTCGAAGATGCGAAGCAATAATATGACCAGTACGTTCGCGTTGTAGTCGCAGGCCGCTGTCGTACTGATCCACAGACTGCGCGTGGTTGTTAGTGGTTGGGTTTATCATCGAGCAGAGTCTAGACGCGTTCTTACGTGTTCTGTGTAGATATACAGGCCCATGCGCAATCTTCTTTCGATATTATGTCCGCGGATGACGTGCCTATGCACGAGGTCCGTGATGGTTGGTCTGAGTAAGGTACCGTGAGGGCTTCGCGCGAATAGGGAATGACCGACGCGTGATGGCGCGACTACTCGGAGTCGTATGAGATGCAGCACTGGGTCAGCTGCTAAAAGAGCGAGATAACCATGAAGTTTGGAGAGTGCTGCAAGGTCGGGCAGATCCAGAAATGACACTATCAGATTCATGACAATGAGTACCGGTTAACATGAGGAGAGTCGTCGCAATATATTACAATGACTTACGAATATGAAGGATTATCTCTTGCGGCAGGTCAAGCAGATTGAATACGCGAACACTGTTCATCGTTCGCACTGTTGTACAAGTCATATATACATGAGGGAGAGCAACAACTGCGGATCTAAACTTGCGGAGAAAACGTGCCCTTAAGAACACTCGGACGATTCAACGGAATTGGACCAGTAAAGCGGGTGCAATTTGACTCAGCAATTATGGAGGCACCAGGGTTCACGCCGCCAGGGTGAAGTGGCTCAGACAATGTCCTATGCCAGTTGGCGCGTATGGGTTGCGTATTGGGTCACAAAAATACACGGTATAGACAGAACGAGAATCAAGGAACGGGAGGGCAGAAGCGGGTATAAAACCCGAGGAGTTTTTATGTACTTGAAAACCTTGGGTAATCCGGGACCGGGAGAAGCTAAAAGTACATGATTAAACGTTGATGTACGTACGCGCTGCACGGGTTCCGAGGGACAGCATGGCGTAGTCTAGTGAATGCAAGTGCAGAATGCACGAACCGTCCTTTGCGTGGATATCAATGAGAATCTGGAATCAATGCAATGCGATCCGGAGCAGAAACGAGAACTTGAATTGGAGAGCACAGAGCCGTCTGGTGCTCATATCGTGGACGTCGTCTTCTCTATGTCAATCCTAATCCCTGAGACGGACGACATGCCAGCTGCTCCACTTTCGTCAGTCACACTTCCTGGCCGAGCGTTGAACCCCATTTCAATCGAGTTGTAGGCGGGGGCTGGTGTGGCATTTTCCACCGAACCCAGTGAGCGTGTGCTATCTCCACCATAGCCCATCCCGAGCTCAAAGTGCATCTCGTCAAGCTCCACCTCAGCTGCTTCAAGATCGGGCGGAATGCTTCCTATAGTGCTCAACATAACGTTTGAAGTGATCGTTGAGCCTGGGCCGCGGTGGCGTCCGCGGCTAGGCTTTCCGCGGTGACCAGTATTGGAGGTAATCACACCGGATTTTGTTGCGAATGCGCTAACGCCCGTTCCTTCTGAATGGGAAACGGTCTCTGCGCCACGTTCACGAAGATCAAGGATCTGAAAAGAACGAATGAGGATGCTTTTGAATATGCATATTGGAAATCGAGCATACCAAACGACATGCCAACAATGGCGCCATCATAACGCTCAGTGGGATGTTGAGCGCAGATATCACTTGACGAGGTCTGTGAATAAACATAAACAACAACGAAACGCACTACCACCATGCACTGACTGAAGGTAGAAAATTCCATTGATCTGGAGCAATAATTAGTTTACGAGAGCAAGTGTGAAATGAAAATCAGGCATACCAAGTTGGCAATAGAGATGAGAATGTAGTAAAAGACACCTGATTTTTTGAGTTAGTAGGTTGTATACGTTAAGCATACGAGTCAGAACCTTCTCGAAGGAAAGTTTGAATGAGTTTGCTACTTGGTCCACCACTGCGGCGGCGAATTGCAAATGCTTTCCAGACAGTGATAGCAGTAACTATAGTGTCGAACAGAAGTGGGGCAATCTACAAACGTTATAGACTAATCAAAGTTGACGAGAGTGAAACTCACGAAGAAACCTGGAAGCTCGATAAGTAAGGAAAAATACAAGTTAGTCGCAAATGAGAACTCACCGAGCAAGTGAGCCGAATGGGGCCTAGAAATGGGGAAACATGGCCCTTCCGTCTATGCTAGCGGTTTTAGATTTTCCCCTCGAGTTGCGAGAGTGACTCACAAAGGGCGGAGTGACAAACGGAAGAACTGGTAGTTTTTGTTAGAGTAAAATTAAAATCATCAGTGCTGAGAAACATACGCATCATTTCAGAAGTATCGACAAAAAGTTGATACCCGACAACACCAGCCAGCGCACATATAAGTGCTGCCAGTAGGTAGTTATTACGGTTGAAAAACGCGTAAGTACGAATGAGCAGAACAGCTGGCATGTACGGTCGGAATTCAATATGTGAAAACTGGGAGAACAGTAAGGAAAGACGGACACTCGGACCCAACTTGGTTCCACATGGCCAATGCGACAGGAATCTTACAGCGGGATTTGAGTGATAGTTTGCGGGATATATGCGCCTTACTGACCTTGTAAATTCTCTGGCACTCTGCTTCGGTGTGGTTGGTGACAAAAGCATATAAAAGATACGGAACGACGGCAATAACCCAGTAGCTAAAGAACGCGGTGGTGACTTGTATTCAAAATTGCCTATAATCGATACTTACCGACAGAAGAGATATGCAGTCTTGACGGGCGTCCAATGAGTCTTCCAGATCTTTGATGTGCTCGTCAGTAGGAACACCCGGGTGAGCAATTATAAAATTTACAAAACGCCATTCTCTAGGCAAGCTAATGGCCCAGTCCCAGACAACGACAGCATCTGCGAATTAGTACTAATGAGAAATTGTCGACGAAGAGTGTTTATCTATTTCAATACGTACACATGCCTAGTGGACAGGGGGGAGCGAGGTCAGCAAAAATCGCGTTTCCTACAATGTTCCGAGTCCTTACAGCAAAAGTAGACCTGTGTGCTGCAGAAAACGCGTTAGAAGTAGCTTTCTGGTCAGAAAAGTTGCCTACATGTAAATAAAATGTTGAGCTGTTTCCAGTTCCCCCATCGTGTGTTGAGGGGGTGAAAAGATGAAAAATGAGGATGCTAGACGACAGTGAAGAAAGAAAGAAAAAACTTGGATGAGGACAGTGACAACACGAAGGGCGAGTAGTAAGCTAGTACGGGGGCGACAATTGCGACGCCACGGTAAGGCAGAAGGAAGCCTATTTCAATATTGGAAGATAACCCAAACTAGGCCGGCATTTTCCATGTTCAGCATATCCCGTTGGTGAATACAGCAGCCTATAGACCATAGGGAGTCCCGAATCTGATCTTCCGCTTCGCGAAGCGTCACGGAAGCACGCGCGCTGGAACCGACCATGGCTGCGAATCAACCATTACTTAGTTATTGATCACCCTTCCGCGCGTCTTTTGACTCTATCAGGCTTTCACCTTGCCACTACCAGATGTATATCGTAGATCTGGCAGTCCTCTTCAGTACGGCAACCGGGCTCCATCCAGCGACTACCGCTTAATGGAGCAACTTTGCCGAACTGCGCAATTTCTAATTTCAGAAAACAAGACGAGAGAATCGTCGCAGGTCAGCTCGACAACGCGCGAACGACGCCAGGGGTTCGAGAATCGACACATGTTGGTCCACTACACGATTCAGTCACATGATCAACAAAGTCAAGACCGCGGAATTATTGTGCCTCATTACGTAAACGTTATGACACATCGATCACGTGGTAGTGCGGACCACAGCTTCTCCAACCTCGCCGCTTGAGGGTTGTACTGCTTCAAAGAAAAGTCAGGTCTTCATGGCCTCAAATGTTCAAACTTTGCGCTTGAGACGCAAGAGGACCCAAAACCATCTATTCCGTCTGTTGCACGGCATTCTGGCATTCTGCAAGATCAGCTTCGCAGGTAATTTACTTTGTCTTACTCATTTATGATTTTCTACCCATGATTTCTCCAGGTCCGCTCGCAAACCATGGAATCCGGACTTTTTGACAGCGGTACGCATCCTGTTGCTCATCCGAGTAGCAGCGGCTATGTACACCAATATACAAGATTGTGATGAGGGTGAGTAACACAGAAACTTGTGTTTATTAATTCTCTAAGTTACATGTCACGTCAGTGTTTAATTTTTGGGAACCACTACACTACATCGATCATGGTCATGGTTTCCAGACATGGGAAGTCACCCCGATGTATGCCATTCGAAGTTGGGCATATGTCTTGTTACACCTCATACCTGCACGCCTCCCCCTAACTCTTAACCTTGGAAAGGTGAGTCTTCGTAATACGATTGCATTTACTATCGCGTTGAACTTTTCGATGTAGCGCCCTGCATTCTTCGCAGTCCGCATAACTTTAGCCGTTGTATCTACGCTTTGCGAAGCCAAACTATGCCGCACTGTAGTCGAGAAAATTAACGAACGGGTTGGTCGTTACTTGTTTTTTATGCTGCTGTTCAGTGCAGGCATGTGGAACGCTGCTCCGGGTAGGATCCTTTCTCCATGTTTTCGTCAAAATCTTCGTTTTGGCTGAGTATCCACATAGCCCTCCTCCCTTCTTCTTTCGCAATGTACGCAACCACGATCGCATTTACGTATTCCCTCGAACCACCGAGCATCAAGAACAAGCGGAGAACTTTATTTGCAACAATGCTTTTTGCTGCAGGAGCTATTGTTGGATGGCCTTTCGCACTTGCTCTCTCGCTGCCTTTTGTGTCTGAAGAATTACTCGTTTTTGGTGGAGATCGAGTTGATCCAAACTCACGCAAATCATGGATGATTTCCCGCTGGAAACGCCTCTTCATTGCCGGTCTTGTGTCCGTTCTGATATTTGTAGGCGCTCACTATGCATCATTCGCCCATACCTAATAATTGCTTTTGTCGCAGGTTCCCGTCATAGCGATTGATAGTGCTGCGTATGGCAGATGGAGCATCGTACCTTGGAACATTGTCCGTTACAATGTCTTTGGTGGGTCCGAACGTGGTCCTGATCTATACGGCACAGCCCCCTGGTACTTCTACATCCTCAACCTCCTCTTGAACTTTAATATCCTCGTGCCTCTCGCTTTTATTTCTCTGCCTAGTCTTGCAGTTACCTATAGGGTCGATCGCAAGCGGCTCGGGATATCCAAACCTGGCCCAGACCAGAGTTCTCCGTTTACGCTACTCGCCCTTCGTCTAGCACCACTATATGTCTGGACGGCTATCTTAACAGCGCAAGCGCACAAGGAGGAACGTTTCATGTTCCCTGCATATCCCCTCATTTGTTTTAATGCAGCCGTGGCCCTATACCTCATCCGCGGATGGATGGAAGTCGCATACATCTCCGCCACCAAGTCTTCATATAGGGTATATTTATGCTTATTATCCACACATGCGTTTGCTTACGTTTGCTTTGCTCGACTGTCACAATAGGCTTCAAGATCCATCATATTTGGTGCAACAACGTGCACCGTGATCGCCGTAACGGGGCTTATTTCTCTGTCTCGCGTCCTTGCGTTGTGGCATTACTACCACGCGCCGCTTTCCACGTTCAGCCACCTCGAGGCTGATGAGCTTCCGCGGCTGCTGAATGTTACTGGGCTTCTCCCGCCTCTTCTTCCCGGGACGGAAGAGATTGATAGACCTTCCATCGACTTGGCACCCATAAGGGCGTTTGATCTGAGGCTCTGTCTAGGGAAGGAGTGGTATCGTTTCCCGGGTCACTACCTCATTCCCAACGGCGTGAAAGTCGACTTTGTGAAGAGCGAGTTCGGGGGGCTGCTTCCTGCGCATTTTGAAGAGATTCATGTCGAATCGACCTCCAATGGATGGTGGGACAGGCCAGGTTCGAGGATCACCCCAGCGAGCTTGAACGACCTTAATAAGGAGGCACCAGAATTTTGTGTCAGTGGTCGAACGATTTTACCCGAGGCATTTCGTTGACTCTCTTTCAGGTGCCCATTGAGTCTTGCGACTACCTTGTAGACTTAGACTTCCCCGAGCACCCAGTGTCATCACTTCTAGAACCGCGATACGCAGTTGACAACGATACCTGGGAACGAGTATCATGCTTCCCATTCCTCGACGCATCACATTCATCACTATTGACCCGCGCGCTCTGGCTCCCTGGTTCGTGGTGGCAAGACAAGAACGAGTTCGGAGATTACTGCCTGCTGAAAAATAGGGAGAAAGTGCACGAGAAAGAAGTCGAGGTTGCGTCGCGTCTTCAGGATGGAAAGCTATAAAATGTTGTGCGTGGCGACGCCATGTAGATATATGTGCAATAATGATTGTTGTCAGCCCCCGTGAACATTGAATACGAGAGTGCGGCTGACCTACTAGAGAAAGATGGTACTGCTACTTGACTGTTACAGTCATTTTATCTTCCTCCTTGCTGGCCTACTCATTCGCAGAAAGTATGCTGTCCTCAACGCACGTCCGTCTGACCCGCACGTCTTCTGACTTGCGTTTGCTTGCCACTACGCTTTACCCTCCGTCACCTATTCTCAAATCAAGTGACCTACTATCACCAAGCACGTCTGGTGAAATACCGCTCGTCGTCGACTTCGTAGTTGACAAATTTTCTACGCCCTTAAACTCGCCCCTCGTATTTGGATATGACACCGACGTATGCACCCCACCGAAATTGAGTACACTTGAAATAGACACAACAGCTGCACAGGGAAGAGTCTCAAAGTTGCCTAGGTCCCAGATGACAGCCTCCTCACTGGCAGCACTGTCCTCTAATCTTGCAAGCCCCCGCAGTGTCGGCGAATCACTGCTTGACGAAGTCTTTTTCACTCCCAAGTCGTCTCAGTCGTCCCAGTCGCTCGTTTCTACCCCCTCACCTTCCCCAAGCCCCCCGTCCAAGTCTCTGTTCCAGTTGACACATGTTCGTAGCTTGGCTGTATCGGACTCGGCCGGCTCGTCGCTGTCAGAAACCCCCAGCGCTAGGATTGCTCTCGGAGGCGCAAACCGACAAGCCTGGGTTTTCAACTCCAGAATGACATCCAATTTAGCTATGGCTATTCCTGTAGAGGACAAAGAGAACGAGCAAACTATACACCTTGGCACCTCAGCGACATTCTCGACACTGCCGACACCTTCCTTTGCTCCTCCGTCGCCATCGCCCAGTGTAGATGTAATTTCTCCCATATCTTTTACATACTCCAGGAGACATCGCAGACCACTGGAACGCTCGGGAGCCATTCATCACTTGAAGACCCCTCGCTCAATCCCAAGGACTTCTCGGCTGCATCCACATGCCCGTGAACCCCAGTCCCCAGTCATCGCACCTGTACGCACAACCCGCTGGCAGCTCACTGACTCTCCTTCGGCAAGTTCTATACATTCGTGTCCTTCTGCAAGTACTACCTCAGGCGTCTCTAAGCATCCCTATCTTCCACGCGATCTGGCTTGGCTCGGAGGGACCGAAGTTGAACTCTGGATTGACCAGGAAGGCTTCCGCGCGATCCGATCCATGATGCGACTCATGGGGTATTCCCCACGCTCCCGTTCACTGCTCCCATATGGCGGGCGTGGCGTCTCCTCCGACGTGAGCGGAGGCGTTGCGGAGTTTATGCCAGTCAAGCGCGAGAGCTTCGCATTCCACTATGCGACTCTCGATGGTCCGCCGATACTACGGCGCGTCAGTGTTGGTGGGGACGAGTCGCGTGACTATCTCTCCCGGCACGCGGCGCTGAACATCAAGACGAACGGTGTGTATACCGTTCTCGGGAGCGAGAGCATGGCGCTGGGAGGCTCGCAGGAACATGTGAAGATGCAATGGAAATTCGATTACCTCGTGGACGACCGTTACACGGACGGGTCGCGGAGGGTCCTCCCCGGCGAGAAAATCATCACGCCACTGACGTTTTCATGTTCTCCATTCTTGCTGCACCCAATGCAGGGTAAGAAGGTCGGATTCGTGCATCTCGTGAAGAAGAGCGTCGTGCCGAAGCTCTCCGCGGAGAAGCTGGAGCCGCCTGAGCGTCCCAAGAACGTCGAACAGCTGAACCAAGTACAACGAATGGCAAGTCGCAGGCGTATGCGCAGGCATGGGCCGTCTAGGTCGGATGCCCATGCAAACCCGGTAGCAGTTCTTACATTGGCAAGCGATGCCCTGGTTGGCAGCTCTCCCTTGGGACCATCGAAGGGTGGCAGAATACTCGAAGGTACCAGACTGATGCAATACACTCGGAGACGGAGGGCCTCATCAGCTGGAGAACACAGTTACGTCATATCAAGTTTGCATGAACTCATGTCTGCCCCACCAGTCACTATTGCCGAGCACGCAACGGCCGAGCTGCCGGAGATGACCACACTCAGAAACGGAGACCCACCCCGAACTCGCCTGAACACAACACACACCATCATGGATATCTGAAAGGACGCCAAGATGATAAACGGCCCGTCCGATTTGGAGGGTGAGTGAGTGAGATATTTAAGGCACTACTGGTACATACTACACATACAAAGGAATAAATCATGCACCGAAACCGTATAGAGTGCGCCCCGACCGCTTCAGGGCATAAACGACATCAAGAGCAGTGACCGTTTTACTACAGTATGGATGAATGAGTGAGTACTGAAGTGAGTTGTGGGGCTTACCGCTTAGCGTGTTCGGTGTAAGTGACAGAGTCGCGGATAACATTCTCCAAGAAAATCTTGAGGACACCACGGGTTTCCTCGTAGATGAGACCTGAGATACGCTTCACACCACCACGACGGGCAAGACGGCGAATAGCCTAGAAACATTATGAGCAGACGGTCGAGTGCCGAGCTTTATAGACGCACTGGCTTAGTGATACCCTGGATGTTGTCACGAAGAATCTTGCGGTGACGTTTAGCACCACCCTTCCCGAGGCCCTATTGCACTGTGAGTCGGAGCAACGATGAGGCGACGCCAACCAATATAACACACCTTGCCACCCTTTCCACGTCCAGACATGCTGTATGCAGTGAGTTATATGTGTTTCGACAATTTACAGAGAAGGCGGATAACACTCGTAGTGTCGACGATGATGGTGGTGAAAGAAGGAAGGCGAATGTTCAGTCAACGATCATCGGTCCGTCAATTATACGCGTGTGGTCGTGTTTGTGACAATCACGTGACTGGCGTCTTCATTGATTTACTGCTGCCTGGCATTTAAGACTCGGCGACTCCGCTGAGTTCCGAGTCACACCCGGCCTTGAGATGGCCCAAAGAGTTTATTAATATTGTTGACTTGTGCACCCCTCATCTGCCAGATTGTCACTGCAATAACAAGGAATGGCTTCTAATGATCAATCATCTCCAGTGGCTATAGTACGCGCACGCATTTCACCGCGACTACGCAACCGCAACCTTCGATGGCCCACCAATGCTGCGGCGCGTCAATGTGGACAGGAACGACTATGCTGAACACCAAGACGAGTGAGATACATATATTTCTCAGGAACGAGAGTGTGGCGATGGGAAGCTCGCAGGAGCACGTGAAGATACCACGGAACTTCGACTACTTGAGACCTCGGAGTCATACAGACGGTTCGGGGCAGGTTCTCTCCATCGAACAGATCATCACGTATTCTCATATTCCACCCAATGCAAGGCAAGAAGAGTTCATGCATTTCGTGAAGAAGAACGTCGTACTAAGGCTCTCCGCAGAGCAGTTGGAACCACTTGTGCGTTCTAAGCATGTTGAGCAGCTGAATCAACTACAACGAAGCATGAGCAGATATGGGCCGTCCAGTTTGTATTCTTATATTGGCAAGTGGTACTGCAATGAAGGAACCTCTGCTGAATATCTTGACAAGATCCACACGTCCTGTTTTTGTGTAAATAACGCTCTAACTTTGGGCAGACCAAATAGAAGCTTAGGGACTGTCGTCCTTTCCTTATCAACGCTAATGTTGAGGAAACAGGCAGTAAGAGCAAAACTAAAACTGTATAATAATTGCAAGTCCAATGATGCTTTTGAAAACCATCCTAGACTCAGTAAATATGCCTACCTTTGAGGCTCGAAGGTTTGTCCTCCAGCATTCATCCTCATTACACGCACCATTGCTGACGATGATCTATTTTCTTATAGAAGCAAAAGGTTGTCAGGATACAAGGCCTCTTCGAGAGTAGCCTCACTATAGTGTCGTAGCCAACCAGAATCCAAGACAAAGGTGCTGTGTACGTATATTCACAACTACACGTTCAGCTGATGGTGTTGGATACTATTATGTATGCAATAATTTTACCAGCTGGCTCTAATCACGCTCATGCTCATCTATCACAGACTCGGACATCAATAAGTACTGTTCTCATTTGACGTTCACCATGTATCAGGCCATTCACCAGGCTAATGCGCTGCCGATAAACTATGAGCCATATCGCCCCTGTTCAGTTTAAGATTGATAGTAGACTTGCCCAGGTGCGTACATATCAGTCACTGCTTTGCCTTGCTAGCTAGCACCTTCTGGATATAACTGTCACGCTTCCACTTCCCAATTCCGACAATAACAAGCAACCCATGAGGATGCAATGTGTCTGGCCGAGAGCATGCTGGTGTTGGAATCAAAATATCCTTCATGGCCGATTCAGGGTTATAGTGATACAGCAAGGAACATGTGTAACAGTGTGAGCGACTTCGCCCACATTCCTCCTAGAGGCACCCTATTAATTGGGGAAAGATCGAGCAATACTGATAAGTGGTGCAAGCCCAGATAGGTCCTGCCATAGAAGGTCCAGTGCAAGTCCAGTGAATGACTTGCACGTCGAAGCAAGCGCCAGGAGTGTTCTATTCCTCCAGCGCTCCGTAAAGGCGTCATGGATCAATTGGAAAATTTTCCACTGAAGGTCAGGTATGATCATGCAGCGAATAGATGCAGACGACGAAATAGTAGGAACATCACTGTCCCTTTGTCCACCATCTACCTCTAATTAAGGGGAACAAGTTTCTCGTTGATCCTCGGCGTTTTCTACAAAATACTGAGCCTCCTAGTCAAGACAACTAAAATTTGACTGGAACTAACTTCTTTCCGAGCACCCACGAAGTTCTCAAAGAGTTACCAAGTCGCAGCCTTTTCCCTCTCAGCGTTCGGCTCATGGACTACGGAACAGCAAGATGGAATGGGGCTTTGATTGACCGGACTATACTTATGTTCAAGTTCATTTTAACATAACGCCCACCTAATCAGAATACAATTTCTGCCGAGTCCCTACTGTTCACATGCCAGAGGTTACGTACGTTACCCATGTTGACTCAGATCTGGCAACTGCAAGTTTTGCATAACAATTTTGATGATATCGTTGCACTAATACTATGTTTTGAGCTCGTCACTAACTACATTATCACGTTTTCGGCCACTCCCGTGCTGAAGACGCTTGGGACGTAGTTCGATACTACTATCAACTAGGTCCCCATGTTCTGCCAATCACCGATTGGAAGCCATGCCGCAGCCTTGAACACTTTCTCCACGGGTTTGGTTTTCTGAACGCAGACGACGTACCATCTTTAGATGCGTTCATCCGTCGTTGCCTAATGGTTAGCTGGCTCGGTCCAGCTCCGCATCCTAGTGTGCTGGAACTCCTAAGTGACAAGAGGCTCGAAGACATGTGGTTATTCCCTTGCTCTTTGTATCATCATTCAATTACTTCAATGGGTGTAACATGCAACGGCCACATTCTGTATAGATCTTCTCGTGAGACACTCCCCCAACACCGGCAGGGGCATCGGTTCTTTTCTTTGGGGGTCGTTGGAGCAACCGTGACTGAAATTTAAACTGTATTGGATATTAATTCTGGGGGTGAAACAAATCCTGTATTGTGCGAGTAGGACACAATGGAGATAATACAATTGAGAACACGAAAGCACCAATAGATGCATGAACAAGAACGAGCCTGAGGTTTACGCAGTCGGTTCTGGCTGTGGCACTTGTGTTGACAGTAAGGAAAGCACAGAGACGATAGTGTCTGGAACTCACAGGTCCAACCAATACTTTGCATATACAGATACGCTTCATATGCCGCTAATTCCTTTGCTATTTTCTGGTTTCTACCGAGACCAAAACCCCGCTCGGCATCGTTTACTACATAAATCAACAAGTCGTTCGAGACTGGAACCAAGTTATCTTACTTTTACATTTCACTTCCCACCTGGGATCATGCTGCGGACCATTTGCGGAAGCGATCCACTCGACAGGAATTCCCCGTTGGTGACAAGTTTGGTTGAACAGGGCAAGTGTGCCCTGGGGAACTCCTGAAGGTATGGTTGATGCTTGCGGGGGGGTCGGATAATATGGAGGCGGGGCGGTTTGCGACGTACCCGCCGTCTGAGGGGTGGCCGGGAGTGACGCCGCCGCACTGGCAGGTGATAAAGGTGGTACCATCGACAAAGTGTTGTTTTGCGAGTCATCCACCAAAGCCGGTGGTTGGCTCTCAGGCTTCACAAGTTTACTGACCCAGTTAGTTGCCGCCTGTAAGCCATCTTGGAGACAAACAGCTCCAACGTAACTGTTGAAAAGGAAGCGAGCTTCCTGAAGAAAGGCAGTCATACGGCGTGCATTTCATATACATGGTAATATTCCATACCTCGGGGTTGTCGAGAGCGCCCCTCCCTCCTCTCACACGTCTCTTCAGTTCGGTATTATACGCGTCAAGCCAAGCAACCATGCTTTCGTTGCTTAGGATTTGCTCCTGTTTGGTCTAGCCACATTATAGCGATTAAGTACGAGCGATCACGGTATCACGAGCATACCTTCAGCTCTTCGGCAGACAACATAGGTCTTTCTGCGAATAATATAAACGTCACGATGGTGTTCAACACCGATTTTCCAAGTTGTGCGAGTCTATCGCTATTTCCATGTGGCGTGTGGTCATTAATGACACCTTGAGTCAAAGCGCGATGTGTGAAAACATCGAGCATCAGATCTTCGTGCAGCGGAGGAAGTGGAGGAACCATATTGCAAAGTAGTCTAGTGGTTCAGTGACAGCTTAGGGCAAGGGATGTTTCGGCGAGCTCAAGATCAGTGGCAGAACTCAAGGTATTTATCGATCATGGTATAGCGAAGATCAGTGGAAGCACAAAGGCGGAGGGCGTAATAGGAGCTTCCAAAGAGGGACTTATCTCACGCGTGTATCAAAGAATTACCTTACGAAGCAAGGCCATGTTGGATGGAAGATAATCTGTCGGTCACCTGGTGTGAACATCGGAATGTCATTCAAATAGAACGAGTCTATCCGACACTTGTGGTAGCGACTCTAGTATCCGAACCGATACAACGATAACTGCCCAACCAGCGGAAACCAGGTCGAGGGAAGGAGACTTTGAAATAAGAGGCAGTTGGGTAGAAAATCATACGAATACAGAAGACTCAGATAATATACTGATACATTCCGTTGATATAAGCCCGAATGTTGTCTGCTATTGCTAGAGGACTAGAACAAAGGTCAGAAATTGGGCGCATTGGCAATTTCTGGCTACTTACGGCCCCAGCCTGTAGCCTGCATGTACTGATATGCCTCTGTCGCTGCTTGCTCCTTTGCCTGCTTCTGGTTTCTACCTACCCCGATTCCACGATGCTGTCCGCTCACTTCCAAGTTGCTCAGATAACCGAGCACACAAAAGAAGGCTAGGAGCTTACCAATACATTTCACTTCCCACCTCGGATTGTGCGGTGGCCCCGTCATCTCCGGTTTCCACTCTACAGTGAGTCCCCTTTGCATACACGTCTGATTGAATATTGCAAGTACACCCTGAGAGGGCACGGGTGGCGGCATCGACGGCATTGGAGGAGGCGCAGTGCTTGGCGGAGGCGGGGGTGGGGGCTGAGAATAATACGTTGGAGGTGGTGGAGGCGGCGTTGCAGCGGGCTGGTTGTTGGTTGTATCTCCTGGTACTGTTGGAGGCTCCGAGGAAGGGTTGACAAGGCGTCCGACCCAGTTCGTGACTTCTTGCAATCCCTTCTGGGTGTACACGGCGCCGACGTAAGAATTGAAGAAGAAACGAGCTTCTTCAGGCCTGTCAAGTACACTTTTGTCTGTACAACGAATTTTAGCCTTTAATCCGTAAAGAGAAAGCCAGTCTCCAATGTTCTTGTCGCTCAGCATGTCAGCTTGGCGCATCTATGGTGCCATCTCAGCAATACACAAAAATGATATTTCTTGACAATTACGAACTTTAAGATCATGGGCGGGAAGCATCGGTTTCTCTGAGTACAATGTGTACACGACGAGCATACTGAGCACCGAGCTACCAAGCTCAGCCAATCGCTCGGTATTTCCATGCACGGTATTCTCGTCGATGTCTTTACTCAGCAAAGACTGATGCGTATATACGTCGAGCATGAGCTCTCCTTCGATGGGAGGGAGCGGTGGCAGTGAGTGCTTTAAGTTGTTCATGGCCATCGTGGTATGGACAAGACAAGACAGGACTCCCTTGTTATCGCTTAATAAACCTGCTGAAGGCACGGACAACCGAGTTAGGCATCTTTCGATACGTTGGAGCTTTTAATGTGCCATATTGGTACTTACAATGTGATTGTAAAGTCTGGCAGACCACTGGGATCGCAATGAATGATCGCAACCTAAGAAAAACTGGCCACGTAGTACGGCGTCTGTCTGTCTGTTATTCGAGTGCTTTGTGTGATACCTGCAAAACAGATCAGCTGTACAAAGAAGGTGAGAGAGAGTTCAAGGCGCTTCGGAGCCGGAACACACCCGTCAAATCCAGTTGCCTTTTCTGACCGAACAATCGATGGCGGTCACGTGCATTCGTCCTTCCTCCAGACTTTCAGGTCCGTGACTGCAGTTTCTTAGGATTTAGTGTTGGGGCTGGTTTATCTGACCGTAATATAATAAGCTAGCGTGTTTATATGCCTGGTGAACCAACACCGCCTCCAGGCGAACGGCCACTCATACCAGAGCGGCTCCTCGACGTACCCTCTCAGCGTTTATATTATTTGAGTTTGGGCTTGCTGCTGCAGGTAAGTGGCTTTAAACAGTTTTCAAGTTCTTCCTGGCGAGGTCTTCTTTCATATTCCGTGCCTTGTATATGCTACCAAAACATCACGGGTCTGACACATTTCTATTCTTGGCAGGCCATCAAGGTGTTCGACGTCCTCCAAAACATCTTCGCGTCCGATGCAACGACATACTATGGCAGAAAATGGCTCATAGTTGATTTTACATACATTGCGACGCTCTCTCAGCTCCGAATACCACGTTTAAAGTACAGCAGGGCTGTCGTCTTGCTCCAAATTCTATCCATTTGGTTTCTCGATGGCATGTTGTTCGGAGGAATTAGCTTAAATCTTGGGTTAATGGGATCCTCCGAAATAAGTAGCGTACCCTCGGGAATTCCAAGTAAGTTTGCCATAAATTCATATCTTTGACTGAGCTCATGATACTATACAAGATCGCCCAGACCTTCCATCTACTCCAGAACCGTTCCGTCTATCTGATATCTTCGCTCCACTGACATTCGGTCTCTTTTCGTTCAACACAAATTCCAAAGATGCCCGTCTGCTTGGCCAACACACAGTCCGCATGTCTCCTATCAGCACTGCTCATTTCAATCCACACTCCCATATTTTCTGCCTCCCACCTGTCTCGCCTGCGCACGTGCTTGTTCCAATCCTTGTGAACAACACGATACCGACCAATGTGCGCTATTCTTTTATCCCACTTGGCTCGGGGCGCGTGGAATACCTTGAATTGGGAACGAAGGAGTTAAAAGCAATCGAGCAAGCTAGAGTAGAGGGGCTGCAGGTTGTGCGAAGCAAGGATGCGAGCGGGTATGATGAGTACGATGACGAGGATGACGAAGAAACCGATGCTGGCGCCCGCCTCCAAAAGACACAAAGCTTGTTACATCTTCGCTTTTCCAAGCCAGGGACCATAAGACTTGACCGGGTGCTTGACAGTTCAAATGTTGCGGCACGTCTTGTTCACCCAGTCGAAGTGACCGTTGTACCCTGCCCGACTGCCCAGTACACTGATGATGCTGTGCAAGATGTTCGCTGTGCTGGTGAAACATCTGATGTGGACCTTACCATCGACATACGAGGTGTTCCTCCGCTGAGCCTACAGTGGTCGAAGGATGTTAACGGGAGGAAAGAATATTTCCTTGTTGAAGGCATTGAAGACAGCAGCCACTCGCATACCGCACAAGAGGTCGCTCGCGCTCGTATACCTCAGAAACTCAAAGTTCCCTTGTCTTTGTCATTGGATGTTCTCGGCAAGCACACGTATAACCTGGAGAGTGTTATCGATGGCATGGGAAACGTTGTGCACCTCAACGAAGGGTATCGTGATGGGAAAATAACACGGTCCCTTTCTGTTCTGCGCCGTCCGAGTGTGTCCTTCAAAGCATGTGGTCCAGGAAATCCGACTTCACTCCTGATTGGCTCAGAGGCTCCGGTAGCACTAACAGTATCCAACGCAGACCCCGTGGATGGGCTATGGGACATTGATATGAGGTTCGAGCCTGCCAGTGGGGATGGCAAGCGCATGAAGCCATGGGACAAGAAACTACACACCCAGGAAAACAAGAATGACGTCGTGCTAAATGCAGGTGTCCCAGGAGAGTATATTGTCACCGGTATTAGAGGCAAGGTAGGTAATGCACAGTTACTTTTCATGACGAGCCTGACCATATAACAGTATTGTGATGGCGATGTGCTTGCTCCTGAAACCTGCAAGGTCGTTGAGAAGGCGATGCCCACCGCAGAAATCGAGTGGAAGAGGATTCATGAATGGTATGTGCTCTCGTTCTGGCAAGCCTTCCTTTCTAAAGTCTACTCAGTTCTGGCGACACAGGTGTTTCCGCATCCCTTGTCATGCACGGCACACCTCCATTTCAGGTCTACTACCGCACGCAGCGTGATGCAGAGCCCCCACGTGATCTTTTTAAGACATTCACGTCGTCCCGTGGCGAGCTTACACTGCAGCCGGAGGACAGCGGTCACTACTATTACACCTTTGTACAGCTCAGTGACGCCTACTACAAAAAAGTTGCGCTTGATGGCCCGAGCATTGATCAAATCGTACACCCTCTAGCTGCAGCAGACTTTGTAGGCGGTCGCGGAAGGAGAGTCGTCAGCAGTTGTGAGGGTGTGACAGTGGGCATCGAGGTCGATTTGAGGGTGAGCAGTCTTATTGGGTTTAATGGGCTGGTGCTAATGCGTATCCATAGGGCACGCCTCCTTGGAACTTGGAGTTGCAGGTCGTGGGTCCACGCAGTACGGATTCATTGGAAATAACCGACATCAAAATGTCGCCTACGAGGGTATTGGTACCCATACCCAATGTTATTGACAAGGAGGGTGGAACATTTGACGTTGAATTAGGTAGGCTCGAAGGCTGTTGTTCGATGAAGCGAAGCTAATCCGTTCACTCAGTGAGCGTCGTGGATAGCTACGGATGCAGACGATCGATATCAGTTCCTGGCGTCTCTGTGAATGTCAGGAGAGTGAAGGTAGGTTATTATGACTGTGATATATGGGTCAAGTTTTGACTTCGTGTTCAGCCGACCGTCAAGTTCTACGGCAAGCATGGCCAACGGGAGGTCACTATCTTAGAAGATGATGGTGCTGACCTGCCGCTTCGGCTGACAGGCGACGGAGTAAGTCAGCTTATTGAACTCTCCCAAGCAGGACTCAGGTTCGCCTACCTTAGCCATGGAAAGTCAAGTACCGTCACATGGGCAACCCAGATCGGCTGTTCACTGCTGTGCTGAAGTCACCTAATGATTATATCCATGTCACGCAAATGGGTGTCTACGAAATTCTTGAGGTAGCAGTCCATCGCATAGCCATGGGATATCCTGTTCACATAACATGTTTATTCTAGGTTGCGGATTCTCAATGTCCTGGATCTGTGATTGAAAGTGAGAACACTTATACCGTTAACTGGGTGCCACGACCATCTGCTCGACTGGATCCTGCAACTGTTTGTACCTTCGAGCCATATAACAGGTCACATATCCTTCCTCCGATTTGCAAAGGCCAGGATGCCCACGTCGACCTCGAACTCACGGGTGTGTCCTCTCAAATGAAGTTCATTGCATTGGCTAACGTTTCCAAGGTCGACCTCCCTTTCAGATTATGTACAACATTGCACGCAACGACGAAGCAGGGGGTACCATAGTCCTCGACCAACCAACATTCAGCAGCATCCAGCCTCACACGCGTTTCCAGCTGCACACGTCCATCGTCGGGCGCAAGTATTATGAAGTTAAGCAAATCGGGGACAGCGCATACCCTCTTGCGAAGCACAAGAACGCTGTCATCCCTCGTTCAGACCGCCTTCTTTTCGAGCAAGAGGTTATGGTAAGGCCGTCAGCGAAGTTCAAGAACGACAACAGAATTCTTTTCTGCCTGAATGATGCACTTACCTCTCGTGAGGCAATCTCAAATGATGGTGGTATCATTCAGTTAGACGGGACCCCGCCTTTCCAGCTCGCGCTGTCCATCAGGAACCTTGCCGCGAGCCATGTGCACAAGGAAACAATCGAGGTACACGATAAGACCTGGATACTTGATCTTCCCTCTTATCACTTCACGTCCATTGGCCCGCACCAAATCACAGTGGAGTCCGTCCAGGACTCATCGCACTGCGAACAGAAAGAACTCCATCCCTTGCATCGCTCTATATGGGTTGACGTTGCAGAATCTGCTGCGATCACCCCCGTCGACAAGAGAGTAGATTTCTGTGTCGGTGATGTGGCTCAGTTCCAGCTCGAAGGCACGCCGCCTTGGTCCATCGGGTGCGTTCGGTGACTTGTCACATTTTAATTTACTGACAGGAACGACGCTATAGGTACCGCATCAATGGCAAGTCTTACACCCAAGAAGCCAAGAAGTCCCCATTTTCCCTCATGCATCAACAAGCGGGGGAATTCACGGTTACATCCGTGTCGCAGCAGCAGAAGCTATGCAAGGCTACAGTCACTGACTTGCAGTTTAACATTCATCCTCTCCCGGCTGCCCAGGTCGGCCACGGGAAACGGATATTCCAGGACATTCACGAAGGTAATTGCGATTTTGATACATGATGATTGTGCTGTGCTGACATATGTGTAGGTGACCAAGCAGAGATAGTCTTCACGCTGATCGGAGAACCACCATTCACGTTCACTTACCAACGAGCTGAGCCAATTCCCAAGAAAGGAGGCAAGGCAGGAAAAGTCCTGGAGACGCATACCGTATCGGGCGTAACTACGCACGAATACTCTATATTCTCCGCACTTGAAGGTCTGTTTCTACTTAATTACACGACCCAAACACAGCTGACTTGTGTGTTGTTGCAGGGACGTGGACAGTAACATCCATTTCTGATCGTTTCTGCCGATACCCCACACAGTCAGATGGCGTGGTAGAAAAGACCCGACATTAGGCTTTGAGATACGAGGGCCGTCTGATTTTAGTATATCTCATGCCAGTAGCCATTGTAGCTTTAGACTAATAACACAGCATCACACGTTTCAATCGCGTACGTGGCTAGTCTCGTCACTAGCCACCTAATCTTGGTAAAGAATTCAAGGATATATAGTCGTCACGAGTCCAAGTACATCAATTATACATTTACTTCTCTGTCCTTCCTCTAGACCTGGACGGATGAAATGTAGAACCACTTTGAGACTGGGACAAAGTTATACTATGCAGGACGAATGGAAGGAACAAGTGCTTACTGGAAGGATCGATAGGTGCAGGAGGTTGCCTGGAGTCAGCAGGAAGGTTAGTGTATGTGAGGTCGCTACGGGTAATGAAACCTGGCGAGCTCGAGTTGGAGAGGTTGCGACTGCAGAATTTTTAGTTTTCAGCAACTAGGACAAAACAAGGAAAGTCGACGGACACAGAGATCTCGTAGGTAGGGGTCTTAGCGGGGCTATCACCGGTGATGAGACGGCGCCATGCCTCGTTACATTCGTGGATGATCTCTGTAGCATATTTCTTGTTCTTGGCCTCACCAGAGAAAGCAAAGGCGTTCTCGCCCTTGCCGTCGGGAATCTTGTAGATCCTAGCAGAGACTATAGCGCCTTCTTAGACCAATAAAATACAGCACATACCTGAACCACTCATTGGTGGCCCTAATCAACCCAGGAAGGTGGCGCTCCACATCCTCAATGTCGTTAAGCTTTGATGCAAGAGGGTCGTGCACATCAACGACGATGACTTTCCAGTCAGTTTCGCCCTCATCGAGCAGAGCCATGATACCGAGAACCTTAACCTGCTTAACCTGACCAACGTAACCGACCTGTTCACCGATCTCACAGACATCCAATGGGTCGTTGTCGCCCTTAGCTTTGGTCTCAGGGTGGAGAGCAGCCGGGTCTTCCCAAGTCTTACGATGATCGATGGTGCTCAGCGAACCGAATAAGAGCGAGAAACGAAACAAAGCCCACCTGAGGGAAAGCACCGTAGTTCCAGATGTACCCATGATGGGGGAAGCAGTTACGGACGAAGCGCAAGCGACCCTTTTTGATGTCCTGTTTGATGGGGTTGAAGGGTTCTTCCTTGGAGATCTCCATCTTCGCGTTAGTCCAACGAGGGACCTCGACGATCATGTTGAGGATGCCATTGCTCTGATCGGCAAAAAGAGGAACGTCGTGAAAAGAGGACACGACGGAGCCATTATGCTCGATGAACACTCGATGTTCTGATGATGTGCGAGCTGATCAGCTGGCACGATAATTGTGGTACGATCGCGCTCACCGAGGGTATTGGGCGCGCCGATGAGACGAGTACCAAATGCTATAAACATATTAGTGAAAATTACAGATTTGAACGACGAAAACCGCACTGGAGACCATTGATGAACGTGATGAAGAAAGCAATCTAACTTGTTGGGAGAGACGACGAATTGCTATCGATCCTCCGGTCATATCCGTCGACTTAAACTTACCTGAAGTAAAAGTACTTTCACTTGTGCTATTAATTACGAAATTATATTAAGCTGACGCGTCGTGGGACTGGTGTCCACTTGGACCCAACCCGCTGCGCACTAAGATAATTTATAACAGATCACTTGACAGGACCAACGATGTTGTCGAGACTGCCAGCAATCTGCCAGCAGAAGGGGGAGGATGAAATCGGAGACTAGATATCATGATTTTGGCGCTCGCGAATTCGTGCATAATTTTAACTATTCAAATATTAAAGGATATCTATACCACCTCCCCATTGGATTTGTTCGCTGGCACTAGCTCTGGGCTTCGAAAATGCCCCGTTAAAGTCCAGCCGAAGCAATAGCCTCTCAACATGCCGGCGGACTTCTCCCTCTCCCTCAAAACCTTTGGACCCCTTTCCTCGGATGGACGTGCGATGTAATGTTGTTGCATTTGCCACGCTAGCGTTCATCAAGATAGACTTTGAGGCATCACCAGTGGCCGTGAAGGGCTGCTGAGAAGTTGAGAGCGACAGCTGCTCATAGAACATATTAAGCAGTTTATGAAGGCTCTGTTGCATGAAACAGTCAGAATTAATAGCTAAGCTGAGAACAGAATGTAGTACCTCATTGATTTCTGACACCACTTGAAACCGTTCCTGTACCATAGCACCCACCTTATCATCCCCGCCAGGTGCTAAACTCCCCTCAAACAACAACGCAGGCAAAACGTCTCCGCCCCATCTCTCGACCTGCGCAACAAATCGTTCGCACACCTCGAAAATCGGCCGAAGAATCGCAGTAAGAGCGGGATTAGACACCAAGCACCCCGTCAGCAGCCGTTCGAGATATGTCGTATGGATATTTCGCAGCGTGGTGAAATCAAGGTAAGTTGAGGGGTCTGCATTGGCTTGGCCGGCAATGTTCTGTGAACTGGGGTGCTTACCCACGCTCTCTGCACGTCCGCGACTTGGGTTTCCCAAAAGATCCTTCAGTCTTCTGAACTCGACGTCTACGACGTCGACCATGACATAACCGAGAAGTGTGTCAAGGAACCATCCCATATCCCTCACGACGCCCCACCCGCAGCGTAACAGTTCTCTACGCGCTTCGAGGTCTTCGGCAGTACCACCTTCGCCAAGACCTGTCCATCGCCGTCGCGCACGTTGTGCGTTGGAGAGCGAGGTCCAGCATGTGTGAATTTGGGTGTGAGTTTTGCGTAAAGAAGAAAGGTAGTTGAAAAGAGCTGCGTATATCTGAAGATCTGAAGGGTGCAGAAACAGATCCAGAGGCCAGGTGACATTGTACGATAGTATGAGATTTGCGCCTAAAAGGAGATCATCAAAGGATGTGACTTCGGGTGAGTTACTAGCGACAGATGAAGATAGTGCTTTAGAATTTGCCAATGAGGGCAGAAGGGGTCTGAGGGGCCCGGAAGGGAGCTCGAAATGGAGATGTAAAAGGGACGGATCATGTTGAGCGGTTGTGCCAAGAGACGCTCGGAGGAGCGCTAGATTTAAATCTTGTTCTCGAATCATTGACGCCACTCCTGATCGTGTCGTGAGCCGTGATATCTTCAAGCGCTCGATCTCACGGATGAGCGCTAGGCTGAATTCGCCATTGCGCAGAAGGAAGTAACTTGCCCTATCGGTCAATTGTCAGTCCGTCAGATTAAAAAAAAAAAAAGCAAAAAAAGAGGGCTCGGAAAGATCACGTACAACGATATAACGGCATCTTCGACGTCCTTCCGCGTCAGAACGTTGAGCCATAGCCATTCGCTGACATTTGTCCTGATCTGCGAGATCACAAGGTCGAATTTGTATTGATCCTCGGGCAAGACGGTCTCCAGTAGATTGGCGTGTTCAAGCGCCTGTTCACGCGGCAGTTGATTCTGCCACTTCTTGGCTTTTATGGTCGCAATGGCCCGACCCACATAAACGACGGATTCTTTCGTTTGGAGAGAGACGCAAGAGGGCATAGTGCCATCTAAAAGCGTGAAATCTTCCGATGCTAAAGGATCAGAGGAAGCAAGGGACCCATGAACCACGAAAGCAGACAGCTGGCTCCGCCAGACACGTTGGACGGCGACAGAAAGGCGTGATATGATATCGGCAATCCGATAGACACCAGTCTTTGAACGGGCGAGCAACATGTCAATCAGGGGACCGGGCTGCCAGTGCTTCTGAGCTTGTAGCTGATTCACCAGGGTCTCTAGCGCCGTGAGCGGAGAGTCCCATTCTGCAAAAGTCGCTCGTACAGCTGAAAGCGGCACGAAAGACCCGTTGGCAACAAGATCAGGATCGCGTTTCAAGACCTTGGCTTCTGTATCTACCACAAGTTTTTCGTATTCGTCCTTTAGGATCTGGTTTAATGTCGCGCAGAGCGCGCAAACATAACGCGACTTGGACCGGGAGAGGGTCGCACACGCTTTCTTTATATTGCGGTATCTAGAAGCTATGTGTCCAAGGGCTTCAAGACATTGCTCCTCGCCTGGATGTAGTAATGGTCTGAAAGCAGGATGTAAATTGTGATCTGTTGGGAACAATGACGAAGAGTGGCCTGCGAGAACTAGCAATACTTCTGCAATCATGTCAAGATGGTCCTAGACGTCAGTTTGGCTGAGAGATGAGCACATAAAGCAAGCAAAACTCACTTAAACGAGGACCTGAAATCTAAGACTTGGTTGACTGTCGGGGTGACCGCCAGTGATAATATATTAGACTCGGCTGGACGAGTAAATCAGATCATGTGATCATCAATACTAGGCGGGCCGGCATCTGTAACTCAGTCTTGGAACGTATCCATACCACTATGGCAGATGATGAGCACGAAGTCGTAGAGCGTCAAGTAGGCAAAGGATTCGAGGCCCGCTTCGATCTCGACGATGCATTCTCGGACGGTGAGGATGCTGATTATAACCTCGAGTTCAGCTCCGCAGCTATCAAGAAACATCTCGCCGAGAACCCCAGTTGGGCCGGACATAATGACCGGGAAGATGACGGAGAGACAGAGAATAGCTCCGCGCGCGACCATGACACGTCGATGTCAACGTTTTGTCTCGATGGGAGCTCAAATTCATACTCAGAGTCTAGATCTTCTTCCTCGTCGCCACCACCGCCGACTGCGGAAGAGCAACCTGACGAGCAAGAGGTTCCTCAGGACTTCTCTGATATCACACTCTCAGAAGAACCGAGCACAAACGGACACTCGACTAGCCATGGAGATACCCAAGAGGGGGATGCCTCCCCTCTACGGGATACCTCCCCTCCGTGGGATACTTCATATCCCGCCGTTCACATCGACGCCAGTAGATCACCGCCAAGTCGCGTAATGATGAGTGCGGGCGCAGAGAGAAATGGCAAGGATCACCAGGAAGACGAGGCGGCGAATCCGGTCTCGAATGCATCTTCTTCCTACCTCCCTGCACCTGGTCATGATATTCCACCACTACCTTCCTCCCCATCTTCCCCGTTACCCCAAACCCTAACAACCCCAACCATCATAAGTCAGAGAAGACAAACATACTCAGCGGGACCGAGTGCCTTCCAGAGAGTAATGAGCCAGACACGCCCTCATTTCCTGCCTCCGAAGAACCGTCAAGAAGACCAGAAACATATGGCGGACTGGCAGGCCATGATGAAACAAAGTCGCGCTGCAGGTTATTTTATAGTCATATAAATCGTGGCTATATGCTAACTTGATATCAGAGGAAAAACGGCGGAAAGCACTACAAGAACGACGTTTAGCTCGCGAGCTCAAGGTCGAGCAGTTCATGTACAAATGGGAGAAGGAGATACTCCCTGATTGGCGAGTCGTTCATAAGAATCCCAATCTCCGCAGACTTTGGTGGAACGGTATACCTACGAAACTACGCGCTTCTATGTGGCAGCAAGCTGTTGGTAACGCACTCGCTCTGAGTAATGGTAGGCATATGCACATCTTTCTCAGTGCGGTAGCCTTCATTGTATTTCAAGATAACTACAGGAGCTGTCTCAGTCGAGCCACTCGCGCACTCTCGTCCGGCTCATTTCCTGCCGAAACACTACAGGCTGTCGAGCAAGACATCTTGTCCACCCTTCCCGCCTTGCACATCTTCCACCCCGAAACTGGGCCACTCTACCAAGACCTCAGGGATATGTTATGCGCATGGGTTGTCTCTCGTGCAGATGAGGGTTTGGGATATGTGCACGGGACCGCCAAAATCGCCGGGATGATATTACTCAACATGAAGCCACAGCAAGGCTTCATAGTAATGAGAAATCTCCTGGAGAGACATTGCATGAGGTCATTATATGGCAGCGTTGCTGCTAAGGATGACGTGAGTACCGCAGATTGACTTGGATCAGAGTCTGACTGAATCTAGTGTTTTAGGTTGAAGCCTACTATCGGTGAGCCTAAGGACATGAGTGAAGGCATCTGTATTTATGCTGTTTTCAGGATATTCGACACCCTCTTAGCTGACTGCATGCCAAAAAGTAAGACTCCATATATTATCTTTCACCCTCGGCTTAATTCATTTCCCCTAGTATACTTTAATTTCAAGCAGCACCAGATATCACCCGGTGCATATCTCCCTGACTGGCTTATCCCACTATTCTTGGACCACCTGCCCTTCGAAGCATGCGCACGCCTGTGGGACGTTCTCCTACTAGAAGGGGATTCTTTTCTTTTTCGCGCTGCTCTCGCTGTTCTTGCGGTCCTTGAACCACGACTATTCTTCCCCGACCGACAAGAACTTCTAGACCTCCTCCGGTGGGTAACTCCTTAATTCTGTTATTGCACTGCTCAAAATCAGCGTTGATATCACAGAGGTGAAAATAAGGCTGCGCTAGAAGTAGCCAAACGGGAGGGGCGTCTACTGGATAGTGCAAAATATGACATCTACGGCGTGGACGAAGAGACGCTTTGGGAACGCATTGATAGTATGGAAGACTGGTGGAAGGAATCTACGTGGAGACGTCTGACACAGCGAGAACTGCCAGATTTGTAGATTGAAGATGCAGTGCACTCGCGAGAACATCGTGTTCGAGTCATCATGGGGAGAAAAGGGATTGTCATTATACTACAAGGATGTGCAGAGCAGGCAGCTCAAGTCACGGATACAGGTAATGCAGATATCAAATGGAATAAGCGAACTGTTTTCAACCAAGCACGAGTTTAATTGATTCTCTGTAATCAATCTATCAGCTAAGTAACGGGAACTGCCAGCTTTGCAGCTTTTTCGAGGATAGTGTATTCGTAACGCAACATCGAAGCATTACAGGTACCGTATGGATTTATCCAGCACTGTCCTCATCCTCATCATCTTCCACCGCATCCTTGTAGAACGCGTACATCCTCCGTCGATTTGCATCCCGGGTTTCTGTTTCGCTTGCCACATCGAATATTTTTTGTAATATCGACTGACGCACAGCATCTACATACATTGCTTGATCGCTGTTTGAGCTAGAGGCGCAGACGTTGACAAGTAATTTTGAGTAATCAGGAGATGATGTGCGCGCTTTCTTGCGGCTTGGAGGACCCGACGATGATTTCAGCGAATTACGCAATGGCTCAAACAACGATGATTGAATGTGTTTGTAGGTTGTGTTTGTAGGCGTTCGTGCGGCGAGGACGATGAAAGGCGACAGCAGCGTAGACAGTGGGGCTGGAGGTGGTGATTCCGAACTTGTTAGTGCTTTTTCAAGCTCGTCGAGGTATATCTCCGATAAGTGGAATGCAAGACTGGTTGGCACGCGTATATTGTTGGGACTGCAAGAATAGCTATAGTCTGTTTTCCGATATTTGTACAAGAACCTCCCACCATAGTGGTCCGTTGGGGCCAGATAATATTGAGTTGTACTCCTCAACGGTGACACTGTCCCATTTTGTCCGCACAAGCAATCTGAAGCTCGCATTCACGAACTTCCTTACGAGCATGTAGTACTTATCCATACTTGAAACTAATATTAGTATCTGATACATCACGGTATAAAATCATCGCACGCACCGAAGACGATCGATCCCATTCCATTCTCTAACCGTCATTGTCCAGAAACCCCGCAGAAAATTGAGTGACGAAGGTACGTCAGTGATTGTAAGTATGAGCTCCGCTAGCTCCCCTGCTAGTGCCTGCTGTACGAGTGGTTTGTCTGACATCCAGAAACCTGGAATATGACATCAGATATGACACAGACGATCGAGGATGGGCGTAGAGACATACAGTAGAAGATGCCCTTCCATAGCTTAGCCATTTCAAGATCAGGCAATACATTTTCGGAGTCACTGGACAGGAAAACAGCAAGGTTTTTTACGGCTTTGTCCCGTGTTTTCTTTTCTGCATCAAGTCAGCGAAGAAGAGTGAATATGTCTCTCTTTCAGCATACCTGAAGATGCAAGGTATTTGCCCAGAGGCGGAACGGTAGAAGTGGACACAGCAGACATGAATATTCAATGTCACAAAATCTTGACAGTCAGATCATTACCTGACAGAGCACGTGACTTGCGCCAAAGAGGAGTACCTATTCAGAGCCAACCGTGACAGGGGAACGAGGAGTAGGTGATCATCAATTATACTTTCAACGACGACGACGACGGGCAGGGGCATTTCTCGGCATTTTGGAGCTCTTTCACGTGGCTTTCAAAGCTCGAAAACTACATATAGTAAAGGGCCTTACAGACTGGAGGACTCCCAGTACTCGTCATCATGTCGAAGGGACCCATCACATGCCATGGTGAGCACTTATGTCAAGGAGATACTGCTAGTGTTTATTCACGCCATAAAGTTCTTGATGTCTCTCTTGGAAGACCAGCAGAGGGAGTGGAGGTTAACATTCAGACGTACCATAAAGGTCAGAGAAATGTCGACATCTTCAGTCCATTTGCATATGGGTACGTTGATTACCTTGATTGCCCACTTACCGGTAGACCATCGTACCTTTGCAGCGTTACAGATGCCGATGGGCGATGCTTGAACATGTTGCCTCCACGCGGATCCGATGAGGCCAGATTGCAGAATAAACAAGTGGGCGCTGGGACTTACAAGATCGTCTTCAAGCCGAAGGAGTATTTTGAAAAGACAGGCAGAAAGTGTTTCTATCCCTGGGTGGAGGTAAGATTGTTTTGTTAGCCAGGCAATACTCGTTCCATGTCATCTTACTCATGTGCGCAGATCACTTTCGAGATCGAAAACCCAGAAGAACATTACCACATCCCGCTTTTGATTAGCCCGTATTCCTTTACCACTTACAGGGGAAGTTGAGTGTATGTGGAATGAAACGATTGAGGAAATCCATGATCCAGACAGACATTGTATTATATCGTTACCTTGTTATCATAATGATCCCCCACAATGACCAAATATCTCGACGATCTTCGAATACAAAATAATGCCAGTGGAAAACAAAAATCATGGTGAACAGATGAGAACGTCTACACGCGTCTAACAAACATCATACAAGGACCTTGTTATATGTCACGCCCTTGATATTACCACCACGCATGGATGTCTTAACATTGTACAGGAATTGTTCGCGATTCTTTCGTAGTTCTTCTGCCGCCTCTGTGAAACGTAATCAGACAAGCTCATACACCTGGAAGTAAAATCTAGCGAACCTTTGTTCAATGGATCATCTGCATTAGGCTCCAAGAAAAGGTATTGTAAGCCGACCATGACCGAATTCAAATTTAAGACAGGTTTCCAGTCTTCTCGGAGAATATTCAAACACACATTTCCCTCGAGGTCGACGTTTGGATGGTATATCTATATCAAACAAACTTAAAATAGCTTAGCTTTTTGAGGCAAAGAAAACACACCGTTTGCATGCACTTGACCTTGGGAGGCTCGTGTGGATAGTTGGTGTTGATGGTGAAAGTGAAAGTGAAAGCCCCACCCTTGTACATGCCTGGCGAGTTTTGTCAGTAAGGCAGGTATTTCCAGTATCCAGCAGAAACACCTTCATCAGGGGTGATGGTGAGAGTGAAGTTCAGGAGATCGGTGGGGTCCGGGAAGTCAGTCTTCATGGTGGAAGGGAGGTCAAGTTCAGTCAGATCTGACATCGCATACATTAAATTCATGAATTCAGGAAACATAAAACAGGAAAGCCAGTACGAACCTTTCTGCACTCGTATCTGTGCAGCACTTGTTTTCGGCCGCTTCTTGGTTGCAGCGTCCTCGTTCTTCTTCATACTCCATATCTAAGCTCGTTAGGATCGTGCGCTTATTGTATGAGACTCCGGTGCGATGTACAGACCTTGATCATGATGGCAGTCTAAAGGGAGTGTACCAGTGATAGTTGTGGCGAAAGATGCCTACTTACAGTGGGAGGTAGATGGGGAACAGGGCGAACTAGCGCGGAATGTGCCGAAATAGCGGCTGCCTTCGATCAGTGCAGTGCGGCTTGCTTGCAAGTCTCCTCAAGCCTCAAGGCTTCTGAGGTCCCATGCGCATTTTTGACAGCTTTCATGTCTGAGTGGTAGAAATGTCATCGGAAGAGATTACCTCTCACATCAAGGGGAGTTTCGCTACCAAATTCACATCGCCTTGCTCGGAACAGTTCAGCCCACACACTACTTTTACATAGAAAATCGGCTACAGATATAATCTAGCCGTTAGCGCCCAGGTTCCAGGAGCAGCGCACGGCTTGAATTGGGGATGGCCTTGGATGGACGAAGGTATCCTTTGATGGGTCCTACTTGAAAGTTGCTCCTGGAGTACCTTAGAGCAAGAGCCCAGCAGTCTACGATTAGAACCTGTGACTTGTCTTTATACAGATTTGATCACTATCACATTCAAGTTCTCTGATTTCCACCATGTCAACGCTATCAGAAACTCTCCCAGTCATTGACCTCGATATCTTCTTATCTCAACCTACACAATCAATCAGAGTGCAAGAGGAATGCAACAAGGTTTGCCTCTTACCACCTACGATCTGGCTGGTTCTAATCACTCAAGTTACAGGCTGCTGATGCATTGATCACATACGGGGCACTCCTTGTTCATGATTCTCGCGTATCAGAGGAAGACAATGACACTTTCCTCGATCTTATTGAAGACTATTTCGCGCAGCCTATGGAGGATTTACAGAAGGATGAGCGGCCAGAGATTCATTATCAGGTTGGCGTCACCCTGGAGAATACTGAGAAACCCAAATGTGCCGTGGATGTGCCGTGCTTGGATATTATCGCCAACTTGGACCCAGCCGAACGGCCATTAGATATCTCCGGGCACCATCCTGACCCCAAGTGCAGATTCTTCTGGAAAATGGGAACTCCCCCTCCGTATGAGACTGAGTATCCGGCGCTTAATGCTCCAAATGTCGTGCCGCAGGCACCTGGCATTAGTAAGAAGTGGGAATCCACAATGGAGAAATGGGGACATTCCATGAAGAACGCGTGAGTCCTGCAGACGTGTTATTCGTAGGCTGTCGCTAACTCGAACAACAGTGTCGAGAATATTGCCGAAATGACAGCAATCGGTCTCGGACTTCCTCGAGAGTTTATCAAGGATGCAGGGAAATATGGGTCAGTATTTCACACATCATTCTATGGAATATTACATCGATGCGGTGGATAGCCCTCATCTACTTGGCCCAACGGCTTCTGATTTGGTGAAATATGGGCAAAAGGATACCATACTTGCTGGCTTTCATACGGACCTCAACTGCTTAACGATTCACGGTCGTTCACGGTATCCTGGACTCAATATCTGGGCGCGTAATACCGGAAAGCGTATCCCAGTTAGATTCCCACCCACTGGCCGTTACCTACTCGTGCAAGTAGGAAAACAGATTGAACATCTCACCGGAGGCCTTATTAAAGCTGGGTTCCATGAGGTAGTTGTGAACGAGGCTACGCTAGAGGTTATACACTGTCAAAACCTATTGTACGAGTG
Organism: Suillus subaureus; assembly: GCF_016647635.1. Taxonomy (NCBI): domain Eukaryota; kingdom Fungi; phylum Basidiomycota; class Agaricomycetes; order Boletales; family Suillaceae; genus Suillus; species Suillus subaureus. Next base: position 537,877 of record NW_024538580.1, on the reverse strand, counting down.
AAGAGCTAACTCCATTGACCAGACTGTCGAGCGGCGGAAAGAGAGTCATCCCGACCGGCCAAATATTCGCATATCATCAACATTTTTCTGGCACCTCTCGTCCGACTATGAGCTCGCTCCGATTCTTAAGCTATCTGAGCGTGCAAATGCATTCAATTCGAGTCAGACAGCTGATCAGCATACGGCTTACGAACGGATGAAGGTTGGACAACAGGTTCAGAAGTGAGTGCGAAAAGTTACCACCCGAAGCCAGATCTTACTAATATCTGGCAGTGAGCTCAAACATATTGCTCTCATGGCATAGACACTTGATTATTAGATATGTGTAGAGTATGTCCAGTAGTGTATATATGGCAAGAGGGTATCCCTGACTTCATCTATCATACTTGGTGGTCCTTCTTCCCTCTGTTGCAAGGCATGAAACTAGGATATCGTCCATATAGGGTCGTCCCTTCGAAGTAATATCCAATGTCTGAAGCTCCCCCTTCTTTTTGCTTGGAGTGAATGTAGGCGAAAATATCCCTGCTCTGATTGCACTGGACGGATATTACCTATCGTCAAGAACATCCAGTGTGAGCAAATCGCTCATTCGCACAATGGCAAGAAGTCGCACTTTTTTTCCCGAACAATTTACTTTCCACACGAGAGGCATGTCCTTGTTAAAACGCCAGTCAAATCGCATCTGTCGGGTCCAGGGATAACATACGAAAGTCATTGATCAAATGGGGCAACGACTTACCATTTCGCGGTCTCCCCTTTGAAAATGTACATCGTCAAGATAAGCCATCTTAGGCCGCATTGACCCTCTGTATTCAACAGTCCCGCGATATCCATCATTGTGTAATATGGACCGTCTATGTCATATGGAGGTGGTGGGTCAGCAGAAGATCGTCGAAGGAAATTCGGAAGACCAAACTGAATTTCTGCGATAACCTGACCTTGTTCTGTTCCTCTGCGGATAGTTGTGGTGTATATCTGAGGTCTGAAACAGTCGTTCGAGACAGAGATGTGATATAGAGGACGTGAATTTGAAGAGAGAGCGTGGGGCAAAAGTAGCATAGAGTTTGGACCAAAGGGTGAAAATGTGAATGGACCTCTCTATGACCTTCTACATTAGCTGAATAGTTTCTGTTGAGAATGTAAGACTAAGACTTTAGGGATGAAGGATGCTCAACAAAACCTCGCGGTGGCTTCAACAAGAGTATCAGTCGACAGATTGGTTGGGGGCGCTAACACTACCAATGGTGCTTCCGGTACAACTCTTGGGGGTTCTTCTTCCTCCTGTATTGAATGTCGAAGCGCAACACTATAACTAGAAGCTGAGGGTCAGGATTGTAGCTAGAATCAATTGAATGAAAGTACACACCTTGGAGGTGCACTGCGCGTGGATCTAATGGAGACAGCGTCCGACATGGTGTCTTATAGCGAAGTTGAAAGCAAAGGCGGCACAACCTGTATAAGCGCAAGCTATTTATCCCGTCTATCCCAGTGCCCAGACAGATATAGGCACTGAATTCTATATACGGATCAAGCTGTGTGTCCAATAAATGATCAATGATCACAAGGTATAGCCATCCAAAAAGTACTCCCACCTATATTCGAGCCTACAGCAAGGCTATGTCCGTGTTGATTGGGAGACTAGAACTAACATCCGTATTTAGATGATGGATATAGCAATCGGGACTGTAGACTGAGACCGCAGTTAGAAATGACTCAGCGTGAAGAGTGCCCAACGTACTATAGCTGAGACAACGAGAACATTATGGCATGCTTTATTGACAATCAAGCGAGTGACGTCGTAGCTTTGTGTGATCTTGTCGTTATATGCCTTTGTTCATCGGTGCTTGCACTCCAAGTAGTCCCTGTAAGCACGCTGGCTCATTAGAGTTCTCATAATCTACATAAATACTGTCCACGATGCTGAAACACAAGCTTTCAGTATCCCTGCCTTTTGGCGTAACAGCTAGGCGGGCGACAGTCTTGACTTAGTTACAGATCTGTGGTGGTGGTCCAGAGAAGAACAAAACGAGAGTATGAGCCTAGATGAGAAATACTATCAATCTACAAGCCCATCGCGTTTGTGTGACGAATAGAATATTTCAAGCCAAAAATATAACACGCACCATGGTAAACTTCAGACCTTGTAGAAATCGGAGCGTCCCTTGTGTTCTCGGACTGGATGCATATCCAGACACTGGTGCATGACTCCGTACTGCGGTATCATAGCCGCGGTTAGCACGAGAGTATGCAATAGGCTAACCTTGGGGTGCAATGCTGTTAGGGTGCTTAGGCTGGTAATGCCATGCGTGTGGATAACGCGTGAGATGATTAGATTGCCCAGAATAAGTCTCCTGTAACCCTGCACTAAGGCGGAGCACCAATCCATACGCGTGGGGTAACACGCTCCTTCGATGACGGCCAGCGTTTTAGACTTACGACCACAACGGCTTAATGCTCAAGGAAGATAGAAGATTGCGTGCGACGGAAACTCACCCACGAAGCCAATCGTGACTGAGATTCTTCAGCGGCTGAAAAAATGCGGTGAAGTTGAATTCAGTAATTAGTGTGTAAGACAATGCAGACCGGCGATGTAGCAGGTATCCGTCAAGATAAAATAAATTTCCACTAATTCCCGCGAGGAACAGCCGCGCCAAAAACGCGGAGGACCGACTGAAGTTTTGCCAACATCTCATCCCACTCCGCATCAGGGTCGGACAGAGCAGTGATGGCCCCTCCAGCACCAATCACCCATTGCTCTGGCTCGTGAACACCAGGGTAGAAATCGGGATTGTTGAATTTCGTCCACGAATGAGCATCGCATTCATATCGGTCATCGTATTTGAAGCAACTTCGAATGGTAACAGACCAGTCACCACCACCTCCAGCGCACCAGTAACCGAAGACACCGGAATAAACATTGCGCTCCTCATCTTCCAGTGTTTGGAGGATCTGAACACTGCGCTTCTTCGGGGCTCCAGTCATGCTACCTATGAAGTATATCAGTAATAATTGAATCACAATTCCACGAGACATACCCGGGGGTAAGCTGCGTCTGAGAACCTCCCACCCCAGTGCGCCATTAGCATAGTGGCTGGCAGTTTCGTCGGCACCGTCTGCCGACTGGCCTTCGATGACGCTAACAAGCTGCCACACTGTCTTGCACTCCTCCACAGTGCAGAACTGTTTAACTTCCACATTCTCTCCAACAGCTCCATGCATATCATGCCGAATAAGATCGACAATCATGAGGTTTTCGGCAACCTCTTTCTGGCTGCCTCTGAGCGCTTGCTCAGCAACAGCACGGGTGATACGAGGGCCCTTCCGTATGGTGCCTTTGACGGGACATAGCTTATACGTGGTTCCAGGTGGACGAGTATAAGAGAGAAACCGCTCTGGTGATGAGGCCAGTAAGGTCGATGGATGCAACCGAAGATACGCAGCGTGAGGGGCGGGGTTGAGCTCGTGAAGATGTTTATAACGCTGCCAGGATGGGGAGTATGTTGATGAAGCCTTGGGTGCCAGCGGGTCGTTCAAAGTGATGCGAGTATTAGCTGTAAGACACAGCTCGTAGGATTCTCCGACAAAGAGATACTCCTTCGCAAGATTAATCCGGGATCTATAGAGGTCCCGGTCTGGTAAATTGACAGTAGACGTATTTGGTCGCGCCTTGGTTGAATAAGGCGTGGTATTATATGAAGAATATGTTGAATAATTACGGGCGACAGAATGAAGCTGTTCGGCCATTTCTGTCAGCCATTCGTCGTCAGTCTTCCATGATAGATTGGATATAAATGTGCCCAGAAGTTGAGTCGAGAATTATGCTGCGCTCTACGAACACAAGGTTGACATCAGGATGTCGTGTCTGGCTACATGTCCCGTCGGCTGATACTCTGAGAGAATCAGTGCCGAGTTCGTAGCTCAGGTAGCCAATGAGGCCACCCCAGAATGGTATTTCTGATGAACCGCCAGTGACCTTCCGCTTGCTCATAAAAGAAGTAAGCCAGGACCACACGTCGTGAGATCCCAGATATATTTGATCGCACGACTCCCCATTTGCCAAATGAACGAAACTATCTCCAATGGTGTATGTGATTCGGAGAGACGTTGAAGTCAAACAGCCGATGATAGTAAACTGGCCTGGATGTGCAGCAGATTCCAGCATAACGAAGGGAGACGAGTCGTCGTCGACGCCCAAGACCTCGCATATCTCAGGAGCAGACAAGCCTGGGATACCCAATTTTATCGTAGAAAGCGGGTAGTGGCGCGTTGATAGGAGAGATGCTTGGCAATGAGCGAACGTATGGCCACGGAACGCCAAAGATTGCATCTGCTTTCTGATCCCATGGGCGTGTGACTCGCCCACGAGAAGAACTCCAAGTTCGCGCTAAACGCCAGAAGTTTAACATAACTTCAATACCCCCACCCCGCGTGAGAACTGATTCAGGATGATACTGAACAGCCCAGAAGGGTCGAGTGCGATGTCTAAGGGCCATTACTACCCTTCCATTCTCCTCGTCATGTGTCGACGCGAGTTCTTCGATGTTCTTCGCACCACTCAACTCAACGTGGAGGGAGTGGTAACGAACGGCATCCACAGGACCGACGCCTTTGAATATATCTGTGCCAATGTGCTTGACAGCAGATACGTGGCCGTGCTTGACAACAGAGAGCCTGCGTAGATTAGCCCCGTATTCAAGAGCTAAACTCTGGAGGCCCAGGCAAACGCCGAAAACCGGCAGAAGGTGTGCGTCGTCGATCTTCCATAGGTTTTTGACGAGACCAATGTCCTCTGGAATATCTGGAGATCCTGGGCCGGGACCGACGACGACCCCAGAGAAGTAGGGCAGATATAATAATAGATCGTCAAGTTCTATATCATCATTCTTGATGATATGCACGTAGCAGTTTTGGATAGCCTGCCGACACAACGCTGCTAAGCTATTGAAAATGGTTGAGTCGTGTTCCTCGGAAAGAATACGAGGACTAACTTGTATGTGAAAGAGTCATATGAGTCGACCAGCAGAATCCTTGGGGGATCAGGACTCATTGAAAACAGATGAATAGAAAGGAAAATAAGAAAATGGCAAGAGGTCAAGCCAGACTACTTAAGATAATGAATGATAAGAAGAGAAAATCGAACAGGTGCACATGAGTAAATAAGTACTGGCTAGTACTAGATACCGATGGCAGCGTGAATAAGTGAAACTTTCGGAGTCAATACGGACTCATCACTCCAAGAAGAGTAGACACTCTCACATGGCTGATGGGCCCCAAAGGCCAATGAACATACAACTCAACGATAGTCTATCACAGCAATGGTTCACAAAGGTGCGTGAAACACAGTCTAGATCCTTGCCTGACTGATTTGATCATCGATTTAGTTCAAGTACATATGCGTTCCGCTACTGGAGAAATCACAGCTATCTGCGGGGACCGTAGCAACTGTCTTGCCTCTGCTGTCCAATCTTGAAAGCACACTACTCGATGCGAGTGGAACTGGCTTCACCCTATCTCAGTCCTTGGTGTCGTACATATTTTTCCCATTGTCCACGATCCTCCGCCGGAATGAGTCGTCTGCCATTCCGGACCAAATTCTGGAGAAGATATTTGGTGTTCTTGCCATTCTATGTGAAACATGGTGGTGGTACTGCGACACACAGATATGGGATCAGATATTCAAGTTATCCAGCTCCATCATCGGTGGTGCCGAAGGCAAGGGTAAAGGCAAAGTCAGAGATGATGAAACCAAAGAAGCAGCCGGACGATGTCTGTGGGCTATTCTTCGGGAACGTCGCGCAGAGGAAGTGCCACAAGAATCTCCAGAGGAACTGTTGCGCACGCGTGTTTCCCAGCTTCAAGCGCATTCCGAGAGCCTGCAATTCATGCCTATTCTCGGACAGACTATCAATACGCTCCTCCTCACCGCAAAGTCATCCCATCTCCCATTGCAGCGCATTTCGCTGAAGATCCTGCACGCACTCATCAGCGTATATGCTTCAGAGCAATTTTTGCCTTCCATCTTACCCGGTGTCGTGAGCAGCATGACCAGAATCGCTCTTGGGATGTCGAGCAAGAAGGGATGGGTCAATGGAGACATCGTTGCTTTGAGCCTTGGTACCCTGGAGCGTGTAATCGTGAAGTCGTTAGGAGACGATGTATCCCTCCGAGAGGGTGTCGTTCGGAGTGTCGTGGACCTTGAAGACTTCATCAACCTCGCAGACGCTCCTGCGGTGGACCCGAAACCACCTGAATTGCCTCCCTACCTGACTCCACGGACTTCGAGTTGGTTGCGTGCGTCGGCATCCCAACTGCACATTGCAATAAATTCTTTGACAATTCTCGTGAATCATCCCACCCCGCTCGCTTTGGTTGCCCTGTCGTCTTTCTCAAGGGCCATCCTTACCTCTACATATCTAACTCTTCCCCAATCCCGGCCTCTTTTATTGACTTGGCTCTTGTCACTATCAAACTGTGCTTTCCCAGAGGTTTCGCAAGCTGCTCATCACGCCCTATCGGAGCTGCTGACAGCCGCTTCGCATGCAAGACTGCCGTTACTCCAAGCACTTCTAGAAATATCGAAAGAGAACCTCAGTTCTTTGCCTCGATCCATCGTTTCCCAGGATGATACGAAGGTGGAACACATCGCAGGCCAGATAGAGGCAATTTGTCAGTTGGCCACGTCTAGTAGCACGTCTTCTACAGGCCTCGGTCTGACATCGATCTCTTTGGGTATCGACACGTTATTAGGGCCAACCGGCGGAATCGAGAAGTGGGGTTTTACTCTGCTTTCTGTCTTGGAGTTCACAAGTCCACAAACGAGTGTCAGCCAGGGTTCGGTCGCTCAGCTCTTGCTAGAGGACAATGCAGACAACCTGGACACAATTAATTTCCCTGAGGCAATGTTAAAAAATGTTCTCGCAAGGTCCACACGCGATGCTCTCGCTCGCATGCTACGCGCTTTGGGGAGAAGCAGTGGCGAAAATAGCATCTACGCTGTTGAGTGGTTTGTAAGTACAGGACGTTATTCACGAACCAACAATGCCATTGCGGCATTATGGTGTGCTGCTCGCCTCCTTGAGGGGATCAGCGGCTTTAGTCTGGATGAAGGTGGCATGGCTATTTCGAGCGGGCCCCGCAGCAGGAAGCTGGAGCGGTTTGCAAGAGGCTTAGCTCGTGACCTCGCTGAGTTATGGGACGAATCACCAGATTTCAATAACCAGACTAATACTCCCCGCACGGATCGTCAGACAGATGACTCGTTATTGAAGACGGAATTTACAAAGGGGTTCAAAACTATCCGTGCCACCTTGCAGGTTGCAGAGCCAAGAGCTACACTGCCTACTCTATCCGAAGATCAACTCATACTGCACAAGATATTTCGCTTGCAGTTACTTTCGATCAGCGCGGGAATCTTGCAGGCTCGCTATGCCTCCGTTCTCATCTATGTCATATATCCGGTTTTACATTCGGTCGTATCGCCTACACCCCATCTTTCCCTGACTGGGCTTGCGACACTGCATTTCATGTCAGCTGTCATGTCGTACGCCTCTCCAGCCAATCTCTTGCTGTCGAACTTTGACTACGCATTGGACTCCGTCTCCCGCCGCCTTAGCCGCAGATGGCTTGATGTTGATGCAACGAAAGTGATGGCTGTCCTTGTTCGCCTCGTAGGGGCTGATGTGGTGCAGAAGGCCGGTGATGTTGTTGAAGAATGCTTTGACCGTTTGGATGAGTATCACGGATACGAAGTCATTGTTCAAGGCTTGGTGGGAGTATTAGGAGAAGTGATCAAGGTCATCGAGGCTGAAGAGCCTCCCACCCAAAAGGAAGGTCAGGACGACATGCAGTCGTCGATGATAACCAATTCATTGGAGCCACTCTTCGAATGGCTTTCTCATCGGAAGGATCTTCCACCTCACGAAGATGTCACTCACCACGTTCCCGCCCCTCATAGGGCATGGGGCACCACCAAGGCAGATGAAGAATCAGTTGAAAAACAGTCAGATGGGCCTACCACACAACCGAAAATCGCCGAAAATGCCGAGCCTGCGCCCACACCAGGACAAGCCTTGACCAAGCAGATGGTTTCACGATCTATCTATTTTCTCACACACGCTTCACCCGTCATTCGCGCTCGGATCCTGACCTTGCTAAGTTCTGCCACCCCGGTTCTCCCTGAGTCGGCCCTGTTGCCATCTATCCATCTCGCTTGGCCATTCATCCTGAATCGTCTCAATGATGCCGAACCATTTGTAGTCAGCGCAGCCGCTGGTCTTGTAGAATCACTCGTGACCCACGTTGGCAGTTTCATGAGCAGGCGAGTGTGGGACGATATTTGGCCCCGTTTTGGCAGCATTTTGAAAAAGCTAGATGCATCCGACGATCAGAATGCCCTTGCACGCCGTGGTTATGGAGCGGTAGGAACGGAATCAGCATACACTCACTCTCATCGCTTATATCGCTCCATTTTGCGGACGATGACAGCTGCCGTAGCCGGTGTCCATATGCAAGATGCGTCCGGCTGGCAGGTCATTCTCGCATTCAGGCGCTTCTTGCACAAACAGGCACACGAGGAACTACAGGCCTGTGCAAGAGAGTTGTATGTTGCGCTCGGCAGGGGTAATGAAGATGCCGTATGGTTGGCGCTTATGGCGACATGTGGACATTTGACTGGTGAAGTCGCTTACTTGAGAGAATACAGGTGGGATATACAAGACAATGTACGCGCAATCCTCAACGAGTAAAAGCATGTCTTTTGTGGTATCTTATCTTGCTATCAAGCTTCCGTCGCCAATTTTATGGTTCAGGGGGTGGAACGTGTCGGAAGATGTCTACACCAGCCTCCTGAAACAATCGTGCAGATGCGTCATCTCTGTAACAATTTGAGAGAAATGTTGCATAATAGGTTGACACACTTACACCTTATAGCTCAAATTGTAGACTACTCTTTTGACACCGCTTTGGATGATCTTGATGGTGCACTTCAAACACGGACATCTAGGCCCAGAATGAAACTCGATAGTAGAATAGTAATGTTGTACCCACGTATTGCAATACATAGTGGCATTCGCGCCAACCCGATCTCTTCCTGCTTCTAGAAGCGCATTTTCTTCGGCATGTAGGCAAAGGCATTCGGTACCATTAGTCGCCGATGTGCGATTGCAATGTCCGCACCCCCCTACACTATTATTAGCGGGTAACGGGGGAGAAGGAAAGACAAATACCCTCATTGCAATTTTTGACACCACGAGGAGTGCCGTTATAACTGCAGATCGAGATGACAGTTTCAATGCCCGAAGTGCAACTTGGACGTACCCTGTGGAAACAATACGGCTCTCACGGACAAGTATGGCGCCTACGCGGCGTTTCATACAATTGGAACGTTGCGAAGCAAGATCTGCGAGCGTCTGAAGCCCATTTAATCCTGAACCCATCAATAGCGTAGAACAACGTACATACCATGAAATAGGTATCCCATTGAGGTCTCAGTCGATTTGTATTCGTGATATCTAAAGAATCCAGGTGATAATGGAGTTCTGCGATGGAAGCGAAGGAATTGACAATTTTGAGTTTGACCTGTGGACTTGCACGGCGGAGCAGTGAAAGCTCTCCTGGAGAGTCTGGCCCTGCTCTGTCTCCAAACACTTCACGGTCATGTTCCCGCACGAAGTCTTTGAGAGTCGCTATGTTTATCAAACTAGGTTGTTTTTCAGTTCAACGTTCACACCAGCTAACGAGATAGATACCCGTGACAGCGGTGGTAACATTGCAGGATGGGTGCGTCTATGCTAATTAGCATGAAGAAAGGGCGCCTGATGAAGTAGTTTACTAGTCTATCTGAGTTGAGGTCGGTCGTAACGAAATTCGAGCGCCAATGCTGTGTGACATGATCCAGCAACAGGGCTGGTGAGCCAAAGGAAAGAACTTTCACATTTGAGTTTTGGGACGAAGATGGTGGCGTGGGCGAGTCCAACGCCAAGAAGCGTCCGTGCTCATCACCAATGATATTATTGGTTCGCACCGGAAGCAGGGGTGAGGCCTGCGGAATGACCGGATTTTCAACGCCTGCTGTGATCTGAGGGGACCATTGTTGGTGTTCTGAATTCAAGGAACAGGGTGTTTGGCAGGACCTGCCTCTACATCCTTGTCGCGCAAGTGGACAGACGTGAAGCCTTTGGCGATCAGATAATTTTCGACGGTAGACTTGCCCGAAAAACGCAAGCCGATGATAGCAATAAACATCAGGGCGCGACTCACATGAAAAGATCAAGGTGCTATCAGACGAATGTGATTCAATGGGATCCATCAGGAAGTCACGTGATTTGTTTAATTAAAGTACAAATAAATGACATCATATCGTAGGGTCGCGTGATCACCGAGGAAACGTGTTAGTCAATCGACTTAGAGCTCTTGTCCTTTTCCCTTCGTTCTTCCGCAGACTTCGGACATTTAATGTCGGTGCGAATGGAGATCAAGGGTCTCGGACAACTCGGCCGGGCTAGTAGCGCATGAGAACGTGCACTGATGGGCCTAGGCACATCGTCTTAACGAGATTCGTATCGTGACTCAGAAATACCATCTCGTCTCGAGCCAAGACTCTCAGCAAGTGCAGGTTCAACTGAGCCCTTCAAGTTTGGTAAGATGCCAACTCGGGGCTCCGATAATACTGGAATTCAAGTTTCCGTGTCATTTCATAGCCCAATGGTCATGTGGTTGATCAGAAGGCGGTACAGGATCATTAACAACGACCGGTGATAGCAAAGAAGCAGAATCTCGGAATATGTAGAAGTTTTTGGGGCACTCCATCAAGTCTAGATAAGCCTTGGAGTATAGCATTCCTGGCGCCTGCCTTAGTATAATCTTCCGCGCTTTCCAACTGGCCATACTTGTGTCAAGAAGACCCAAACGCGCATTTGAGGGCCTGGCTTAAGACGTCGGGTGCGTAAGTTGGGGGCAGATCAAATTGTTGTGTTAGGGCGCCGTTAAAAAATGCCTAGAACGGAAAGTAGAACTTCCATGGCACCAGGAGACTACTAGTTATGGTATTATTTGGCCCACGTTTGGTGTTGTGTGCATCGCATATTTGTACACAAGTTTAATAACGCTTGCTTGAAGCTTTACAATTCACTTCGACAGGCTTTGAACACAAACCAGATTGTGATGATGATGTGTTCTACAGTGGATACATGATCTTTTTTTTCCTCCCAGGAACCACGCATGTCGCAATGAAAAAATAATTGTAACGTGCTGTACGAGCGTCTAGGAAGACATGGCTACATTTTTCGCTCCCCACTGCCATGCATGCCGGTCGATCGGTGTCCCAATTACCTTATCTGCAGTGTGCAGACTCTCGTGGGCTCTGCATACCGATATTACGCATTAATCTGCCGCCAGTCAATCAGGTGCATCGTCGTGCATAGCCTCAGGAATTTTGAGATTCATTTCTAATCAGTGATTTCATATTGCAACCTGGTAGTACGTATAAAGAGGTGCGCTATTGTTGGCTGCAGAAAATTTGTCAACGGCGCCTCTTCTGCCGTTCCATCTATTTACAATGGTCCATATCCACGATGTAGCCACCCGAAAACGAATGGAGCGCGAGGCAAAGCTATCCACGTATCGCAAAGGGCGTATTCATGTTCCAAGTGATGCCATCGACCTCTCACAGTACCCGCTTAGCAAGCTCACAGAGACGGAGCGTATCATTGTCCATTGTGATGCAACGGCGATCGTAGATTTGATTCGCAAGCGAGTCTATACTGCGCAGGACGTTCTGCGGGCGTTCGTCAAAGTAGCGGTGGCTGCCCAAGATATCACCAACTGTCTTTCAGAAGTTTTGCTCGATGAAGCATTCCTGCAAGCAAGCAAGCTTGACCGATATCTGGAGAAAACTGGAAACGTCATAGGACCACTACACGGTTTACCAGTTTCCATCAAAGATCACATCAAAATCAAAGGTCTGGATACTTCGTCAGGGTATCTTGGTGAGAAACGTGTCTTCTGCTCAAACCAGTCGTTTATCGCCTTTTTTTTAAGGCTGGGCGTACAAAAATGTTGCGGACAGTGACGCACTGGTGGTAGAAATTCTACGCAACGCCGGTGCGATTCTATACGTCAAAACACAGACTCCGCAAACTTTACTTGTCAGTACTGTTGTGTATGTCTTTGTGCATTCACTTACCTGACTTTCAGTCGCTCGAGACGGACAACAACGTGTTCGGCAAGACTGTTAATCCGTTTAATCGCAATTTAACCCCAGGAGGAAGCAGTGGTGGCGAGGGGGCGCTTATAGCATGTCATGGTAGCCCTATGGGCGTTGGAACTGATATCGGTGGGAGCGTTCGGATCCCCGCAGCCCATTGTGGTTTGTATGGGCTGAAAGGATCAGTGGCACGTCTGCCACATTCTGGTCTTCTGGGTTCACATGACGGGATGGATGCAATCGTGGGTTGTGTCGGACCGTTGGCAAGGTCTGCAAGGGACCTCGAATTATTCTGTCGGGTTATGCTCGATGCAGAGCCGTGGCTCAGTGAACCTCCACTACTAGAGATGCCATGGAAAAGAGGTGTGGCGAAAGGGGAAGGTTTACCAGAAAAACTTGCGATTGCTATCCTTTTTGACGATGGCGTTGTTGCACCGCATCCTCCGATCACGCAGGCTTTGAACAAATACAAACAAGCCTTAACACGTGCTGGACACGATGTAATCGAATGGCAAGCTGTGGATCATCAGAATGGATGGGATCTCCTTGTAAGATACTTTTTTTTTCCAGTATCAAATCTAATGGTTTTATTCTTCACGTAGACGAAGCTGTATTTACTGGATGGCGGGGCAGAGTACCACGAAACCATTAGAGCAGGCGGAGAGTCCGAGGTACCTCTGACGGAATGGATCCTCAAACACGCACAGGGACGAGGTCCGTATACGCCCGCAAATATATTCAAGGTCAACTCGGAACGGGAAGCGTTCCGCTCAAAAGCATTAGCACACTGGAATGCTACTCAACAACGTACTGTTAGTGGACGTCCTGTGGATGCTATCCTTTGTCCGGTTGCGCCCACATTAGCTCCGCCCCATAACACAACCAGGTGGTGGGGTTATACTTCTCATTGGAATCTGTTGGACTTGCCAGGCGTTGTCTTTCCCGTTGGCCGGTTCACAGCCACGACATCTGCCACTTACCCACCTCTTCCACATTCGAGGAATGATGTTGAAAAATTTATTCATGATCAATGGAACCCAGCCACATATGATAATATTCCCATATGTCTACAGCTCGTGGGTCGGAGGCACAACGAGGAGAAGTTGTTGGCTATACTCAATGTTGTGGAAAAAGTGTTCAAAGAGGATGCCTTGTAAGGGACATGTAGAGGCGTTGAAACGTTTTAACGTTCATTCGTAGATGTCTAGTGTTACGTAATATGTCCGATTCCATAGAATACGCTCAATATCATACGCTCAGCTATGGACAAATATCGTATCAACGTTCCTCATGAAATTCATGGTCGCATAGTCATCACACGACTACGATGGAACATTGATTGCTTTACGGCATAGGTGACAATTTTTTGACCGAGTCGCTTAGGGACCTTGAAACTTTTAACGCTCCCACTTATCTTGAACAGTTCTTGAACGTGGAATTACCACCTATTCCTCCTCTGTCTACATACGTTGGAGTACGTGGAGAACGTCGGCAGTACGTTGCATGCGAGCTAGAATGCATAATTTACAACGTATCTTCCGTGTGTCAACTCCGCGCTGGCCTCCGCAATATCACCACAGGATGGCAATGGCAGACTACCACTGGCAGGCTGATGCCTGTGCTTGAGCCATCCGTCAGCATATACTGTCTCACGAAAAAAACATATTCATGCTGTTCATTGATGTAATCGCCGGAGCCGCAGACAACGGTAAGTATTGTCCACCGAATACTCTACGGGCGAATCATCTGGCAGGCAAGTACCTTGATCCTCTCTGGCCACAGGATGGCAAGTGGTGGGTCTTCCATGATCTGTGCTACAACGTTCGATCTCATTGTATTTCGCTTGTTTCTGCATAGTCGTTCTCCACGTTTTTACGTTCGGCGACGTTGACTCTCTTATCCAACCTGTGCTCTGTATGAGTATTGGAACGTTTGGGTCAAATTCTTGAGACCAAACGTAGTTCTGCAGGTGCTGTATTTGCAGAAATGGGCCAGATATAAAAGTGAAGGCTGGCTCAAGGATCCAACTATCATCCAACTTTTTATCCTTCCATCGTTCCAATCATGCCTGGTTTACTTTCCTCCATTCAGCGCTTTGACATGTCCACAGGCATCCCAAAGGCCGTATGGACCGCTCTATACGCCAACGCTGCTCGTGCCAACCTCGTCCTTCCCCATGCCGAGAAGGTTTTCGGTCGCCAAAAGTTCACACCTAAAATTGATGCCACTGAGCAGCTTTGGTTTGTGTACTCGAAGCCTGGAACTTCCGAAATCCAGTTCATACTGGCCTGCACGGAAGGACCACTAGGCAAATACCCCCTGTACATCATCCCCACAGTCCCTGCCACAGATTTAACGCCCGAGCTCCTCAAAAACTCCACAGAGGCGCTATGCAGTGCGCTTCTGAGCGAAACTGGCTTCAGAGCGAGGGTCTTTTCTGTGTTCTCCGTTGAGAAAGTCACAGAGGCCTTCGTCCCGGTATGGGAGAGAGCCGCAGAGATTGATTGCATCAAGGATCCATACTACAGCGCAATTTTCTCAGTGTGTACCGAAAACACATTGGTCCGACAACAGCGAGCCCCTCGTCCATCAGAGAATGTGGCTCTCGAGCCGCGTCTGGCTACAGAACAAGACGCCGGCCAGATGAGTACACTGTGTTACGAATTTGCTAAAACTTCAGTATGTCTATTGCATCCTTTCTAAAGGTCAAACGTTTATGGATGAATCCCTCTAGGAGCCGTTCACTCTTACTAAAGAGAAAGCCAGCGAAGAAGCCAAGCTTTTGATTGCAAACAAACAAGTGTGGGTACTCGAGATGATGAAAAAGCCCAACTGGAAAGCCCGAGATCGCGACTATTGTTGCTGTGACGCGGAAGTCAGAAGGTGTCGCTACCATCACAAAGGTTTATACACCGGAACATTGGAGGGGTAATGGCTGTGCTGAGAGACTGGTTCGCCATGTCTGCATTGAGTACGTACTAGCAGCTGTGATATTGTACCACGACACTGACTTCTTTCTGAACAGGTTGCTGGAGAAGTACAAGCAAATCGTCTTATATGTCGGCGTTGGCAACCCCGCCGGGGATGTGTATCGCCGGGTGGGTTTCCAGGGTCTTAGTGAGGGGTCTTCCTCGTCGGAGCGATGGCTAGAGATTGGTTTCGATCCGGCGGAGTCAAACTCGGTCATTGGTAGATTTTTGGCTTATTTTCGTGTCGCTTTGACGTCTTTGCTCCGCATGGTTGTTCACACGTCCCTCTAACATCTTGCATCTTGTATGTAGCATAGCGGTTACCACCATTCTCTATCACTTCGATTATGTATTGTATTGGATAGTACGTGTACATATGTATTTCTTCTTGATCCTTTAGACGATCGGGCTACTCAATAGATGTATAATCAATCCTCTTCTTGTTTGAGCCACTTATCACCAAAGGCTTCATCGTCAGGATATGCTGCATTCAGTTCTGGGCTCAACAGAAACCTTGCTCTCCCATCAACTTGGGTCAAGTCCTCGAAGTACCTCCCTGCCTCTGGTGCGTCTATAAAAATTCTGTGTACATCAGCGGGCTCCAGACATGTCGCTCTAATGTTATCCTCCGCAACATCTGTGTCATCGCAGAAATATCAGCCCTGGCATTAAGATGTAGGGAGTACACCTACAGCGCGAGGAGCCACTCTGAGTTAGAGCGTGATAAAAGGGTTGATGACGCCCTCGAGAGAGCGAATCAACACCCATCTCACGGATCCAGTCCTCGGCCGCTGCACAGGAGGGCTAAATAAAGCAAATAAAATGAGTGATGGCCAAACAGCATACCAACTCAACACCCACATCCCAGCCGTATATATATCCCACATACCCATGGGCTGCATGCTTGAAAACCATGCCAACGAAGAATTTCACCTCCTGTGCGAGTGCAGGAACGAGGATGAGAGGTAGTAGCCGCTTCCTTCTCGTCCTCCATGATAGCCTTACAATGCGTCGTGAGCTGCTCTTGGAGGTACGGGTTTAAAAGAGGTGTCAATGAATCGACAAGCACCGGCAGCAGATCGAGGAGAAACCAATTGATATGTTTCCTTATATTCAAGAGATACCTGTGGTTATTCATAAAGATGACATTGATCACGAGGCTAGCATAGAATGCTGTGTGCAGCACAACTTCAGGAACTGCTCCTGCGGGGAAGTCGTAGACGGATGCTAAAACATTCCGGGATGCCCGTACCAGCATAGAGGTGGAGGAAGCGGGGCTAATCCAACGGAGCATTGAAGTATCGGTGATTCCTGCTTGAATAAGGAAGTGCGGAATATCGTCATGGAGTGTCAGAATGGCTCGTGTTCGTGAGCCAAAGACGTCAACAAAAAATTCTGAGACATCTGGGTCGGGGGAAGACACAACGGCCAGAACCCTGGTAGGGAAGTCGACAGGTGCTGCTGTAATGCCCATCTTTCGTGCAATGCACACGAAAACGTATACAAGTGATATGGGTATGGTTGCCTTGTGCGTAGTCAAGAAAAGGTGAGGAAACCGATTTTGCAACACGTTAAACTGCTGCCCTGAATTGTTGCTCGTTGAAAAATAGAATGTCACATCTGAGGGAAGCTCACCATCCGCAGCTTCAAAGCCACAGCTCCACAAAAAGTCGCAGATCGAGGAACAGACGAGTCTGAGCTTTCCAGCATCGCTGGTGAATTTAGCCGGATCAAGGGGAATTTGACGCTCGATAAAGTAGGCTTTGCAGAGAACGGTAAGTTTATCAAGTTGGGCCAAGACCTCGGAGGGGCTCAGCAGCCGTTAATAGTACGTCAACTGAAGCTACGAACCTTCATGGGGGGTATACGAAAAAGCTGGACACGCAAGCGAATGAAAGCTCCAACGCTTGGGGTGTGTCATTGGATATGAGATCCCCCCAGGTGCGAACGGCATCACTTCTAGCAATAGCGCCAAGAAGCATTTGAGCCCAAAAGCGAATAGGAACTGCGTGAGGTGGAGCAGGCCTCTGCTCTGGAGCTCCTGGCTCGCGGAATGTCTCCGGAAGCGGATAATTTGCGGCAATCTCGAGAGCATTCCATGCGTCAAACGAGAACATAGTGTTGACCTCTCGCGCTCTTTCCAGTCTTCTGTCACCCCGTTCTGTGACGATCTTGAACAATATGTCCAATGTCTCGAGGTCTATACGCCGTCTCTCGAAATACATCAGTCGCCAGTCGCCACCTGTAGATTGCTTTCGCGATTGCTCTTTCGCGGTGTCACATATTGTGTATCGGACACGGTAATGTGGCTCCCATAGTCTTGAAACAGATGCAGCTGTCCGAAGGGAAGTGCTTGCCTTCAAGCAAGATATAAGCACATTAATGCTCTCATCAGAATCTGTCAATGGTGTTAACTGCTCGAGAATCGGTACGTAGATGTCAAAGGGAAGTTCCCGTATCATCATCGTACTAGTAGACTTCTATGAGCGTGTGCCGCATCCTAGCTCAATTGATCTGATTGATCATGCGAAATTGTGTGACAAACTGCAATATGAGATAAAGCGGAAGAGATACAAAATCGTAACGGCGTCACGTCACACACTCAATATCAATAACTGTAACTGTAGTGGATCTAGGACTATGTCGTGTTTATTGCCAACTAGTCAACTAGTGACCTGCATTTCTTTGCTGTGTGCCCGTGCAACTCTCACTGTCCACCCTGAAGCCAGATGATGGTTCACAGCCAAGCCCCTACAGTCGTCAAATGCAAGACAAGTATAGGACTGGAGTTCATACAGGAGCTCGGGAGGGCGAGAGCACTTTCTGGACTCGGACTCGAACAAATGGCACTGATTCCCATCTCCTTGAATGAAGATCTCGGTGAACTCGCCGCAAGCAGTTTTCAACGTCTTGTCGAGCAGAATTTCGAGTTCTGCCGCATTGGATCAATTTAATTGGCAATCATTATAAAACAGTAATCTGATCGCTATTAATAAAATTCAATGTGGCCGTGTCGGATATTGGACTAGATCGGGACAAGTGCTGTGTTTTGCAAGAGACAGATTATGATCGCGTTCGATCGATAAAACGCAATTTGCCGGGCAAGTTGCAGACTGTTGCAGAGGAAATCAGATGTTCATTCGACAAAGACCCTCGTCCAATAGCTCGGGGGATTGTCAGTACACGAAAAGCTAGGAGGAAGAATATCGTAGCGAAGGTAATGTCCACAAGTATCAATAACACACAAATGTCTGAGTTATACGTAGGTACTAGTACTTGGGGTAATTCGCACAGCCCGGTTCCCCTTTGCTTCCGCTATGGTACGATTACCACATAGTATCATTTCAAAAGCAAATCGTCCATTGTCTGGAGCATGTGCTCCCAGAACTGCTCCACCATTACCTTATCAAATCCATTTACATCATATCCGAGGCTGACCCACAATTTGCCAGCGAACGTGTACCCAAATAGCAACATGCCCCCGGATCGTTGCCGCGAACCAGTTGTCAGTGTGTGGAGCTTGATAGCAGGGAAGGTTCCATGTTTGTATATGCCATCGAGGTTCCCTAGAAGGGATAAGCCAATCAATGCGGCAGAAGGTGTGCGTAGTGCGGTGTCCGCGGCCGGAACAGAAGAAGGAGGAGGGGGGACAAATGTTCCACGTTCCTTTTCATCATCTTCTTTAGCCCAAAGACGAGCCCGTTGTCCCCTCTCTTCAGCCATCAAGAGACTACGTGACACGATCATCCGGTTTTTGGCAGCTTGGGTGCTCTGCTCCTTTGCAACTCGAGCCCGATGCCAGAATACCGAGGACAAGTCGATCGACCGAGGTATAAATGTTGGAAGGATCACGTTGAAATAGCCGATCGCAAGAAACCAGTACGAATCATTTGCTGGCTTCACCGTGAAATATGGGCGCAGGTTTAAAGCTGAGTACATCATCCTGTCCAAAGGTTGGATATGGAAGGCATAAAAAAATGTCTGGACTTACATTGACAAGTCTTGTTTTTCAGAGCACATTTTTGCCCAAGCAATGTTACAAGCGGCGAATATAGCTGCGGAGACGGAAACACCATGCGTTTTGCATCTTTTCAGAATGCTTTTCGTCCGCTCAGGGTCAAAGGAAACAGTCGGGACAATGGTATGCCTAGGCTGCTTTGTCTGTCGACGGAACGAATGACCGCCCTACCAAGTTGTCAATAGACTACCCGTCAAGAAAAGGCACAATATTCACCACAAGTCTCCGCTGACTCAACTGGAAGTCGACCTTTTCAGCTGCATTGCGCAATTTACTAGGACTGACGGTGAAGTTGTCTTCCAGGGCATTTGGTAATACAGCAGTCTGAAATTGTTACTCAGCTAAATTTGAGACCATACAAGAGATGCATACCCTGGTAGAGTCTGCGTCCCATCGAGAGCTGAGTTCTTCCTTCAGCTGAGCTTCAAGTTCAGCAATGGTTTTGTCGCCGCCGAGCAGTCCAAACAAGTCATTTGCAAGTTGGTGCAGTGCCATACCATCTCCTAAAAAGTGAGCGGCACAAATCATGACTGTCATGATTATATGAAGGAGATTCGCATTCATTGAACGGTGATATAGAGCGAGGCGTTATAGGGGGGCTAGGTAGAGATGTGCCTCCTTGAGACACGATAAGATAGGACAAGCGATCGTTCGACAATGTTCGTGCTCCATTTAGATATGAATCAATCAGTTCTACAACTCATATAAATATCAAAAAAAAACTCGTGACATCAACATGGGCGTACCATCTTTGGTTGAAGTTCTGTATTCCAAATTGCAGTCCGCGTTGACCAAAGCATCTCCCGGAGATTGCGGGGGGGTGAACCTGGAAATATTGAAGCCGTGTGGTGACTTGCAAACGTCAAGCTGGAGCTGCCAGCCAGTGCGACTTACACAAATTTGACGTCGTCATAACCTTGCATAACGACATTTGAAGCCAAGAGTGGATGGCGAATGCGAAGGATTGCCCAGACCATAAGAACGCGTTCCCGGCGAACGACGTGCTCTGGAGCAACGAAGCCAAGGTGAAGGTACCTACGGGGTCATACAACCCATCATGAGATCCCTGTATATTGAAGAAATGGCTCGCAAAGCTCACATGTCATTAACGCCACTCGCGCGAGACGGAAGAAAGTAAGAGAGTTCACTGTTGCCCAATGGGCGTTCCACCTTCCATGTATCTTTCAGAGATGAGCGATAGCTTCCTTGAGGTTTCACCTCTGAGTGCTCGTCGGAGACAGTACACGAGGCATCCAACGGCACTGGAAGCGAGGAATCCATGTCCTCTTGGTCGTTTAGGGGAAGGGCATCTTATACCATTTCATTTTGCTTGACCTGTAATCGGTTTAGTGGTTTTACAAAATTCTTAAATCGGACGTGCCGATCAAACTTGATCTCGACCCGGTTCGTTGAAGTTCGGTCTACAATGAGTAGTTTACTACTATTTGGACATCAATGTTGGGGCGAAAGAGCGCACAGTTCGCGTATTTAAAATACTTACTGTCCATCAACCAACGGATCGTCACGGTCGAGGATGGCCGAGGCAGCTTGGGTGCTCAGTGACGCGTGACGC
Organism: Suillus subaureus; assembly: GCF_016647635.1. Taxonomy (NCBI): domain Eukaryota; kingdom Fungi; phylum Basidiomycota; class Agaricomycetes; order Boletales; family Suillaceae; genus Suillus; species Suillus subaureus. The sequence continues at coordinate 517,115 of NW_024538580.1, read as the reverse complement.
TTAGCTTGACGTCTGACCATGACAGAAATCGCCCGCGGCGCCCGCAAATAAGCCTTGGCATTTGAATTTTGGGAGGCACTGTGACTGACTCCACATCAATCACTTCTGTTCTCAGGCCTTGCCAGGCCTCGGCCGTCAAACTGCTCCCCCTTGTCCTAACTTTTATCTACTAGGAACTACTTTGGACCAGGGACTTCTATGACGTGATTGTTTGGCCAGGCCAGTGGCCGATCCGGGCCTGACGTACGATAACAGCTCGCCTCGGACGTCACGCGTCAAGCTTTCAAGGCTCACGAGTCCACAATCAGATCATGCGACAGCAATTGCGTGATTATCTGGATACAATTGACCACGGAGAACGCAAACTCGAGGCGCAACATGAGGCTGTCTCAAGACTGTCGTTCCTGACGACTCCGAACGTCAGTTGAAGATCCGACGGACGTGACAACCTAATATATTGCGCAGCCATCATCGACCCTTCACGTTTTGAGGAACTGATGTTCTCTTCATCAATTTACATAGCTTCAAGTATACTAGTGGAGTTGTTCGTGACATGTCACCGACGTAATTATCGGCACGCAAACACGATAGATATAGCTAATGACTTGTAAGTGCGTAATGTGCGTAAGTGTGCGTTGATGTCATATGGGAAGCAAGAGTATTGCGTACTACTAATAAGAATTGTCTCGGGTAGTAATATACCCGTTATGATGATCACTCACGAATTTCCGTGCCTACACGAGTGTTCAGGGACAGTTTGTTACACTTTTTCATCCTCCTCCGGCCCTCCGAAAACCACCGTAACCTCGCCATCGCCATCATCAGGATCTTCCTCACACTTCCTATTTCCTATAACCTCGAGGTCAACATCCTTGCGCGGCGGAGGGGCGGCTTCCAATGATTTGACCCAGGTGTAATAACTAGTAGTTACCAGGAACGAATGAACCATCAGTACTCCCACAGAATTGAGGCTTCAACAATGCAGGCACGTACACAGTGCCTATCGTGATAACCAGAATAGACCCTGCGCGGTTGCTGTGCGAAGGTACAGTTTATCCCGGAGACTTTACGGATCAGAATTGAGTACATACACCGTCATTACGTCTTTGAATAGCCAGACACCTAACAGGGTTTGAATAACAGATCTTGAGGCCTGCAGCAATGAAATGGTCCCATCAATGCTCTGTATACGTGAAGATGACTTACACTAGAGAACATATGTGTGATAGGACTTGTAACCTTGATGCTGAGCAGGCCGGCGATACAAAGTAAGAAACCAAAGACGCCAGTCACGATACTCCCCCATAGAAATACTTGTCCGTCCCAATTCGAATCGTGGATAAGGTCCTCAAGGGTGGAAATTTCTCCATAAAGCAAAACTAAAGGGAAAAGGAAAATTGCCGAGCCCAGGTTGGTCCAGTATGCAAGTTGAATAGTTGAGTTGTCGCAATAAGGGAGGGAGGACTTGATCAGAACAGCGTGGAAAGCGATGAAAAGTGACGAAAGGACGCCATAGAATAGAGAAAGACTAGAAGGCGCAACATGGGCGGGCACTGTTGCAGACGGTGCCACGCCGAGCAAGAAACCTATGGCAACTGTACCAGCAGCAATTCCAACTCGGACAGAAGGCACAGTATGAGTGTGCGCGGAGAATACAATGATGGTCAGAGGTAGGACAAGGCCACGCGCAATCTGTGGAGTTAAACGGCGATCTTTGTATTTCTAGGAGACCACACACCTGGAAAAAAGAAGCCTCAACATCGCGAAGGCAAAGAGTATTAAAAATGAGTCCAATGATGTTGACAAGGACTACAGGTGTGAGCTTCTTCGCGGTCTCGAGCTCGAGCTTGGGTATCTCGACACGTGTAATGAACATAGCCGCCACGTGGAGGAGCAAGACTGCGATGAGCAGCTGGAGGAGGAGGAAGAGCAGCGGTAAATCTGGTGAACCATTAAGAACAGCTTTATTCCTGGGCTCAGAGGTTGAGTCAACGTCCACACCCTAGCTAGACCATCTTACACAAAAACCATCTGCCAGTGTGCTTGTCAGGGGCTGGTGTCACATTATACGCACAAACTACTCACCACCAGTGCAGCAGACATGTAAAAGCCCACGACCGCCGCTACCTTTGGTGTGTTCGCGTCGAAATTCATCCTTTGCAGAATGGGGGATACTGGAAGAACACATAGAGATTAACTTGTGGTTTTAGCGTGGAAAGTATGCAATCTGAAAGTGTCGGAACGAGCTGGTTCATCGTTCGAGCGAGCCAAGTTACCGGAATTCTCGAAATGGCAAGTGCAGATCAGGGGGCGGAACGGGGAAGTATCACCGTCACCACTTTCGCACGGCAACCCGTCACAGCTAGTTCGACCGGAACGTGATTGGTCCCCCCTAGGACTAGCGCATCATACAAATGGATAATCAATATGAGCCTCGATGCTCCCACCTTTGTCTATACGTGTCATGTACAGAGGATCAGATGAGTTCCTGCTATCAAGGCAAGATGCATACGGCGACCCAGAGAGCCCTTCCATTCCTACGTTCCGCGCTAAATCAATGGCATCCGCTAAGGGCAGAAGGCGAACTCTAAGGACGATCTGCACAGTTCTGGCAGCCGTTTCCTTGCTCAGCTTCGGAGTTGTCCTGCTCAAACCCTTTAGCTATCTGGACATTGAGGAGGCGCCCATGTATTCGGCTACCCTCGATTCGCAGTCGTATGTCCAAGGTCCGCCCACTCAACGCTTTCGAGGTCAGTTGATTTGTTCAAGACATTCTTCTCGAATCTCACAACACTGGTCCCAGATAACCTTCGTAACGACACAAAGTACATTACATCGTGGATTTCTGCGGGATGGAGTACGTCTCCTCCAGCTCACCGCCATGTGCGCTACTAACCACAGTTACTTGTTAGCGAATGACGTGATGACCTATGTAAGTCAACGATCCGCTTTCGTTCCCGCTTACTTACAGAAACTAGGGAAATTTGATTTACCTCGCACTCATAACAGAGCGCATACCCATAATCGCGAAGTTCACCCCTTCTCATGTCGACAATAGTGCACCTCCATTTGCTTTTGGAGAAGTGATTGACGTCCATCGACTCAGCCAAGCCATAGGGAGTCCCGTAATTGAATGGCACGAAGTGAAGGACTCGGAGAGTAAGGTTCTCGATGACCTTGGCTGTTGGACTGTTTGGGAAAGCGTTCAAAAGCTAGATCCCCGTCCCCGAGGAAGTCCTTCCCTCAATTGGCTCAGGCTCGGTGAGACAAATTCGGGTATCTCTAGCTGGCAATTACCTGAGCGGCGATCACAGATGTCTCGTGGACGCGAGCCCCAGATTGGGTCAAGCTGACTGCTCCTGGCATAAAAGACAACCATGCTTCCTTTTGGTCCCTTGCAACACTTGCGTTTCCGGAGACTCGCTCGAACAGCCTGGAATTAACGAATCATCCTTCTCCTCAGCATCAGGTTTCCCTTTCCCCGGATGATCAGCTACTATGCTTCGATTACCTGTACTATGTAGGCGCACAGAATGCATGGGAATGGGAATCGGACTATTCTCCTGCATGGAGATTTGTAGGCCAACACATGCACTGGAACGCGAGCCTCGAAAGGCTTGCCGATGAACATGCTCGGCGTGCTATGAACGTGCCAGTAAATGAACCAACACCACCCGTGAGTGACAACTTCGGGTCCAGGATTGTTCCATGGATCTAACTATTGATAGTATATATCCATCCACATACGGCATGGTGACTTCCGCAATTACTGTAATGATCTGCCTTTGGACCAGTGCTTCGCTTCGTTGCCTGTCATTGCGCGCAGGGTAGCCGAGGTGCAAGAGGAGCTGCGCACACAAAAAAGTATCGAGGTTACACAAGTTATTATGACGAGCGACGAGCGTGACCCAGAATGGTGGTCAGGGGTCAGGGCAATGGGCTGGACGTGGGTGGATTACGCAACGGAGCGGACAGAGGAGATCTATGGAAAGTGGTGAGCCGAATAGATGCCGTATTTGTCCTTCTGATGCTAGAAGCTCTGATTGTCAGGTATCCGGTGTTCATTGACGCTGTCATTCAGTCAAATGGAGCTGGCTTCGTAGGTACTCATGGCTCCACAATGACCACCCTAGCCCGTCGAAGAGTGGAGTCGTGGCATGGTGGACCGACTCGAGTCGTCAAATGGGGCTCGCCGAACGCTGACGACCACTGATACAATCAGATCAGTGGAATGGAAGATGATCTTGCGCCGTAAATATTATTGGCTAGAATGGATCTTTATCGTTGCATTTATAGACTTATCATTCACATGGACACACCTCATGTACCAACCATTTATAATGCACATATTGTATGGAGCCCAGATGTGATTGACATACCTTAGTCAATGAGAATATCTTAAATGTAGAGACTTCTATCCTCGGATACCACGGCAGGTTGGAACTTTTTGTCGTTAAACTGCCTGACGATGCAGTGTACCTAACCTCTTGTACCCACTTGATAGCTTATCAAGGACCCTCGTCCAGTCAGGCCGCCGACAGAGTATATACACAGATGACTCAACCTATTCGTGCGGAAATAAGCAAATAGGTGGACAAGGAGACAGTAAGACACACTCAAGAGTCTAAAACGTCTGATCGATGGGTATGGAGCACCGCATCTTGACTAATTGAATAAGGGCCCTATTGACTGGCATAGGAATATTATATTGTTCCCCTAGCCTGACCAAGTAGCCGTTTAGGAAGTCGATTTCCGTTGGATTGTTCTTCCTTACGTCGGAGAGCATAGATGACATGTTGCCTCGTGTTACGTGTGTTACGCGCAGGACTTCGCGTTCAAGAGCATCTGCTCCCAGTTCTTTTGGAACACGCCCCACCGACATCTGGCTCTTATCCACGCCAGGAGCTAGAGAATCGAGCCATAATTGCGTGTCCGCTTCGATCTGTGCACAAAAAGCAGCAGGCAGCTTCTTCGCAGACACTGCGCATCATATTCTGTGACGACTCGTCCTTGAATAGACCGCCATTCCGGCAGCCTAGAAGGGCGGTAAGCGGATTCACGATGGCGTTCACTACGAGTTTCTTGCGCATCGCAAGCTGGACGTCTGCAACAGGACTCCACTTGCATCCAAGAGCATCGAGAGATTGTAACACGGCTACTGTATGTCGTAGGCTGCGGTACTGGTCGAATGAAGGGTCATCTGGACGTGTGATGTCGTCTAAAACAAGCGATCTCTCGTACAGCGGCTTGCTTTCATCCGCCATGGATGTTTCGAAATCGCGCTTGCGACTATCTGGGACAATTCCAAATGTGATGTCTCCAATTCCCGCGTGAACTACATGGAAGGCTGACTTGAGCCATGCCCCGTGGGTATTTGATGCCAAGATAAAGTGCGGTCTGCTTTCCGGGTTGCGGAATATTCGCTGGACGAGATCTTCATATAATCCCATGCCATTTTGCAAGAGCACGACGGTGCTACGACTGGTGAGGCGTGGAGCTAGATGTGACAGTGCAGGCGCTGTGCTGTGCGCTTTGGTCGTTATGAATAGTGCTTCAATAGGTTCTGTCCGTAAATCTCCATCACTGGGGGTGAATCCGGCACTCTCCTCCCTTGAAAGCTTGGGGTTGAAGCGCACCCCACCACCTGATCCGCTATGCTTGTCGAACACCTCGATATCGAAACCGTCTGTGGATTGTCGGACTCCTTGATTTTCAACTGTTATTTTCGCAGCTGCATTCTGTGGCGTCCACGCCTGCTTGGCAGTCTTTTGGATGAGAGTGACTGGGTGTGTGCGTGGAAGAACTGATCGTAAGTTATGTGCGAGGAGGCACCCAATGGGCCCGAGTCCGAGCACGTAGAAACGCATGTCACTGATACTATTCAATTCCTCAGGTGCCAGACTAGACATTCACGCTGACGGTAAAAGGTTCATGTGACATTCGTGATAAAATAAGGAAGGTCGGACGCACTCGACGGGGGAAGGAGAAGTTCGTGGTGTGAATGACTGCTACGAATATTAATGAGTGTGCGCATGCAACGTTGGTCCAACGACGAACGTCTAGAAGAACGTCTTCGAGTTCGTTGTCGTCGTCGCTTGCCACGTTAACGACAGGATAAATGTCGGGGAAACTTGCAAAGTTCTATTGAGTATAATTCCCGCAAGTCCACGTGCCAGGGTTAACGTTAATGTCGCGATGGCGGCCACGACTTGCACTCACAACCACGATTGTGAGCTTGAAGAGCATGGCACCCTAAATTATTATATCTGAGCCTCTTTTCTGGTCACGAGAACGCTGCATTTCCTGAAAAAGTACAATCTTCTATCACGAGGCGAAGTTTCGGACCGTTCAATAGAAATTTAAAGGTCTCTCAGCGATCGCATTGTTACTCTGATACTCCCACTCCATTTTGTGCATTTCACTGGTCATGGCCTCGATTGTTTTGAAGAGAACTCAACAGAAGGTCGGTGACATGCGATTTGTGTAGACCAAATGCTGATCGTATATACTCCATGAATTCGTAAAGATGCCCGTGGTTGGGTACGTACTGATTTTCGGTTGCATGCAGGCATTAACTTCAATTTGCCTGCAGCTTCGGGCTCTGGAAGGCAAGTCCACTGAAATTAATCTGAACACCTAAGCTGAAGTGCTGCTCAGGTAACCAAGTCCACGTGTGCTGATGTGAGTTTCAGATCTTTAAAAATGACTAGGCGTTCTTTTCCTGTTTTCTAGACCGTATACAATGCGATTAAAGCGGGATATCGTCTTCTTGATGGTGCCGGTGACTACGGAAACGAGAAGGAGGCAGGTGAGGGTGTGCGTCGAGCCATTGCGGACGGCCTCGTCAAGCGGGAGGACCTGTGTGAGTATTTCTCGTCCTTGAACCAGCTCACGAGTTGATTTGCTTTTCATGAATCAGTCATTACGTCCAAGGCAAGATACCTTCTCACATACGTTGGATTATAGCTTAGTGGATTGCTGTTTTATAGCTATGGAACACTTTCCATGCCCATGATCATGTCAGTCATTTTGAGTTATTTATAATACAGCTAATTTCTGACCGACGAATCAGGTCAAACAAATCACTAAGATGCAACTTGGCCTCTGGGGAATTGACTACTTCGACTTGTTCCTCGTCCACTTCCCCATCGCACTGAAATATGTCGATCCCAGCCACCGCTATCCCCCTGAGTGGTTCGGCGATGATGGCAAGGTCTATACCCGTAAGTCATCGGTTACGATGGGCCTATCTCAGATCGACATCATATCTCAGAAAACACCCCTATGCACGAGACTTGGAGTGCAATGGAGGAGCTCGTTGATGAAAAACTGACGAAAAATATTGGTCTGAGGTGATTATTGCGAATTAGGTTGTAATGCGTTTTTGTGAACACCCTCCAGTAACTGCCAGGGATCTTTAATCCTTGACGTTCTTCGGTATGCCAAGTACGAACCCCAGGTATTGCAGGTTGAGCTGCACCCATACCTTACCCAAGAAGCTCTCGTCAAACTCTGCAAGGTGTTCAGCATTGCCGTGACTGCCTACTCGTCGTTTGGGCCCCAATCTTATGTCGAACTTGGTGTTGACAAGGGTGCTCCTTCGCTCCTCAAGCACAACGTCACTTCCACTACGGCCAAGACGCACGGAAAGAGTGGGTGTACAATACCATTCATCTATGACGAAACCTGACGCAAGATCATTAACAGCCGAGGCTCAGGTTTTACTGCGTTGGGCTACGCAACGAGGGATTGCCGTCATTCCAAAGTCCAACGATCTTGGCAGATTGTCAGCAAACTTGGACTGCAACTCTTTCGACCTCTCGGAATCCGAGCTTGCAGCCTTGAGTGCACTGAATATTAACCTCAGGGTGCGCGTGCACTCATGATATTTGTATGACAATCGATCTAAATTCGCTCCACAGTTGAATGACCCCGCTGACATCGATGGTCGCTTGGCCATCTTCGCATAAAGGCGTGACGGATAGAAGTGTAGAACGAGTGTACAATGAATGAATACTACTGTCCAGAATACTCGAGAACTGAGAAGATGGATCTTATTGCATGCGCAGTGACCTTGTAGCTGTGCGGCCGCAGGGGCCGCAGCACCGTCGGAGTTTCAAAGCGGCTTTATCTCCTGATAGTTAGTAACATATTGCATTAGCGCCTTCCTTTCATCCCCCATGGCTACAATTGCACAGTTCAAGCTTTCGAAACAAGGCGGGCTCAATCGTCGCCTGACATTCCCTGCTCACCCCAGTTGGGCTGTTTTGTCCTCCAAGATCAATGAAACATTCGGTATTGCGACTGATAATATTGGGGTGTCCTACCTTGACCAAGATGGGGACGAAGTAACTTTCAGCTCTGAAGAGGAGTTGCAGGACTACTATAGTACCCTCGGTGACGCCAAATTCAAACTTATCAGACTTTCGGTGCAGGACCTTAGCTCCCTTAGGTCCACCAATGTAGCGCCCTCCCGCAACCATACCGCACCTCCACAGCACTTCCGGAACACATTCGGAGAACAGGATTCGCTGCCTTTCGTTTGGGAGGTCGATGACGAATGGCAGCGTCTCCCTGGTAGCCTGGGTAGTCTTTTCTTGTCCAGTGACTCTCCGGAGAGTCCACACGCGTTCGTGGAGGTTCTCGAGAGTGACGTCAGTGTCTCCAAGAAGTCTGACAAAGCAGACGAAGATTCTGCCATTGGAGACACTACCCGCTCAGACGGGACGTTTACTATGCCTACTTTTCGTACAGACAAGGGCAAGTCGCGCGTAGCGATGCAACCTACAGTTGAAGACGATGCTTCGTCCACCGATTCGGTTTTCGGCGACGATGCGCCACCGCAGCCGCAGGCCCGTGTTTATGACTCCGATGAAGCTTCCACATTCGGCGGTAATGTCAAGTCTCCTGTCTCGGTCAATGGGACAGTAACTCCCGCTCAGGCTCAGAGCACTCCTGTCATTTCTGAGCAGGTTCTGCCTGAGACTGTGCTGAAATCCACCGAAGATTCTAATATTGTTGACGACCCTACCCTCCCCACTTTGGGTAGCACAAGGGCATCATCTCTCACTCATGACGTAGCCGCCTTCTTGAAGACTGTTTCCGGTATTATTTCCTCTCACCCAGAATTATCAGAGGGTCTTCATAACATCGTTTCCAATGCCACAAATGGGACATACTGGACTGCGCATCGCGATGCACTCTCTCGCGCTGCCGAGCATATTCAACAAGAAACTGGCAGGACCGTGGAAGAGATTCAAAATGCGGAAGAGGAGGCTAGCGCCAGGGTTGCAGACGCCCTTGGCGGAATTTTCCGTGTCTTCGGCGAAGCCATCCAAACTGCTAGGACAACAACTGAGCCATTCCAGTCACCCGCCGCTCAAGATGTACCCACAGCTCCAGAATCTACACCTGAGCCCCAGTGCTCCCGTCCTCGCGAATTTATTCCATATCCAGGACCTCCTCCTCCAGGTCATTTCCCGCCTCATCCTCATCATCGCTGGGGCCCTCCTCCGCCGCCGCCGCCTGGTCGCCGTCATGGGTGGCCCCGCCCCCCTCCGCCCTTTTGGGGTCTTTCAGGCGGGCGCCAGGAGGAGGTTGGTCCACATGTAGATCATCACAATGCAATCCGTGCAAGGATGAGCGACATCCGCACTACGTTGGCGGAGGCACGCAACCGGCGTTTGGGTTTAGGGCTAGCCACACCAGCCAACCCGCCTCCCACTTCTAACGCACCCCCTGCGCCACCTGCACCTGTTGTACCTCCCGTACTACAGGGTGGATCATCTGACTCCAGCATATTCAGGAGCACTTTACCCACCCAAGAGGAGCTCAGGGCTGATGTTGAACGCGCCAAAGCCGACTATAAGATGCGCAAGGAGAGGTATCGTCAGGTTAAGGCCGGCAGAAAATTGGCAGAGCAACGCGAACAAGTACAGGAATCCAGTGGAAGGTATTTCGGTTCCCTTCGTAGTGATCAGGAGGATATTAACTTCCATGTAGCAATGATGTTTCCGGGCTACCTGCCGCTTTCGATATGACGGAGCCCAACGTCAGTGGCGCAGATACATCTGTGTCTCAAGGGCCTCCTGCGGCAACCCCAGTCCACGAGCAGGTGACAGTACCCCCATCCCCTACCCCTGCAGCCGCGGCTGTGCCCTCTCAGCCTGTCACACCTACTATGCCCCAGGTTCATATCGTAAGCAATGCTAGGGGCGTGTACCCCCAACTCGAGATGTTCAGCGTCCCTAGGCGTAGCCACACCATTGGACACACTGCACGCCGTGGCCTCGAGGACCGTTCCAGGCAGCGCATCATGAGGAAATTGTCAGAGGTACGCTCCTTATTATTTTCTTTCTCTTTAATATCTCACGAAGGGTTTTGGTAGATGGGTTTTACTGAGGGCACGTATCCGAAACTGAATACCAAGGTGTTGGAGCAGATGGTCGCCAATCCTCCCACTACCAAAGACATCGAAGATGATATTGTTACCAACTTGATTGAGGAGCTTATTCCTTCCACTTTTACACCTCGGGCCAGCAGCTCCAGGGAACCCATCCCTGGCGCTTGGGCCTAGATGTGTTGTTGCACGATGTATGATGCAGATTTTTGACTGTATTCTGGGCTTTTAGTCTGACTTTCTGACTGTTGTATTATAAGTTCTTGTATTCTGATTATTTATGTCAAAGTTATGTGATTGGTACAGTACTGTAAATTCAATACGTTTGTGACTATTATCTCTTGATGTCCTCGGAGGCCATGAATATTCTTGGGTTTTGTGACTTGATCAAAAACAATCATTGTCTTCCGGTCGGATCTTACAGGCACGTTATAGTCCGGAGAAATTGATGATCATAAGTAAATCACCCATTATCCCCAAAATTCACCATATGTCCATGCAGGCGCCCGGCGAATCTATGACGTTGCAAACGTTTCGGATAATAGCGAGCCGCTGAGTGTTCGTGATAACGCATATAGGGGGTATCCGTGAACAGAGGAACACTAGGCTGCACCTCGTGCACCATGTTCAAAGACCGCGATGAAACAAACCATCGACTTGCGGGGGCTTTCGAAGAACATTGGCGAGCTGATCACGGATGTCACAAAGGCAAATACAGTCATAAAACTCAATACTGTAGCCAATCATGTCAATCCCGAGATACGAAACTGAAGTAAACTGGTATTTTCAAAGAAAACTTGTATAAGAATCTGTGAATAAGAGCATGGTTTTCGAGGAAACAAGCATAAGTTACCTGATATTGCGGACGTCACGGAAGCAAATTTTGCCGTCGACGGAACTGATTTCCGAAGTTGTTGCTTTGTGTCTCGTCACTTTTCAGGAGATGGAAAGTGCTAGATTTTTTTTTCCATTTCCTGAAGCACAAAGCAAGGTTGTCAACAACATCAACAATCTCAGTCATTGCTTCCGTCAATGGCAAAATTTGCTTCCGTGAAACAATTCACGTCCGCAATATCAGGTGACCCATACACGCACCTACATTGCTTTGTGCTAGGTTTTTTTCTCCCTTGCTAACTAGAATGAATGTGTCAATAACGAACGCGCCGTGGTGGAACGTTCCGTGACGAGCACGCGCCATTTCCCCTTTCTGTGATCACGGGCACCTATGGAAGAGCGGCTTTGCCCATAACATTGTGTCAACCTGCTATGTTATGGACGTCCCCAGTGGAAACTTGCGAACGTACGAATCTCATCCCTTTATTATCGTGGTACTTTCAACGAATATAGGTTGCGTTTTCCTGGCATTCAACACGCGTTGCGCTCTTTGAAACGCGCTGCATGACCGTCTTTGCCGGGCAAGTGCAGCCCTTTCCAAGCTCTTTCTCTTGGTAGTGGGCTTGTAGACTGAAAGGTGTAATCCGCTGCTTTCCCAGCAACAAATAAAGTGATTTTCGAGCGCCCACAAGGACAAACAACACGCTTTGCCTGTGAAACAGGCCACCAACCAAGTCACATATCGATTGCCAATGATACCAGAGAATCGACGTGCCACTGTGGACCGTATAAAACCACACCGTCTGCGTCTCCTCGTTCTTCAACCGCTACATTATCAGAAACTAAAATCGTTACTCTGCTCGGTTTCTCTCAATCCTTTATCCATCCCAACTGTCTTAATCCGCACTTCATCATGTCATTTAACGCCAAACCAACCGAAAAGACAGCTGACGCCGTTATGTCAGACTTCAATCCGGCTCGACCCGCTCCAATGGTGCGTAACTTCATCGTCTTTCTGTGATTTACTTACGAGGTGTGCAAGCAGCATCCTGTGCTTGATGCCGTCGAAATGCATATGACGGTGCCTCTGAACCGGTGGCCTAAATATGCCATCACGGGGACAGCAGATTACAAGAGACGGCAGGAATTTCTCATGAGAGACCATTTGAAGAAGCTTCCTCCGCCTGGAACATTAGACACGTCTGCCAAGGATTTGTTGCTGTCTACAATGTTCACGCACAAGATGACGCAAATACAGCACATCATACAGCGTCAGGGCTCGGCCGCGAATGATGATCCCCGTTACACTTACCTTTATGACGACATGCGTTTCAAACGTGACATCTTTTATTGGCGCAATTTTCGTATGAATGACTTGCCACCCGAAATCATTACGCACATCTTCCGTATCGCTGCTTGGTCAACCAGTACCCCAGCTGAAGGCACGCACATTCGCCTATTGCTCACTTCGGTGTGCCCCAAATGGCGCAGGTTGATGATCGAAGACTGCACCCTTTGGAGTGCCATCTGGTTCCGAGATCCTCCTCCGTATGAACGGTCGCTGGAGTGGTTTAAGAGGGCAGGTGGTGCACCGTTGGACATCCGCATCAACGAACACGATGCCGACTGGAAGTCCAAAGATGATGATTGGAGGTACAAAGAGGACGACCATCGGTTTACTACCGAACAGATGGAAGAGCTCATGGACAAACTCTTTGTCAAAGTCTCTCAGATTCGCATGCTTGTGCTTGTTGTCGACAACTGGCCCCCTGCACTCGTAGTTTTGGACAAGCTGCAGGAAGCAGCTTATGCTGGGAAGGCTATCAACATGGAACGTTTAGAAATTCATAGGATGGGACAACCTTTTGTATGGCTCGGGCCAGGGCGTACACCTGCTGTGCTTTTCGGTGGCCAGACTCGAACCTTGAAATATCTCTGCCTCTCCGGCGTTCACATTGACTGGAACGCGACTCCCCTTTGCAACCTGTCTACTATCGACCTCAGGAAAATCGCAATGAATGTTGCGCCAACATTGAATCGCTTTCGCGAGGTTCTCCTTGCTTGCCCTCGCTTGCAGAAGTTGTCTTTGGATGGCGCAGGCCCGCAACCCAGCGCTAGAAAGTCCGATCACATTCCAATTGACCTTCCCCACCTGAAGGTTCTCGTTATAGGCGGCTTCAGCATGTTGTACTCGTGCTACATTTTATCTCAGTTCAAGGCACCCAACATTCGCGACCTGACGTTAATGAATCTGACAGGCGAAGATTATACAACAATGATCGCTGCCATAACTGGTCGGTATAGGGAGCTACGACTCCTGACGCTCTACACGGTCAACATAAGTCCCACAGAGGGGGGTACGAAGGCGATGGTGAAGTTCCTATACGCGATGCCTTACCTGAGCTATCTACGAATCGCCTCCATGAAGTGGCATGTCATAGATGCATTCAACGAAGACCCTCGAGAATATGGACTTGGGAGGGACACAGTCACTCAGTCGTTCCCGCAGAACCGTCTAGTTCTGTGTCCGAAACTTCAGACGATAGAATTCCAGCAATTGTCTGGAACGAAGATAGCAGAGTGGGCGGCTAAGAGGAAGGAGCTAGGCGCCCCGCTGAGGAGGGCCTATGTGAATTCTCCATACGTCAGTAAGGTAACTACGGATGAAGCGGAAATGATCCAACAGGTCGTGGGCCTGTTCATCGCGCCTCTGGGGTCCACTACCCCCGAGGAGAGGGCGTTGGCGACTTGCGACCGTTATGGAGAGACGATCTAGAGAGGAGAATCCATACTTATTGGAATGACATATTCTATAACGACATACATAGGAAACATCTGTATACCATAGTTTACCAATTACTGCATTACTTACTACCGCAATTTATCACATCTCATCAATCATTCGTGTAGTTCGCCAAAGTCATCGTTTGAGCCACACGTGACTTGAGTTTTTCAGGTCACGTGGTGGCGTACCGTGTCGCGTAAACGCGTGTTGAATTAACAACAGGCTAAACCTTATGACCTACTTCACACCGTCACCACCACCAGCACACAGCAAACGTATGTGCTAAGTACATAGTCATTCTTTGTATCACCATGCCCCCGCTCCAGCGCTTTTCATCCTCCTCAACGATCTCGACTGTAACTCATTCAGACACGTCTATTGCTGATATGTCGGAATCAAACCCTCCTGCTAGTACACCTGTACCCTATATCAGGCGACGCAACACCCCCCAGCAACTCAAGGCTCTCCAGCAACTGCTCGAACTGACTCCCCATCCAACTCGGGAGCAGCGTCTCGCTTTGGCTGCAGAGCTCGGCATGTAGGTTGATACGATACGAGTAGTAATACACTTTGAACTGACCTGTACATCAGGGAGCTCAAGTCTGTGACAAACTGGTTCCAAAACAGACGCCAGACAGAGAAGAGAAAATCCCTCATCTGGAATGAGAATAATCCTCCAAAAATTCACGCACCTCCGAGTCAATCCCGTCGTCTGAAACAGCGCCATCCCAACAAATCAATATCTTCCTTCTCTGTTTCGCTTGACAAAATCGCTCAGTTGTCTGAGAGACCCTCGTCACCGTCATTACTACTATCCGCCAATCGGGCACCTCTCACTCCTTTCACTCCACGGACTACTAACGTCCGTGTCCAATCATCTCCAAGTCCCTCGGAGTTATGGAAATACATTCCATCATCCCCCGCTGTTTCGCAGTCCTCCCCAGGTGTCGAGGAAGCTAGACTGGCTGGCCTTCCCTCGCGGTCGAAGACCTGGCGTTCGTTAGAATGGGCCTGTCTCAAAGCGAGGCGAGACAGGCGGGTTGACGATGAAGAAGAGGAAGACGGCCTCCCTTGTCTCCCCTCTTTGAGTCACGGTGGTGGCTCAGATAATTGGCTGCATGAAGCCCTCACCCCTGATTCTAGCGTCCAAAGCATCAACCTCTCCCCCCAGAGCAATTCTTCCTCGCTCTTCGGTGGAGAGGAAAATAACAAGGGCCTGTGTTCTGACTTGAGCAAACCTCGCCAATCAGAGGATGTCGAAGCCGCCTTGACGCTCCTTGGTTTTATGGCGCGTCGTTAACATTTCACCATCAGTAATTCTATACCTTTCTCCTCGTGTGCAATACCTGCCTACCAAGAACCTGTTGTTGTATTCCAGTCTTTATTCGGTTTTTATTTGATACCTACGGAATTTTTGCTTTACCACATCATACCTTAGCATTCATGGCATGTATAGAATGATCCTTATTCATTGTTGCGCCCATTTTTTTTCCAGTCGTTGGCCATAGAATGAAACGCTTTCCAGTCCAAAATTCTAAATGGGTCGTTTGATTTTTGTCCACGTGATCACGACGCGTTGGACTTGTTAGCCGCCAGGTCCTGTCGCTTTTACACATTTCTTTGGACCATCATTCTACTCTCGCATCTTCCTTCACAGCCTATCTTACTTGCAATAATACACATATCTATGACATCTACTACCCGGGCCACTCGTTCAACGCGACGATCCATGACCCCGACTCCTAAGCAACACAAAGAAAACATGATACCCACTCCGCAGCCCGATGTCAGTCAGCCATCCCCAGAAGTACGGATCGATTCTTCGAAGAAGAGGCATCGCATGTCATCCACACAGCTGATGTGTCTGGAATCGCTCTATCAAAAAGACACCCATCCGTCAAGACACAGGAAGAACCAACTTGCAGGCGAGCTTGGCATGTAGGAGGCTGTCAGAAAACTGTCTCGCCACGCAGGCTACTCATCATGGTAAACAGGGACTACAAAACCATCACGATCTGGTTTCAGAACAAGCGCCAAATCGCAAAACGTAGCAAACCGAGCATGCCTTGCTTACCGTTTCAGATACGGAACGCCGTTTTCCAAACTCCGGATCACCAGCTTCCTGTGCAATCTCTATCAGTGACTCCGGTGTGTCTCTTCGCCGTCGGTAAACGATACTCTACAGCCTGTGATTCTGCCATATGATTGTTCTGAGAAGTTATGCATAACACCATCCTCGCAAGAACAAGCAAGCGACGTCAACGATCTACCGAATAAACCACTGCAGGTCGAACCTCTCTTGGACTCCTTGGATTCATTGATGTCTTCGAAATCACCCAGGCTTTGCACAAGAAAGATCAAGCACAACTGACAGTGGGAAGTAAGACCAGCGTCCAGGAATTATGGCAACACCTCCCTTCATCACCAACAGCTCCAAGTTCAGTGTCCGACAGAGGAAGTGAAGTTCGTAGCCCTACCCGCGATGAAAGGATGCACGATGTAACAAGAGAGGCCTGACACTCGAGTGGGCTTGCGACAGACAGACGAAACGCAGACGGGCAGGAAGAGACAATGGTAGCGGCGCCGACAGCTTGAGCAGGCTCTGGCCGCCGTTTGGGTTATCAAATTCACGCACCAGTTCAGCACTTTCGTTACTCTCATTGGTCGCGGAAAAGGTCAGCGTGTCTTTGCCCGTCAGTCCCGCCCCTTCACAGGACGTAATGCACGGAGCTTCCCTCCTGTTGAGCCTCAAGCATTCCTTGAGAGGACGCGACACTGGGAAGAAGCAGGTGTAATACTAGCTGAGAAGGCTTTAATTTTTATGACACGAGCATGAAATGACACACAACATAACATCTCTTATATCGACAACAGTATGGAAACTTGGCTACATTGGCAACATGCAAAGCGTGAGGGTACTGGCGATGCGAAGGAGCGTTAAAATGCAACAACGGCTTAAAAAATAAAATGTGATGGGCTGAAACAACAATCTCAATGAGAAATCCACACGACTAGATGAATTACACCTTGTGCTCAATAATAGATATTTTATATTCAAGCTAGAGAATGTCTACTTCTTTTTTTGCCAGTTTTGGCGGGGACGGACGGCGTGGAAGCTTGCTTTTTAGAGGATGCATTAGGGTTCGGTTTTTGGGAGGCAACTGTTCGGGGTGCAGGTTTTGCATGATGGGAGGATGGAGTAGTTGGGAGTGTCAATGCGACTGGACGGGTGTCGGAATGGAACGGGTAATCAGGTAGACCTTTGTATAAATCTGTTGAGTAACCGTTTACAAGAGATGAGAACCATTTACCTGTGATGTCCTTGAAAAATGGTATAAATGTGTCAAGAATGTCATCATTCGATGCTTTGCCCATCTCTATAAAAGCGGGTTCTTCGGTCTCCATAGTTTCAGCGGCCATTTCATCAGCAACTGCCCTGGATGCCACTCTGATGCTCTTCGTCCACGTTTTCCTTCAGCCGCAGCTTGAGGAAGCCGTTAATTAACGGCTCGAACAGATTTTCCATCGGCGGCATGAGGTAAGCAGGGGCATCAAAGACACTTGCCGTCTCACTGCTTTTCCAGGAAGGGAGGTATCGATTGTCGACGAGACAGCATTGTGAGAGATGTCGGTAAGAGCCGGTACACCAAACATCTCTTCGAAGAGAGACCGCTTGGGTACCGCCAGCCCTTTCTGGAGTGCCTTCGTTGACGAACTTGTCTCATCGGCTACTGCTGGTGTACGTGCCCTAGAAGCACGACGCCGAAAGCATGCGTAATTCCCACAAGGGAAAACATCCGACTGCGAAGCGAAGCGACTTGGAGCAGGGTACCAAACTAAATTTCGTATCCCGAACGGTAACGTTTGTGAAAGCAGGGGAGTCGACGACGAAATGGAGTAAACCATGAGCCCATTAGTCGTGTCTGATGGTGAGCGATGAATCGTTGCGAAGGTATCTTGGTAAGGATGAGGTACAAGAGTGACATAAGGGTGGATGTGCCGACGATGCCAACGCACTGTGGTATGTTCAATTCGATGTAAATCATCAATCAAACGATGAGACGCACCAGAGCGATTAATAATATCACAGACAACAAGATTGGGGCTGCCAAGAACTGCAATATACTGGCCATGATGCCCAATGAAGTGTATGGACGAGATTTTTGGGCATTCCGAACACACTATTGTCAAGTGAAGTGCATTCGAGCTTGAATCGTACAATGCCACAGAGGCGTCGAGCGCAACAGCCAGAAGAGAGCCATCCGGAGACCAAGCTGAGCCTCTGGGCATCTCCAGACGGAAACCAAAAGACGATCTTGAGGTCCAGGAAACTAAGAAGCGGTCACAAACTGCAAGTTCGCATGAACATCTGCACATACCTTCTACATTACCCTTCTTATCCTTCGTACTCCGTATTCTCCAAGTTTTGACGTTTCTATCCTCACCAGTGGTCACCAACTGGATGTCATCCGAAGGACTAAAAGATATGGATGTGACCTTGTTCAAGCCATGTGGCCGGTCTACTCTGGTATTCAATATCCAAAAGCAGACTTCTTGTCCCACCACCATATCTTGAGGTATATCTCGCCACGGAATGACTCATCTCCTTCCCGCCGGTCGATAGTCGCCATCCACTCTCCCGATGGCGAGATTATCACGCGTTCTACTCGTGAGGGTTCTAACATCTTTTCTTCTTGTCTTGACACTCGATTCGAAGGCGACACCTCCAGCTCTGCGATGAGCATGGCTGACGAAGGAGAGTAGGTTTGTAGTGAAGAAGGATGGGAAGAGGGAAGAACGAGTGTCGATGATAACGAGTGAACTGCAAGTGGTGTAGCAGAGGACTGAGGACGCCCAGGCACTTGATGTGACGGAGTCTGAGTTTACAAGGTAATTAAGTAGGTTCATATGAGATATAAAAGGGACGTACCTAGTTTTATGCGAGAAAAAACTCGCGATAGCTTGAGCGTGGCAGAACTGACGAATGCAAAGCTTGCGTCCGCCAGCCCAAGAAGGTACTCTTCCTCAGCAGCAGAACCGCGTGAGACCACAACACTTTTGATGGGGGAGCCAACTCGGGGCACGAACTCTTTCTTTCCAGAGTACAACTGCCATATGACCAGAACAGCTTCTTCACCACCAGATAGCAAATATGCTCCATTCGTCGTGAACGCAACAGATGAAACTGCATGGGCGTGCCAATGAAGCTCAGATGTTTGCGATCGCTTTTCTACGTTAGCAACTGCTGGCCTGCCCAGGTTCAAGCAGTACCATAATCGCACGACACCCTTCGCGTCACCCGTCGCAAAATAGTCCTCTAATGGATGGACTGCCAAACATGTCAATGCATCTGGTGAAACGTATTTTGTAAATCCAGACTTCAGTGCAGAAACTTGTGCAACGTAGGCCTTGTGACCAGCGACCGCAATCAGCCATTCACCACTTGCAGATACAGCAAGTCCAGCCGTATATCTGGTCTTGCCAACTGGTGTAATCTGAGATGACTTGTGCCATTTCGCACCTGAAGCAGGATTTTGAGGCTTGAGCGACACACGTAAGATGACGCAGCTCTCTTCGGAAGGAGCCTTTGCAGACCGGTTTGGTTTTGGTTGCTCTGCACCATGAATGAAAAACTAGCCATACATTACAGACCATAGCACTCACCGTCACCATCACCGTTTCCCTTCTTCGTTTTTGCAGTGGCAACAAAAACGTAATCCTTGATCTTTTCATGCCCGCACACGTGATGGATAGGCTGTTCGAGATTGATCGTGTGCAACAATATTCCCTCGAGAAAATCCCAGACTTTGATAGTGCCATCCAGAGATGCGGTGATGAGCTGAAATGCATTATGTGCACTGAGTATGGCAGATGTGATGATATCCTGGTGACCATCATCCTGTGGCCCCGGTAATGTAGAAACAACCTTGCCAGATGATGTAGAATGTATTTTGATTCTTTCCCCGACGATAGAAAAAAAGTGGCTGATCATGATAAACAGATTGATTAGATCGCAAACGTTACATATCCATGAAATCCACGCACCTCCTGTCCTTCGTGAATATTGGTGGATGTGAATTGGTAGCTTCGAATCAGTCAGGGATGTCCATGTCAGAGGTTTCAGTGGCTCTGATTGTGGCATCTCGCTTTCGGGTTCTTCATTCGCATTCCCCCTCTCTTGCTCTCCCTGCTTCTTCATCCCCTGCACGCCTTCCTTAACTTTAGCCTTCTCTTTCGTTTTGCTCTTCCTGGTTTTCTTCTTCACCGGGGGTAGGTGGACTTGTTGATTCTGCGGGACTTGGTGGAAGTGGGACATCCTTTGGTAGACGGGGAACGAAAGGAGTGTGATTTATGACCTTGGCCGCGGCCATGAGCGTTCTGAGATTTCAAGCGATCGCGAAACATTCACAGGACTTTGCAAAAAATGTCACCGCCACTTCGGCGGCGTTTGCCGGTATATGTCCAGAAAAGGAAATTAATCGGGACTTTACTTTCAATCAAAATAATCTTCATCCCGAACCATTATCATTATAGCAGAACACGGTGT
This sequence comes from Suillus subaureus, assembly GCF_016647635.1. Classification (NCBI taxonomy): domain Eukaryota; kingdom Fungi; phylum Basidiomycota; class Agaricomycetes; order Boletales; family Suillaceae; genus Suillus; species Suillus subaureus. Next base: position 496,550 of record NW_024538580.1, on the reverse strand, counting down.
CCTACAAACATCGTAAACATATTGCTACAAGAACATCATTTTAAGCTCATATGTGCAGCGGATAAACCTTGAGAGAGTCAACGCTCCAAGAGGAAAACACATAAATACCAAAGCAATAAGCAATTAACACGAATGAGAATGGAAACATCAGCCCAGCAGGAAGCAGTGAAATCACTGTACATCCTTGTAACCCGCGAGTATTCGCACAGACCGGCAAGGTGTGCACAGGTCCTCTTCAGAGGCAAACTGTCGCGCTTCAAGCATAGCCCGATAGAGTCTCTCCTCCTCCACAAGCTCTGCCTTCGACATTGCCTCCCGCGGAGGAACGGACCACCCCAGCTCAGCAAGTGAGCACCACAAAGATATTCGCGCCTGCATATCGCTACGCGACTGGTTCAGCAATTATGAACATGCAGCGGAGAAAGTGGTACTCACCGCTTATAGCGGTCTATCAGTATCTCGAATTTCGTCCGACTCTCCAGTTCGGACAGCTCCTCATCGGTGTCCCACCCCCACTCCATTAATTGCCCTGTCCGATTTCTCGTGCGATCCAGGAGCTCCTCGTACATAGCCTCTTGGCATGCTAGTACACTCTGATACGACCAGTATAATTGCATAGCGAGCGAACGTTCGCTAAGCTTGTCGATCTCGTCGAGAGGAATCAGGGACTGTGAAGCTGCAATGCCCATAGATGTACTCTCAGCCGCTGAACTATCAACTATATAAAGTGGTTTTTTTATGACATGAGCTGTTTCTGTTTCAGAGCTCAAGGTGTTGGCCGTATCGCACGAGAGCGCTGGTGAATGTGGCGAGCAATTTGCAGGATTCGTTGTTGGGCATGAGAGCGTAGAACCCTCCATATTACTGAATAACGATGATTCCCCTGACGAGGCTGATTTACTCGTAGCAGAGGAGTGAGTAGACGAGAATGAAACGGCGACAGGACGAGGCGTGGGGGGCGCGTGAGGTTGTGAGGTGGTTTCAGATCTGTCTGAGGATAACGAAGCTTCCATAAGAAGCGCATTTGGTGGCAATGGTTGTGGTAATGGTTGTAAAGGGGGTAATGCAGGCATGCGGAAATGGACAATAGGCGCAGATATTACTCGACGGAAATTCGAGGTGAAATATATTGGGAGAATAGCTGATGCGCGTCAGATGCAAATGATATCACACATACAGTGAAACATACCTGTTGGTCGTAAGTTGATAAATCGGTTCTCAAATACAGCGTAATACAAGCTTTCGAGTAGTACATGGTCATGAGGTAGGGGTGGGATGTCTGGTTGTGACGAGGGTGGTTTGTCACTGCGATGATGCGAGCCGTTGGGATAGTGAACAGAATCTGAACGCTTATTGCGTGTTCGCAAAGGTGCCGTGAACCAGGTAGGCAGCGTGGGGAATAGGATATCTGGGAATGGTCAGTAGGGAAACTATGAATGCAACATAATGATGTACCATGTTCGAGGACTTCGACAACCCCGCCTGGTCGTAGGACACGGTTCACTTCCTTGGGACACAATCAAGATATAGTTGCAAAAGAGGGGAACAATCTCACCTCAAAGAGAACACCCCACTGGAACCAGCATATTCAGCATGTGTTCATTGATACATGATGAGTAAAATTAACATACCTTGTTCTCAGGAATACCCCGACCTAAGCCGTGCATGTGAACATGATCGAATTCGTCATCGTCAAACGGGAGTTTCGTTGTCAGACTCATCAAGGGATTCCTTAGACCCATTTACACGTTGATTCAAACGTATTACTCACAAGTTCCCGTGAACCCACGAGACGCGGCTCGCAATATCAGGCTCCAGTAATGATAACGGAACTTGTACATCCACAAGATCAAACCCAACCTTTGTGGCGTTTGTAAACTCCATTCGGGAATCAGGAATGGAGGTACTTACGAATTCGCATTCTGGCCATTCCTTCGCAGCATCGAGTATCCACGTCCCCCCCTATGAAACACACAAACACTGTCACGTAACTGAAAGAAGGTGTGATGTAAGATGTGACTCACCCCGCAGCCAAGATCGAGAGAGCGTTTTGGAAAGATGTGATCTGGAAATTGGACGACTGAAACTGATTTCTTGACGTGCATGACGAAGCTGTGGTCCAGGTTTTCCCTATAACGGGCTCAACCGCCGGTCAGGCACACAGTAGCAAGACCAACTCACAGCTCTAGGACTTGTCTATCATAACTTAGAGGATATGGGGCTTTTTCTGGGTCATAAGAATGATGACGGTGATCATGTTTATTGAGAAAGTCCCTGTTTCGAGGGACACGCCTGCCACTGGTAGAATCAGATGCCATTGTTGTGGCTGTGCTTGGACGTGGTGGGGGCATGGAAGGAGCAACAAAGAGAGAGCTGCTCATATTCCTGAAATAAATTCTAGGCCCTGGCAGGGATCGTGAGTTGAGTGTTCTAGAAGACGGAACGTGTGTTTAAGAAGGGCTATAATATTATTGCGAGGGACCGAGAGCGACTCGGCGTGGGACAGACTGTAATATTGAATCTAACGTTAGTGGCCAGGGAACGTCAGACTGACCTTCCTCCTTATAGTCGTCAAACCTTTAACAAGCGGTGTTCGAGCTGGCAAATCATTCTGATAGTTGATATCATCTGATACACGCTCGTCACAATCCCTGGATAACTTGATCGGCTATCTCTTCGATGCCGAATTACATCCGCGGACCCTCACACACCTACTTAAAAGGCCAATTTGAATCACTCATAATGACTAGAATGCAATTATAAAAAACATAAGCGAGGTACGATACGCCAGTGAAAGCTAGGTAGAAGGTATGCAGCTATCCAAGGTCCAACGAAGCCTTCCTAACACAATCAGTAACCGAGATCCTTCCTGAAGTGTGAAACCATGAAATCTCTTGACTTGACCAGCCAGGCAAACCAATCACCCAGGGTAAACCCTCCGAAGAACCCGAAGTAGCCCATGCCGCCTTTCTATAACAACCATGTCAGGGTCAAGCCACAATAACTCCCATGGCTTCTCACTCACCCTTCCATTCGTGATCACAATCATCTCAGGAGCACCAGCGTATTTCTTCGTCGGGGTGACTCCGTTTAAGAAGCCCACTACGTTCGTCACGACAACGGGAACATGCCACATGAGTTTGGCGACCTGCTTCTGCTCGGTCCATTCGATAATATCGCCTAAAGCGAAAATGGATGGATGATTGAGCAGTTGCATAGTTGGCTTAATCTTAACGAAGCCATGTCCGTTCAGAGCGTCTTCACCAAGGGAAGTTACGTAATCGGTGTTGGGGCGACCACCACGAGCAGATACCTACATATGTTGGTGAGCTGGGTAATATGCACATACAATAATGCGCGTACCACCAAGTCGGCGTCCGAAATGTGCTTTCCACTGCGAGTAGTGATGCCAACAACACCCGCTTCTGGAATGTCATCGATGTATTCGTTGAACATGAACTGCACACCGCGGACACGAAGGCGTTTCTCCAATCCCTTTCGGAGCGAGCTGCCGTAGGTAGCGTTGATGAGCTCATTACCACCGTGAACAATGGTAACCTTCTTTGTCTGTGTTGCGTAATTCGTCAGAACTGCAATGGCCTAACATAATTTAAAAAAACAAATTCACCGGGTAAAGATCCTTCACCTCACCAGCCAATTCTGATAAGTATTGTGCATTAGTGACGACACGATGATACCTGACGCGTACTCACCGATACCAACGGCACCTCCGCCAACGATCACAACGTGGTTTGCTTTAGCGAACTTGTGGCGCCATGCGGTGACAAATGGCAGGACATCATCCTCGTTCTCTGGGAGGCCAGATGGACCAGTCCATTTTGAACCAGTAGCCAAGATAAGGACTGCATAAGAGATACGTTCCCCGGTGGCAAGGACCACAGCACCCCCAGGAACGCCCGGCTGTGCCTCAATACTGGTCACAACACCGACTTTTGTCTCTCCATTGCCATTCGCGTAAATCCTGTCCAGCTTAACGAATGAGGTTTCTTCCAACTTGGACTCTGCGTCAACGACAAGACGGACGGTTGCAGGAAGGGAAACGGCGTAAGAGCGGGAGTTGATAAGAATGAGGTTGTATCTTTTCGCGTCTAATTTTTTGCTGAGCTGTTTAGCGACTTGGAACCCAGCGAATCCACCGCCAACAATGACAACGTTCTGTTCTGCCTTTCCGGACATTTCTAAGGATGAGGGGTGGTGATGGTGGTGGTGGAAGAAGGACGTCTATCGCTAAGGAACTGCGGGTTCTGATATGTGGTATCGGCATGATTCAAACGCGTTCTTTTATAATAATTGCTTCGGTGATGTTGTTTGAGATTCAGAAGTGCCCGAACCCGTCGCAAGAAGCAATTTCTGCCAAATAAGGCAATGGGTGTGCACGGTTGCGTCAGCATATTACGCGAAAAGCTTACATAGCCACAATGCAGGCTTATCCATGTCGTGCAATTCTCCAGAAATCCGGTGATTGTAACCCTTTGCAGACAAGTCCGCAGTGCGAATATTAACATTAATTGATAATCTGCGGGGCTACAGAGTGCCTTGAAAATTAGGTACGCCGTTCACTCGTGAGATTCCGAGGGAGGTTTTCGGCTTTGCCCAGAAAGGATCACTCAAAACGGCCAAACTACAAACTACTCTTAACTTTTTTCAGATGCGCAGGTCGGGTAAGCAACGCAAGGCTGAGCTGCAGCTCAAGCGCGCAGTCAAACGCGGTGATGTAGCCCCACCTGAGGCACAACCGCGCAGGAAGAATTTCAGGAGACCTCCGAAGCTTGGTCATTCACTTGGCGCAAGGCTTTTAGCAGATGACGCATCCAGGGCCGCAAGGAAGCTTCAATCACAGTTCGTGAAACTTGATCCTGACTTCCTAGAGACCACGAAGCACCTGGCTGCTACCTTGCCCTTGACAAGGCCTATATCTGCTGATGCGTGCGTCCTCGTTGCTGATCATGCACAGTCAGGCAGCGATCTCGTGATTGATCAGCTCAGTATCCCGAGGAGACCCAAGTGGAAATACACCATGTCAAAAGATGACGTAGATGCCAATGAGCAAGACTATTTTCGCAGATGGATAACTCAGACAGACGCCATCGTGGAGCGTTGGCATAATCAAATTAATCAGCCAGCTGCGTCGGGCACTGATCTAGGGTCGGCTGGCCCAAGTATCCCTGATGCCGCTGTTCAAGACAAAATGCCATGTGCTTCTACCCATTTCGAGCGCAATCTCGAGGTTTGGAGACAACTGTAAATACTGATTTTTTATGCAGCTGATTTTTGGGCTCACAAGTTAGTGTGCAGCTGGCGAGTAACAGAGATATCTCAAATACTTCTTTGTCTTTTGGACTCCAGATGTCCACCGCTCCACTTCCCATCTTCGCTCGAGTCCTATTTAGCCTCTCGAAAAGCGAAAGTCATTCTCGTTCTCACAAAAGTCGATATTGCAGGTCCAGAAAGAGCTGAGGCATGGACTGCATATCTTCAGAAACGGCACCCAGGACTACCCATCGTGCAAGTCGAGGCGTATCAGCAAAAAGTGGGCGAGCAAGGACGTCCAGTCTATGAATCACACCTCCCCCTTCCCTTCAGAGAACGTTTGGTTAATGCCATGCGACAAGTGCATGAAGAAATGTTAATACCCCCTGAACGAGTGCGCTCGGATGAGGCCAAGCTAAAGCGCTGGAATCCTCCAGTCAAGCGCGAGATAGATTGGAATGGCTTGCTGCATGCTCATGGCAAAAAAGTAGGGAGTATCGTTGGAGGTGCAGCTATGCCGAAGGGAAAGGGCAAAGAGGATACCGCAGACGATGCCCAAGAACCAGAACAGGAAGGCAGTGATAATGAAGGACAATTAGAATGGCAGGAGCCAGAATTTCTGACTGTCGGTTTGATTGGTACATCTTTCTTGTGCTTTTACACATTTGAAAATTAACAGCTCATCCCAGGTCAACCGAACGTTGGCAAGTCATCCCTTCTCAACGCGCTGTTCGGAATACATAAAGTTCGAGCATCGCGGACCCCCGGAAAGGTAAAGAAACAGTCCCAATCCGTAAGATACAGAACTTCGTCTTACATACTTAACTAGACAAAGCATTTTCAAACTCTTTTTTGGACCCCTGATGTCCGTCTCGTCGATTGTCCAGGGCTCGTGATGCCCGCCTTCACACCAATGGACACTCAAGTTCTCTGCGGAATATTACCCATATCCCGTGTCTCCGCCATCCCATTTTGCATTCACCAAATTGGGCAACTTCTCCCGCTCGAGACTATCCTCGGTCTCACACACCCTTCAGCAAACAGCACACCTGTCGAGGATAAGCGCACCTGGCGCGATGATAAGCAGCCTTCATTGAAAGACAACAAGATGCACTGGACAGCAACGGAGATCATGACCGCATATGCAAACAAGAAAGGCTGGGTTACCGCAAAGGCAGGCAGGCCAGATATCCACCGTGCAGGCAACGCCAGTGAGTATCCTTTGGATGAATTGATTTATTTCATATTTTTAACAATAATCATTGGTAGTGTTGAGACTCGTCGCAGAGGGCAAGATAGCATGGGCTTTCTGGCCTCCGGAAACCGACTTGACGACTGTTGGATCCAGTGGGGGCAACGGAATCTGGCTCTTACGCGATGCATATCAGCACGCCGAAGAACCAGATGAAGATGATGAGGAAGGATCAGGCGATGAAGCTGACGAGATCGAAAGTCCTGATGAAAGCAATGATGAAGATAAAGATGGAAATTCGACCGGTGAAGAAGAAGAACACCAGGATGCGGACTTCAAGTCTGTTACTGTTGGTCGCTTCGGTGTACTAGCGATAGATGATTGATTGAAGGTCGGTCATCAGACTGCATTCGACTATCTTGCTAGTGTTGTAACATCGTTGCGATGGATGATCAATAAGTACTAGCTGACCGTGTGCGGTTAGGCCATCACCCAGGCTCCGATTCAAACTATCTGAGGTGATCTACTAAGCTTAATATTGATGAGTGGAATCGGATGGACTGTTCGATACCATCACGGCGATCATGCGGAGTTCTCGTATCATACAATATTAGACACCACCGCGATGCAGCACATCAGGCTATGTCAAGGATCAAACAGCCTGCAACTTGAAAGTCCGCAACTTAGTGCTTATACTTGCTCAGATCAGATCGATTACCGCACAGTGCTGGAGTTGGCAACAAAATATTCGTCCTCGATCTGTCCTCGGCGTTCGAACACGGTAGCAGTGTTACACAAGCTTGTCTGTATTGAACTAAAATGTAACTGCGTGTTTTTGTCAGCGCCAGTGGCCGCCAATTGAGCATGCTCCCCTCATGGCTGAGCAAAAAGTCCAACAATCTGCAGGCTTCCAACCAACCAGATCACATATCTAAAACTTCCCATTCGACAGTGGAACTGACTGGAAATTCATCACAGTCTGCAATTCCCATCACAGACGACGATCACAACGATATTCACGAACACATCTGGGATCCCAGCACATACTCTGCTCCAACTGAACAGGACGCTCTCAAACTAAATACGTCAGCTACTAGTACTAGTACATCAAGCGACTTGAGGTCGCTGGGACATTCGACTGAGCCAGCAAGGTTTCTGACACCACATGATGACATTCTCGCCGAACTCCAGGGATACTTACCCTTGGGTGGTCCTCAGGCTGCAGAGCAGCAATCTCTACGACCGGATGCTCCCCTAGGATCTTCCCTCAATCTTGGCCCAAGCATTGTTGACAACTCGTTGTTCACCTCCGAATCATTGCCCAATCATGAGCCAGCCAAGGAGATTATGTATGAACCGTCCACCGGTCAGAGGTTATACGACTATGTACCGACGCCGGTGCGGTCGGGTACTGACGATGAACTGTGGTCCCATCTATCACATATCTTGGAGCTCCAGAGTGAAATTTCAAAGATGCATGTTGATATGGAGAATGTCGGCTTGCGGACTGCACGAGGTCATAATGGACCAGTTGTCCCTGAGCGCGGAGGAAAGGCAGGCACCACCAGGAGCGAGGCGGGAAAGGATAGGAGGAGAAGTGATACACTCGGAGAAGAGGAAGGTGATGATGAAAGTGATGAAGCGACCGAAGGAGAAGATTCGGATGACAACGACGAGGTATTTGGGAAGAGGAAACGAGAAGAACAATTCACAAGACTGGCGGAGCGGTTTGCGGAGAGAAAAGTTTCTATTGACGCCGTCATGAATAAGGTATATACGTCTTACTTTTCACTGTCCATGTCTGATCTTCCTACTTGTCCAGTTGGACAACCTTTCGAGCGCACTCAAGGCCTTCCATGCGCTACCCACTCCAGTACTTGATCTTACATGCTTCTCGCACCAGTACCATGTCTTCCAATGCTCCACTGGTAACCGATCGCACTACTGGTGTGGCCCCCGCAGGTACCTCGACGACATCAGCTCCCCCTCGTTTGTCAGTGCAACCGCTAGTAACGACGATTATAGATGACTCGCGGCACGTGGATAGCCCAGTGGGCATGCATCACACACAATCCATCCTCGATCGCAGTGTCGGGAAGAAGTAGCTTTCATTCTTTTCTGAGTGCATCATATTTTGGGAACAAGTTTTACAATACAAATAGCGTTGAGATACTTGGCACGCTGGCTATAACTAGCTTATTACATTAAATCACAAGTAGATGAAGAAAAAATATGAGCCTTCCAGGGAGAAAGCCTGCTTCCTCAGGAAAGAGACCAGTGCTGGATAGTATGAACATTCGACACCAAAGCTCTCATCATCAGTTCAGCCTCCGAGGAGAGCCAGCGCAGCCCTAAGTTCCTTTCTCGCTTGCTCAGCATCCTCGTAATCAAGTGAGGAGATAGCAAAGCGACAGTGCTTCTGTGCTTTGGCAATGATGGTGGGTGTAAGTTGAAAATCATTCAACGGTAAAGGGGCAGGAGCAGGGGCGGGAGCAGGAGGCGGGAGCGCCATGCGAGGAGGTGAAGAAGGTGCAAAAATTACGGGCATGGGTGGAGGAGGGATCCTGGGTGGAGGGGGGATCATAGGCGGGGGTACTGGAGATGAGGGTACAAACCCAAGCGGAAGTTCTTGAGAGGATATTGAAGGACCGCGAGCACGGGTTTGCGGTGGTGAGCCTCTCGGCGGGGAGATTGAGGGAAGGATGGTAGGATGCGGAGGAATGGGGGGCACATACTCTCTGGTTGTCGGTGTGTATATAATAGGCCGCTCTTTGGGTGGGGATGAGGACTCGAATACAGCTGGCCGAGACTCGCTAGCAAATGACGAGAATGGAACCTGACTAGGGGATGATCCGTTAAGTAACGGATCCCGGACTAGCTCTTCATCGCTAGTCGCGCCCTCCATGTCAGTGCTAACCCATGCCTGGCGGAGTTGACTCCCTCTGCCATTGAGAGGGGTTTCATGCCAGTTATTTGCCTGGTCCAAACTGACGCTACTGCTATCTTGAGCAAGATCAAATCCTGGAGTCGCTGTCGTACTCCAACGCCCAGGGCTCAGTGACTCATCATCATGGCGAGGGGGATGCAAGAGATTGGCACGAGTGATATCATCTGGACTCATCTTCGGAGATGGCGTCTGCCGATAATGCGACGTTTGAGGCGGAGGGGATTGACTCGTCGCTGAAGGAAAGGTCTTGCGATCTTCAGCTCGCGGAGGTAGCTCTGAAGCACCAGAAGTATCAGGGAGGGGTTCTAGGTCAAACTGAGACCCAGCAGGACCCGGTGTGGGCTTCCTGCCCTCCCTATATGCCTTTGCAATATCAGCTGCCTTCCATTTGGCATATTTAATCTTGCCATCTATCTGTGAGTGTACGTTAGACAAATGTCGTCAGACTGGATGACACCACAGCTTACCGTATCGGAGATATCTGCCGTTGGGAATACTTTCAAAACCTCGAAGAAATTTGCTGCGGCAAGAAACTTCTTCGCAGTTGATCTAGTTGAATGTGAGTCAAACCACCGGAAATTAAGATAGTAATAGTCAAATACCTTGTTGCATGACCTTCACGGTCTTCATCGTCGGCAATGCGGAAGATCTTTAGGGCAAAGTTCTCAACGAACGCTGCGCTCGCAGGCTCGCTATCTATGGTGTCATTTGGACCAATCTGAGCTTTCAAGCGCTCGAGTGCGTTCAGGAGATTTAGAAGCAGTGTGCGTGATGCAGCATCCTTCGCTTTCAAATTGATACCAAGCTGGGCTGCATAGTACGCGCCTATACACTTCCGTGAGCTATGTGATGTGCTCAGATGTAAATATTACCCGTACACCAGTATGCCACGACTGGTTGTTGATTGACCAGTTCCTCGGCGCGTTGGAGGTACGGCGCTATAGACTTGAGACCTGTCGATACTGGTGGTAGTCCAAGAGACATGATGACTACTGATCAAGGGGGAGTCTCGTGAGTGCTGCGGTGGATGAATGTATACAAGGGTAAGTTGGAGTCACGAGTGCCGAAATGCGAACGATTCAGATTTAAATTATAAGCCTAAGGGTTTTTATACCGATGATAGACAGGCAACCAAGCTGTTATTGGGTTTGTGAGAGGCCTCACGCCTGCAGCGAGGACAATGCGCAAAATTGAGCGCTGAGCTGTGTACAGTGACGTCTAAAGCCAAAGTTCAATTATTAGCTATACTCTCGGAACATCACAGCTTGACGTCAAATTGTGTCCTTGTTTGGTAGTATGAGCGTCTACCACTACTCTCTCTAGTTCCATCCATCATCCTTTCGGACTTAGTAACATCTACAGCAAAACATGGAGCTCCCTGGCTGCCAACACGTTGCAATCAAACCAAGTGCCAATTCGTCGTTACTTGCGTCACTTGGAAGCACGGCATCATTTTCACCACAGCATCAACCAGCCCAAACCAGAATCATATGACATGGCCTCGGAGCAACGGCTGCATCCCATCATTTTTAACGATAAGCCGCGAGGCAAAGGTGCTGATATATTGACGATATTCCTGCGAGGGGTCGGGTGTTGATTTTGCGGTGGTGCGAACCTAACCTTTTTTTCAAGAATCCCGTTGACAGCAGAACACCGCAACTTTCATGTGCCGATCTGCCAGTGGAGTACTGGCCTCCCCCTCTGCAGATAAGAGAGAAGAGGTTCATTATAGATCTGCGGTACCGTAGGGACGGACTTGTCACAGGCCTTGGAGTTTGTGCATGAGAACCAGAGCTCCACATCATTGCGGCTGACGGGTGATACCTACGTATTTCACATATTCCATCATGCAGACACTTATGTGTGAACAGGTCAATCACTGTGATTTTAGGTCTAGGTGGAAACCGCGCACTTCGGCGGATTTATCTTTGTTACATCACCCGAAGCACCCTTTTCGGAGCATGATACTAACCTCTCCATTTATGGTGCCATTTACTGTGATAATGAAGGAGCTGCGCCTAGCGCCAATTTCAAATGAGACTGGCGGTCAGAACTGAAGTGGTTCCAAAGCTGAGCATCGTGGTCCATATGGATTTGTGACTGTGTCTCTGCAGAAAACAGTCATTCGCAAATGCCAATGGGAAGCAAACACGAACCTCAAGGCGTCGATATCGCCCTTCGGTCACATACTTCGTCCCTCAAGCTTAAGGCAGTCACCAGTCGCTCAACTTTGAAACAGGATCGCGTGCCGTCCTCCAGCGCTGAAGCAGATAGCCAGATGGCCGTTCCAGCCCTGCGCTCAATGAGTGCTATGAGAGGTCTCCTCCTAGCAGAAGTCGGGGATTCGATGGTAGAGTTCGACGTGTACGGCAAGCCTGGGGAATCCGGGTACCGAGTTGGCCAACGCATAGCAACGGAGTCTCTCATGCCTCCAGGAAGCTCGAAATTTGTTCCACCACCCCGAAAAGTCCTTTCCGCCCCAGGCCCTGTTGTCGGAAGCATGGCCAGCCTAGCCACCAGCGCGACTCTTTTCAACGTCGACGTCACCCCCGTCCAGAGCGGCCCAGAAATCGAGGCCCTCCTCGGAAACTCGAATTCCGGACTAAAACCCAGTGCAACCGTCCACCCGCGCCCGGCATTACACAACGCAGATAGCAGTGGAGATCTTGGCACCGATTTCAAGCCCATTACGTTAGAAAAGGCAAAGTGGAGGTCACGTATAGAAGTGGACATCGTACTCGAGAACCACACTTGCGTGCAAGGCAGCTACCTCAAGGGGTCAGTCAAGATCCACATCAAAAAAGGCTCCAAGAAGGATGTACCATTGCTGCTTTCTCAGGGGAAAGTTAGGATCGTCGGATTTGAGTGCATACCACAAAAGGATAGCAGGTGCACGTTTTACAAATACTCAGCTCTTCTATCGGAAATTGCTCCATCGTGGAAAGGTCTCTTCAAATCACCACCTGATGACGATGGCTGGGCCGAAGCACAAGAGGGCATCCACGTCTTTCCGTTCGCGATGCTCCTTCCCCCAGATGGTGGCTGCGGCATGGCGAAAGGGGTTTTGAACATAAACTCCGGAGTGGCGATTAAATATATTGCTATGGCGTAAGTGCTGGAGCTTCTGTGTTCTATCACCCATCGGCTGATAACCGGTCAGAGAGATCAAAGTCAAGGACTCAGCAACATCCAAAGAATCCATCGCTCACTTCTACCGCGACTGTGAGGTATGGCCATGTCTAGACGTCGTCTCTACACTCGCTACAAACTCTCGCCCACTAGTCGCAGAGGTTGCAACTAGAGTGTTCATGGGTGGCCCAGGAAAAATCAGGCTGTCAGCCCATATCCACCGATTCTACTGGGTCGCTGGCCAAAGTTGCACCGTTCATTTTCGAGTGGTTAATGACTGCAAGAAATTGGTAAAAGGGGCCGCCATTGCGCTGATACGGACACTAACCGTGTTCAAACCGAAACCGCACTTGGATGTTGGGGATGCTGATCCGGATGCTTGTCAAACCTTGACAAAGGCAAAGTGGGTGACGGAAAGTGTCCTTGAGTTGGGACAGCGTTGTTCCAAGGGACATGCGAGCGCAAAAGGGTGGTGGACAGGTGTTGCTCCCGGTCAGACGAGCGAGTTCGACCACTCTTTGATATTACCAGTAAGATTTATTTCTGGCTGTATTGTGGTAATTGACCATGATTACTTTTGTAGCCTGACGTTCACTCTATTGCCCGAACGCGACTGCTGGAGGTTGAGTACACGCTTCGCATAAGTGTAGGCATCGGAAGATGTTTCTCGGACGTACATGTCATCCTGCCAATTCGAATCGTCAACTTTCTTTCGCTCGACCCTCCACCTACGGCGCCACTCCACACTCGAAGCAGGCAACGACCCCTGCCAGACTTTGGAAAGCGCGAACCGTGGTACCGAAAGTCGCGTGCTATAAGCGGAGATCTTGTAGAGACCGACGAGACAGTCCCTGGTATGAAGTATTCCAGGGACATGTCAATTACCACAGAGCCAGAGAATGGTGATGAGGTGCCTGTCTTGGGTGAGGAACAGCATCAAGACCCGAACACGAGTGGAGATTCGGCGTCTATTTACCCACCTTCTCAGTCTGCGGACACCATCGGACACCGTGAAAACCTTCTCCACCCCGTATCCGAGGAAGATATCGATCAAGACCCGGAAACACTCAATGGCACTGCGAGCTTCGCCAGGCATATAACAGCTTCAAGCAGTACGATAGAACCTCATATCCTTGCGCGCCCCCGAGGACCCCGTTCAACGCCGATTCAGCTCCAACCCCCCAAGGCCGAAAGCACGCCCAACACGACGTTCCTTTCTCGTCGCGTTGAGGAGCGAATGCAGAGTCCAGGCACAAGCTGGGTGATCGTCAAGCCATTTACCGAACGTCGAGCAGATGTGATCAAGACGCAGAAGTCACGCATCTCGAAGTTTGGGAGCTCGTCGATGATCCTTCCCAGGCCACCTGCGATGTCAGATGAGCCTGCAATACGTTCAACGCCATCATCGTTGCTCCCACGCAATCGACATGTGTGATGGAAGGCGATCTGCTATGATCCGTGAGTAGTTCGAGGGTTTCGTACAGAAGGGACATAGTGTAGCATCTCCCAAACTGGACTCGTCAAATAATGATGTAACTCTCCAACAAGTGATTAATCCATTAATTGGCACAAAGCTGTTAATACATGTCGGTAATGCTGACAAGAAATGTTGAGCGATACATGATATGATTGTAAATGATAGCACTAGGAAGTCAACTCAACAAAAAAACAGTCAATGGCCTTGTGTTTGCCTCTACACGACCATCCTCTTTACTCTCGGGAGTGGATTGAACCCTAATACATCTCCAAACTCATACCATCGTGGATCTCATAATCTGAGAGCGTGATGTGGTCCTTGTAGATAGTATACCTAACAAGAAGAACAGTGTCATCAGTATATGTTCAAGAAGGAGACGTATGCGATGATTTGTTGGTACAGCCCTGTGTCAAGGGAGAGCATCGTAGCAATTAGCGGATGCTCACCATTTCTTTAGCTGAATCTTCTTAAAGTCTGTACCGGTTTGAGCGGCAATGAGTTTCTTCAGGTCGCCCACAGTGTCATCCGGGCTGCACTTGACTCGGACTAGTAGATTGCTTCAGCTAGGATTCGGATCATGTAATTGTGTGGACCCACCTTTCCGGCCCAGCCGATCATTTGCAATCACCTGCGGTTAAGTAAGTGTTTGTGATTCTCTTCCAGAACTGCAGGACAAACCTCGATCAAAGGCATGAGTAATAGTGCTTGTGATAGATGAGGAGAGGCAAAGCTGTCACGTATTGTGTGACGGCCGACGCTGCGTCACACGTGACCGACGCGTGACTGCGCGTAACTAATGCGCCAAACTTAAGGTTTAAAGCTCTCTTTCATGGCCATTCCACCCAGGACGACGACGCCTGGCGTCTACAGGCAATATGGCCAGCAGCATCCAGTGCAGCGCGTCGGACCAAATGTTACAGATGACTATGAAAGTGAGTACCTGTTTGCATGTAAATTTCACTGATTAATGTGACTTCAGGGTGGTATACTGAGGCGACACCGAGCAATCGTATGGTCTTATCGATACGCTCCGGCATAAACTCGGAGATTGCATGGGCGCTGGATAGGCTGTATCGATTATGTGCAAATGATCAATTCATCTTGAAAACCATTCCTGGTCTAACAGACGCACTGTTCGAATGGCCAGAATGGTATGCGACAGAGGGATACCTAGTGGCAGAGCAGTATCGACTATTTGCTATGCCCGATGCTGAACACAGAAAGCGACGACATGCCCTAGAATCCATATTTATCCTCCGCAATTCGGCCACGAATGAACCCAATGCATTTGAGCTAGCTAACCATTCTCGAACACTCCCACTACTATTCAACGCCCTCACCAACCTCGCTCCAAACACGGATATGAATGCTGAATTTGTTCTCAACGCCATAGAACTTCTGCAGGCTATATCCCTGGGCGTTATCCTGCCAGATCCCGCTTCGAACAAGAAAGACCCCCTCCCCACTCTGCTGCAAATTGCAGGTTACTCATCGAATCGCTCCCTTATCGTCTCAGCTTTGACCCTTTTGGCTCAACTGTTTTCTAACATACAAAGCACACGTCGCCTGGACTCAAACTCGCCAGCGCTCGCTGCCTCCCTACGTTACTTGCCTTTATTTGTCGATCGAGCATTGGTAGACGCTTCATTGAACTACCTATATGCCCATCTTTCGCACCCGCCAATGGTAAAGACTTTTCTGCACCATCCTCTCATGCCAAGCACCCTTCGCGTGCTTGTTAGCTTTCTTCTATCTGAACAGGTAGAAGAGACTGTGAATCTGGATATCAGTGCAGTCACTCGCGCCATCCCAGCAACAACGGTCGTGATCCCCGTCCATGATCTTACCAAAGAGGAGCTTGAGACCCTAGTTCCCATGCCTGAACCCCAGCGCTGTTATGAGTGGTGAGTACACGTTACGCAGGCTGTATTACGACGTGATAAAGTCATTATTCGTAGGATGAAAATCATGTTCGTTTCAACACCAGACGGAGAGCTTACTCAAGTCGATTTTTGGACTCTCTACAAAGACGCCTTCACACCTTTTGCGGATCGGCATCCCGTCCTGGTCGCATCAGACGTGATAAAAAACGTCAACGTCGTGTTTCCTCAGGCTCAGGCGATGGTCCTTCCTGGGCCGCCACAGCGCTTTGTCGTCCGTGGAGTGGACAGGCGTAAAAATGCAGAAGCTGCTCCTCGTTTCAAGTGCCTGTGGGAGCGCCTTCAGTGTTCAGCTCCGTCATTTGAGGCCCCCGGCGAGTTGTACGACCACCTCCTTCAACATTTGGAGTCATCCGAGAACCCAGAACCGCCATGTCTCTGGGCCACATGTCCATTGCCGTCGACATCAAAACAACGACTGCGACCCCATCTCCTCACTCATCTCTCAAGTTCCCAACCGCCTGCAAAACATCCTTCCCAGGATGATACAATCACCATCACTGCTGACGGAGAATCGTACCCCTTCACAGACCCCACAAAGCGACGGCCCCCTCCTCCAAGGCAAACTAACATATCCTATACCCGACCCGTCGCCGATCCTCCTTCAGCTGCACTTACCTGCGTTGCTCATTATCCGTATCCTCTTCCGCTCGTCATTCGTCGCCACCACGGACACTGCCCCCCGTGTGGATGGCGAGCACTTTGGGTTTCCTGGTGTTGTGGAAGACGATGAGGGCGACGATGTAGTGGAGGATATTGGGGGCGAGCTGGAAGGCGAGCGGAGGGGCCGACGGGCGTTTGTGGGCGTTAGGAGGATGATGGAAGACGTGAGGATGAAAGATGAGACGTTGATGAGTTGGATGGTTGAAATGGTTTATGCGGCATATGATGGGCTGCTTAGGTCGTAGCGGCTAGTCTAGTGTATGACCGGAAACTTGTTTCGATGTAAAAATATGAGTGTCCATCATTAGCTGCGCATCAACCCCACTGACATCTGGAGTACCACCACTGTATATAATTATCGGCACGAGAGACCGCAAACTATCTTTTCACCATTGTACACGTATTCATGAATGCACCGCGAAGTTCTTGGACTATCAGCTCGAGATATGTGACAATCATCAATAAACTATTCCAGGCAAGCGAACACTGACACGTACTTGTATGGTACAACCTGAAAATCCTGACATAACCGTGTACAGGGCCTCAGTCCAGCACAAATCTCTCCTGGGCACAATGAACAGCGCTTCTGGCAAGAGCTGCTGTCCCTGGAGCCCGACCGCGCCTTTCTAACGCGTCTTCTATCTACTCTTCCCAAGGACGAGTGCCTCAGTTCACACAAGGTCTGTCCACATTGTTCAACATCCAACGATTCGGTACTGACAGATTAATCCTCGCCAGTAGCTCGTGCTCCATGCCCTCTTTACTGTTTGCATCGTATTTGCAGCCGATCGCAAGGGCAAAGAGACCCGCGCCCACGCCGTCGATACGCTCTCTATCATGCTGCGCACTGTGCTCGCTAAGAACCTAGCAGGCTGGGAGGTGATGGAAATCTTTGCTGACAGAGTGAATGAGGCCGACAGAGTATTCATGGTACGGTCGATGTGAAATCTTCATCTCCATTATAGACTCACTGGCGCGTATAGGAGTTTGTCGGAATGATTTCAGATGTACTTGATGATGATGGTGCTCCTGGTGCGCTCCGAGAACAATTGATGTAGAAATGTTTGACAGACCGTGATTAGAGTCTCTTCGACATCAAGTTCTCCAACTAGCTGTTGTCTTCACGTGTAGCATCAGCCAGTTAAGCCCAGGCGCATATTTCCTGCGCCGAGACCTCTTCCCTTGCATCACTAAGGTACAGAATACTGTTTCATGGTCTTGTCGTCAGTCCTAAGCGAATGTTGTTGCTTGTGACAGATCATCACATCCCCAGATACCCAACGCTTTACTTTTGAAGCGTCGCTCCTCCTCTCTATTCTGGCGAATTTTCACAAATCCGATGCAGCGAAACTTAATCCGTACCTCCAGCACATATGCGATACGCAAGACATAGAACTGATGCGCAAGATTTGTTGGGCAGCGGGGTTTGCACTCAATGCTGCTATGAAGTGCGCCTTTCTGGACATTCACAAAAGATTTTTAGTTGACTTGGTGGTAGGGCATACCAAGAAATCTCGGACGATTCGATCCCCACATTCGCAAAGAGCGTCGGAGCCCTGTTCACCTCGCTCCTACCTGAACGCGCACTGGCAATGCAGCCATTTGACCCGCCTCGAGAGTTCCTCAAGACCCAGTACGTGAAATTATCAAGTTTCATGTCGCATCCCACTTACTGAGCAAACAGACCCATCGAGGCGACTGTTTCACTTCTACCTGTTTTCGAGTTCCTTTTCTTCAATCCCCATTTCGCGCAGGTGCTAGTAGATATGATACCTAAGCCATCCGACAGCAAACAGAGCGCGCTGGTGCCCCCACTAGCATATAACATCATCTCATTGTCATCCTATGTGTTGACTCATGCCTCGTCCTCGGCATCACCTCGCATGTTGGCTTATGCAAACCTTGCACTGAACACACTTCTTGTGATGTCCGAGAACGCGCACATAATGTCGGTCTTTTGCAAGCCTGCCTCCTCAAAAGAGGCAATCAGGCTGTGTCGGCAGGTCATTGCTTGTACATGTCCAATTTCACAACTAATACTGAGATGAATGCAGAGACTTCCGCTCCTTCCAGTACCATCGCCTACGCGTGCACCAATCTGCGCACTTCTGGATTGTTGTGTATTATGGCTACGCCATAATCTATATAAGCGGTTCGAGGTGTATGCGTTCACGTGCGTTTCGTTTATTTTGTGTCCCCTGGCAAGACTTATTGTTGATGGTGAGATAGTGTGTGTATCTGGACGTGCCATCGCATCATATGGTATCTACAGAAGGCAAGAATGCGATTAGGCGAGGTGATTTTACCTAATTGCATGCTCTTAATTTCTGACACTGGACTTTTACTCAGAATACGACTGGCTTGAATTGTGGAAGGCTGTTGTTGACTTACTTGGGTTTCTTTCCGGCAAGCTTGACAGTTTGGTGACCACCGGTGGTATCGAGCGGCTGGTCCAGGAGGTATGAGATGTTCAATGCGCATTTGAGGTGAAATTGACTGCAATCAATAGAGTATCCAGCTACTTGACCTTGCGCTGCGCAGAGCAGATATATTTTTGCCCACACCCATCGCCCTTCATGAGTTCATCGTAAGTCAATAAAATACTTAAATGTCATAAATTCATAGGAGTCTTTCAGTATGAAGTTGTCCGCTCCTCCGCGGTGGTTAGGAAGCAAACGCCGCTTTTACAATCGCTAGGACAACCCTCGTCTGTAGACCGTGGGGCGTCGCTGCGTTCTGACAGCGTGTCCAAAGCCCTGTCCCGTGTTCTTTCCACAGCTGCCTACTACGAGGGGAAACTCGCTTCTGCTGATACACGCAGCGCCAAGGACGCATTCCGGACTGTCTCAAGAGACATTGAACAAAATGGCTTACATAGTGCGCACGATACGGATGACACAGACCCACCGTACGCATGCCCTGCATGTTCTTTCCCAATGAATGCTGACCCTAGTCATTAATGAAAGGAAACATGCGGAGGATGTTGTCAGTTTCATTCGTGTTGCTTGCGCAGATGGCTTGGCGTTGATGATATGAGCGCAATAAAATTCATGTTGTGCATGTGAAATCGAAATTCTGGGGACGGCAGGCGGGACTCCGCTTACGTTGTGACGGGGAACTCTATTTAGTGACTGAGCGTCTAGATAACCACGTGCAAGAGAGAAAAAGTTTTTTCGAGTAACCATAAATGGGACTGAGAGGGGTCTCCGAGCCCATCATCGAAAGGATTGAAATAGAGGGCGTCAATGAATATAGCGCAAATTGTTGGCATCTACTAGCACAACGCTTGACTGCTAGCGCTCGGATCGATGGGACCATTCGAATGCCTCACACGAAAATTGTAAGCGTTTCGTTTAGTCGGGCACTTATCAGCGTTTTCCCAGACCTATCAATAAGATACTGCAAAGTTCAAACGCGTAATGATACTACTCGGTGAATGAAAATCTGGCTCGGTGAACAAGGTCAGTGTCATTCATTCCTTCTTTTCCGTACTCACCCGACTCTTTCTCTCATACTGCCATTATCTGGCCTCTCATGGCCGCCTTGCGTATCGCCTCGACTCATCTCAGGCAATCTGCAGCTCGTTCTATTTATCAGTCCCTTTCAGTTCGTGGGCTTGCGACCGCAAAGTCTCCAGCAAATCTTTTCGAGTCACTGGATACTTTTACCAACAGGCATGTTGGACCAGACGACAACGAGACCGAGTTTATGCTCTCAAAGCTGGGCTTTGACTCCATGGAGTCTTTTCTAGCTGCGACCGTACCGCAGAACATTCGCATTGCTGGCTCCACCGTCAGCAATGCGTCCATCCCAGCACTGAGCGAGACAGAGCTTCACGCAACCGCAAAAAAGCTAGGTCGGAAGAACCAGCAGTTCAAGAGCTTCATTGGCATGGGTTACCATAATGCCGTCGTACCCCCTGTGATTTTGCGGAATGTATGTCACGCTCTCAGCTACCCCAGTATTGTGTTGATCGTGTCTATAGATATTTGAGAACCCTGCGTGGTATACCCCGTATACTCCATACCAGCCTGAGATCGCCCAGGGTTCGTTGTCAAATTTTCCACTAGTTTTTTTTTCTAATGGTGCCACCAGGTCGTCTCGAGTCATTGGTGAACTTCCAAACGATGATCATGTCCCTTACATCGATGCACATCGCAAACGCATCCCTCCTTGATGAAGCAACCGCTGCCGCAGAAGCCATGGTCATGGCGTACGTGCAGTTCAACCAGAAGAAGAAGACATTCTTCGTCGACAAGGGAGTCCTTCCCCAGACTATCTCTGTTCTCAAGACACGTGCCAAGGGTTTTGGTATAAATCTTGTCATCGGTGACGTGGCTGACGCACTCAAACATGACACATTACGCGCCGATCTCGCCGGTGTCCTTGTGCAATACCCTGATGTGAATGGCCTCGTCACCGACTACAGTGATTTCACGAAGCAGGTGCATGAAGCAGGCGCACTGGTCATCGTCGCGACAGATCTTCTTGCTTTGACACTTCTTCAACCTCCGGGTGAATGGGGCGCTGATATCGTTCTTGGCAACTCTGCGCGATTTGGTGTTCCTGCCGGTTATGGAGGTCCTCATGGTGCTTTCTTTGCCGTCACAGAGAAGCTTAAGCGGAAAATGCCTGGTCGTTTGATTGGCCGGAGCAAAGATACTATGGGTAACCCCGCATATAGACTGGCATTGCAAAGTAGGCCCTCCCTGCTACCCTCTATTTCGTGTTCTCATCAATCACATGCAGCCCGAGAGCAACACATTCGCCGCGAAAAGGCCACCAGCAACATTTGCACCTCGCAAGCCCTTCTCGCCAACATGGCCGCTATGTACGCAGTATATCACGGCCCCATAGGACTCGAGCGCATCGCAAAGAAAGTGCACTTCCTCACACAGATCCTCAAGTCTGCCGTCGAGCGTCTTGGATTCCGCGTGATCAACGCGTCCTCCTACTTCGACACGCTCACCATTGATGTCTCAAAGCACTGCGCGAATGCTGAAGTCATGCATGCCGCTGCTGCGTTGCAGGGCCTTAACCTCCGAAGAGTGGACAAGAACACCGTTGGTGTCACTCTCGACGAGTCAGTAGGTCAAGGGGACCTCCTATCCCTCATACGCGCCTTCCACATCGCCGCCTCGCAACCAGAGCCCAATCTTGCCGACCTGCCCGCTCCCAAGGAACCTGCATTCCCTCATCAGCTCGTGCGCGAGTCTGAGTTCCTCTCCCACTCCGTTTTTAACAAACACCACAGTGAGACTGAGATGCTCAGGTACATATTCCACCTTGCGAGCAAGGACCTCGGTCTTGTGCACGCAATGATCCCGCTTGGAAGCTGTACGATGAAGCTTAACAGCACGAGCAGCATGATCCCACTTACATGGCCCGAGTTTGGTGGTATCCATCCGTTTGCGCCACACGAGCAGGTCGAAGGATACAGGAAGATCATCAAGGTTTGTGAATTTGAGCCGTGGTAGGACAAAGGCGCTAATTATTCTTTATAGGAGCTGGAAGACGACCTCTGCAAGATTACTGGTTTCCATGCTTGCTCTGTGCAACCGAATTCAGGCGCTGCGGGTGAATATGCTGGGTTGACTGTCATCCGGGCATACCAGGAATCCCGCGGGGAGGGACACCGTGACGTGTGCTTGATACCCCTTAGTGCGCACGGCACCAATCCTGCGGTAGGTATTGTCCCTTGTCCAGTAATAAAACTGATGGAGGCGATAGTCGGCTGTGATGGCAGGCTTGAAAGTTGTTCCAGTCAAGACACATGCAGATGGGAACCTGGACCTGGAAGACTTGAAGGCAAAGGCCGAGAAACACAAAAATAACCTTGCGGTTTTCATGGTGAGTTATGTTTGTATCAATTAGGATTAAAATTCATTCCGGGGCAGATCACATACCCCTCGACGTTCGGTGTCTTTGAAGATGGCGTTGCCGATGTATGTATCCTTGTTTCCCATGCTGATCTGGAGCACTCAATTATACGTCACAGGCCTGCAAGATCATTCATGACTGTGGTGGACAAGTTTACTTGGACGGTGCAAATCTCAACGCACAGGTTGGACTGACGAACCCTGCGGTCTGCGGAGGCGACGTTTGCCATCTCAACCTGCACAAGACCTTTGCTATGTGAGTGCAAGCGATGACTTGCATTGATATTTGCTCACGTACCTTGCACAGTCCCCACGGAGGTGGAGGACCTGGTGTTGGACCCATCTGCGTCGCCGAACACCTTGCACCTTTCCTTCCCTCGCATCCCCTGGTCAAGACTGGCGGTGATGCCGCCATCGATGCCGTCTCAGCTGCCCCCTTCGGCAGTGCTTCCATCCTCCTTATTTCATGGGCTTACATCAAGATGCTCGGCGGCAACGGCCTTTCGGAGTCCACCAACATCGCACTCCTCAATGCCAACTACATGGCGCATCGACTTGCAGGGCACTACAGCCTTCGGTTCAAGAATAAGAACGGCCGAGTTGCTCACGAGCTGCTCATCGATCTTGCCGAGTTTGATAAAGCTGCAGGGTTGAAGGTGACAGATTTCGCGAAAAGGGTGCAGGTGTGTGTTCTTAGAATTGGCTGTTGTCGTTGTCGTTGTCGCTGACTGACGCATTTAGGACTACGGATTCCATCCTCCTACGTGCTCGTGGCCTATCTCCACTTGTATGCTGATCGAACCTACCGAGTCCGAAACACTCGAAGAGATCGATAGATTCTGCGATGCTATGATTCAGATCCGGAAGGAAGCGGAAGATATCATCACTGGCAAACAACCCAGGGATAACAACCTGCTCAAGAACGCACCGCATCCACTTTCACTTATGGTTGCGTCCGACAAAGAATGGAACCGGTCGGTGGTTTCTCAAGGTTGCGTTTCGTGATATGGCTGATGTGCACCTTCTAGTCCTTATACGCGCGAAGAGGCAGCATATCCCATGCCATGGCTCCGCGAGAAGAAGTTCTGGCCAACTGTTTCTCGTATAGACGATGGTGAGTTGCCTCGCGAACGATATTGGAGGCATTGGCTTATTTCTATCATCCAGCCTACGGCGACCTTAACCTTATTGTAAGTAAATGATATCATTACTTTTCCGAGCTTACCGTTCCATTTTTCAGTGTGACTGCCCAACAGTTGAGGAACTTGCGTCCTCGTAAGCTACTCTTATCATATTACGACCATCTCGAGGCTTTCTTGCTCTTAACTGTTTTTCTACTCCTCTAGAACACACACTTGTCACGCGTAATGCTCAACCACACGCTTTGTACACTTATACCATTATTACTGTATTTACCATCACGAATAGATTTACGATGATCATTTTGGGTCTACCACCGTGGTTCGTTCTCTGATGAAATATCCGTCGAGTTCGGTGGGCAACGTATGCCATAGCTGAGGGAGATACCGTTTGATACGGTCCATCACCTCGTCTTGCTGGTTTGTCCGTGCAGCGAACGAAAGAAGTACCTTGACCGTGTTAACATCGGGCGCGATGTTCAGCTGATCTTTCCCCATCTCCAAACACACAACCTTCAGCGCATCATCAAGCTTCCCAACACGGCACATGCACTCTATCCACGTATTCCACGTCCGCAAGTTGAACTTAAACCCGAGCTTAGTCAACTTCAGGCACACCTGTGCAGCCATGGGCCAGGCGTCCGCAAACCCACATGCGTCAATGATAATTGCAACGCTCGCTTGATTGAAGCGCCCCGTAATAAAGAGCGTTTCCCAAACGCGGTATGCCTCCGCGAACAGCCCAACGCGCTGATAGCTGTCCATCAACTGGTTCCAAAGCACTGTATCGGGCGTGAAGGAAGGGTCGAGCGTCAGGTGATCATGTGCCCTCCGCACAGCCGCTGCAAGGGCATCACGCTCCTCGGGTGGCAGTTCCGCTGAGAGTAATGCGAGATGCCGGAGGAGGATAGTGTATACGGGAGCTGTGATCTCAACCCCCGCCTTCTGCATGTCCTTCACTACTTCAAAATAGTGCCACACGGACGGTAATGTTTCGTGGTCTCCAAATGAGAGTTGGGTCAAGGTGTGAAGGATTGCTTGGTAGCCTTTGGCATCGAGGCGAGGCGCATTGGGTCGTTTGCATATTCGTTTATAGGCCTTCAATGCATCATCGAAGCTGGAAGCACACCGCATGACAACGATGGCCAGAGAAGAAACAGCCAGCGGGCTGTTGAGTTCAACATTTCTAGCCTCCATGTCTTCAAGGAGGGAAAACGCAATAGGAAAATACTTTTTGACGTTCTTCGAAGCGCCAAATGCGCGGAATAAGATGTTGTAGAGGTTGGCATCTGGGCCCGAGGAATGCCGGCGTCCTGGAGGTTGGAGTTCTTGTTTCGACTGGGTGATGGGAGCGGCCTCAGCGAGGTCCTTGTATAGTTCTAATGCTCGATCAATTGCAACATCATCAAGAGTATTTGAAGTGGTGCAGAGGGCATTGACTAGTGGGTGTACTAAGGGCGTGCCGGGAGTAATCCCAGTAGACTTGGACTCCTCGTAGATCGACAGAGCACTTGTCAGGTCACCGATACGCACAGCATTACTGATCAAGATGGCCCACTGAATTATGGATGCCTTCAGGTGTAGTTCGGCTTCCGCGTATCGAAGGTGCTCGAGGCGGTGTGTACGCCGGATGAGAAGTGTGAGGGTGTGCGGAGTGAGTTTGAAACCATATTTCTGCAATGACTTGCATAGAGTTACTGCCGCAGCAATCCCCTTGTCCTCAGCCTCTCTCTCTATGCTCTCTGTCCACTCAATCATTTTGGGATCTGTCGTCCTCGACCTCTTGCTAAAACGTTTCCAATAATTGTCCTTCATCTCCTGAGCTCGATCCGCAAGACCAAGTTTGACAAAACCATCGTAGAGAAGTTTCGCGAAGTTCTCATCGTACGTCAACGAGGTATGTTCCATGATATCTAGAGCGTCGTAAATTTTCTTGATTGGAGCACCAGTATCAAAGAAAGCGTTGAATAGAATTTCAAATGTTTTGATGGTGGGACGACGTCCAGAGCGATGCATCTTGGAGATGCTGTGATGAAGCACTCCCACAAGCCCAGATTCAGCACACCACTCGAAGAACATGTGCCACTGTAAAAGGGTAGGCGTCATATTTTTCGGCTTTTGAGGCATGTTCATAAGCCAGTTGAAAACCGTTTGCGGGTTTCCATTCGTGATCAAGCCACGGAGGATGACATTGTACACTTTCACCCCCACTTCAACACCGCAAAGCATGCGCAAGTCGACGAGGATTTTCACCACCATATCCAAATCATGGTGTCTACCCGACACAGCTAGTACTGATAGCGCGCCGTGGATCTCCTCTTCTTTGAGGGGTGGAACCGTAGGTTTATCCTTCTCTTCCTCGCCCAGCACGCGAAATAGGCCGTAAAACTGCTGGTGTAGAGCGCCAACATTTGCTGTGGGGATACACCGCCGAATTTTGTCAACAATGACACCGACATCTGGGACATAGGAAAGGGAGGGGTCGTGTTTAACAGTCAAGAATCGTCTCTGGTCTCTCTTGACACGAAAGGCGGGTGCTGCACGACGTAAAGTAGGTGGCCTCGAGACGGAACGGGTGAAAGAACCTGCAGGGTATCCTAACCGGGCAACAGCGCGGCTAAGGGACATTCATGCGCGCTCAGATACCTGCGCCGATAGTTTTGCCTGTAAGATTGAATACGGTCAGTCGATGTCTGATTTAAATGTTTTCAGTCCAGTCGTACCAACTTGCTTAGTTGCGGTAAAGTGTCGTGGGAAATGTATTGGCCCGGGAAGACGTGGTCATAATCTCACTTTAAACACTCACTTACAAACTGCCATGTCTGAAAAATTGAAGGAATTCATTGACATTCCCCAGCAATTCGTTCGCGACGGAAACCAGGTTGGCTTTGCTAAACTCTGAATCATGCATGAACTTTGCTGACTTGTCCTGCTTGCTAGTTCCTTACACGTTGCACGAAACCATCGCAGAAAGGTGGGTTCTAAGTTTCATCCATATGACATGGTACTGAAAGTACAATTACAGAATTCATTCAGATCTGTAGGGCAGTCGCTGTTGGCTTTGCTGTCATGGGTTTCATTGGATACTTCGTAAAACTCATTCACATCCCAATGTGCGTCTTACACGTTGTCTCTCATGCTTCGCAAATTGACATCGTTTTTCTAGAAATAATATTCTTGTGTACGTGCTACTGTCTTTGAAAGTGGTTCTCTGTGCTCATGTTCGGACAGCGGAGGAGCATAACTTATTCATCCCGTTAATATGTGTCCCATTTTCGCGTGTCATGTACCTCCAGCCTAGTTGGACATTGATAGTGTTGCTGCAGAGGCGAATCGAATCAAGGTGGAAAATTCTGGTAAATCGACACCGTTCAGCACTAACGAGTTGAGACGAAGTGTACCTCATTTGCCTCGCGATGTTCAGGAGTGACTCGGACTGGTAATCCAGCTAATGAGAAGCTAGGGATTCTGCACGCCGCTGTCGCATTATTTGTAAGTGACTAGTACAATACTAATTGCAGTCAATGTCCCTCACATTCTGGAGCAACTCGTCAAGCTTGCAAAGATTCTCAGCAGCTATCAGCTCGTCAACTACCCTGGGAGTCACAGGTCCAGATATTGCGTAGTCCCGCTTCAAGTTGTCAGCCACCAGGTCCTCTGTAAACTTGAGGCGGTCTTGCTCGTAAGTAAACTTCAGGACTTATACTTAGTGCTTCGGGCGTGGTCGGAGATAAGTTGCTGCACCGTAGAGTGCAGGTCTCTTTGCTGGATGAAAATATGCTCTCGGAAGGCACAGATGAAGCTTGGGAATTGAGCAGGCAGAACATACATAGCAAGGCGGAATAGAAGCAGAGATGTACATTCTTTTTACTAAGATGATACCTGTTAATCCTATGAAATTGCAGCCAAATATATATCACATACCTCCCAGAAATGAACGACATAATGTTATGGGTTCAGCTGCTTCAAATAGTATACCTGCATCTTCGTAGCTCGAGGAAATTCGCACTCGGCATCCTTCCTGTCCAGTTCGAGTTCTTTGCAGAAGCATTCCTCCGTGGTTTCCGGTGTCGGGGAGTGCACCATTGGCTCAGAGACAATGGTGTGGGAGAGGGATAGTAGCAGAAGCTGGGCTGAGCGCTGCACAAATATTTTGAGGTTGTCCATGCGGCCAAATAAGGACCGTGGGGCAATTGCTATCGAGTTGTTGAGTATCTGCCGTGGTACTCTGGATGGATGATCCGATGTGGATATGTAGTTCCAGTAGGGCCCGGGTCTCGCTGACTCTAATGGATGTACAAAACGAAGCCAACCGATGTTGCAGTAGCAGAGTCTACTGCGGCTCATTGTAATGATGACCCCAGGGGGGCCATTCACAGGGGATTACGATGTATGAAGTACACAAAATCGATTGTAAATCTCGAACCTGATGCAACTACGTTGCTTGCAAGAAATTCACAGAACTCGGAAACGGGTTTGAGATGCTTCCAAACACGAGCAAATGCAGACAATCGTGGAATGATATCCTGGGAGCACAATATCAATGTGTTGCTCGAAACAGGTCCATATTGTAGAAATAGCCGCGAACACATTCACTCAGCCGCTATCGAGTTTCCACCAGCAGTAAAGGGAACCGAGTGGAAACCTTGACAAGCCTCACAGCTGACAAAAATGTAGTGTCTGCCCCAGGCACGTCATAGGTCAGTAGTGCACTCATCTTGTCTGCACCTTCCTTTGCGGCTTGTACAGAAGAGGAAGGCGGAAGAAGCGCTGAAAGTAACATTTGAGTCCTCATCAAGTATTCCTTGGCAGCTTGTTCTGGATCGGATTGTGGATGGCCCTCTGGAGATTGAACCTATAAATCCCATTGTCAAGATGTTGCATCACAATGATGACGGCTACGTACTTCCGACTGCAGCGCGGCGACCAATTTGTTGAGTGAAGATGCCTCGAGTGCCTCGGAAGGCCAGGCTGACGCAAGACATCGTAGGAAGGTTGCATCATTTAATATCTGCACATTCCGACCTGTATCGCTGTTCGGCACATCACGGGTGAATGTGTCGATGAATAGGCTAAGGAGTGATGACGCTATGCCGGTGAGTTGTGATGGATGGTGCGTGAGACCCAAGCTATGTAAGGAAGTCGATAAAGCATGCAGGCTTTCCATGAGGGCTGGTGATGGCCCTGCAATAGGGTATGTTGGACGGTGTCAGGAGAATGCCTTGCAAGGTAAATAAAGTACAGACCAGAAAGTGTTAAATAAAATTTTGCGTCGTCATATACTGAGATAGCAGAAGAAATAGCGTGTTCCTTCCACCGGTTGATGATTCGGTTAAATAGCAAACCAGTTTTGTCTCGAAATTCTAAGCGACTCGGTTGTTAACAATCAGGTATGTATGTTTGGTGGTATGATCAACATACGCAGTGCAACAACCTCATCACAACCTATATTGTGAAGGAAAGGTGATGTCATTGATATTTCGACCGCCACTCGACTAAGGAATGTCATATTTCTCATAGCCTTAGCGGTGTCTTTTTGACTGGTGAGTTTGGAGGAGAGCATTCGGGTGTAGTGTCGTCTTACCTGACTGGTTCATCAGCTCATCAGTAGTCGAAGTAAGAGCGTCGGCGATCATAGAACAGAAAGCCTTCGCCTCTGGGAGATATGCCTCAACTAGATTGCGGACCAACCTCCTAGATGCCACAGCTTGATCAAAGATCGTCAGATGAAACAAAGATATGAACGCACTTGCTGCTCTGATCCAAACTGATACGGGAGTAATCTTTTTGCAGTGAAGCTGCAGACTCCTCCAGAATGTTTAAGAAAGTCTGCAGGCGAGGTGTCCGACCACGAAGTTGTGATTGCAAAGCTGTTCTATACGTTTGGTACGGGAGTTCGTACGCTGAAGGTCCACTTCCTGTTAGGGGTGGGGGTGGAACAGATTGGGGCACATATATGCTGTTTAGAGGAGAAAATTCTGATAATTGGACGGTCCTTTTGAAACATGTTTTTGCAAAGAGTACCAAGATACATACCTTCAGTAACGACTTCACTACTTGGAGTAAGTGAAGACAGCGCCTTCAAGAACAGCTCTTTCGCCCTGTGAATGGTATCGGTCCATATAGCGGTGATTCGTTTTCTGACAGCTTCTTCTAATAGAGCATCGAGTGCCGTCTGCTCCGTTTTCACCAACCCCGATGTGAGCAGCCAATTTCGCAAGGAGGACCTAATATTCCAAACGCTCTTCACACTGTCCAACTCCAGCAACCAGCGGTCCAAAGAATCCCGAAGTATAGAGCAGGACTGGTCAAACCAAGTTCGTAGTTTATCCTCCAGAAAGTGTCCTGGCACGGAAGACGAAGCGGAAGACAATTCAACATAAGGTTTGTATGACCTTATCCCAGCTGGAAGAAGAGTGAAGTATGACGACGACGGAAGTCCAGAAAGAATTGTCTGGGTGCTCAAAGCCAGTTCAGAAGGAAGTGTAGTCTCCGGGCCAGATACGGCGGGCGATTCAGTATGTATTTGCTCCAGCACGCGGATTGCCAGGGCTGGCTGCGTGGGTCTCTGACTTTGGAATACGTTTCGAGCGCAATTTACGGTCCTTGATATCACCTCGACAAGAATTAGCAGTGAGGACTTCACTTCTTGAAGTTTGTCATTGGAAGGAATGCGTTTAGACTGCGATAGCTTGGAAACCCCCAGAGGATGGCCGTTCGTCTGTGTCGTAGGAACACCATTTGGGAATGCAGTTGTCATGATACTTGAGTTTTTTGAAACAAGTGTGTGCATAGTCCGCGTTCTTTGGGAGAGATACGTCGTCAGAGTGTCTGTCAAAGGTTTTGACTCGAGGATATGGAGAGTCAGAATAGTTGCACAGGTGTCCTGGATTGAGAACATGAGAAGACAACGCGTACAACATAAAAAAGCGGACCTCAGGTGATTTCTCGTGTGTCCTCAGAGATAATGTGGCTCTATGGACAATCTGAGAGCGAAAATGAGATATAGTCTCCCACTGTCGCTGGATTAGTGGAAATTGCTCCTGGATGCGAGACGTCAGAAGGTAAGAAAGACATTTAGCGCAGAATTTACCACCACATTGACGCCTTGGTTTAACCAACTGTCCTCATCTTGGTCATCGTCACGAGAAAGTGTCCGGTGCACGACACGTGCCAGCATGAATAACCAGGTGGCATGGAAATATTTTTCTCTTTCAATAAGACGCCATAGATGTTCTGGGGTATCAAGAAGTAACTTAATGTGGGCAGAGAGCACTTGTAATGTTTGCAAATGCGAGTCTGAAATATGAATATGAAGTAATGCAGTGTTATTGGACAAACTAGCACTGACCTTCCTTGCCTACATTAGATGTACGATCCTCCCTGGATGGCTGTTGCCGAGACGTAATAGCATCTTTAGTTTCTTGGAATGCTTCTTGTACACGCTTTGCGGACTTTGACATGGAAATTATGGACGTTGAGGCTCGTAGTAGATCGCGATACCGTTCCCTGCGCTTTCAAAGTACAGTCAAGTCGCGAAGTGCATTCAGGCAAGAGCACGCACCCGACCATAACACGAAGCTCCTCCTGCTTGGCTTCAGCGTCCGACCTGAAATCTCGTTTTGAGCCAAGGTGACCAACATGGGTAGGTCGTGACGCACCTTAGCTGAACTTGTTTCGCCTTAACCTCAGGAATAGTACATTTCGCGAACAATTCATCTGGGTCTATGCCCACGGTCTCATCCTGTACCCTGGTGGATTGCACGCTCGAGGAATGAGTGGATGGGACTGAACGAGGGAACTTGAGTGCTGAAGGGGATGGCGCGAATGTTGACACTGAAGTTAAATGGGACAGTTCTGTAAGGCCCTTGATCGAACCAAACGATGCAACCGACACTGTAGATGGTCGCCGAGCCATGTATACGAAGTCGTTAATGTCCGACGATATGTTTCACCAGGCTGGTGGACTTAGAAACAGTCCGACGTGGTCAACAGACTTGGTATATATTACGTAACCATGAGGCTATTGCTATGTAGTTGGACAAATGAAATGAAGACGCTCCAGGGATATTAGCTACTGAAGATGACCATTAGGCCGTACACTATCTTCTTCCATCATCAGAGCCTGACGTGTCTGCTACGTCCATCTCCACAGAGCTAGATTTTCTTTCATTCTGTGCTGGTGCGGGCGCAGCAGGTGAGGGTCTTGAAGACTGAGCTTGAGATATTCCGCTCTGAGTTGGCGAACCACTGGAGGAGTTGGCCAGTCGCTGGTCAAGTGCCTTCAGTGCAAGTGCCCTGGAAGTGAGAGTTAACACAGTTGATTGGACAATGGAAGAAATTACTGACCGCCGCCTTTCAGCTTCGGCTCGAGCTCCACCTGGCACCTGACTATACCCTCCAGACTCAATGTCATGAGGCACAGAGGTAGGAAGAAGATGGAAACGTGTTGCAAGTTTGTATACTGTGCTTCCTAGCATTGATAGCGGTGTACTGGGAAAAAGTCGGTAACTGCAGGGAAAAAAATGAAAAAAAAAATACTCACTGCAGGAATGGTGGGAACCAGCTTGTCAAAGCAAATGTTTCGCTGCGGTCACCATACGACACTACCCCTCCTAGGGAGTCGCTAACACTGCGCTTATAGAAGCGGAGGTATATCCAAGACACAAACCAGCCAAACTGAATGAGAATATATGGGCTTTGGAAGCCAAGTAGTGTCATTATGGTCGAAAAAGTCAAGTACGCCATAGGAAGCCTCTACAGATGGGGTCAGATCAACAAGTGTCGGACAACTTTGTTTTTACCTTGACGCGGGCCTTGATAAAACCCAAAACTTGAACTTGGTGCTCAGGGATCACTTGAGTAAATGAAACAAGCAGGCTGATAAATAATGCCATTTGACCGTGATACTCCATGCCATATCTGCATTGTCCAAGGATGTGAGGCGCTGCCATCGCAAGGTATGTGAGAAACGTACAGGAACAACTCGGCATTACGCGTCACAGCGAATTCAATCCAGTTGAAGGCACACCCGATGATATTGGGTCCGGTCACGCATACGATAATAAACTTGAGAGTTTCGACGGTCCCCCACAGGCGCTCAAAATAAGCTAACGAAGCGGGAATGACAAGAAGCGAGATAATGAGCTTTTAAGAATCGTTCAGTATCAATACATTTCGTCCTCAATCGTCGATAAAACAATACTCGCCTCAATAACACTTATTTCGACCAGGGCTGAGGTTACAAATGTCCAAGGAAAGAACAGGCTTGTTCCAGGTACCAATGTCAAGTAGGCAACCGGTGTAGGGCCTGTTGTCCATCTTATCCAAAGATACAATGTGGAGGAAGCTAAAGTAGCCGCAGTAAAAAAACGCGTCACTGGTGGTACAGATTTGATGTATTGCAGCGGTGTCGAAAGGATAGCCATGGTGACACGTCAAAACCAGGGAAGATCGTCGGGTATGGCTATAGAGGTCCCGGTTAGAACCAAAGTACTAGAGACCGTCGCCCTCGTCGAGAATGTCCTTGGAATTGTTGCACTGAAAGAGCCCAATGTCGCAAGGGCAAAATGTACTACTGGAGTACCACTGGGTACGAGTTTGCCGCTGTTTACTCGACAATGATTTCCTTACGTCAGCAGACCCTCCTTGTTTCACCCCGTCATCTGCTCAGGCAGCCCCCGATGGCGGACTACGATTTTCGCCCAGGAGGCTCACTCAAGTTTAAGGGCGGTGTTGCTGAAGGAGGTATCGTGAAGAAGTATGTATCATTAGTTCTTACCATTCAGTGCACCTGACAGATAAGCAGAAAGAAGAAATCTAAACACAAATCAAACTCGCAATCTGATGGTGCTAAGGACCGCGAGCGTGAACGAGTGAAGGAATTATTATTCAAAGAAGAGGCAGAACTTGCTAGTGGTTCGGCGTCGGGGAGCAATTCTCCTGCTCTACCGGGGAGTGATGTCAGAAAAACGGATGCGGAACGACGTTTTGAGGAAGCACAAAGGCGCAGGGTGAGTTTTACGGTCGAGACGAAAGCTCTCCAAATATTGACGCCAACGTCCAGCTCGAAAATAAAGTAGCCCAATTGGCTCGCAAGACGCACAAAGATCGCGTCAACGAGCTTAATGCTAAACTTGAGTCGCTCAGTGAGCATCATGATATTCCCAAGGTGTGTACAATTTCATGGCAGTCCGTGCAAAGTCTCACGGCATTTGTTAGGTTGGCCCAGGATAATATTTGCAAAAAATCGCGTTCAGTACCGCGTTCGGCTCAGAGACTGGTTTTGTGCGGGCCTGCGGTGCAGAGTTTCAGTGGCGACGACTGTCTTCATATCATCATCATGTCTTTGTAGACTGCCTGAAATTCATGTATTTTACACGCGAAGTGCCTGGGGTTCCACTATTGCCACATATTTGTTAAGTTGGTTTGATATAAGTAGCCACGGATGATGCGGCTCATAAATCCGTGACCACTCTTGACCCTTTCCTTCACGTTCATTCTCTGCATCATGTCTGCTGCACAGCAGACAGAAAAGAAAGGGCACATCTGCCCTCCCTCAAATGCTAAACACCCTTCCGATAGATGGGAGTCACTATTTGTTTACTCTTTTATATGCAAGTTCACGAATCTGAGGTCGAAGGTGGAGGGATTGGAAACACCGATGGAGTGAGCACACACCCGCATTACATGCACCTCACTTGTGTCAACTAAACACGCGATTTCCCCCGATAACAGCTTTGAAAATGCCCTCTTGACGCATGGTCCAGATCCCATACTCCAAAAGATTTTACAGCAGTTTATACTGAATCTGCGACCGCAGACGCGTAATTTGAGGTAAGCACTGTTTGCCACAGCTCGTTCACACAAGGGAAATGTTTGACCGTCATTGTGCTTTTGTTAGTCTTGATCAGATCTCTGCCACCTTGAATGCTGTTCTTGCAGATGCATTCAAGGCATCGGAGCGAACTGTTTTCTGGGACGACGAACTCAGGTCGAATGTGAACCCTTTTGCCGATTTAGAAGGCGGGTTTTTCGCAGCCGATTGGGATCTCAAAGTTTGTCATTGTCTTGCCATGCTGTACGAATTACCCCTGAGCGCGCGTCACGTTACATTCCATACAGCTCCAAGTTCTTCGCCAGCTCGTGGAATTGCAGCTCACGCATTCCATTGACATAAAAAGCACTGTTGATCGCGCATGGGGCGTGATGCAGAACAAGCACAAGAAGAAAGACCCTGAAACTGCCCCTCCTGAATCCAATGATTCCAAGAGCCAGCAGAATCTGCAACTTGTTCCATTAGGCCAGGATGCACAACGCAAGCGGTATTGGGTCGCAGATGGTTCGTGTGTCTTTCATTTCAAGCTCCTCGCCCTCTTTCCTATTTGCGTGTATTTGGTGCGAGGCCGCATTTTTTTGGTCCCCATGTTATCCGGCGTTAGCCGTCTGTAAGGATTTCCGGCTGACTCCCGTTTCTAATCTATCTTAGATTCCCCGCGGATATACGTGTCAACTAACCCCTGGAAAATCACTGCGACGTTCCAGGCGGTCTCTTCGACGCGTGAAGAGTACCTTGCTGTGATTGAGAAGCTGAAAGCATCTTCCCCGCAAGGCGATCGTAAAAACAAACTAGAACAAGCCCATACTGCGCTCGTCAAGGCACTCGAAAGCCGGATAGATATTGTTGACGCGGACTTAGCGGTGAGTATTCGTTTGTCCTGATCAGCAGTAAATAACAGATAGATCTTACTTTCACTTGAAACGCTACTTGAAACATTTACTCACCAATCGTCTAGCGCGTACAAAGGGCCCGCAAGAAGATAGAGCAACGTCAGATACTCATGGCCCAAGCTGAAATTCGACAGACTCGCACGCGACGACAAACTCGTCGACCCGACTACGTGTACCATGACGCCGAGAGTGGGGAGGTAAGCGGTTGTCATCAAGTTTAGTCTCGATTGCTAACTTATTTTTATGATCAGGACGATGCGGATGAATATCAATTTGAGGAAGACAATGACTATGATGACGAGCCGTTTACGGAGGACAACTTTGGTAGTTCCCGATCACATGGCCGTCGGCAGCCGGAGGCTACTGCGCAGCGGAGATCCACTCGCGCCACAAAAACCAAGCGACCCTCCCCTGATTTGTCTGCTTTTGAATGGAAAGGTGAAAGGAGGTCGGCTCGTCTCGGCCCTTCTGAAGAGACACCTGTGGAGCGTCCATCAAAACGTGCTCGAACGGAAGAAAGCACAATGAGTTCTACGTCTGCAGGCTGGCCTCCGGTCTTGCCAGCCGAGAATTTAAACGGCGTCTCAAAGGCAAAAGCGAATGGCGCAGCAGCTGTCAAACCAACTGAGATTGCAGTTGAGCAGCTCGGAGGGAAGAAGAAGAGCAAGTTTTGGTTCTATGCCGTGGAACCGATCTCTGCGCCTTCTGACGTCCTACCACCTGGTGGTAGTGGTTCAACCTCCCTGAACGGTCATGAACACAACGGAGATACCGGCCGTTCCGGCACCAGTAACACTTCGCTCCCGACACATGGCAAAGGAGATGCGATGGACGTCGACAGCCGGAGAGAATTTAGCTTGTCACCAGTTCCCCTGGAAGGATTGCGGGATGCATAATCACAATTTCTATCTCGTCGCTTCATTCGACTCATGGCATTTTATTCTTTTTCACCATTTTACTCGCACTCCATAATATTCCACATACCAGCAAAGCCTCATCCATTGATCAGCCTAGTCTAATCATTCATCTTATTACTCCCTCTGACCTATGTAGGTCTTGCAATGATGATACAGCAGTGGATTTTTGATCCTCCACGTTTGTACTATATATCTATTCATTTTTTCCAAAAAAAAACGCGTCAAGCTTATCACCTCCCCTTGTGCTCCCATGTGCAATTTATTAGCGATCACGATACTGATGTTTTTACAAGTGTAATCAACCTTCCAACTGATACTTGTTTTTTTTCGGAGGCTGATGCTCGCGAGCGTGCCCTTGTTAACCCGGTCGATTGCTTTTAGGTAATATTTATGCGGGTGCAATCATCGGACTAAGTCCAAATTATAGTCACGGTGAAAGTCCTCGGTGGACTTTGCTTCAAAACCACGTCCAGCGCCGTCGAATGATTGCACGTATCGCGGAGAATGCTTTCAAGAAGATACCGCGATCCATACCAAAGTTTCGTGGTGATCTTCGTGCTCACGAGCTTGGTCTGGTTCGCCGAACAGCATCAACTCTGGTGAGACCTCCGTCCTCGGATGATGCAGAACTGGTCTCTCTCTTCGACCAACCGCAGACAGGGCAGAAAGCCTCACCGTTATTTGTCACAGGCATTTTTCAGCATCCTCAACTGACGACGCCGGCTGCGTTCAGTGCGCTCGCTGACTCGACCCTCGTACGCGCGCAACTCCTGACAGAACGAATATTGCGAGCTAGGGAATCTCGATCCGAGCTCTTCAAAGTGATCAAGAATCTGGACAGACTCAGTGATCTCCTGTGTGGTGTCATCGACCTAGCGGAGCTCTTGCGGAATGCACATCCTGATGCTCAGTGGGTGGATTGTGCTACGGAGAGCTACGAGAAATTATGCGAGTTCATGAATGTACTGAATACTCATGTCGGGTTATGTGAAGTGAGTCGTGCACTTTTCCGTATCTTTAAGATGTCACTTCCTTTGGCAGGTGCTGCACACTGTACTGCACGACCCAGAAATCGTCAAGTCTCTCAGTCAGGAAGCACTTCAAACAGCACTGATATTCTGGCATGATTTCGAAAAGTCTGCTATCAAACTTCCCCCAGAACAAAGGGAGAGATTTGTGTCCCTTTCGTCCGAGATTCTATCTGTAGGTCACGCGTTTGTCACGGAAGCTTCTGCCCCGCGACCGCCGGTGAAGATCAAGCCCTCCGAGCTTGAAGGTTTGAAGGACCGAGGAATGGGCGCTCGTCTTCAAAGACAAGCTTTTTTCACGCAGAAGGACTTGCTGGTCTATCCGGGCTCTCACCAAGCCTACATGATCTTGCGCGAGGCACCTGATGAAGAAGCACGAAGAAAGGTGTACATGGCAGGCCACATGAGCAGTGCAGAGCAAATTGACCGCCTTGAGCGGTTGTTGAATGCGCGTGCACAGCTGAGCCGCCTAGTGGGTTGGGACAGTTATGCTGGCATGACGCTCAGCGATAAGATGGCGAAAACTCCGGGTGAGCGGTTACGTGTGGTAGCATGTCGGCCAGTCCTGATGTCGAAGTTATGTAGAAAATGTCAATCATTTTTTGGGTACCTTCTTGGATCGGACTACGCTTGTTGCTCGCAAAGCATTGCATACATTGCGTTTACGGAAGCAAGCACATCTTAAATCGACGGACCTCCCTATTATCCAGGCGTGGGATAGGGATTATTATTGCCCACCCGAACCGCCAGCGCCACCGGTTCCCCTCCCTCCTCTTTCACTCGGACGTGTATTTATGGGCCTTTCACGACTATTTAAACACCTCTATGGAATAACGTTACGACCCGTTGATGTCGCATCTAGCGAAGTATGGCACTCTGACGTACACAAACTAGAAGTGGTTGACGAAGATAGAGGCGTCGTTGGTTGGATATATGCTGATCTCTTCGCGCGTAGCGGAAAGTCGCGCGGAGCGGCACATTACACTGTTAGATGCTCCAGACGGACGGACGATGATGATGAAGCTGGCGATCTGCGAATACCCGGAGCAGATGAATTCGTTGCTCCCTCTATCGAATTCGAAGCAACTAAGCGGCACAGACTACGCGGCGAGCATGGCGAGTTCCAGCTGCCACTGGTAGTCCTGCTTTGCGATTTTGTACCGCCATCTGTTACTCGGGGCCCCACCATTCTCGAATGGTATGAAGTTCAGACCTTGTTCCATGAAATGGGACACGCCATGCATTGTGAGAATTCCCCGATCTCACTGAGATCATAACTACTGACAAGATACTAAATTTCAAGCCATGATCGGCCAGACAGAGTACCACAATGTTGCAGGGACACGTTGTGCGACTGACTTTGTCGAGCTACCTTCTATCCTCATGGAACACTTCCTCAACTCCCCAAAAGTTCTCTCCCTCTTCGACACCGACGGCTCTTCTATCATCAACCAAACTGGAAACCACCATGAAGATTCTTGCCAGTACATCGATACCCACAATCACATCTTACTTTCTCTACTTGATCAGGTGTACCACTCCCCCTCCGTCCTTGAGCCGGGCTTCGACTCAACGACCGCTCTCGCGAACTTATACAATAATCGCGGCCTGATCCCGCATGCACCTGGGACATCGTTCCAGACCCAGTTTGGGCACCTGTTTGGATACGGTGCGACGTATTACTCGTATCACTTCGATCGTGTGCTATTGCATCCCATGTGTGGCGGAAGATCTTTTCTGCTGACCCCCTCAACCGCGAGTTGGGAGACAAGTACAAGCAGGAGGTGCTGAAGTACGGTGGTGGGAGGGACCCGTGGTTAATGCTCAGCGCATTGCTTGATGCACCTGAGCTTGAAGTCGGCGACGCAGAAGCGATGCGG
Organism: Suillus subaureus; assembly: GCF_016647635.1. Taxonomy (NCBI): domain Eukaryota; kingdom Fungi; phylum Basidiomycota; class Agaricomycetes; order Boletales; family Suillaceae; genus Suillus; species Suillus subaureus. Next base: position 457,358 of record NW_024538580.1, on the reverse strand, counting down.
GAAGTTGGTAGATGGAGGATGGAAGATGGTGTCGTTCCGGAAAGACATTAGGATCTATACTACATGAAACCATCCCGCTGCATTTATTCTCTTCAACTAGATCTTAGAGCACGATTATTGCATGAATTACAACAGTCCTCTTTTGGTCCTGGTATATACAGAGCGGTTGTCAAGCGAAGGGGAACAATATGTAACAAGTTAACAAGGTAAATGCGAGATGAGTGTCATGATGTAGGATATATTATGCAATGTGCAATGTGCACGATGATGAGCAGAGATATGATATGAATAAGATTACTTATATCTTGATAGACCGCACAGCGCATATAGACAGCGTGAACGAAGAGAGGACATCGACGATCATCTAACTCGGGAATCAGCATACAAAGCTGCCAACCAAGAACAAGAACACTTACACAGACACCGCTAGGTCTTGCTCCAGTAGTCGGGTTTGTTCTCTCAGAAGCTGGAGTTGTTCCAGCTTCGCTAAGCGGGCACAATCAACAGATGAGGGAGGCTGTGGTTGTGGAGAGGTGTATAACGGGGGGAGCTGGAGCGCAGAGAGATCAATCTCAGGTAATAGTTGTGAGAATTCATCGCAAGATGATGGCAGCGAGAATTGATTAATGTCGGACAGGAAGGGGTGTTCAGAGTATAAGATATCTGTCCAGCTGAAAGGGTCCGAAGGAACGAGGTCAGTGAGGTCGGCTGGCGGCTGGAAGATGGTGTCGATTGCCGTGGAAACTCCAGGTGCCTCGCCAGAACAATTGGAAGCAATTGTAGATATTGCGTTGAAGAAATTGAAATTGTCCTGATCGCCTAGATCAGATGCTGGAACAGAAGCGCGGGAAGGAATTTCCAAATTAACTGATTTTGCCTCAAACGATAAAACTGTTGGACAAAATGTTAGTGGTGGGATCGTAGGATACGATAGTGCAGACGTACGGTCTACCAGTGCGGGCGGAGTGTAGTTTTGTTGGAAGGGTTGTTCGGTGGAATCTATTTTTGTGTCAGGGAATGTATACCCGTTGAAGACTTCAATGTCAACGGGGGTAAACTGATCGAAACCGACGTTCTTGACTGGACCAGGAATTTCGAAGAAATTTGTCTGGAACCAGTCGTCGATGTTTGACTGGAGAGGGACGGATGCCCTTGGAAGAGGATCTGACACAGCATGAACACGGGGTCCAGCAAGGAGACCTCTAGGACGCATGGGCACAGTGTGAACATCAGCGTCTGATAGCCTTCGCTTTCGTGAAGACCCTGAAGATGGCTGAGGTGCAATAATTTCGACTTCATCACTGCCATCCAGTCCATCGCTAGTTGATGGGGGCGATGGCAAGGTGGAATTATTCGCAAAGGAGGTGGGGACCTTCGCATTAAGCCTGAAAAATGTCAATGAGTGATAGCTCGCTCAGAGGAACGACGATGGCTTACCGAAGGCGTTTCATCGGCCGGTCTGCACATGAAGATTGCCTAGGATCGGTTGATTCAGACGATACAGAGGCACGTCGTTTTCGACCAGCGAGAACAGGTGGAATAAAATCATTTTCTTCGTCTTCACTCTCGTCTGTCCACGATTCCTCGAGAGTGGAGATGGGAGACGAAGTGCGAGAATGACTGGGAGATGGATACGAAGCAAAAGGTGTGTGCGTCTTCTGAACCTGCCTGTCAAGCGCTCTTTGGATTCTCCGTATCTCCTTCTCTTCCTCGCGTCGTTTCCTCTCCCCTCGGGCGCGCTCCTTCTTCTCACGCTCCAATCGCAATCTGTCTTCCTCTGTCATATCCTTGACTACTGCATCAAGGTCACCTGCAAGCGCGCTTTTGGTGAAAGTAGACGCATAAAGATCCTGTGCAGCAGTCTTCATCTGCTGGAAGTCATGGAAGATGACTGGTGCAAGAACACGGGTAGGGTCTTCTTTGACCAGAGCACGAGAAGCAGCATCAGCTGTGTCAGCTCGGCAATTGTTGAAGTGTTTGCGGCAAATAGTCGTCCAGCCGATACGACGGCGAGCGCCGATAAACCAGGCAACAACGGAGTTCATAGAACATCTGGAGCTCCTGACAATACCCGCTTTCGTATCAGACGACGGGTAAGGGTTATGGATATTAGCCAGCAGCCATTTGTATGCTGGTTCAATGAACGGGGGTAAGGAAGATTCTGGTGGTTGTGCATTTTGCGCTATGAGTGTGGATGGAGGTGAGATAGTGACGCGACCGAAGCCATCTAGAATACTCCCCACACCCTCAATAAATTGGTTTGTTGATTCTTCACGTGCTTTTTGGAAGTCCAAAAAGCATTTCGAGATGATAGCGATCCCTCGAAGCTACCAAGCTCGCAAGCGATATAGTGTCGTCGGATAGTCCTCCTGCGGATACACAATGGGAATAGTCTGCATGCAATGAATTCCAAAACGACTCAAATGTCATCAAGGAGTCGTTGTCGCCGCGCGACATTGCATCGATCAGAGTGTCCTCCGCTTGTAGGAAGCGCTGCCCTATGTTTTTGTCCATCCTGTAGAATTTGGTTCGAGATGAAGAGATGAGATGCAGACACTTGCTCGTATGTATGTATGTATTTGTTTGGACAGACAATGCGGACCTTCAATATATCGCTTTCTTACCAAAATACCTCACTTCATTGTCCCCAGAATATACTTCAAAACCCGGTTGCAATTGGGTCGCGATCATACCCTGATCATACCGCTCCAATCACACATTTCCGACGGCTCAAATGACTTCTGTCGATTCAGCTTTAAAGCAGATTATACAACGTGTTAAAGACATTCAATGCCTCACTCAACCCTTTGCTTCGACATCGTCGTGCTCGTTTGCACCTCAAGCATGTTCTTTGCGACAACCTATTGCTAAGATCTCCCTTCCTGACCCACCATCAATGCAATCCACTCTCTTGGCTGCTGGTGCCCGTCCCGACATTTCTGTGGCAATGGACCAAGCATACCAGAAGCGGGCTCTTGACTTGCGAGCTTTCTATCACTCGGCTTTAGCACTTATGTGCTCAAACCAGGCCCAATATCCGTCCAAGTTTCGCTATGTCCCCGAACAAAAAATCTTGTCCACATTCACCGAGCTATATCTCAGACAACTTATGGCCTGGAGACAAGATTGTGTTGATTTTTATCTTAAACATTCGTCAACTAGTGGCAATGTACAGAATTTGAGTGGTACATCAAGGTTTAATCATGTATGTCTAATTCCCTCCTTCACCCGTCCAGTCCTGTGTAATAACTTTGTACAGGAGTATGTTCCATTGCTCGAATACTTCTTCGCAGAGAACCCATTTCCAACTCATGCCGACAAGGCTTTCCTCGCAAAGAAATCAGCAATGACATATCGTCAGATCCATGTTTGGGTACGCGTAATTATCAGTGTGCATTAGGTCTTGATCTTAATAATCCCAAGTTCCAAAACAGGCGTAATAGAATGAAGAAAGAAGGTCGAGTGTTAAGGAAGAAAGCAGCGACTGAGGGTGCCACTCTTCCGTTGGATAACCTATACCAGCGTATGGATAAATTCATTGTACCGGAAGAATGGAAGGCGCATACCTCGTATTCCTGTCTTTCAGATTGCCCTACCAAGCAAGGGGACGAGATGGTAAGTGTGCTATCCCTCTCGATTTTCGTTCTGTTGACAAGATCTTCCATAGATGTCTATTGCAGACAACGAATGCAACCCACTCGAGCGTCTGGCACCTTTGCATGCATTCCCATCGTTGTATCCCCCTTCATGCACGTATGATCCTTTCCCATCGAAGAATGGTGTGACAAATTTCGGTGCGCCAAAATGGCTCCGGCGCCCAATGACCACAGCTGTTCGATGTCCTACATTAGACATTGATGGGCTCGTGGACCGCTTCTCGAGGATAAACATACTAGATGATTCTGGTTCGCGTTCACGCGGCAGCGTCGATTCACATGCAGCTGTGGCTGCCATCACGGTTATACCCTTCCTTGCGCCTCTGCCTGCCCTCATTCGGGGGACACCTACGCATATCACACCCGTCAGTGCTCCGCTACATTCTGTTCCTGCCACCGCGGCTCGTCGCCATGTCTTCGATACTCCCAGTCCTCAATCAAGACCTGTGACATTGGTGCCGGCCTTCGAGACCCCAACAGGGCAGAAGGCTCGCCGCCGGAAAACGGCACCATTACCAAAGCGCGTTCCTCGTGGGGACTCGATTTCTCACCGGGGTGTCACACCAGCCGCTTCAGAGGTATCTGTTGCCTCACCTTTGTCATCATCGCCCTCGCGTTCGTCTTCATTCGGATCTGAGAGCTCCTCACAGAACCGCCTATTCTCAAGCGCGAATTCCACATCGAGCAGTTCCCCTGGCATCACGACGCCGCCTCCATTCCCCTCACCTTCAACACAGCCTGCATCTCCTCCAATGTCATTATACAATTTCTCTTCAAATACGACCGATCTATTCGGCGATGCTTTGGAAAGCGTTCCCTCACTAGGGGGGGGACTTCAGCTTGATTTTAATTCAAGCATATTCGGGAATGAGCACATTCTGAAGTCACCGGCGTTCGATTTCTCATTCGATGCGGCCTCAGCAGTGAATCCTGTTCGCGCACCGTCATGAGCTACTCCACGGTGGGAGTGCACGGACTTCGTTTTAGCATGCTCCAGATAGAGCTTGCTTTCTACCTTTGGCACGCCAGGCCTCACTGCTGCGGAACATCTAGCAGTGAAGGGCTACGGCAGCGTCCTATTGCATCCCTTCATCTAATACCCTGAAGCGGGCCGTATGCACCTTGCAAGACCTATGCCTATGATAGCGCATCTTGGCTTATGTTGTATTCTATTGCTGTCTAATCGTTGCTCTTGCTTTTTTTTCACTCGCGTAATATCTTTGCTTTTTGCTCACTCAATGTTATCTAGTCAAATTGTTGTACTGATCTGTACCTGCTGTTTGTATTGTTCTTTAAATTTGGGTACGAGCACTGTATTTTACAAAAGCAAGTCCACACATAGGCGAGCACCGCGCCCAAAATATAAAATTTATTGAAGTCTTCTTTCCCCTTGACACATTTACATGAACTTGCTTGCCTATAGGACAGGGTCAGAAGTCATGAAAGATGAAATCAGGAATTAGTGCACCATGCCCATGATTCCGCTCAAGCCTCCACTGCTGCCTCCACCGATGAAAGAACTCATCTCCTTCTTCATCAAAAGCTGCATAACATAAGTAGCAGCGCTGTTCATGGCGCTTTGTTTGGCCTCGCTAGATCCGCCACCAGATTGGTCGAAGAGCGAGGAAGCGTGTTGCATGGCCATGCCAACAAGCTTGCTCTGCATATCGCCTCCACCGCTGCTTCCGTGACTTCCGCCGCCGCCACCGCTCATCATATCCGTGAACACCTGCATAATTATGAATATTTGTGAATTTGATGTTGATCATACTTGAAGTGGCTTACTTGAAAGGCCGCAGCTCCACCCAATGCATCGGGTGCCATGCCTTGTGGGCCCCGACCCTCAGAGCTGAATGCTTGTTGGTGGGCATTCCTGAGGTTTTGGACACCATCTTCGTCGATTTCACCTTGATGCTGGACAGTCTGGTTCGCAGTGATGAGGGGGGTCTCAAGACGTTCGACGGGGAACAACAAACCCTGTGCGCATGAGACAGTGCTTGGTTTGCGAAGCCATGGTTTTCAGAGTCAATATGCTGGTTCACTTCGTCCGAGTTGACTGTTCGCTTGTGAGCGCGATGGGAGTGATCACCAAGTAAATGACATACACGAGGATCTGTAAGATTGGGGAGGGCGGTTGTCAGGAGAGTTGTACTCCTGGCCTCCGGTCTTGTGTACGTGAGCTGTTGCTTCGTTTGAATATTCCTGCAATACGAAATGGCGGATGTCTACTTACACTGATTCTGAGACTCAGAGTACGTCTCGTAACCTTGCTTCGCGAGATTAATGAAAGTATCCTACGGAGAGATCTAATCAGTTTATGAGCAGGTTATACTGCGCAAAGCAACTTACCATGATGATGGGAGCTTATTGGGAGCTTGATTGTAGGTGGATATAAGCAGATACCGTAGGCCTATTATCTGAGACTAAAACTCAAGGGATCCGGCGCACTGCAACGGTCCATCGTTATCACCCCCAAATCAATCCGGCTTTGACTGCGATCGCAGTTAGCCGGTTCTAATCTAATCTCAGCCATTTCGGTTTCGTTCGTGACCGGTTGACCCTTCAACTTACACTTGCACTGATTGAGCTCGAATCTTGAAGCTTGAAGGCCCTGTGACCTGTCATCATTCGGAACTTTCTCGGCTCCTTCGACCCCTCACGTCATTCGTAACGAAAAGACCTTCGACTCTGCTCAACATCTTCGGAACACATTGTCGTTCTTTGGATGGTGCTCGTTTTCACCCTTAGATTCGACATTGTAGCCCGTAATTCCAACATGGCAGTTAAAACCCATCTTGTTTGTTCGTCAGCGTTTGTTCCACTTGCCCTTGAAATTTGAGTTTGAGTAATGATATGACTTGAGGATCTTTTCCCGATCACGAACTGGTGTCCCAAGGAACTTCATCAGAAATTCCTCCTTCCCCTACATAAGGTCAAACATGATGACCGATAATGCCGATGGGCTTGTATGTACGTGTTATAATGGACTATATATTGCTACGAGGTCAGCATCTGACCTGAATGAATCACCATACCCTGATTCACTGGAATCGAAGACAGCCTTCGCAGGTACAAATGTTGGCCAGGCCTGTCGCCTTGCTTTGGCTCGTGTTTTGTCTTTCTTTTTTTTCTAACGTAAAGAAAGAAAAGAAAAGGCATAACCGCGACTGCCGATCAAGCATGGGTGGACACGAAGACTTGGAAAAGGTCTATATTTTGAATCAAGGGTGTTTATTTCAGAACAAGTGGTTCGTTCACCCTTTGGACGTTTACCTACTAATAATTACAATATATAGCGATGTCTGTACACTGCGTTTACTATTATATTGTCTTTTCTTCTTCTCTCGCACTTAGCGTTCGAGTGTCTCGTCGACATCGTACTCTTGAAGTGCCATGTAGTTAGTCCTATAGTATCATAGACAAATTCAACATATGGTGTCACGTTAGGCGCCCTGCCTGGAAACCATTGCAAGATGAACGCAAGCTGAGGACGAAGAACGGATACCGAGAAACGAGAAACGAGATAGAATTGGACACTCAAAAAAGCAGAGTAAGCTCTTCCAGAGTCCGGACGCACCAGAGCAAACTCCAGTATACGTGGAGCTCAACAGGTGGAGCACGCACGTGGGATTGCTTCCGCGGGATCAAACGTTAGCTTTAGAGCTCACATGCACAACCGAATGACAACAGGTTGATACCGGTGCTAGTCTTGAAATAATAGTTCGAACGTTCCCTGTAGCGTCAGTAAAAATTGTCAGCTGCCAGGCTAACTCGTTCGAGACTAATTTAAAATTATTTACGTCGATGCCAGACCAGGTGAGTGTAATGAGTATGCACATTGCACAGTTTATCATGCTGTCACTTATTCACACGAAATTTACCTTTGCCTGCAAGCGCAGTCATCCAAGAGCGAGTTGGAGGAAGTCTCCAGGAGACGATAAACAATATTACATCTATGGCTACACAATTCCTCGGTGTTATAACATTCTACGCGACATCTGACTCAGGCTCCAGCTTTCTCTCATCTGCACCGGCAGCAGTGGTTGTTGTAGATGCGTTAGGCGTACCCGTAACACCTTTACCACTCAAGGGCGTTTCGGTGGTCAGGTGCGCAGTTGATGGCGGGGTGACCGCATCAGAATGCGAGGTACCAGAGTGCATCCCGAGGTAGCTTTCCGCTGTCTGGCGTGCTTTCTCGACCCGTGGTTGCATAGTGGACCGTGCAACGTCAATGTGCGGTTGAGCGGCGGCTTGTGCAGATGCAAAGTACCGCTGAGCGGTTCCAACAGCAGATGATGCCGACGTCTGCAATGATGATGTGCCATCTCCTCCTGTCTTGTTCGAAGTGGCTTGCGGGTCTGTGCTACTGTGAAGATAGTCCTACGAAACGTATAGGCATTCAAGTCTAGGGACAATGTAAACCGTTATCTCACCTGAGCAGAAGTGGCAACACTCTCCGCGAATGTCTTTGCCTGGTCTAAATAACTTGCGCTGGGATTATTGGCCATATGGAAATCTCTCTGCCCTTCGGAGGCTGCGGCGTTCGTCTTCTGAGCCGCTTCGCGTTTAAAGACTTCAAAGGCAGTACTAGTGTCTCTTTCTCCTGTCAGCTCAGATCCCATTCCCTACAATTTGCAATGCGTAAGTAAGGTTTCGCCGGGATGAACGAACACAGCTTACCTGTGCAGCCTGAGCTGCTTTGGTTGCTGCTTGTTGAACGTGCTCTGCGTTCTGTTCCACTTGATGTGCAGCACGGGCGTTTGGTGCTTCAGCCTGCGCGTGAGCAGCTGTTGTCTCATGCCGAGCTTTCCTAAGGACGAAAGGTCAGCATCATGGGGACCTGTACGCCAAAAGATTACTCACTCGTTTCCCCGAGCTTCCTCGACATTGGGACCTTTGTTAACTGTGTTCGACATGGTTGTTCTGAGATAGACCGTTACGCTTGTCTGGTCTTATACACCTATGCCTCCATGACGTCATATAGCTGGCCAGAGAATATAACACCTGCATCGGCGACGTCACCGTCAAGACTATGATGACGTCGGCTCCCATACTCGAACTCCACTGTGTACTTGGATCGCACCGGGACTCGTGGCGAAACTCTTTGCTCCAGGGATACCCCTGTGCTGCTCACAGTTTGCAGGGGTTCTTCCAGATCGGCGACATTTGTCCTTTTGAGCTTGCTTGGCCCGGAGAGTTTCGCTACAGATTACCCATTCAGCCACACTTTCTTTAGATTGGTCATCCTTGGTGCGTTCTGATTGCCATCACAGTATTCACCACCGGTACTGAATAGGGAGGTGTAGGCCTGGTGACATCGTGCGTCCTAGTAACCAAGCGTAAGGTATCAGTAAAGGACAGGGCAGTACAGTTGGCAGTGACTCTCAGTCACTCCCTCCTCGAAATTCCGTCACATAGCAAGCTATTCACCCTGGGATGATTTCGGAAATTATTTATATGCATGAATCCTCAGATATCAAGATCACTCCAAACGACTCCACAAACCTCGGATCCGGAATGCTCGACCATCCAGTTGCACGGTTCTTCATGGAATATGTACACTTCCTTGGAGGCTTATGTGTGTATACGACTTTCGCTCCCATCGCCGCTCGAGTAAGAGGCATACGGCGCGATTATGGGGCATTGCTGCGTTCTTACTTCGTCCAGCAAGTGAATTTCCGTTTCGGAGCGCAAGTGTCTAGCGAATCGGAATGTAGCATTAGCATAATGTTTTTCAGGGCGCCTTACTACGGAGACTAGATGGATACGCGCATCCGCGTTTCCACCAGATACCCTGTTCGACATTTTGCTTATCAGGAGGCTGGAGGCATAAGGTTTGGAAGTGGGCGTCACAATCACACGCAAAGGTTATCGCTACTGGCTTATGTGACTCTTTGAGATTGTGCAGTGAATTCCGTCTAAGAGTATAGTAAATGAAATTTGAACTCTCGTCGCACTTTGGGTTGCGAGTGCTAAATGTGAATATAAGGTGGCAAGAATAACCATAATGAAGAGAGAAAGGAAAAAACAAAGTTCGTTGCGAGAGTAGGTTGCGGGTATATACATGCAAATGCACTTCACATAATCGTACAGGAGGAATGAACAAGAAAAGAGAGATTCTGTCTGCAATCAATAAGACATGGAAAGTGAAGCTCGTAACAGATACGTAATACTCAGAACTCGTTAAATCCGACGTGTGGGATCCTCTCGTGAGCTGATCTTCAGGAACCGAGCAAGTACCTCTTCTGAGCCACGTTTGAAGAGTTCCACTCCTCGAGCAGGATCCCAGACACGAGATGTTCGAGAGGGAGTACTAGGAGACCGCCCTTCCGCTGGTGATGCAGGACCTAGAGACGATGAAGTCGGGGATTCACTGGAAGACAGTTGAGAAGGGGACGACAGTGGACTCGGAGTCGCACTCCTTTCTGCTCTCGGCGTCATTTCGCCAGGCTGTCCCGACGTCTGCGGAGGTAAAAGGGTCTCCCGAGAACCCATCATAGCTGAAGAAACGGAAGATCGCGGCGTTGACACCTGCGAAACAGCAGGGGACATCAAGCCGGTTTGTTCAGCACCCGCGGCAACATTCATCACGGGCGGCAACACCCTGAGGCTTGATGAAGGGTGCCAATGCTTCTTCATAGATCCGCTATGCGTGCGTGCTTTCAACGGCCGCATTACAGCGACAGTCCTCTTCCGAAGAAACCTGCACACTCTGAGTGCACATTTCCTTCGCGTCCGTCTGCACTCCAAATGATTGGTATGTCTTCCTCGCGGTTGCGATGCTAGAATTGCAAGATCGTACCTCTGTCACTGTTCGCCTGCCTTCGTCCTCATCGGAGTCCATCTCATCCTCTACATCACCATCGTGACTGCTAGCTTCTGACTTCTCCTCCCAGGGTCTCTTTGGGTTTTCGAATGCGGTTGCTAAGGGAGTGGGCCCTGGAGGGCGTGCAAGTTTCGAACCAAACTTTTGGATGCCAGGAACGGCATCCCACATGTTCCCAGATGTCAATGATGGGAAACCTGCTAATGGCGAAGGCATTGGCTGCGCTCCAAACTCCCTGCTCAACTTGCGCTCAGGAGTAGATGGAAGCGCGGGACGAGGCGGGGACTGAAAGAACATCGACCCTTGTGGGCGGGGCTCGCCCTCTGGGAATACACGTGTAGGAGTAACACGAAGGCGCTCCTCCCAAGGGAAGACACGCTTGACCTTGGTGCGGTCAGGGGTAGGCGGCGTAGTGCCACCATCAGTAGTAGGCCCAGTGACATTGCGGTAGTGCCCCAGCTGAAGTAGCATCTGAGGAATCTCAGGTACAGGTGGTGGGCTGAAGAGTGTTTGGGGCGATGGGTCTCCCTGAACCGAGATAACTTCCGTACTCGTTGCATCTGTCTCAGACGACATGCTCGAGGACGACCTTGATGATGATCCAGGACCTTTGTTTCCGCAGGGAGAATCGTCCCAGACATTCGGGAAATAGGTGTCTCTTGGGGGTGCGGAGGGAGTAGATATGGTTTTTGGCGGCGCTTCGATCGCAGCATTCCATGAGAGAAGGGGTGGGGAAGTAGCGCGCAATCGCTCGATCCTTCGTTCTTGCAACGAAAGGGGCGACTTTGGTTGATTCAAGCGCACAACTAGCTTGGAGGGCGAGGGGACAAAGTGGAGAGGTGTCGGAGGGAGAGATAACAGGCGCGATTGTGGCGCAGGAGGCACCTCATCGCCATTCGGAGTTGGCAACGTAGTCCATCTTACAGGTGAATCCAATGATAGTGAGCCTATCTGTTGAACAGGTGTTGTGGGTTCGACGACTACCTCGTTGAGATTTGAATCAGGAGGCTCAGGGGTAGTCTGGTGAAAATCATGATCCTCAGGTTTCATCTGCTTTGCGGGGCGTGGTCTCATAAGATCCAAACGCCCCTCAAGGGGCATGCTCCTGTACTCGCCCTCTCCTTTCGATCGATCACCAGACCAGAAGCCCATTACGCTCATGCCCTGAAGGGCCAAACGACGTAAGACGTCGAGACCAAGTGGACCACCACCTGGTGCTCCCGCAGACTCTACCGCTGCACGGGAATTCTCCTCATCTTCCCATGCAGAAACATATTTACTGACAGGAACCTCGAGATCCGGTGAGATGGGTTTTGATCGATAGTGCTTGTCGTAAACACTATACCACCGATCGACGAGCGAACCATAGTCGTAGGCTTGTTGAGGTTGCTTTACTGGCTCTGACACTGCAGACTGCTGTTCCATCTGAGATGATGGTACTTGGGTGGAGGATCCTGGGGCACGATAAGGAATGGAGTGCCAGGGCTTATTAGGTCCGATGAAATGGACCGCCGATATCTGGGAACCGAACCGCTCATACGCAGGAGCATACCTGATTCGTAATAAGTATGTCATTAACTATGCGAGCGAAAGAAGATGTGATATTACTGACGTATAAGCAGCAGTAGGAGTCGTGTTGTATGTGAAGCTAAGCCTATTCCAGTCGCCTCCCCTCCACTCATTTAAAATACCTTGATCGCCACCGTCCCAACTTCCATTCGTTTTCAGAAGCTCTTGAAGCTCCGTGAATTTATCTTCACTAGGAGAGAGTACCATCACACCCGAGTTGAATATATCGGACCATCCTACGTCAGGCACCGCAGAGAACTCGTGGTCAAGGTGAAATAGGTGGGACAGGGGGCGCAATGGGAGAACATCCGCATCAAGGAATATTACCTTGGAATACTGCGTGAGGCGGAATACGTGTAATTTGGTCAGGACCGTATCAAGGTCTGGGCGTCCTGCAATTAAATGAGCATGATATTAGCCTAGCTATTTCCACTGTGTGCAGAAAAGCTGGGTGGCTGATGGAGAAGCTTGGACACGATGCATTCATACCCCACATCTGGGGCACAAAGTGCAAAATACAGAAACTGGCCTGGGAACCGTTACAGATATTCCGACAGATAAGTTTTTCGTGCCCTCAGCTGATGCCATTCAGACGCAACCCAGTCAACGCAGCAACGACTCACCCATTAAATTTAGTCCAGTAGGATCGGACTGGCCTATAACCTCAACACCAATGACAATATCGTATGTCTTTCTGAGCAGCTTGATAGTAGTGATATCAAGGGTTTCTGGTGTGACTATGCACACTGTGTCGTATTTGACCTCATGAGGTTCAGTCTGGTGCACATCCTTTAAAGCACCCGAAATGGCGAGTGCACCTGGGAGATAGGAATCCGAAGTTACGAGAGTCACAAAAGCAAAATGAATGGACATGGCGGGGACTAGAAATGCCTTAAACGCGTCGTGAGGGCCACAAGGGCGCGTCAGACGTATAACTTAGTGGAACCAGGTGAAAGAAATAAAGATACTTATCGTAGGAGTGACGGTTGCTCCAAACATGTTGACAAAGTTCACATAGAAGATAAATTATTTATAAAAATAAATAACAGACGTCATCTCCTCACTCTCTCCATCTAGCAGAGGGCTCGCCAAACCCTAGACTTAACTGAGTTCTCGCCCCCATTTGCCGATTTACAAAATGAAGAAATGAGGATTCTAAAACGAAAGTACTAGGACATGCACGACACACTGCATAGTGACAAAGATAAGCTGCGTGAGAGTCTAATCGTCTCGGTCCTTGTGTATAAGACCCTGACGTTCCTCATCTGCACTGTCCTGTTTATCACCGGATGCCCTATGCTCCCCACCACGCCGCTTCTTTACGGCCGTCTCACCTTCATCGTCGCTTCCTATATCCTCGTCGCCGATCTCAAACACGACGTGATCCTCTGCAAGCGCCTCAGGTTCTCGCCGTGAGTTGACGAGTGTGATCTCGTCATCCTCTCGGGCAACCGTACGATGTTGAAGTGTCTCGAGGTCATAATCCTCAGCATCTTCGTCTTCTTGTGCGATTTCGTCGGACATGGCGAGGCGGCGGTTATTTTCTGATGGCCGCCAAAGGTACGCTATGCTCCAGAAGGTGAAAAAGTAGAGAAGGGCGAGGTAGCCGTCAAGGAGCCACCAACGGATTTTCCATGACTTTGCTGCGTAATCTACAATCATGTATATTGAGATGGATCGAAAATTGGTTCACGGATGGTGACACACCTTCAGCTAGCCTATCAGAGAACGACACTGAAGAGATAACAAAAAATATAGCTATAATAGCCACCGTGCCAAGGAGAATATAATACAGGCGTTTGAACATCCTGAGTTTGTATCTTTGCTTCCGCACACTGAGCTGCCTCATTGTACCTAAAATGGATACTTGAGAAAGCACGCAAGGTGAAAAAGGGATTGGATATACCATTCAATGAGTACAGGATCCACATCAGGAACCCACTAAGCGTGAATGCCAGTGGTATGACAAACATCAAGAGTACCAACGCTGACGTCGACTCGAGTTCCAGTTCAACTATACCCACGGCATACAGTACTGATGACGACGGTCATTACATCTCTGATATCATGAAAAACCGAGTTCACCTCCGAAGACAAAGTGTAGCCCTGCAAGGATCTGACACTTGAGCATTGTGCGCCCCAGAGATTCGCAGACGACGCTGAGCCCGAGGGATACAACGAGGAGCATAAAGAAGGAAAGGGCATTGCGCCCCGCATCCAGAATGGCAACTGCACTGGGTAAGCGATTGGATAACTATTTCATTGATTGTCCGTACCAACAAAAAGGAAGATGACGGACGCTGCGGTCTTCCCATGTGCGTTAAGGTATCGGTAGTATACTAGGCATGGTTAGCATGGAGGTGAGGTAATGACAAAACGTCCTACCCCAGTTTGCAACCATTTCGATGACAAGGAACGCGACCAAGCTCGAGAGATAGTACTGAGATAAACATTAGATCGCCCAAGATGTATGGAACATGACGAACCTGAATGGGTAATAGTTCCGTAACATGTTTGTAGCAGAGCCATGCCCATACAGAGCCTGCAATTGTATATACAAAGAACATGGCGAGGTAAAACTGAGTGTTGTGATTAGAGAGATGACGACGGAGTACGTTTTCGGCTCACGTTAACTTTGGGATAGTCGGTAGCAGGAAGCTGTCCATCGAAAGTATTGCGGAAAAGAACGACGCCGTTGTATGTAGGATGAGACGGGACATCTGTAGGTGCCTGACGGGCAGTGGGATTCAATACTGTGACAGGCACAATAGCTGCGACAGAAATAAGCCGGGAGAGACAAGACAAGACGACTTGGACTCGCCTACGCAATAATACCCATTCATGCGGACTTGATACTGTATGGGTTGTGTATATGCAACGGTCCCGGATGGGCTCGGGTTTAGGAGGTCACTCGATTGTCGAAGACTGTGGTGAAGCCCTCGTGATCTCCGTGGCGAAGTATAATTATCGGCAGGCGTGGCAAGGTTACCCTCTGGGCTTTCCAACAACCCTGATGAATCTGAGGGTGCGCCGCCAGTGTGGTTAAGGGCAACACTGGCAGTCCAGAAAGTAGTTTGGTTTGCGGTGGTCCCGTCATCAGACGAGAATATGAAATTTCCGACATTATCATATGCACAGAGGCCGACTCTGACTGCGTCCGTCGTGCATACGTATGTCTTCTGCTGGGGGTTCTATTACTGAGTTCGGCGGCAAACCATGTTGTAAGGGGTCACTCACGGGTAGGGAGTCATCCGTCGTGGAGGTAATGACACCCAGATACTTGACATCCTTCCATTCATATATCACCATCGCTACCTGTCCTTGTGAAGAACTTTCATCAAACGTGACTATGACACGTAGTGTAAGTATCTGGCGAATATATACGGTACACAGGCTGCGCACCGTTGATGAAAGTGGACTGGCTTGCCCACATTCCCGAACATACTTGGCGAGAATAGTCCGTATCTGAGAACTGGACCTCATATCCAGCTGCAAGGGAGCAAGCAGACAGAACACCGAGCGCGATTGCCTGCAGCTTCGAATTTTGGCGCATCCAGAAAGCGTTTGTTGTGGTTTGTTTCCCAAAGGCTTCTCGTCTTTAGAGTCGACTTTGTTCACGCCAATTACTGCGCTCAGCTTCAAGTTTTAAATAACCGGGAAGCACCGATCTATAGCACCAGCGGTGAACCCGAAAGTCAATAGCCGTTCACCACTGATCCCAACATGCTTGGCGACGAAGAGGACGTTTTTGACAGTGTCACTTGGGAGTCCCCTTCGGCACCCTATGACGCCGATCACACCGTCCAACCGTCTGGCCCAGGCTTCAAGCAGAGTACGGCTGGGACAGAGGATGAACGGGGTCCACACGATCCAAAGTGGGAGGGATATCTCATTGTTACTGTCAAAGATCCTGTAAAGGAGCTTGCAGAAACTAAAGATGCATACGTCTCCTACCTAGTCTCGGCAAAGGTGTGTCGTAATATAACCAAGTTCTTGTGCATAGTTTTGAAGCATTTGCAGACCAATCTTCTAATATTCTCTACTCCTAATCCTTCCTCTCGTCGACGATTCCAGGACTTTGTATTTCTGCGAGACCACCTTGTGAAGGATTTCCCAGCATGCGTGGTACCTGCTCTTCCCGACAAGCACCGGTTAGGTATATGTTGCCCTCGTAATCTCAATATTGTCTAACCACACATAGAGTACCTGACGGGCGATCGCTTTAGCCCAGAGTTTATGGAGCGCCGCAGACTAGAGTACGTATGTGTGGCGTGTGGATTCGTCAGTGTCTCATTTTTGACAGCCTCCACCGTTTCCTCGAACGGATATCCCGACACCCCACCCTACAACGTAGCACTCTCGTTCGTGCGTTCTTCGAGTCGACAGAATGGGTACGTCGATTTAGCGTAGTCCAAACACCCCTGACACCTTCCAGCACGTTCATATGCATCAACATCTCGCACACCCTCCAGGGCCAGAACCCACACCAGGACTCATCGATAATATCTCAGACACCCTTCTCAACGCGTTTGCACGCGTACGCAAGCCCGATGAACGCTTTCTCGATATGCGCGAATCTGTAGATAAATTCGAGGATGGGCTTGTCATCTGTGAGCGCCTCTGGAACCGCGTCCGCGGTCGCACAAACGGTGAGCCTATCTTATAACAGCGTGAGGG
Source organism: Suillus subaureus (assembly GCF_016647635.1). NCBI lineage: Eukaryota > Fungi > Basidiomycota > Agaricomycetes > Boletales > Suillaceae > Suillus > Suillus subaureus. The sequence goes on along the minus strand of NW_024538580.1, from coordinate 440,630 downwards.
AGTATCTGAGGCTGAACGAGGTGGCGGTCTCGCTCCCGGCGAAGATCTGACAGCGGATTATCACGATCTAGCGGTTGCCGTGCAGGGACTTGGTTTTCTGGAATCAGGGATTACGGATCCCTTGAACCACTTCTCAAATACCCTGCTCGAATTTTCTGCATTGCTCAGACATAAGGCATGATGTTTCGATAATATCCGAGTCACCTACTCACCGCTTCTTTCAGACTCAAACGACCACCGACCCTTTCCTCGTCCACCTTCATTCACTGCTAACCTACTCCCACGCAAACCGCGCAGTCTTGAAACTTCGTGACCAGAAGCAACTTGATTTTGAGGAATTATCGGATTACCTTTCTGGAGTAACACAAGAACGTGATCGGTTATCTGCCGTTATTTCAGGGCACGCAGGAAGTACAGGGCTGGGACTCAGCGCATACCTAAAGGACAAAGTGGACTCACTCAGGGGTGCTGACGATGATCGCAGCAGAGTGGAGAAGATGAGAAAGTTGGATATTAAGATTAAAGAGGTGTGTACCTACTGCGATGCTTACTTGTCTATTTTTCAACATCGGGTTAGCTACAAGACGCTGTAACAACAGCGCACGAGACATCAGATGCGTTCAGTGATGAGACTCTGCGGGAGCAGACCATATTCCAATACACGAAGGAAGCGGAGATGAAAGAAATGCTGGGCAACCTTGCAGAAGGTGAAATTGAATTTTATCAATCGGTATGTTGTTTTTTTCAATCAGCCTAGCCCTCGAATTTCATAATTTGATCCAGGCAATGGAGGAGTGGGAGCGGATTATACCTGTCATCCAACGTATACGGGTTGACGTTTAGCGTTCAGTACTAACCTGATCTATTCATATTCCGTTTTGCTGTTATCTCGCACGTCATGAAAGGACTTCGGTTGCAATGTATTACTAGTAGTTTATAGTAGATTATCATCGAGTATGTCAACTGGGATTCCAGCTAGCTTCAGCATTTCCTTATCCTTCGATATCGTACGCGGAATCATCTGGGTTCTTGATGAGTTGGAGCTTGTGTTCGGATTCTTGAACTGCAAGAGAGATCTGTAGTACTGTGAATGTCAAGGCCGAATCTCATCGACGTAACCTGCATACATTGATGATACCTGTGTCTACTGCCCGAAGGAGGTGCAACTGGGCTTCTTCAGATGCCCCAGAGGTTGTGTGTTGACGGTCTGCGGGTACCCATGGTGGGGGTTCCTTTTGAGAGTCAAACTGTCTGTTATAAACATCTGACTAGGATCCTTACGTTGTCCTTGGAAGCTGAGGGCACTGTATTTTCCTTGAGTTCAAGGACTATTGCAAATGAGGCTTCGTCTACCTCAGCTCAAGTGAGAGGTTTACTGTGAGAGACGAAGAGATAAGCTTACCACCGGTGGGAAGTTCGAGAAGCCCCAGTTGAGACTCGATCATATTCAGTTTGATGAGAAAGGAGCGAAAATACTGGCCAAGTTGAGCGGAGGACATCGCCTCCTGCACGCTAGGTAGATGTCATTGCTTGTGCGCGCAAGTGAAAGATGCAGCACACCTCGTATCTTTGTTATAGGATTCGACCTCAATCATGTTTTGGACTGAAAAGATGAAGCGCTCAAGGGCCACTTGGTTCTTGTCCTTGATAACGACTACCACCTTGTCGACATTGCCCTGTTTTTATCGAAAACTTCATTGCAGGGGAAGTGTGAAGCCGATGCTAAGAGCTTACGAGTACAAGTTCGTCGGAAACAGCCTTGACAGTGCCAGAAATATATTCATTTAACGCGGGATGGCGAGACTGGAAGACGGGCGTGTCGTATTTCTTCCGTCGCACAAATAGATCTGCTGGGTATATTTGTCTGACGTAGAGGATAGTATGGATGGCAACTTCGACTAAATGTTTGATTAGATGGTGATCATGGAGTCGTTTTTGAACCAACTCACTAAATTCAGTCATTCCTTTCACCGCTTCTGCCGCCTCTCCATTTTCAGAGATTTCTGAGGAACGCGGAGGATATGATCACTCACGATTCCAGGTGAGAGGTGTCTCCGACATGGCCTATGTTCAAGGCTAAGTTTTGGTGATCCGTATTTGAATCCGAAGGATATATTGGTTCAATATTTTCTTAGAACGAAAACACTTCAATTTGATCCGTGTTGCGAAATACAGGGGTTGGCGGCAAGTGAGTACTTAGTCTTCACGAGAACGCGTAACCAGTTTCTATGAATCACGTGGCTGAATTCGCATATGACGGTCACATGATCCTAGCTGACGCGCCCAAATTACTAGCCATGGCAAGGTCGCCGAGCCTGCGGCTCAGCGAAGCTTTCCAAGGGGTCAACATAGTGTTATTAGATGGCGACTTATAACTAACACTGCATCCTTATTGCCCAACAACAATTAATGCAAAGACTACGGGATCTCTCGTGATACGGGAATCGACAATAAGTTACGTTCCATCCCTGACACGGCCAGTGGAGACAGTATACAGACGAGCTGCGATATTCATGCTTTGCAATTCCTGGCGACCATCTGAATTTAGCAAAACTCTACTATCAATCAAGGATGAATGCAAACCTGGAATAATAATTTTGCAGCATAAGGAATATACAACTGTGAACACGCTGTCTTGTTTTTGCATGCACGGCACTCGAAGCTTTGCTTTTTCTATTTCACAGACATTAGCAGGTGATGATTATGACATATGAAGGTACTCACGAGGTTGGCGATTGCAGTGAGACCGCAGCTGGAGATTCAAAGTAAGTCCATGGAACAAGATCAAATAGATCAAATGACTTACATGTCGCAAACATGCAAACGGTAGGCATCACTAGCCTCGAACAAGCGCTCTTTCAGGAAGCCAGCAACACCATGCGAAATCATACAATCACGTTCCATCTCTCCGAAACGGAGACCACCATCACGACTACGACCCTCCACAGGCTGGCGCGTCAAGATCTGCACGGGACCTCTCGCGCGCGAATGGATCTTGTCATCCACCATGTGTTTGAGACGCTGGTAGTACGTGGGGCCGAGATAAACCTGCGCTTGGAGCTTCTTGCCTGTGTGGCCATGGTACATGACCTCAAGACCTCGGGACTGGTAGCCCTTTTGGCGCAGGAAGGTCGACACAGACTCGACCGTGAGATCGGTGAAGGGAGTTGCGTCACCCTCGTTTCCTATCAGTGTTGCCACCTTAGAGAGCAGACATTCAACCAAGTGACCGATGGTCATACGCGAGGGGATGGCATGAGGATTGATGACAATATCAGGAACAATTCCTTCGGCGGTGAAGGGCATGTCTTCCTGTCGGTAAGTGATACCAATAGTTCCCTTCTGACCGTGACGAGACGCAAACTTGTCGCCAATCTGGGGAATACGCGTCGACCGAACACGGACTTTGACGAATTTCTGGCCCTCCGAATTGGTCGTGATCAACACTTGATCAACGATACCATTTTCTGTGCTCTTCAATGGAGTTGAGACATCTCGTCTCGTGTGCGTCCGAGTACGTTGTCCAAGTTCCTCGCTGTCAGGGGGAATGGGTGCAGTTTTCCCAATGATAATATCTTCCCCAGAGACACCGGTACCGGGAGCAATCAGACCATCGTCCTCAATTTTGTCGTACGTGCCGTGCTTCATCCGCAGCGTAGTATCACGAGTAGGTTTCTCAAACTCCTCCAGCTGCTGTACACCACTCTTCTTCTCCAGGTCCATGTAACTGCGGTAATATATACTCCGGAAGAGACCTCGGTCGATCGAACTCTGATTCATGATGACAGAATCTTCTTGGTTGTAGCCACTGTAACAAAGAATGGCCACGATGGCATTTTGTCCCGCAGGAAGCTCTCTGAATTTCAGGTACTCCATAGAGCGCGTAGTGGCGAGAGGCTTCTGCGGGTAATACAAAATATTGGCCATGGTGTCCATGCGAACCAAGAAATTGGTGAGGTAAATGCCCATGGCTTGTTTACCCATGGCGGATTGGTAGGTATTACGAGGAGACTACAAACGGTCAACTTTCATACACAGAAAAAGCACACCACTCACCTGGTTGTGGTCAGGGAAAGGAATGATACTCGCGCAGACACCTAGAATCATGCTCGGGTGAATCTCACAGTGAGTCCAAGTATGCGCGCTGATCCCTGCCTTCAGCCGTGCAGCTGGGTCATAATCGCCGTCATTCTGGTGAGGATCAATACCCGCTGACTGCAATCTGGAGTTCTCGAGGTCCTCCGGAGTCATACAGATCATGACAGTCTCTTCTTCCTCCGCATCCAACAACTCAATGATTCCATTCTTTACTAGCTGCTCCCACTTGAATTCCTCCCCGTCTTCGTCGCGATAACCTTGGTTCAACCATTTGATATGCTTCTTTTGAAGGGCGAGCTGCTGGTTCTCGACAATAAATAGCGGTCGGCAGACACGACCAGCGTCTGTGTATAATCGCAGCTCCCGCTCACGGATGTCGCGAACAACAGAGACTTCAGGACTGATATCATCCTTCCTACGAAGCTTCTTAATCGTCTTCACGAGATTCGCGGGATCACGATGCACACCCATCCAGACACCATTGACAAAGACCTTCGTACAAGGCGTCGACGAGTGCGCATTCTCCTCCAGTGATTCAAGACCCCACTCCTCCAAGAACTCGATGACGGGCGCGGAATAAGAACCGACAGAGATACATGCCATGAGGGCGAGGTTCTTCACGAGACCACAAGCCTGCCCTTCTGGCGTTTCGGCAGGACAAACCATACCCCAGTGCGTGTTGTGTAATTGACGAGGTTTAGCAATCTTGCCCTCGCGACCGAGAGGGGTGTTGGTCCGACGCAAGTGGGAGAGAGTAGATGCGTAAGTGTACCTGTTCAACACCTGAGACACGCCAGCCTTCGATGACATTGCCTTCTTTTGGTCGCCCCAGTTGCCGGTAGCAAGTGAATATTTGAGACCATTGGTAATTGTCTGATGCTTAACGGCTAGCGAGAGATTGAACTCCTTGTGTGTCTCCACACACTATGAAATCATGAGCATATGCAAAAGTGCAACTTGACGGAGACTTACCTTCTGGAGATAACGGTAAACATCCCTCGTCAATTTCTTGAACAGCATGCGGAATAGACCAGCAAGTAGAGGACCAGCTAAATCAAGACGTTTCTTCCCGAAATGATCACGGTCATCCAGCTCTCTCCGTTCAAGGGCGGCGAGGAGTAGTCTGTGGATCATGTATCCGAAGAAGTAGGCCTTCTTTGACTCTGAGCCCTCCGACATGGAGACGTGAGGGAGCATCTCTTTCTGCAAGATCTCTTGAGCGTAGCGAATACGCCGCTCTCGCGACAAACCAGTGGTGGTACCACGGTTTCCGATGAAATCTAGAGCAACTTCGCGATCTTGGATGACAAAACCATCATCGATACATGGCTTGAGCATTTCAAGCATCTGGGCGTCTTGCATGTCATAGCAAATGTGCTCTAGGATGTCTCGGTCAGAGATAACGCCGAGAGCGCGGAAAACGACCCAAATAGGAATGTCGACACGAATGTAAGGGATGGTTGCTTTCATGACATTACCCAGCTGTGAAAATAAGATGGATAGGAAACCCCAGGCAGCATTGAGCGGTGCTTACCGATCGCTCCTGATTTCTGTGGAACATTTTGACCTGGAATTGACTGATAGTCTTACCACCTTTCTCTACAGCACTCCGAATCTCGGCCAAGAAATTTATCGGTGATGGCTGCGCCTTGGCAAAGACATAGACGTGGTTGGTTGCCATACGCTCCTGGGCGATGAGGACCTTCTCTGAACCGTTGATAATGAAGTAACCTCCTGAATCATATGGACACTCGTTCAAGTCGTACAGGTCCTGATCTTGCAGGTCTCGAAGTATACAGAATGTCGAACGAAGCATGATAGGGACCTGTGAATCAGGCTAAGTTAGGAAAACACTCTTCATTGCTGCCATGTGACACACCTTGCCAATCCAGACCTTCGTAGTATCCTCAGGTGCCTCATGTCGCTCTGCCTCCCACAGAATCTCTCCAGGTGCCCCATCAGGATCTTCGCGCCCAAGGAGGACTCTCTTCTTCATCTCGATGTACAATGGGGCCGAATACGTCAAGTTCCGCAAACGGGCCTCCTGAGGAAACACTGGGACCACGGATCCATCCGCTTCTGTGACGGTCGGTCGCGACAGGTAAATCTGGCCAAATTTGATCTCGTAGCGTCGCGTCATATCTGTGTCATGACCAGTGTGTTGATCGGCCTGGTCGAGAATAAGATCCGCATTCTCATCCACAAGCTCTTGCATGGTATTTTGCACAAACTCATCAAAAGAGTCCAATTGCTGTCTGACAAGACCTTTTTGCTCGAAAAAGCTGGAAATGACGGTCCAACAATCTTCCTGCGTTATCTCTTCAAACTCCTCCTCATCTTCCTCCATGCCATAGTTTGGGTCGTCATAATTAATCAACGGCTGAGAGGGCTCCATTTCTGGAGAGCGCACATCAGTCAGGGCAAGGATGTGAAGGAAAAGTGAACATTACCTTGGCTCATGATTCCGACGGAGAAACGACGATGCAATGAGAGCTTTTGAACTTAGGACACAAGTCCTAGTGACCGTAGCCAATGCTGAATCAACGTTTTATGCAGTTTTTAAAATTACAGAGCCAGGATAACGAGTAAGAGACGGAGAACGATGAATCCGACGTCGACGTCGGTGAGCAAGACGCGTTAGTGAGCTTTGTTGACTGGTGTTGTTTACAAATACTTGATTGTAATTCAGACAAAAAAATATGCCAGGACCGTGGATTGAACACGGGACCTCCAGAACTTCAGTCTGTTGCTCTCCCAGCTGAGCTATCCCGGCTTATGGTGGAAGTGCTTTATTGAACAACAGAAGGTGTAAATAGAAATAGCTTCAAGTCTCTACTTTACAAAATCATAAGTCAGTTTATTATAAGTAACTGGATATATCACCAAGAACCTCCTCCCCGTTATCTTCCAAAGCGGGAGTCTGGTCCTGTTTCTTCAAGATCGCTCCTTCGTCCCCCTCAGGCTCAGCAAGTGTAAGCACAGGCGGCGGCCGTATCTCTGGAGTTGGGCCGCTAAAGTCCTTTCCCGTCATTCGCGACAAAGTCTGCATATCTGGCCACAGCGTAGGTCATTTCCTAAGCAATGGGTCAGCACGGGGACTTACCATATGGCTGACGGTTGTTCAAACAGTAATTTATTCTTGCCGAGTTCTTCTTGTCCTCCACTTTAAACTTGTTCTTGCATGACTTGCGGTCGCGACCAGGTAGCACATAAGATATTAATTCGTAGTTCTCGCCGAATTGTGATAGCGCCTACAGGTGTATATAAGTAAAATATCCTCTGCATTTACCTTATGACTTACGTCGTAGAACAACTCCGTCTCCTCAGCACTCCAGCGAGAACCTCGGAAACGCCTCCCATACGTCCCAGAATTTACAAATTTGGAGACGTCCGATTCCTCGACATGAGTGTAGTCTGCAGTCTCATCTCCAACATTCCTGTCCACAAACAGGGACTCTTCGTCGATAATGGTTTCTCCATTAGGCCCAATACGGATTTGAACGTTATATCGACTGGTAGCAACGTCTTGCGAATAGTCAAATCCGCTACCACTCGTATCTTCGACTGTACACTGGCCACCGTTCATAGGTACAGAACTGGGTTCTGTAGATATCGCAACCTCATTCGTGACGGTGCGATGATCAGGTGCAGAGCTGTTATGGCCGGGTTGCGCAGTATCATCTTCATTTCGACCATACTTTCTCGCCTCCATGGAAACTCTCATTCGCGCTCTCTTTTCCCGATTGATTTTTTTCCAGGCCAAGTGGTTATCGACAATTTGAGCTGCTTTACTACTGACACGACCCCATCCGGTATCTTCACATAATGTAGCCATAGTCACGGCAGTTGGATCTAAATCTTCTCCAGGGTCTACACTGGCATCGTAGGGCAAGGAGGGAGCACGTGTTTTGCGAGATTTCTTCGGAACTTCAGAAGACGCGCGAGATTGAGACCTACGGTTTCGGGAGCTGGATACTCCTGAGTGTGGTTCCACGGGCGGGGGAATAACTACAACAGGATGTTCTTGAGTGACATGGAGTGCTGGCCGAGGGTGAGGAATCTGCACTTGACGATCTCGAGTAGTGGGAAGAGGTATTAGAGTGTTTATAGGCATCGCAGGTCTCTGAGGAGCATGCACAGTAGCGATAGGGAGTCTGACAGGAACCACGATCGGCGGCGGCATAGAAGAAGATGCAACGGGTGGAGGAAGTGGTGTCACAGCTACCGCAGTTGGAGCATGCTGTTGTGACGAAGGCATAATTGGAGGACGAGCTTCAGGGATTGATGCCAGTTGTTTCGGTGCGCTGGCCTCCGCGGCGCGAGGTCGCGCTTTGGCGACCGGTCTGAAGACCGTGTTTCCTTTTTCTATTAAAAAGAACACGATGAGGTTTCTAATGAACATTAAGAAAGCACTTACGAACTCGTGTACTCATAAATATCAAGATCCTATATTAGATGCTATCAGTTTGCTTAAGGAAAGATGGCGAGTTTGATTCAGAAGGCTTTGCCAAACATACGCAATCAACGCCTCATGAATCGCAGTCAAAACATCCATTTGCCCGTAGCTCAGGAGCCTGACTGGGAGATTAACAACACCGAGCAAGATCTCTCAAAAATTAGAAGCGCAGCAGACAGGTCACTTTTCTCTGCTCTCCCATGTATCATCATCTAATATCCTCGCAGTTTCGTCATCCTACAGTCCCTGAAGCAATGTATGATAACATTTATGTTCGACCCACAGACTCAGACTGACTACTATCTACAGCAAGAGAGAAATGGCTGCGCTCAACATTTCCAAAGTTTTCCAGCCGCTCAAGGGGAGGAAAACCCGCCGATGCTATTCCTCCACCGCATACGATATATAATCGCGGCAGGTGCACTTTGGAGATTGGTCCGCACATATTCACAGAAACAACCATGTTTGAAGTACACTATCACCCCATTCTTGTGCACACAGCACCTGGAACTACCTATACGCAGCAACAAGGTGCCACCAGTTCTGTCTCTGCGCCACAAGGATCTACTACTCCCCTCCTTTCGTCATTACCAAACTCTCCAAGTATCCCACCGACGCTTATCAACCAAGTGAATGCAGCAGCTCTCTCCAATCCGACATTGGCCAACTTATTACAACTGGCTGCCTCAGGAAACGCATCCATGGACCAACTCAAAAACCTTGGCGTAACGATACAGCAACTCGCATCTTCATCCGGACTGAACCTGGATGCTTCTTCGATGCAATCCGCACAGGCGCAGAACACAGCAACGGCTGTGGCTAATGGTGCAGCGTCGCCTATTCACCCAGTGTATCGAACCAAGGATTTTGATATCGTAATCGAATTCCGTGAGTGTCCTACGGACCGTTGGATTTTCCCTCGTGGTCCTGCCGTAGGCAATTTCACCCCAGTGCCAGGGTCAATGGGATCATATGGCGAAATAACACTGTCTACGCGTATTCCGTTTGAACAACGGACCGAAGTAGTTTTGGAGTCCCAACCCGATGGACAAGTTCGGTCGAAGACACCAGAACCCCAGGAAGTGGTCACATTTACTTTCACCGGGGCGAGTGCTCCCATATGGGATTCGATATTACGCTGGATCGGCTCTGAAGACAAGTTAGAAGAAAACCGCAAGATTCTCGAATCCATTGTAAGCATGAAGTCCTTGTAAAGTAGAATTCTTCTAATGTTTCACCAAGAATACACCTCGACGAGTATACTTGGCACACAGAATAGCAGAGGGCTCTCTACTAGCCCAAATTCAAAACGTCAGTGCACTGCAATCATACAGATCTTACTTGATTCTGACGGAACACAGGCTGCAGTTCCTATATTCTCTACGAGGCTCCTCAGATCAGCTGCAGAAAGCAGTAATAAACCAAAACGCAAGGCGGCACCTCGCAAACCTCCTCAGGCCCAGGCCCAGCCTCAACCTCATCCTCAACCTCAGCTTCAGCCACAGCCTCAGCCACAGCAGACCCAGTCTCAGCCTCCACCTCCACCTCAAGACGCAGGACCTGTGCAACAAAGCGGAGAGCCAACTCCACCTCCACCAAAGAAAAGGCGCCAAACACAGCCGAAATCCACGCCTTCATTACCCAAAATAGCTTGCTTTGCGTGCGGACAAACAGATGTCCCTTTAATTATGGGCGGAAGTAGGTTTTCATACTCTTGCCTTGGGTTTACTCTCTGACATCGATCACGACACCCAGGATACTGTCGACCGTGTGTTGAAGCCGGCTGCGCTATCGATGATATACCGCAAGTAGGCAGTAGCCGGTACTCCTACCAATCCTCCGCACAACACTCGAGGCAAGGCAGCACCTCACATACTCCAGATGCCCAACATCAGTCCGCTACTGCTTCAAAGACCCACGCGGTTTTTGTTTCGTATCCTAAAGCCTCAGCAACAGAGCAGACGAGTAATGTACTGACGTCCGATGCCAAGCTGACCTAAATATCATTAGCAAGATAATTATGTGTACATCGAATGCGTGTGTGCGTGATATGCGATTACAGTGATGCAAATGACCAGAGTCTAAGATCCTAGATAAATGATAGGCGGAATAAAGGCTCACGTAAAGAGGCCCACTGACCAACCCAACCACCAAGTAACGACTCTAAGCTCCAGAATAATGATCACAACCTCGAAGAGAACAGCAGACCAATGAATGAGGAAAGCGATCCATATGCACGGCATGATCAACCATCGGAAACCCGAATTGTCGATCCAAGGATGCCAATACATGAATGTACAAAAAATGGCTGCGCGCGTTTGCAGATAGGTGATGGCGAATGTGCACAAAAAGAGGAAGAAGAATGCGAACCAGTGGCGGACGGAACGACGAGGAAACGATGTGATGTCGTACCGCTTCGGCTCTCCCGTGAACTCGTTTCGGTACCAGGGTATAATGAGGAAATCTTTGATATCTTCGCCGATGGTCCTCCCATAATTCCTCCAAACTGGCGCAACATTGTCGAGGATGAACGTCAAAGCATCCATTCCGAACTCCCATATATGCTGGTATGGATCCTTGTAGCTTTCTTCTAGTGCGATGATTTGAGAGAGCTAGAAGATGGTTAGTAGATATAATAAAACAATTGACGATGTGACTATACCTCTGGGTAAGCAACTGAAGTGCGCGAGAGGGCATTGTTGTGCCCGTTTTTGACTCGAGTGTGCAGACTCTTGACTTTAGCCAGAGCGCTAGCCACTTCCAACTGCTTGTGCGTTAGAGCCTCCCTCTTATATTCCAATTGACCCAGTGTATCCATAAGCGACGATATGGGCTCATCGAGCAAGCTATCTGGCACCACATCTTCCTCGGCAACAGAAAGGTACATCTTGAAAATGTGTTGTTGTCGAAGAATGCGAGTATGTACGTCCTCGACGGCCCTCCACCCTTTCCGCTCCCGAGTCCCGCCAGTGACCGATGAAGGATCCTGGTTAAAAGCTTCCAAAAGCTCTACAGGTAGGCCTCGATGCGGAATACCATGCGTGTTGGCCATCCTTGCTTGTAGGTTGTCATATTCCCGGACCTCTGCAGCGATCTTCTGTAGTTTCTGGCGTACCCGATGGTTCTGCGCCTTAAGTTCATCTAGCGTCCTTATCGGACCTTTTAGCTATAGACGTCTTCAAAGGGAAAAGAAACACTTACTGCAACTTCTTCTCATACTCATGCTCTAGTTCTTCCTCCTCGGCTTCTTCGCGCTGCTTTCGCTCTGGTCTCTTGGCTACGTCGGGGATGGGTAGGGACATCCGGTGGATTAGCCTCTGACGTGTAATTGCTTGCGGTGGAATGACGGAAAGCTCAGATTCAGGCTTGTCACGAGGCAGTTCAATCCCACGTTCTGAAGCCAGTTCAGAGGGCAACGGATCCTCCACAGGTGCAGAAGTCGCCTCATGTACAGCTGACGTCTTGTCGGGAGCATTGGTCTCAGTTCCCGATTCACGGGGTGACGGTAGATATGATGAAGGCGCATGAGGCTGCCTCCGATCGCGCCTCTTACGACGATGACCAGTAACACCAGCGAACGATCCACTATAGTCGTCTGACTGCGAGTGAATGATAGAGGAAGATCCTTCATCACTCTCCACCTGCCGACGCCGTATCCGTTGAGCAAATGGAAGGTGCCGACTGCTAGCTGGTGAAAGTCCGCCTGGGGAGCTCTGGTGACGATAAGGAGATGTGGTAGATGCGATACTATGGGCATCAACGAGAGCCGGGATGACATGACGCAAACCTCGATTCTTTTCATTAGCCCTCCTGTAATCGCCGTCTATCGAGCTGCGCACAGAGTCAATTCTAGGCTCGAATGAAAGTTGGCCATCTGAGGAGCGTATTCTTCTGAGTGAATCTCCGAAAGAATGATGTAGCGAGGGGGAGGATCTGATCGAATGAAAGGGATATGACGGAAGGATTAGTGACACATCCGAAGGGAATGATCCCCCCCGAGCAGAGGTAGAATCGTCACGAATGATAGGCAAAGTGGAATCTATCCTATTGGATTTAATGTACTCTTCCACGATCAAAGCCGACAAATGCCATTTCGATCGTTTGCTGCCATTTTTGTCTAATAGGTGTTTGAGCCAAGTGAGTGGCTCAGCGCTATCTAACCAGGCTTGCGCGCCCGGATCAGAATCAACGTACCACCGCGTGGCTTTCGCGAGGTTGATGGGGTCCTCGTTCGAAATGGAATTATACACAAGATTATACCTCCGTCCTAATTGGTCACTAACAATAGCTGCCTTGCGGAATGTGGGCTGTTTTGTTTTTGATCTGATCCTAGAAATCCTATCTGTGCAATAAAGTTAGCATGTGATTATGTGGCAACCCGTCTCCAAGGGCTCACCTGCAAAAAGAGTGTCTTGCTTTTCCAATACGGCTTTGTTTGAAAGCGAGGCTCTGTCTTTGCCTTTACGTTTTCCCAATGACCAACGTCTTTCAAGTCTTTCTTCTTCAGACTGGGACCCAGTCCAATCCAAAGTAGCACCCGCATTCGAAGAAAGAGGGACAGGGTGAAGGGGAACTGCCTGGACAGATGGGCTGAAGTCAATGTCCAAAGGAGGACGTGAAGGACGAGTGAAACTCGGAGTAGATGCTGGAGGAGACTGTTGAAAAGATGTATCCTGCTTCGGTTCGCTTAGAGTTTGACCTTCTACAACAGTTGGCTGTGACGGGGTGAATGACTTGCGATCTCGCCTTCGAGATTGCAGTTCTAGGGCTCGTTGAACATCTTGGAGTATCTTAGGGTCTAGATGAGTATGTTCGTGAGTAGTCACACAGCTAATAATCATTCTACTTGCCCTCATGAGCTACGTTATGAATGTGGACCGTCAGTGTTAACATGTAAGCAGAAGCATGGGACTCACACAAGTCATATTCGTCCGAGAAAGCTGAGGGTTCGAACTCAGCTACAAAAGGGTCTTTAAGAGCAGACAAGCCTCTGCTCTGACTCATTCTCTTAGACCTACGCCGTAGCTCAACGCTGCGAGATGAATATCTCTTCGGAGAGATCTCAGGGAGGATCCCAGGAGTAACGTCCTTGGAAAGAGGACGAACGTTTCCGTCGACAAAGTCTTTCATTGGTAGAATAGGAGGACCAGGAGATCCTATGGATGAATGTGACGACTCTCCATGAGGTGATGGTGCAAGGAACTGGTTGGGAAAGCGGATGCGAGGAAGAGGTGAAGTATCGTGGTTAGGAGTTGGTGTTTGACTGAAGCTTGTCGATAGAGCAGGACCTGGGCCTGGTTCTGCCATTCACTTGCGGAGAGTTCAAAGCAAGCTGAGGGCAGCGCTATGAAAGGATTGGAGGCAGAGGCTGTTGGATGCCGCATCAGGGCGAATTTCTTCATATGGAAACAAGTAATATATATATAACACATGCCAAGAAATTTCCGTGTGATTACAACGAGGGTCAGGATTCGGAGTCAAAAACTAGTGAAAAGCAGTACCTATCGGTACACAGTACAGTCTAACAAGACATCTAGGGTATGTTCTATGTAAAATAAATATAGGTTGCATGGATGTATCATGTTAAGGAAAGGGCTATGAGTCTAAATCAATGAATTATATTGGGATGTGGGACACAAAAGCAAGATCATGCTCTGCTAACAGTTTTGCGGCGGATCTTCTGCGAAGTAGACATAGTCGCCAAGCGCAGCCTGTTGAAGGGATTGAAGCGGGTTAGCCCAGACGGCTTAGACTTTTCAAACGAAGGGACCTCGGGGCTGAGGAAAGGAAGGCGACGAACCGCCTCCACCGAGGTAGTGCGATCACATTGTCGTGGGGGCAGAGGTATCTGTGGAGCTGGAGCTAGACATCGCAGATGAAAAGTTAGAATAGTCCATACACCAAGCTATGAAACACACCAGCCGGAGGTAAAACATAAACAGGATGTTGGCGTTCACCGGAGTAACCGTGACCAGTCGCGTAGTCGAACGATGATCGACGAGGATGACGAGATTGGGGACCTGTGGTAGGAGGCTTGAAGGAGGTAGCGTGAAGTGGTGGGCGGGGAAACGCCACAGAATCAGAATCAGAATTGCAATGGCGAGATCGGGGACCCGTGGTAGGAGGCTTGAAGGAGACGGCACAAACTGGTGGACGGGAAAACGTCACAGATTCAGATTTGCGATGACGGGGTTTGGAATCTGTGGTAGGAGGCTTGAAGGAGACAGCACACATTGGTGGATGGGAAACCGTCACAGATTCGGGTTCAGATTTGCGATAACGGGATTGGGGACCTGTGGTAGGAGGCTTGAAGGACACAGCACAAACTGGTGGACGAGGGAACATCCTAGAAACAGATTCACATCGGCCACGACACCCAATCGACATGTCGCGCTCGCGCTCGCGTCTCCGGTCGATAGAAGCACGACGCTCACGTTCGCGATCAACAGACTCACGACGCCGTCCCTCGCGGTCAACAGATGCACGATGCTGTCGCTCGCGATCAAAGGAATCATGACGCTGCCGCTCGCGGCCAACAGATGCACGACGCTCTCGATCGTAATCGATAAATGCGGGGTGTTCTTGTGGTCGGTCAAGAGACACACGACCCCTTCGTTCACGATCGATAGATTCATGCCGTGCACGCTTTCTATCAATAGACGCACGACGCCCTCGCTCAGTGTCGAAAGAGACGCGTTTGTGTTTCTTATTTTCACGTGCGTGTTGCTCATAATTAGGGGAACGCTCGACTTGCAGCTGACACGCCGACTCTGTATTCCGCCATCAGATGAGGCCAACACATTACTAGCAAATAAAAAAGTTGATATACCTTGCTCTCTGGCTGCTAGAGCCCAATCATTCTGAACCTCGACATCATCACACATGGCTGAGTACTCTCGGCTAAGGATAGGTGGTTGGAAGTTGGCTGTCGCGTGTAAGCCCGGCATTCGCTGTGCATCACGACGCCATTGAGTTTTTGCTTCCTGTGTCATCGTAGAAGCGCGCGGCCGGCGCGGGGGATGTGGCTCGTAGCGAGCTGGGTATGGGGAAGGGATGGCCTGAGGGCATCCATACAGAGCAGCAGTGTTGAAAGACATCGCGGCGGTTGTAGGAAACAGAAAGATGAGAGACGGTTGGGATGATGACTTGGAGGGTGTGAGATGAGAAAAGTGGATTGCAGAGAAAGGGAAGTTAAATAGGTGAGTAGCACTGGCGAGCACATGCGCGAGTGGCATTCATCCACAACTCTGAACAGTGGTAATCCACTAGTGTGCGGTGGAAAACACAAGCAATAGTGGCACAATGACATGGGATTGACAGACCTGAGAATATGCCTAGTGTTGCGGCACACTTGTGAGGTACCCGCGGTGGCCAGTGCTAGTGTCCACAGTGAGTATCCATTGTCGTTTCAACACTGTTCACTTCAATGCATAATAAGCAACTCTGTTTTGATTATCTCACACTGTATGAGGTATGATGAGTCACTGGTGGAGAGATGTGGCAAGACGGTAAACTATAGCTCGCGAAAGCCACCCTGCAGTGTTCGTCTGCACAATAGCCATCACCTTGGTAGTGGGCGGGGGTGATTTTGAGCTCTTCGCTTCAATACAAGTCGCGCCAACATAGCTGTAGTGAAGGCAGACAGGGAAAACCTGTCATGATCCATCAGTATGCCAATAACATACGTGGTTTCGAACTGACACCCACCAGGTGATAACATATGAAAGGTGGGCGTTGCGAACATCAACAGAAGCTGCGCGTCCAAGTGGTATACCCTTACTCAGGCGCGACGCAGCGTCCTGAGATGAGCCATCTGAAAACTTATATTGATAGCTGGCACAAAGTAGACACTCGGGTGCATACCATAGATCTGTTCTACGAATACTGGCTGTACATTTTCTGCTTCTCCACCAGCGCAGTCTGCCATAGCATCGACGTCAGCCCAGTACCACGTTCCTTCATTTGGTTTGTTGTCTGGGGTAAAGCTGTTTCGGGTATGCGATGTCCTTAACATTCCCAATATTTCGACCTCGCCTGCTTCCCCTCGTTCGAAGGTATTGGCATCAGCAAACTCTTTTGCAACGAAACCGCGGTCAACGAGGACGGTTGATCCGTCAGACCTGATCAATGGTGTGACAACATGATATCCATGCGAGCCCTCCCGGACGCGAGGACCTAGAAGCATCGAGTGTTTACAATCCCATCTACCACGGAGCAACACTCGACGATAGACGAACTCTGGCACGACAGAGAGACTTACTCAGCGACCTACTCAGCCTCGACCGTGTAATGATGCTGTGATGTACGCACTTTACTCGCTTGGGAAGAAAGATCGGCTCTCGATGGAGTTTCTCCTGAAGCTCGTCTATCAGGGCCACTTTCCATTGTAAACGTTGCATCTGCCAAGTTCCCAAGGCGAAGGTGAAAACCGGGATAAATCCTAGTGCGAAGATCGTCGGGCTAAACCAAGAATTCTTGCGTGCGGTATAAGATTTTGTCGCTTGAGAGTCCTCGCTATGGAGCCATCGACGCGTTTTCATAATAGTATCCCGCCATCTTGACCTCGACGCAGCCAGCCGCTGCAGCATGTTTATGAGAGAGGCAGTTTGGTCTACTAACTGGTAAGTAGACTGGATTCCCACGGCTGCTGACATGACTGCGGGGCTTTCTCTCGCCCAAGTTCATTTGTTCCTTCTCCTCAATCTAATTATTGGCATTGGGCATACATGTACGCTGAACCCAACCAAATGACGGTTTGAAAATGACTCATAACCCAGATCATGCAGGTCTACCAGACGACGTCCGAACTTCGATATTGATGGTGACGAGGTCCACTACCCCACCAGGCCGGTCGACAAGGACAAGGCAGAGAACGAGCTTGTGATCAATATCAAGAAAGCAACAAGCCCAGAGGAATCAGCTCCGAAGCAGAAGCATGTCCGAAGTATGCGTTCAACCTTCTATTCCCAATCAGCAGTCTCGTTAACCTCACTAAAGAATGCATCGTTTATACTTGGGATTACCATAGTTCAATATCTTTCTGGAGCGGTTTGCGGGTGCAACCTATCTTGTCTGATGAAGTCCAAACTTTTAAGGCTCTCATTACTGTACATAAAGTGTTGCAAGAAGGCCACCCAGTGGTGTGTAACTTACTCACCGATGGCTACCAGCACCTAACTATCGGTTCTCCCTCAGACAATCAAAGAGGCTCATGGCCAAGCGGGATGGTTAGAGACTTGCGCCAGGACTGTTGCCACAGAGGGTCAACGCGGTAAGGTTTCTGTTTTCAAGTCATGTATGTCATGTGACCCTGTCCATAGGCTATGGACCATTAATCAGAACCTACGTTCAGTTTATTCTGGCCAAATTGCGTTTCCACCGCCTGAGACCGGAATTTAATGGATTGTTTGAATACGAGGAATACATCTCGTTGAAAGGCATCGATGACCCTAATGAGGGGTGAGTATTTACCCATCACTAGATGCTAATACACATCGACATCTTTAATAGTTATGAAACCATCTCAGACCTCATGGGCCTTCAGGACCAAATCGAATCGTTCCAGCGGATGGTGTTTTCTCACTTTAGGCATTCTGCCAATAATGAATGTCGTATCTCTTCATTAGTGCCCCTGGTCAAGGAAAGCTGGGGTATTTATCGATTCATTACAAGCATGCTTCGCGCCATGCACCGAAGTAAGGACATCACAGCTATGTGTTGTCGAAGCTCATCGACTTTTCAGGAACGAATGACCACGACGCACTGGAACCCCTCCGCCAGCGGTTCAACTCGCAACACTATAATTTAAGAAAATTCTACTACGAGTGTTCGAATCTCAAATATTTGACCGGCTTGATAAACGTTCCTAAACTGGGTCAGGTATGCTATGATAACTCCTTGTCACGTCCTAAATTTGATATCCCCGATAGGAACCTCCAAACCTGTTGGATACCGGAAGTGCTCCCGACCTCCCTGCGAGACCCAAAACTACCAGTGTAGCTTCACCAGCTCCCCCAGCTGCACCTTCACCTGCCCCTGATGCAGCTGTTGTTAATGAGCAAGCCCGTATGCTCAAACAATATGAAGACCAGCAGGCTGCTTTACGTGCACAACGTGAAGCCGAGGAACGTCAGAGGCTAGAGCTCGAGGCACAGCAGCAACGTGAATTTGAACAACGGCAACGGGAACAGGCAGAGCGGGAGCGCCTTGCACAGGAGCAGCTTATGCAGCAGCAGATGATGCAGTACAATAATCAAGCCGTTCAGCAGGTCAGTGATTATGAACGCGAGCTGCTCGCTATGAGGGGGCAGTACGAGCGCGACCAGCTGCTTCTGGAACAATACGATCGAGTAAGTAATATGTGTGACTTATGTCCCACATGCTCATAAATTCAATAGCGGGTGAAAGCGCTGGAGGGTGAGCTCGGCGGAGTAACGTCCAATATTCATGCACAAATGGCATCGAAGGACGAATTGATCAAACAACTCCAGGACCAAGTGACCCTTTGGCGGAACAAATATGAAGCACTGGCAAAACTCTATAGCCAGCTACGGACTGAACACCTGGACATGCTTTCGAAGTTCAAGCAACTGCAACTCAAGGCTAATTCAGCGCAGGAGGCCGTAGACCGCATGGAGCGTATGGAGCGCGACCTGAAGGCTAAAAACCTAGAACTCGCTGATATGATTCGTGAACGCGACCGGGCACGCTTTGATATCGATCGCCAAAAATCCTCACACAAAGACGAAATTGACCGCCTGCGCCGCGAGATAAATTTCGCGAACGAGCGCGCTGAGGATGCAACACGCTCCAAGAGTTCGGAGGTATCGAGTGTGTTGAGCAAGTATAACCGTCAGCTCACAGAGCTTGAGGACTCATTACGGGTGTGTTATACTCATTTTTTCTGATTTCTCTAATATTTTTGTTGCAGTCCAAGCAAATGCAAATCGATGACCTACTCGTAAAACTCAACAACGCTAGTGGTGACATGGAGCGTCTCAGAGATGAGAAGGATCAAGAAATCTTGATTCTTCAAGAGGGTATGGATAGCACCATCCAATCGCTTTCTGAAGCGCAGCAGGTCTGTTGGCATCCATCCGTTGCATTTACTGATGCTGACAGTATCCTTGCAGAACCAAGGTCTCAGCGAAGAAGCAACGAATGCCCAAATTGACACCCTTATTCTCGACAACCGAAAGAAGCTCAACCAGGTCATCGGTTCGTACCATATGAGTGCTACATGCACCTCGTAACAAGCTCACTCGTGTACACAGATTCAATCCTGCAGGCCTGCGTGCAGAAAGTCGACGACGCCATTTACGAGCTTGAGTCACCAACCCAAGCTGGCAATATCAACTCCACGCCGGAGTACACGTTGTCAATGATCGAGAAGGCTATAAATAACGCCACAGATTTCGCGATGGTCTTTAATCTCCACCTCAGTGGTGATGTCGGAGGCGATTACGTCGACGTCATTAAGGGCGCCAATGAGTTCGCACAGGTCCTTTCAGATGTTCTCATTAACTGCAAAGGTGTCACACGACTCGCTAACGACGATGACGCCTCGGACAAGATTGTT
Source organism: Suillus subaureus (assembly GCF_016647635.1). Classification (NCBI taxonomy): domain Eukaryota; kingdom Fungi; phylum Basidiomycota; class Agaricomycetes; order Boletales; family Suillaceae; genus Suillus; species Suillus subaureus. Next base: position 420,498 of record NW_024538580.1, on the reverse strand, counting down.
GCAGTAGCTAAGAGCGCCGGTGACATTGGCCTGCGCTTCTTCTTGAACCTGCAGTCCTACAAGCTTGATCTCCTGCAACCCGCACAGCGGAAGGAAGTTTCGATGCGCAACAACAGCGAAACGCGAACCGCCCTTACTCGTCTCTCGGAAGTCGTTGACACGCTCATACCCAAAGGTACCAAGGGTGGTGCTTTGGCACGGGCCAATGGTGACATCGGCGACATTGTCGAGCACGAAATGCAGAGCGCTGCGGCAGCCATAGAAGCTGCTACTCAGCGTTTGCAGGAGCTCATGTCTCGGCCCCGGGACTCCGCACGGTTCAGCGCAGTTGATCTGCAAGTCCATGATTCTATCCTGTCCGCCGCCATGGCAATCACAAGCGCTATCGCAAGACTCATCAAAGCTGCTACAGAGTCTCAGCAAGAAATCGTTGCCCAAGGCAAGGGCTCAAGCTCAGTCCAGCAGTTCTACAAGCGGAACAACAGATGGACGGAGGGTCTTATCTCAGCTGCTAAAGCTGTGGCATTTGCTACCAACCTTCTTATAGAAAGCGCGGATGGTGTGCTGTCAGGCACACATTCCCTTGAACAGCTGATCGTGGCCTCGAATGAGGTAGCGGCATCCACCGCCCAACTCGTAGCAGCCTCTCGTGTCAAGGCCAACTTGATGTCTAAGACTCAGGAGCGCCTCGAGCTTGCTGCAAAAGCGGTGATAGAAGCATGCAAAGCGCTTGTCAGACAAGTGAAGGCAGTCTCTGCGAAGCAGGTAGTTGAAGAGGAGATGGACTACAAAAACATGGCTGTACTGGAATATAAGAGACGCGAGATGGAGCAGCAGGTCGAGATTTTGAAACTGGAGAAGGATCTTGGCGCAGCGAGACATCGTCTGGGCGCGATGAGGCGTGCGGGTTATCACACTGACGAAACGGATTGATAGATGATCGGAATATGACGTATCACTTAAGTAGTTTTCTTCTAATTTACTTGGTTGTGGAATTGCCAGGAGGATCTGCGAACCAAATGTAACCACATAATGTTCTCCGTTCAAAAGGGTTCTTGGTCGAATATTTTTGCCGCTCTAAAAAGCGAAATGTGTATGCCTAGCAAACGACAGTAGCAGAGACCATTGATATAAGTGGCTGGTAGGGGTAATGACGAGGGAGCGGCAAAAATGTAGGACGACTTAAACTACTAAGACAATGGGTTGAAGGTGTCAGTATATTAATATTCGAGCAGTAGAGTAAGTAACGTAAGAATAATAGACCGAATAATTGATCAATTTAAAAGAACGTGTCTATCGGAAAAAAGGCTGTATCAAATGGGGATAGAATTCCCATCTTCTTCATCAGTTGAAGTCAGTCGAAGGAGAGATCAAAAGACTCTTTTCCGCTGTCAAAATCCAGGAAGCTGCCTTCATAACAATTGGCGTCATCCGTAATCTCCAGGAAGGAGGGCTTCCTAATTACGGATCGCTGCGGTACCGCCGTGTCGCCCACGAGCGATGGTGTTCGAATTGCAATTGCACACTTTGGGCGCGGCGGCGGCGATAGAGGGATAAATGGGACATTGCTTGATCGCCTGTTAAATAGGTCTTCATGGCACATCGTCTCGGCAGTATGCGGCCGAGCTCGTTGACGTTGTGGGGGCGGTAGACCAACTTTGGTTAATGATGACTGGGATGTTAATGTCGAAGAAACTATTTGTGCAGTGGAGGGACGTGGAAATGATCTAGGCGTGGGTCCTTTGGAAACATTTGATGCACTGCGAGTAGGGGCCGAACGCGGAAAAGACGACACAGTCGTCTTCAGGCCTTCCTTCCTGTACATGGTACCATACATAGGCGTCGATGCAAATGTGGCTTGCTGGGGATTTCGTAGAGCATCTCCATACTTCGCGTCAAATTCACCCTGCACAATGGCCTCCATCTTCAACATTTCCGCGGGGGACATGATATATTGCGGGGTAAACTCCGCGGCTGGGTATACTATACCCGATGCAAGAGATTCTGAAGAAGGTTCATCAAGCAGGGACACAACAGCTCTGGGTGATGTCAAGTGGGAGCACCCTGCTTCTGTTGGAAGACTGAATACCGAGCGTAAATCTTCATCTGTCATTGCTGTTGACGGTTTCCTAGAGCCTGAAAACATACGTTTTCGCACAACAGTGTGAGAATGTGGGAGCGGTGGTATACGGCCTTCTGTTGATAAAGGATCGTGATCGGATGGTGTGGAAGGAGAGGTTGGCGTAGAAGTAGGGGGTGTGTAGGCACGTGAACGATGGAAGGAATGTTGTTTTTTCAATCCCTTGTCTCCTCCAAAAGATTCTTGCATACCGCCGGAACTTGGTTTAGCCTTTTGCAGGGTTGAATGCGACATAGACTTCTTCAGCTGGTGGAAAGCTAGTGGTGGTGGAGACGATTCTGCGGCGTCCCTGACGTGAATGCGGCTCGACTTCTTTACCCGTTGGCGCTGAGTACCGAAGTCACAATCAAAGCCTAGGCTGATCTCTTTATATGGCGGATAACGTTGATCATTAATTTCATCCATTGCTAGGTCTTGGATCCGCCAAATGGCTGAAGCACACGATATGTCGGAAGAACTCCCATCCGCCGATAACGGAGATTTATCTTCGGCACCGTCGTCCGCGGCGGTAAATGTGACGTGTGACACTGTAGGAGGTGGGGGAAGTTCACGAGCTGGAGCAGGACGAGAGGTGGATTGTTGGCAGGCTGAGGGTACGAGAGCGAACATATACTTCGGCGGAGGGAGGAGTGGATGTTTTTCGAGGCCGAGACACAGTGCTCGCACCCTGGAACGGGCTGGGCGTCGCATAGCCCCTTGAATAAATTGTGGGTCGCACAGCCACAGCAGGAAAATCTGGGGGGCCTTTGCGACTCTGATCAGTCAAGGTTACCGCAGATCCATGCTTTGACAGCGAAGGTTTAGAGGGTTTATTCAAAGAGCTGCAATGCACAGGGCTTTCTAGGGTTTTTTGATCGTCTATTATCTTGTTTCTCTTGGACATTTCTCTACTGGACGAGAGTTGAGGACGGAAATTTTTGCAAGAACAACAAGTCCCTACCTAGGCAATGTGCCCCGGCCGTCTGCTATAGGAGACAAACGGAACCCAGTAGATTCCAGTGATGGTGTCGTATTGTCACTGTCACTGTGAGACTGTGAGGACATCGAGAGATGCGATGGATGCTGCAAAAAATCGACTTCGTCTTTATTTGAAAATACATCATGTGCTGAAGTGCTGGAGTAGGCAGATATTCTACCCCGGTCTAAGATGCTTCGGGGCACAGAGATACCGCCTGATGCGAAAGGATCAGGGTCCGATAGTGTGAAAACCGAGCGAGGGAATGAAACACGATCTGTCTGGACATCAGGTGGGGTCCTAGGTTCGAGGGAGTCGTCTCCGGAGCGGACAGTGGATGAAATAGATTTAGCGGGAGGCCTATTAGTGTACTGGCGAGTATTCGAATAGCCTGCAGGGGCAGAAACGAGGGAAGGTACTGGAGAATCAGGAATAGCTAAAATTGGACGCGACTTTTTGGACTTTCTGCCCATGACAGACGCAAAAGGGATGAATTTGGAGGTTTCAGAGTACTTTGAATTTTCGACATGCACGGGGAGTTTTTCAGTTGATACTGAGTGGGCAAAGTCATTGGAAGTGGGAGATTTGGGAGTTGTGACACGTTTTGAAAACCAATGTCTGGCGGAAGACATGACGAGGAGTAAAAGAGTGTGAGGGCTTATGCCCCGGCAGCGTATAAATTATACAGCGGGTCCGTCCTGAGGGGTAATAATCTTGATTGTTAGAATACAAGCAGACTTCAATTGAAAAGGACGGAGGACATTGATCTCAGTGATACACTGCTGCTTTAAAGTGCCTGCAGGAGCAGATGAATGAAGGAAAGGAAAGGCCAGCAGCCAAGCAAGCAATCAAAACGTTTGATTCCCGTAGATACCGTGTAATATTTGTCGGACAAGCGGACACAAACGGACAATTTGACTTCAAGCAAATACGTAAAGAACATCATGTCACAAAATGTCACACGATCATGTGTGTTGCAAAGTGTCTCTCAGGTTCTCAGAGATGACATCGATGTCATGTTACGTTCAGATAATCCGCCGGCAATTCTGCTGGGCGATAGTTGCACATAGACTAGTGCCCGTAACACAGAAGAAGGAAGCTTGGCAAAAACTTCGGTATCAGTCATCATGTGTAGGGACTCTGAGAAAAATTAAACCAGTTCAAGGATCACAGGGTCAATTTGTCTCTTAGCCCGCACTGAAATCGATTCAGCGAATGACGTGGTCCCATGGTAGTATAACCTCAAATTTGACTTGATGTAGTGTACGAGGGTATATGTACCTGGACCTGTGAGAAGGTGGCAACCAAGTTCATGAAATAATTAACCCTGGGAAGTGGAATGAAGTCACAGGTTGAACGTCTGTCGGCCCCCACCACATGTTAGTCAGCGCTTCGAGCGACTTACCGCGGTCCCGATATCTGGTCATCTAAATTATAATGAGCGTTAGAATGTTCAACAGGTGTACATACGAAGCACGAAGGAGTAAGCCTAACGTCCACAATGAAGAAGATGAGGCGTGAGTACTCATGATAACTAACATGGCAAGTGGATGGAAGTTTACAACGTGTCTGATAGCCAATATAAGTCGAACCTCAGATCGCTAGGTAGCACCAACCGGAATGATCCGTGCCGACAGTTAATTCAGCCTGTAACCGCTTGTAACTGGTGAGGATAGAATTAATGGCAAGGTCATCTGAGTAGAGTGCGTTGCAGAAACAGAAATGGAATGTATAACTTAGGCTGTGGACCATCCCTCGCCTCAACCCAACTCCGCCCAGACATCCTCGTCATCACGGTCGTGCACAGCTTGCGCGGCCCGTGGCATATCTGACATGCGAGCGGGTAGCTCGTCGTCTTGTGCATCAAATAATACTGCATCTTGTACCAATGGTTGGCCCAGTTCTGGATCATCATCTTGATTGTCATCCTCCAAATCATAGTCGAGGCTAGTATAGCCTGCTCTCCTGATTGCGGTGATATCGATTGGTTTTGGCCTGGAGAATATCGACTGGCCGGACCTGCCTTCGAGGTTAATATGCAACACGTAAACTGAAGATTTGAAACACACTGTCGCATGACCGCTGCGAGACGACCAAATTGCAGGACATTACGTGCAATAAGCAGTAGAGTGTCCAACAACTCTTCTTCCTTACTCCCCGCTCCACACCCCGCAAATGTTATTACCAACAAAGTGACCGCACAGAACAATGTGAGTATAAGATCCAACACATTAAACGGTGATCTCCAGAATTGCTACTCGTATCAAGTCACCTCGGCAACTAAAATCCAAGATAAACAGATACGCACCCGACCAAACGCAACAAAACGCACACCGACCTCCAGGATCATGCTCGTGTTAATTATGATTTCCAATATATAAAACGACAACCCTGGACATCCATCAGACAGACTGAGCACGACGGTTGTCACGGACAGGGCTGCCATGGACAAGTAGAGAAATATGTACGTGTGCGAGTGCACAAAGCGATTCGCAATTCCACGTGTTATTTCTTTGCGGGTTAACGCATAAATGGATCGCGTGGGGCTACAGATATCAAGCAATACATGAGCAGACCAGCATACGTATAACTTTAGTATACATACACAGGTTGCGCTGCACCGTTCGAGGTGTCATTCAAGGCATCCGACTCCGCCGACTCGTACACGTCAGGCATGGCTGGAAAAGCAGGCTTTTATGGTTGTGGACCTTGTGGTATGGGGCTCATATTGCTGCGTGCCACAAACAGCAACTGAGAAGAATAGGCAGTGTACCCAAACAACTACAAATAAAGGCATTGTAGGCACGGTCAATGCTCTTGGAGTCTAACCAACGTCGGACCTAATCCATTCGGTCCTTTGCTCATCGCCATCGAACACCTTTCCTTTAACCTCGTATTAAGACAAGGTAGCCAAGATGGGTGGTGGAGACTTGAACATGAAGAAGTCTTGGCACCCGCTCCTGCTTAAGAATCAGGAGCGGGTCTGGCTCGAAGAGAAGAAGGCTGTGAGTGCTCATTAACGCCTGTGAGATTATCGTTGGCTGATTTTGTTTCATAGCTCGAGGAAAAGAAGAAACTTGACCAGCTGCGCAAAGAGAAGGAGGAGGAAAGGCAACTGCAAGAACTTCAACGTTTACAAGAAGAGCAAACGGGAAAGAGAAAGACTGAGAAGCTAGAATGGATGTATGCGACACCTGCGACCGGAAGTAATCAGAACGCAAACGATTTAGAGGACTATCTTCTGGGTAAAAAGCGGGTTGACAAGATCTTGACTGCCGATGAGAACGCGCAGGTGTGCTTTGATCTCTCTACGGCTTTCATTTACGGATTAACAAGTGACTTTTGTAGCTTGGCGCCTCTCACAAGAACTTTATCGCCATTCAGAATGCTAACAATGCTCGAGACATTGCCGCAAAGATTCGTGAAGACCCGTTGCTCGCTATCAAGCAGCAAGAACAGGCTGCATACCAGGCACTCATGTCTAACCCCCTCCGTCTTCGTGAAATGCAGGAACGGAATGGTATAAAGCCGAAGAAAGACAAGAAAGACAAGAAGCGAGAGAAGAAGGAAAAGAAAGAACGCCATGCCAGGGAACGATTGGACCGCTCAAGGTCAAGAAGTCCTGCAGCGGAACACAAGAGAAGCGATCGTCGGTATGATGCTGACGATGACCGCCACTATCGGAGACGAAGCAGAAGCCGCTCTCCTGGCTACCGCAGAGGTCGTGACTCTCTTGCCGACGGCGTCCGAACTTGGCCCCGCTCGGACGAATCAGACGACAATGGCTATGAGCGCCGCAGGAGCATCGAGCGTAGTGGCAGGCGTGCGGAAGATGATAGGAAACGGAGACGCAGTCCTAGTCCCCCTCATCATAACACATACCCGAAGCGCTCACGCTATAGCCCTCCGAGATTTGATTCACGGCCCGGACCTTCCGCCAGGAAGCAGCCATTCAATGCTGCGGAAGACCGTGCCGCAAAACTGGCTGCCATGCAGTCAGGGTGCCGCAAGCATGGAGGTAGAGCGGCAGCAGCGACTGATGGCACTGCTTGAGAAAGAGAAGGCTGACATGGAAGCGGAAGAGCAGGCCCGCGCAAAGTCAAAGGGCATGGGTAGCTTCTTGGGGCAAGAACAGAAGAAGGTATTTGGCGGCGTGGGTGGTTTAGAAGACAGGCTTAGGCGGGGAAGAGGTGGCCTGATTGCTGACGCGGATTGAAATTTCATCGTGGTTGGTGTATGTACTTTTGTGTCTTGTAAATGATACGCTAAATTATTGTACCCATACTGTCTGCTTCTTTTCTCGATAGCTTCGCTATTGAGTTTTCGCTACTCCAACAGTTTCCTCCATCTGTGATTGTACATGCAAAAGTCGCCGGCCGAGCACTCGTCGGCACTATAGCAACCCCAATCGTGAAATCGTGGCCATCTGAGGTTGCCGCCACAATTCCTGCCTCTGCTCTGAGGGAATCCGAGGGACAGCTGTTTCGACATTAAAAAAAATGCTGTGTGAGGTTGGAGACACCACATTACGGTATTGCCATAGCTGGTGACAATTGTCCTCGGACTGGAGAATTTAACAGCGACGATGTATCTTTCCCACTGGACAGTACGGTCAATGGTGTTGTCATTCCCACTCTTAGACAACGATGATGCTTTATTGTCGATCAAATACAGCCTCGTAACCAGCAAGGCTTCAAGTTATTCTACCACGGACAAGTCGAGCCACCCCTGTCGAGATGGTTGCTACTTCCGCCTATCTTTGCCCTGTCAAAGAATGACAAGTGACATCTACGTCTGGCCCGAAATGACGCTCTCGGACTCTGCCATGAGACTCGGGCCGAGTCTCATGGCATTTCTCTTGCTGACTGCGTTTTGAGGCCAAGACTTCTGCCTTGTCGAATCTTCGATCCCTTGGGCCCTGCATAGGACAGGTGGTTCACGAGGAGTGCATGATGTCACGGCCACCTCCACATCTTCAGCGAGATCTGGCTAACCACACTTTTGGGGCACCATTATCTGAGCCTGGAAAATTCCGTCTCGTCGCTGTTACAAGCGCTGGTGGTGCAAGTGAGCCAACATAGTTAGTAGCGAGTCGTCTCCCGTGGACTCCAAAGCCGAATTGCAGAGCCTTACTCGCTCCGAAGGTCCTTGTGTCGCTGATATCGGCCTGCAGGGTTTAATGGGCTGGCACCCGTGCTGGCGGAGTCGCAGATATATCTGACGTTTGAATGTGAACTGGGCGTCTGGCGTCGACATGCCACAAGGTGAGAAAGACACACGCGAGACACAAAGTGACTTGTCATGTTGACTGTGTCACTTTACCTTGCATCCTCTGCCGCTGCAATCGTCATCGATGCCGGACAACACAATGGGTATGTATTTGCCGTAACTTACATATTGCTGTCAATATTGCTGACCAACACACAAGTCATGCACATCAAGTTTCTTATTCTGAATCTCGCGGGACCATTATTTTACCTCAAAGTTTGGTGCGGTGTCATGTGCAGCATCATGCATCCTATCATAGTGAGCGCTATCTATATAAACCCTTTATCATCCCAACCTCGTGCTTGCCAAAGACGGAGCTGTTGGTGGATCGAATTTAGCAACAAACTGCTCATCGAGTCATGTTCAGTACTCGAGATAGTACGTACCCGTGACATCCTTTAGTTATAAATAGTGGGCGGCCTTGGTAAGTCAGGGAGTCCCTTTATCATTCCGACCTGAAGGCCTCGAGTTTGCCATAGATCTAGCGAGGTGATTGGCGTATGGATCATGGCTCATGCTGGACAAACTCATCACAACTCAGTAACTTCTCCCAAGACTGAAGATGCTGTGGCACATGGACTCAAGGAACAGAAGGGCGGCGGACAGGCTACAGAAAAGCCATATAGCATATATACTCGCCGAGAAAAATGGTTCATTGTAATGGTCGCCTCTTTGGCTGCATTATTTAGGTGCAGTATTTTCATCCGCATGTAGACCAGAGGAACATTCTGAACACCTCTCTAGCCCGCTCACTGCAAATGTGTACTTTCCTGCAATACCGACAATCGCTTCAGCTTTCCACACGTCTATAGAATCAATCAATCTGAGTGTCACCGTTTACATGGTCCTTCAAGGCATCTGTAAGCAAATGACTCAAACGTCTGTCGGAGGAAGGATTGCCTCTAAATCATATTAGCTCCTATGTTCTGGGGGACCATGGCGGACAGCATGGGGCGACGTCCCATTCTTCTTGCTTGTCTCTTTGTCCTGTGTTTATCTTGCGTCGGCTTGGCTTTGGTCCCGACATCAGCGTACTGGTTACTAATGCTCCTGCGATGCATCCAGGCCGCTGGTTCTGCCAGTACAGTCGCACTTGGTATGCGTGAACTTTGTCGTTATAACTTGTCATCTTACCGGAGCTGTAGGCGCTGGGGTAATTGGAGATATAGGCACCCCTGCAGAACGCGGGGGCTTTTTCGGCATATTTACCTTGGGACCACAAGTACGTACCGTGTTGCTTTTGTTGCACTATGCACTCTAATATCCGCGTAGGTTGGACCTGCTCTGGGACCTGTTATTGGTGGTGTCCTTGCAGATAAGCTCGGATGGAGGTCAGTTCTTATCCAGTACATTAAATGTAGCTAAATGGGTTACAGATCTATCTTCTGGTTTCTATGCATTATGTCTGCTGCATGTTTCGCTCTCATGCTCGTGTACGCAATCAATTTTCTATAGCGTTTCTTTGACTTCATTCATATCATTCTAGTTTCCTACCTGAAACACTCCGTCGACTGGTGGGTGATGGCAGTGTGATACCATCGCCTTTCTATCGTCCCCTCATGCCACTTGTTGGGAAAGGGCGTGTGGACCATGATGCCCAAAAGCCTCCCAAGCCCACACTGAAAAATCCGCTACGCCTCTTTTTCTATCTGGACGTTCTGAATCTTCTCTTATTCAATGCAATTCTATACGCCGTCTTCTATGCGGTGAATACGACGATATCCACAATATTCGCAGCCAAGTACCCGTTCCTGAACGAAATAGATATAGGATTGTGTTTCTTAGCGATTGGTGGGGGGATGACCATTGGCACTGTTTCATCCGGCAGAATGCTAGACGCTGATTTTCAAAGAACCAAGACTAGGCTCGTGAAGAAGGCTGAAGAAGATCCTGAGAAGCGCACACTCCCCGAGGACGTGACCAGGGAGGAGAATTTCCCAGCAGAAAGAGCCAGGCTAAGGATGGTACCCTTATTCACCGCCATTTTTGTCTTGACATGCGCTGGTTATGGGTGGTCGCTTCAGCGAGAGACGAATATCGCTGTTCCTCTGATCCTGCAAGTTATCTGTACGTCTTTTCCTTTCCTTCTCCCCACACCCTTAGTTATGAGGATCAACAGTCGGTTATACAGTCGTCGCTATTATGAACGCCGTGCAGACATTACTCATTGATCTACTACCGTCACAGAGTTCTTCCATTACCGCATGTGTAAGTTTCACTATCGCTTGATTTATCAACAGTCTTGATCACTTCGTTTTAGAATAATTTGGTCCAGCTGTTTCCTGGGTGCTTTGATGGTCTCGGGTCATAGACTTGATGTCAATGCAGATAGGTCCTGGTTGGACCTATGTACTGCTTGCAGGAATATTCCTGGCGTGCTCTCCCATGATCTGGCTTGCTATTTGGATTGGTCCACGCTGTCGTGCAAAGCGAGGGTCCGCAATTACTGCTCGCTTGATTTGGTGTCTTTGCCAGTCGTACAGAAGGGAAGTCAGGGAAACATGCAAGTAGAATCTACGCTAAAGTCCGGCTACAAGGAACCGTGTTATCGCCTTGAGCATACAAACATGCAAACGCGTGACTGCATGCAGAGTGCCGAGAAACTTGCGAGGAAACCCCATCTGAGAACTGTGCTGCGATTTGATTCATTTCATGCTGATAGATTCTGATCCGATTGATTTTGTGCTGCATTACCGATGGAAATCAGGGCTGCCGCAGATTGTTGGTTCTGTCCCTCGGTGTATGAGGGCACATCGATACTAATCAGGCGCCTCAGAACTTCTGTTTAAAGATATGTGAGATACTGTGTATTCTAAAGCATTCTTAACAGTGTATGCATACTTGAAATCAATGTCCCGAAACATGGTACCTACCCGCAATATATGACCGATTTTCATTCATTTAGGCAAGTACACATCGTCTGACCAACTGGACCAAATTTCGGCAGTTTCGAGCAACGATTTCCCCTTCTTTCTCGCAGATTCCAATGCGACCCTATGTAAAGGGAGGCGTATTGGGGGATCATCCAAACGAGACAACTCGTAGGCCACTTCTGCAAACTTGGCTGGATCGCCATCAAAATGCGTGTCCTCGATGTCAGGATAGAGCGCTCGGTATTTGCGGGTTGGGAGGGATGGGTTTGATTCATAAGCAGGGTGAATGGGTTCTGTCGCATGGCTTTGAATCATCGATGTTCGAAAAAGGCCAGGCTCAATGAGAGTGATCTTTTGGCGAGGTAAATTATGTTATATTCCAAAACTGGGTGATACAAACGACCTACTTTGATCTGCCACTCTGGGTCAAGTTCGCCGATATACCCTTCCGTTAAACATTCCAACGCTGACGACACTCGGTTGACCTTCAGATCTTTGATACGAAGTTGAGAGCCTACCTACCAGCTTTGCTATCATTCGGATGTCAGCCTGCGAGGTAAATTGTGCAGAATACATGAACTCACGCTGCAGCATAATGTACAGTGCCAACCTGTGGAATAAAGGCATTCCGGGAAGAAATATTCAATATTCGCCCTCCCATGGGATGGTTCACATCCCTGAAGCATCGAATGGCTTCACGCATGACATTCTCCGCACCCCAGAGCAACACATCAAACATCTCTCGTGCGGCCTTGTGCGGCAGGCCTTCAGCTTCCGATACTATATAGTATCCTGCATTGTTCAGCACGACGTCGACACGATTGAAGTGCAAGATGGCCTGATCGAACGCCGCGGTAATCGAGGGCGTGTCTGTTACGTCGAGCGGGAAAGTAACGAGGCGAGAAGAGGGATATTTAGTAGTGAGGTCTTCTAACATCGATGGTTTGCGCAGGGTGGCAAATACGTTGTCTCCTCTGCTCAAAGCGTATTTGACAACCTCTCGCCCCAGACCAGCCGATGCACCAGTGACTGAATGCGGAGAAGGTTGTCAGCTTCGTTTCCTACTCAGTGATAGAAATGAATTAACTGAACCAAACTTTCGGGGAGGTCATTGTTAAGTACTGTCTGACGTAGACCTCACCGGCTCTGGGTTTGTATCGGTCTGCGGAAGATGTATAAGTGGACACCCATGGTGACCACTGGTGACCACACAGACCGAGCCTTTAAGTTATGATAGAAGAATGAACCGGGCCGTCACTGATACTAGCAGGGGCTAGAGGATCGGTTGCGATGTCAACCATGAGAATATCTATATCAACCTCAATCAGGTAGGGTAAAAATCGGACAAGGACCAGTGATATGCGAGCTGTGTGTCAGAAATGAGCACGTCGATGAAGGGTTACAAAATCATGCTCGCCCCTGGTGTCAAGATAAGCGTACATCATCTGACCAACTACTGTAATTTTCCACAGCTTATAATAACTTCAGGCCCCAAGTTGATCTTTGCCGCTTCCAAGGCTATTCTGTGCACCGGGAGATAAAACGGGGGATCATATAGTTGCACGATCATTTACAAAACTTATAGATGTCCCCATCTGAAAAACACTCAGCTCCTGGATATATACTGCGGTACTGTCTAGAAGGTAAGTTTAGATCGAGGTACACAGAATGGGTTAGCACGAGAACATTTGAATTTGGTCCCGGGTGTGGTAGTGCGAAAACGAGCAGGTTGAAGGACCGTGATCTGTGGATAACATGAGAGATCTTACTGATCGTGACGAGAACAATGCGAAAGGCGCTGTCTGGTATTGTTACAAGGATTGCTTCCTTGAGAGTCATACCAGACGTCCTCCAACAGCGGTACGAGTTAATTGTGAAACCTCCCAAGTCAGAGGCGATGATGCCGGCGGGAGTCCGGGACCCATCTTGATCATAATCGAAGCATTGGATGCACTTTTTGTCGTGGTCCACTGTTCCAGCCGATATTTGAAGAAGACGTTGTCTGAAGGAGATGTTCTCGAGTATCGGCGTCGCCACTTTCATCCAGGTGGCTTCCGTTTCTTAGTGACTTCGCGACCTCTACCAGATATTTGCAATGCATTCAGATGTCAGGCATGTCGCACAAAAGTCTTTGTATAGTCGTTCATGTTCATCGACGGATGATGACATTTTACGCTACATCACCAACGAACTTGGGGATGTGATGTGACGAGCATCTAACCTGAGGAACTCGGAGTCGGAGACGGCAGGGTGCTCGGAGTCTGGAGATGAAGACTTCCACAACCTCAGGCTTGCACGGGAATTTTGCGAACTGTTTGAATGAGCGCATCAGGCTTGTGCTTACATCAAGGCCAAGAACGAACGTTTCGAATACGTGATAAACCATGTGCATGAATGATGGTGCTACGACAAATATTTGAGCTTGAAGCTTGAAGCCTTGAAGACTAAACTGCATAGCTTAGTCAGCAGAGCCCTGTCGTATTCATGGCACATTGTTCCATCGCTTACATAAATTAAAATCAAAATTCTATGTAGTTTCGCTGGCCCTGGTGGGACTTCGATTATCTCGAATAAATCATGAAGCGTTCGATCATTTTGGACGAGATGGCAACGTACGCTGATACTCGAGCTTGAGAACATCTCCCTCAAATATTGGCCGGAAAAGTGGACGACGATGTAACCATATCGCCAACCTTCCACACATCTTCCGATGTCCGTATATCTTGGTGATATTGCGACTTACTAACATGCATGTCTCACAGATCTTTGGATGTATGTTCAAATATTCATCGATGAGGACCTCCGCTGCCTCGCGCGCGAATCTAAAAGTCGCTGGGCGCGTATGGCTTGACGGACTGGTGATTGTACGCGAAAGTCTCGAAGACATGATAAGTCATGAACAGGATATTGTGGTAGAAAGTGATGGTTGCTGGGACAAGTAGCACCTAGCAAAAATGTTTTAAGCAACAGGCTCTCCTGCTCTTACCAGCAGTGAGCGTCGAAGTCCTGTTTCATCTGATGAGGGCCCACTGGTTCGTTGAATTGTCCATTTTCGTAATTCTTGATAATTTTGAATCTCGATCACAACTACCATGGCAAACGTGATTGACCTGAAAGAGTTCGTGTTTGACCGCGTTCTGGATGAAAGTACGTATAGTATTGTCATGATGCTAACAACAATGCCAATAACGACAACTTAGACGCGCTCGCTCATACACTCGCCGTCCTGGGCACACTGCCCTCCCCATCGGCACCCTCTGAGCTGATTCGTGCCATCCTTCGCTTCGAGCGCACGGCCCTGTCATCTACTGTCGCTTCCCAGCTCTCATCCGGCATTCTCGAGTCTATCAAGCAGATTGGAAGTACTGATATTGTGTGTCCAATCACTTTCCTCTCAACAAAACGCTGATAGTTATCTGTCCATTTCCATTCAGTACTCGTGGTTCTTTGCATGGCTTCACAAGCGCGATGATTTCCCTGACATGAAGGTCTATGTCATCTTCCCCGCCACCGACGTCCACATCCGCAAGGTCCGTCTTGTCCATTTCTTCGTCATCATTCACGCCGATGGCCATGCGCTAGTATACAAAGCAGGACGTTCTCATGGTGCACGAGACCCCCGCTCTCTACCGGTCCATCGTCAAACCATACATCCTCGCCTTCGACCCCGCACGCACACAATGGTATTCCTTGTCCCAGTCGCAGCCCACAGGCTGACTCTATCCTCAGGGTCCAGGACATCCTCGTAGGTACCGCCGAAGCATCCAATATCCTGAATGCCTCTCCGGACTTCCTCGTCCTTCCTGACATGAAATGGGACACGACCAATGTCTCCGCCCTCTACCTCCTCGCACTCTATACGCACTCTGATGTGCACTGCATACGCGATCTCCGCAAGAAGCCACACTTGGGCATGCTCAAGACCCTCAGGAGAGATGCTTGGAAAGTTGTGCAGGATAAGTGGGGTATCGGCCGTGGTGGTGTCAGGATGTACGTTCATTATCAGCCGAGTTATTGTGAGTAGTTATTCGATGATCAAAGGATCGATTTAATCCATTACACAGATCACTTTCATGTGCACATCGTCCACACGGGCCATGTCGGGCTGAACGGCATGGTGGTGGGGCAAGCCCACTTACTGGATGATATAATTTCGCTGGTGCGTGATGTTTTCATACTACAATTTAATGGTGATGTCCTTTATTCATTGCACACATAGCTCGAACTAGACCCTGACGATGGCCCTTCCATCCTTGAGCGCATGACGTTTACTTACGGACTCGGCACAGAGCATGGGTTGTACAGACCCATGGCTGCAGCACTTACAGAGGTGCATGATACGGACTAGATGGCGACGGAGGATGTAGAGCACCGACAGGGGACTGAAGATGCCATGAAAAAGCTATCTATACAAAAGTCTAGACCAGCAGGAAGTACTAACAGTACTAATAGTGTAACACCATGCATGGAAATATCCCTCAGACTCGAGTTCTGTGTCCGTCAAGTAATAATATCGATAGACTATAAGGTCACAGTGCCGTTGTGCTGATATTCATCAACCTCTTAGAAACGTATTCACCCTACTCCATCTATCCTTGAAATGTTCAGAGTGGCGGCGGTAAGGAGAGGTCAACATCAAACTTAGCGAAGAAGGTCACGTAAGTTAATTTGGGCATCAAACTGTGCAGTCGACGGATCACGGCGATGGGACCGACGACTGGAGACATGTTCACCAAGAGTCTGGTGATCCCCTCGTTGAGAGTGGTTGTAGGGAACGGCTCGCTGTTGATGTTGACTTCATATACGCAAAGTGACATGTCAATAGTGTGCAGGAGGGGGAAATGATATATAAGATAAGAGAGTCCCACGAAGGTGAAAGATAGGATGACTGGATAGCGACCCGCACTTCCAATCCCAAAATTCTCCAGCTGAGGCTAGGATTGCGCCATCGTCTTGAGCGAAGCATTATCGATGTCCGAGGTGCATATGCAGCCGAGCTGTCGATGCGTCAAGCGACTAAACGACAGTAACGGGGCGACCGCGCCAAAGTCAGGTGCTCGAACTTTTGTAAGACAGTAATTAAGGGTAGAAAGTGATGGTGCAACGATGTACACCTCATCGAGTTGGGAAATTTTGTTGGAGTAGGATTGGATTGGGTCTTGTTCTCGCGGTACGGCTTCAGGTAGAAGTGCAGAGACTTCAACGATGGGAAAGAAGCCAAGCGAAGAAGCTCTCGTGGATTAAAGACCCATGCGTTAAGGCGGAAAAGCTCCCGCAAGTCACATAGACGTCCGTCTGAACTCCAAGAGAGGCCAACAAAGTAGAATTGGCTAACGAGATGGGTGCTGATATGTATCCCAATTCCAAGAATGTAATAGGTGAGAGGTTCGGCAAGAGCGATGTGGGTAATAGCGCAGAAATAAGCGCTTATAGGAACCAATCGTTAATCATGACTAGCTTAGCGTAGAAGGCCATGAAGGAACGGATGCGGCGTGTATATTCAATCGACTTTCCATCAGAAAGAGGTCTTTGCAAAGCCCCGGCGTGCTTGTTTGAGGCCATTTTTGAGGATCTTGACGGCTGAACATCATAGGGAGCTTCCGGGGGCCTTTGTCTATTGGAAAATTTGAGCATTCGCTATCACGTGGGTCTTTAAATGTTTTGCAACTGATTGCTGCGACCCACGATTCATCAGCAAAGGTCGTCGAGTACGAAAAACAGATAGAGCACTGACTTGTACAACTTCGCAATACACAGAATAAAGCGTCAAGTCCCAAGTCGCCTGGCACCAAAAGATCAGACACTGCAGACAGTGAGGAAGATGACAAAAAAAATTACAAGGTCGTCTAGCATGCAGGTAAGCTGTCCTGGCGTTCAGATGTCGTGCCGATGAACCTTGCTCGCCTCTATTTCTTGGCGCTGTGTAGGAGATATGGCAGTGACTTGCGATGACAGCTCATGTAGGTATTATTTGCGTAGCATGAATTCACCGCGTAGGAATTGCGATGTGACAGAATATAGACCAAAAGCTTGAGGACGAATGCCATATGGAATCGTCCTGAAAAAAAACTCAGCGAGCACCGTACAGAGGGAAGGGCGACTTGCCCATTAGCAGTGAGCAGCGATACTTCGGTAGTTCCATAGCGAGATCAGGACAGTGGGATTTCAAGCCCAGACGCAAGTTGAAATTGCTGGACGTATCGTGAGTAAGAGAAGTATGTAGGACTCTAAGAGGTCCGACTTGTCCAAGACAGAGACTCCAGGTGCAACGCTGAACCATCGCCTTTCCAATGTAGTGAACTGTTCTCAGATAGAGTCGTCCTCTTCCAGAGCTTTCATGCATGCGTAAGTGGTGTGGTCCCAGACAACAATTCCGATAAAATAAATCAATACTTAGACTTCTGAGACCAGTATAATCGGCTAGGGAGCTGCAGAAACTGTGGCTAGAATTGGCGAGCGGAGTTGTGTGCACGGTCCACCCTGGGTCCAGAGCCACTTCGTTTTCAAGCTTGTGGACCTAACACGGAACCATTCACGAAACCACTGTCATCCCCGCAACGCAAAATCTGGCTCAGCTTTAACCACTCAAGCTAACGCAAGAGGGCTCCTTGCGACCAAATTTCTTGAATTGCTGATCTTGAAGAACGACACGAGCGGCTTCGATACCACTTGACGCACCCACGGACCCTTGCAGATCAGAGTCGCCTACGACATATTGTGCCCCTCACGAGGGCACGCAAGATGCTTGGTCGCACTTCAAGTTAGATCGGTCACAGCTCGACATTGCCAACTGCGTCGATAATGGCAAGAACTGCATACTGCGACGGTGAAAAATGCCAGTTTTTTCGTCAGCAACGGAGCTGGAGGTCTTCATGGTTTATGCAGCTTGATGGCATTTTCTTCTTAGGTTGGATCATTCGGTTCGACATTTTTCGCGTCTTGATGCGCGGAAATTTGTGGAGAATTTGAAACAGCTTACGACGCGTGTAGGGGGGCACTGAGCCGACTCATAGTCACTGGTGAGTGTCTTGTTCACTCCAACCATATTTTGTTTCTGGGGTATATCAATGCTGGCATTAGCTGCCACTTGTCGATGTTGATGGAGGCGATTGCGCCAGTTGAGACTTGGGGGGGACGATCTTGATGCAGCCATGGTGACTATCTTGACTCATATCAATGCTTGACACATCTCGGGAGCTTGAGAGCACGCTGTTGAGTCGTGTTCATGTTTCATGATGGTGGTTGGAAACTTGCCTGGCTCGTGCGCAAAGTAGCTTTGATGCCCCTTTTTGGGTCACGCAATGTGTCACATACTGTCACGCTGTCTTCGCTGACGACGAGTAACTTGGCATTGGGTGTTTTTTTCTGGCATGTTAAGGGGATACGATCGCTCATGATCAGGATGGTTGATTAGCACGTCACAGATATATTTTGTCCCGTACAACAGAGCTCTCCATAAGAGAGTCCACGCACTTATGTCTCGTATATACTGATACTTCTTTTCCAGCCAGGGACGCGTCTGGCTCGCACAACATTATTGTGATGCTCTGGGCAGCGCACAAGGCTCGATTGAACACATCGAGGTCTGGTGTGTATCGTGAAGGTCCTGCAACGACTGTCCATAGCTTTGATGGACCAACCTGGTGTCCAATCATAGTCATGCTGTTCCTCCTGCGCTGTCTTATGCCTCTCGTTTAGTGCTATGGATGCTTCTGGATTGAGGTCGCCCACGAAGATGGAGTTAGAGGATTGGTTCCACGGAAGCAAATGTTGTACCAACACTTGCCGATCCACAAGTGTCACGCTGAGACAGACGCCCACCAGGTATTTGGCACTATCTCAGCCCTGTCGGGATTGTGAAATCGGGGTTCTAGAACCTAGACTCAAGCTAGACTAATGTCTGCCCCAATTTTTTTTCGCTTTCGTTCCATTGAACCTCCGCTGCTATTTAACCCCAAATGCCTTCACGCAGGACAAACGACACTCCTTTCCCTTCATCTTCACTCGTGATAAGCCAGTATTCGATGAGCGATATGAGATTGCCGAGCTACAGGACATCACATTTACTTCGTTTCCACCCTTACCCGAGGGTCAAACCAAGCCAGCGTGAGATCATGGTGAGCGATACCGTGAACATCATTTCAGTGCTATTTTTGACACTTCTTGTCGCGAAGCACGCTATGAATGATCATTCCAGCAGCCTGTATGACATTGTTGAAGAGGACGATGGTGCTGAACCGGTGATTCTCAACTTTGTACGTGTTTTCTTATTGTCATCTTGTAGCCTTATTCAGTTCTCATACGTAGCCCGACCTCCCCGAAGAACAGCATCCCAATGATGTGAACATGCAGGAAGCCGTCGAAGTTGCCGAGAATGGCGCCCAACCTCACGTTAGGCATCTAAACTTGGCGACTTTTATCATCGTACGTTTGCTATCCTTACTTGACAACACCTGCTCGCTCTCACACGTTACGTCGGCAGGATGTTGCAATCCTAGTTGCGGGAAAGCTATTTTTGAAAACCAAGTAGTGTATCCTATCTGGACAATCTACTAATCCTGCAGCTCCCTGTGTCTCGCTCCTGCTTCCATTGTATCATATGACCCGTCTTCAACCACAGGAATATACTTTACATACATTAGTCTCTCCTTTGCTCTCTATGCTATCATCTTACGTACACAAATCTGTGCTGTATCATACCATCAATACATCTAGTGGAAAGTTTATTGCGAAGGCCTTGCAGACCTGTGTCGATGAAACCGAACAGGAGACTTGGTTCTCTATACAACAGAATCTGCAACCCCGCTACTAGCCAGCAGTCATTTTAGACTATGACTGCAACACTTCAAGAGATGCATGATAATGCGGATTAGATGAAGAACAGAGGATATCATGCAAGGGTACCCATGAAAATATCTCTAAGTGTAACGCTATGCATGTGAAAAATCCCCCGGAGATTTGGGTTCTGTGTTTGTCAGAGAGACTAGCTTGGGGTTGCGGGCGCCTCACACATGATGGCAATAAGATGTTGGTTTCTTCGGATCAACGTTAAGTCATGATATCATTTACAAACTGTAAAGCCACAGTACCATCGTGCTGGTAATAGTCAATCCTCCAGTAACACATTCACCCTGTCCCACCCTTCCTCAAGATGTTCAAATAGCGGCGGCGTGGGGATGTCATCATCAAGCCAGTCGAGGGAGGAGTTCACATGAGTCAACTTGGGCAGGAATCTACGCAGTTGGCTGGCAACAGCGATGGGATCGACGATTGGAGACATCCCCACAGAAAGTTCGGTGATATTCACGTTTGGAATGGTTTGAGAGAACGGCTCGTTGTTGATGTCAACTTGACATGCGCAAAAGGACATTCCAATTGTATGCAAGCGCCGACAATGATGTATGAGGTGGACGAGTCCTATAAAGGTGAGAGATGGTGGCATCACCCAACGAGCTGCACTTCCAAACAAGAAGGTCTCGAGCTGAGGCCAGGATTGTGCAATTGTTTTGAGTGAGGCGTCATCGATGGCCGAAGTGCATATCCAATCGAGCCGTAAGTTTGTCAAGCGAATAAACGGCAACAATGGGGCAACCGCGTCGAATCCAAGTGCAAAGCTTGGATCAGCAAGTATGCGTTCATCGGTAAAGGCGAAGAACTCGAACTCGAAGTGGAAATGAAGTTGCTCAAGAGCAGGAGAGAAGCACTCCGAGAGGGAAATAATGAGACCTGGAATGTCCAGTGGATCATACAGGAGTTTTGTACCATCTAAATCGCTGCAATCAATGGACACTGATCGACACAGCGGAAACGGACACTTGTGAGACATTGATTGAGGCAGAAAATTGACAACGCAATAATATGCACTTGATCGAGTTGGGAGAAAATTATTGGAGTGGGGTAGCGTTCCTCCTCCTCCTCGTAATCGTATTCCTCCTCCACGCCGAAGTTCAGAAACTTCAACGACGGTAAAGAAGCCAAGCGAAGAAGCTCTCGCAAGGTAATGTACCCTGCGTTAAGACGGTAAAGCCCTCGCAAGCCATGTAGAGCTTCACAAATTGCGTCTAGACGTTCTTCAGTATCATTGTCATATAAATCACAGGTGAGTTCCCGAAGAGATGGACACCGAGCTCCGAGGAAAGTTAACAAAGCTAACGATGAGGGCGACATATTGCCCAGCTTCAAGAACGTGACAGTTGACCCAAGGAGGGCACACAGCGGATGGAACCGTTCTCGGACGACGTGCCAAATCAAACTACGAAGGTTCGGTAAGAGTGGTGTTGATAATGGCGATGAAGTGCCTGTAGGAACTGATTGTCTATCATATCTAGCTCAATGTCGAAGACTGTGAAGGAGCGAATACGCCGTGTATATTGATGGACAAGCCTCCACTCTCCACCAGAGAGAGGTCTTCACATTGTCTATTGGAAAATTTGAGCATTCGATGTCATGTAGACTTTTTGATAGATGTTTTGCTCACCAACTTTCCTCGCTTTTTTTTAGTGACACAACCAGGCAGGCATGAGATGAATGGCTTAAAACCAGTGATGTCTCTCCAAAGGGTATCAAGTGCAGGCTCCTTGAATTTCCTACAGGTTCCTGCAAGAACAGCAAGTGTAGCACAGGAGCTCAGTTTGCTGTCTTTATAAATAGCGAATATGTGCAGTAGAATTTTTGTGGGTAAGAGACACATATGCATGATTGCAGGAGAAACGAAATCCAGGACTCAGTACTGAGTCGCCACTACAGTATCAATACCTGGTACAAGTGCAAATTAGCTCAGTTTTTAAGAACCTCTTCAAAACCTTTTACATAACACGTGTGCTTAGTCATGGGATTGAGCTCAACGTGAAACTGGCAGTTCAAGTTGGCAGTCGGACTCGGAAGGCCTTATGGTCAAGTAACAGTTGTACGCTGCCATACTCATATTCGTAACTCAAAGTCGGCGCCCCGCTGAGACCTAGGTTGGAAATAAACATGATGCCAACAAGGTGTCGCTTTTGCTCGGGTACTAGGTATTAGGATCTACGACCCTCACCTCCTTAACATCCGCCGGGAAGGAGCGTGATGGATCTGTTCCCGGGACCTCGGCGTGGTGACAGGCGCTTGCCAGCATCTATCCTTTGGATTTTGGTGATGCAAGATCCTGATTTGTCCAGATTGTCAAAGGCCAATCAACAAAAATCAAGCGCTCAGCACACATATCCGCAGACCACGATGCAATTACCAATAGGTGCCAATTTGTCCATCTCAGCACGTTAACTCACAGAGGGTTCCGTTTGCTTTGCGTGGCAAAGCTACAATTCACTTCAGTGCTCAGTAGTTCTTGGTTAATTCGTTCATAGACCTTATTGTCAACGCAACAAGTCCTGGATGGACCTACGTACTGCTTGCGAGTATATGCCTGGCGTGTACTCCCATGATCTGGTTTGCTATTCGGTTTGATGCACGCTATCGTACAGAGCGATGGGCCCGTAACGCTGCGACTTGATTATGGTTTCTGGTGCATACAGAAAGGAGGTTACGGGCGAGTGCAAGTAGAATAAATGCTACAATACTTCAGTGCAAGAAAGTGACGAGCACGAGACATAGACATGCCGAACGCGTGACCTGCAGGGAATGTTAGCGCCCAGACCCATTAATAGTGCCTGAGACGGAAACCTACTAATACTATGAGAACTGTGCTGCAATTTGATCTCCTATTTCTTGCAATTCCTTACTTCCCTCAAAAAAAAGTCTCGTGCTCTCCGTAACCTCTTTCGTAATAAAATCTGCATCCTGACTTGCCATGCTTGTAGCACTGATGAAATCAGAATGTCGCAGATTGTCAATGACCTTCCTCGTTCTGTCCCCCCGGATGTAGTCATCCCGTAAGCACTTGATCAAGCGAGCTTGTGCTGATGGCGTATATAAAGTTGAGCTCCGCACAAGGATCTCGAGGCGGCGGCATACAGCTGTCCGAGTGTCGAGAGCATCCTGGAATTTCTCAATGAGGAGGATATTAGAGTAGTTGGGGGCGGGAGCAGTTTGAGTGGTCGAAGTAGATGCGGCAGGCGAGGACGAGGTAGAAGCAACTTCTTCGGGGACAACTTCCACTACCTCCTTCATGAGACGGGCAAAGTGATCCTTGTAGGAGAGACGCCGTTTCTTGTGCTTGCGCGTCGGTTGACCTTTGGGTGTTTTCGTTGATTTGGCCATCTTTGATCGTGCCCGCTCCTGCGGTGTACTTAAATAATGCAACGCGTAGAGTGGGGAGTCTCAGTGCTTTGTATAGGAAGCAGGCGACGTGGTATTGTCACTTGAGATATGAAGTTAGTAATTCAGGTGTTCATTGGGAAAGAACTTTGTAGACTCACAACCGTATGAATACGAAATGGCAAAGCAAATGAACGGCTAGAAGATCTGAAGCTATGAACAGCTTTGAGCGCGTGTCTGGCTATAAGAAGTGACCAGGTTGTGACTTGCAACAAGACTTGAACGTTCACACTTCCCGCGGTGATTCGGGGCACTTATCAGTGCAATACCGGTGCTGGTAGTGATCTTATAGCATGGAGGAGGTAGTGGTGGCCCGGCAGCAGAGACTCAAATTCACCATATTCCCGGTCACGTGAGCGATATTTCATAAAGAATAATCTGATCATTATACGCGTGAGGCGCAACCAACACAACCAACGGTCAAAATTCGAAAGAATGACAACAGTCAGAAAAAACGTCGTAACAAGTGTATGATTATTTTATTGCGCGTTTGTTTTTCGTGAACAATCGAGCTTCAAGAATCAAGACGCATTGACCATGGTCTATCAATCACGTGTTATGGAGTGCTTCCCAAATCGGATGGAAGTCGGCAGCCGTGAAAGCAAATGCCGCTTGGCCAGGCAATTGTCCCAGACTAGGTCATCCAGAACCATCACAACTGTACTGGAGTGCGTAGCGCTAATATCTGGTTTGTGTGTTTCAATCTTCTAGCACATGACGGTGAGTTGTTCGCTCCGAAAATATTGCCGAGTCAACCAATTTGCTCTGCAGAGCACTGCTGTCTTCCTAACGAACGTGTAGAAATACAGAAGTACTGTTTCAGTGCTACGGATGCAGTTTCAGCGTATACATGCACTTCCCTCACAAATGCGGTTGCTAGTGTTATCTTACCGCCCGAGTATCGTCCATGGTTCTGGGTTGAGCGTCCGTCATACCTTTCAGCGATCACAACATACTGCTCCATCCCGTCTACAGTCGTTCAAAAGCCCCAACAAACCACCCACCCGGTTATGGCGCAATCTTACATGGCTTATTCCCGTGACTGGCGGTGTCGCACTTTACCTTTATCCTAACCAACAGCTCCACCTACCTTCCATCTTTTCCTCGCCGACCCTTATTCCGTGTACGGAACACGACTTAAACGTACAAGCAAAAGATCCTATAATAGGGTCGCCTGCGGAGCCCCATATGTCTATTTCCTCGCGGATATTATCACTGTTGCAGGAACACTTGTGGGAACCTCTGTTGACGGCACGAAGATTCATTCACCTGTTCTATCTGTTCATACCTGTCATCGTTACCATGCCTATGCTTCTTGTTGGGAAGCCTGAACGTAGATATAAGGGTGACAAGTGGGGAGCCATTTGGTGGTACGAATTTCTTGTCAGGAGAATGCAGACCGCCGGGCCAACGTTCATCAAGGTATCTATTTCATAGCGTCCTTTCCATCTTATTCGCTGACCATTCAGCTTGGGCAATGGGCGGCATCGCGTGCTGACCTCTTCCCGTCATTACTTTGCGAGAAAATGGGGTCCTTGCACTCGCGTGGCAAGCCACATTCATTCATGCACACTAGGCAGATCATCGAAAGGGCTTTTGAACGGTCATTCGACGAGGTATTCGAAGTTTTTGATGAGAATCCGATAGGAGTCGGTGCCATTGCACAAGTGGGTTCGCTGCGGGCTTCTGTAGGCTACTAACGGACTCATTACCTGTAGGTCTATCGGGCAACTCTCAAGCATGACCTTATACCTCCCTCTTACCTTGGTCCAAAACGGCAAACTAAATCACCCGCAGGGTCACTAGCCCCCGTTATCCTGCAAGACCCTCCACCTTCAGTACCTACTGCATCTGTCGCCATCAAAGTCCTACATCCTCGCGTCGCTAAGGATATCGCACATGACCTATCCATAATGACGTTCTTTGCGCGTATCATTACCATTTTCCCTGGTATGCAATGGTTATCACTTCCAGAGGAGGTCGGCATCTTTGGTGAAATGATGCGTCGACAACTCGACCTCAGAATTGAGGCAGAGAACCTGCTGACATTTGAAAATAACTTTGCTTCGAGAAATGTGCCCGTCTCATTTCCACGTCCTTTGAAGACATTTTCGACTGCCGACTTACTTGTCGAGGAATACGAAAATGCTCTGCGTATGGAGTACTTTTTGAAAAACGGAGGTGGGCCATTTGATGATCAATTGGCAACCGTCGGATTGGATGCTTTCTTGGTCCGTGAACTATCTCCAGTAGTTTTCGTTAACCCATTGCCCCGCAGAAAATGCTACTACTTGACAACTTCGTGCACTCTGATCTTCATCCAGGCAACATCATGATCAAATTTACAAAGCCTCCAACCACCCGTGATCTCCTTATGAGCATGTACTCCTCATTTTTTCCCCAAAAGGGTTCTGCCGAAATTCTCGTCGAGGGCCCGCCGGAATCTGATCAAATAGTAGCTCGACTACGCTCACTCAGACATTCCCGTGAGGAGTGGCAAAAGGAACTCAGGATTTCATCGGAGCAGGGCTACATTCCTGAAATCGTCTTCATCGATGCTGGTCTCGTGACAACGCTTAACGCGACAAACCGCAAGAACTTCCTCGATCTTTTCAGGGCTGTTGCTGAGTTTGATGGCTACCGAGCCGGTCAATTGATGGTCGAACGTTGCCGGACTCCTGAACTTGCGACCGACACCGAGACGTTTGCGCTGAAGATGCAACACATCGTTCTGAGCATCAAACGGAAAACGTTCTCACTTGGGCAGATCAAAATTTCGGACATTTTGACCGATGTTCTAACAGCTGTGCGGCAGCACCATGTCAAGATGGAGGCGGATTTCATCAACACGGTTATCTCAATATTGCTTCTTGAAGGCATTGGGAGACAGTTGGACCCGAGTCTAGATCTGTTCAAGAGCGCATTGCCAATTTTGCGACAGCTCGGACGGCAGATGACAACTCAAGAGTCGATGACACAGTTACCCTCAGGAAACTTTGGAGCGTTGTTGAAGGTAGATACTGGATGTTTTCGTTTTTGTCACAAATACTTATGCTCGAGACAGGTCTGGATGTGGATAGAAGCCCGTCAAATGGCCTCAGCAGCATTCGTTGATGTTGACGAGTTGGTCAAATATGACTTGTCGGTGTCCCGACCCTCGGTTACATGGTTCAAGTGCTGACAACGATTGTAGGCTCGTCCCGACTGTATAGTGCGGAGTCCTCAAAGATATCTTCACGGCGTCCTGTAACATAATAGGAGTAATAGGAATATAGACACAACTAACGCATGCATGCATACATACATACATACATACATAGACTCTAGAGTACTTACATCACCACTTCAAATATTGCGATCGCCGAAGTAGTCCAACCATCCCGTCTAAACAGACGTACTTAAAATCTTTTCTTCACCCCGCAGTGCAGCCTTGCTGCAGATGGACTTGCCAGACCCTCAACTTCTTTCCAGAGGAAAGGTCCGCGACATCTATGCAACTTCCTCGCCCGATCATCTATTGTTTGTCGCAACCGAGCGGATATCGGTGTACGATGTCATCCTCAATAGTGTCCGTGGATCTCTGAATTCTTTTCTGCCTGATTTCATGTGCTTTGCTTCTAGGATATCCCAGGCAAGGGCAAACTCCTCGCAGGCATCTCGCTGTTCTGGTTTTGAGAAGCTAACGCATATCATTCCTAACCATCTTGTTACTGTCAATATTGACGAGATGCAGATGAGGTCCAGCAGTACCGCGAGCAACTCGAGGGTTGCACCATGACTATGCTTGTAAGAAAGGCTGGCCAAAGTACTGGTGCCCATGGAAGCGATCATTATGTATATCACTGGTGAGCTGATTCGTTGTCCGGATAACCTCCTGGAGCCACCGGGATGACTTTGTGAACAGGGTCAACCTGGGCAGTCGCAGACTGTCTGCGGTATCCCAATGCCGGAGAAGATAGAAGGATCCCAAACTTACTAGTTTCCGACACCAATCTTCACTCCGTCCACCAAGGCTGAGCAAGGCACTCACGACGAGAATATCTCGCCTGAAAAATGTGATGATATTGTTGGTACAGCTTGTTCAAAGTCACTCATACCCACTTCATCAGCTGCTCAACCCATCGGCCAAGATTTATTCGGCCGTATCCAGGCTGCGTCTTTGCAGCCATGGACGACTGCTGCTGAATATGCAGAATCATGCGGACTTATTCTCATATACACCAAGTTTGAATTCGGTCTTGTTACATCTGCTTTTGTTGGGAAAGACAAGCTCATCCTCATGGGTAAAGTCCTTACGCCTGGTTCGTCGTGATACTGGCCCCGAGACTAGTATGAACCTGACCAAGGACAGTCAAGCTTTGACAAGCAGTATGTCAGAAATGCATTGACTGCCGCTGGATACACAAAAGGATAGAGAGTGGACCAAGCGGAACGGCGAGGGATGAGGAGTTAATGATACCGTCATCAAGGGGACTCGGAAAGAGAGATTCCTGATTGATTGATATCTATTTCGATGCTAGCATTTCCTTGGGTCAACAACGTTCACAATGCTCGGTCGTTGGTTTAACCGCGATACCGAAGCGCATGTCGCGATCAGAGTCCAACGAAGATTTCTACGAGCTCACAGAGAGGCAATGTGAAGTCTATCTTCCCATCCTCGAGACATTGATAGTTCGCGATCAAACCAACGGCTCCAAAAAAGATTGAGTGTCTTCCTTCATAGATACCTGCACAAATCAGTTACCAATACCAGGGGATAATGAAAAATCGATTTTTATGGTTTGCCATTATGACCGCGTTTTTTTTGGTCACATCGGAGCTCCTGGCGCCGTTCGTTCTTCGTCCGGCTGCCACAGCGGTTGATATAGACGAGATTCACATTGAGGTCTCCGATTCTCCGACTAACTCTGCTCAGAAAGATTATCACGAGGACCCGCTGTGAGCGTGAAACTTAATGAAATCAACCGCGTGCGTTAGTTAATCTTCTTCCAATACTCTATTTGACCGTCTTTCCATAACTTCTGTATAGTCGTGAGTCCTCGGGAAATAAGAAGAGCAAAGCCATACCCGATTTTTATGAGATATGGCATTTAAAGACAACTGCAGTCGCCTCCGTGACACTTGTCCCAAGTCACGAGCAAGATCTCTGACGACAATGTTGATATCAGGCCATACCCCGTGATGGGCAAGATACCAATCAGTGGGGGCCTGGCCAGCTAGCCGCGGCGTCGCTGTAATTGGCGACTGATAACGTTAATACCACAAAGTCCGAACGAAGCGCAGTTAATTCAAATGTACAACCAACGTACAACAGGCATCCTGTTCTCGAAGGCCTGAAAAAGTGCAGGAAATTCTTTGGAACGCATAATGCAGGAAGGGGCTTAGTTAGTTAATTGAGAACTCAAGAATGCTCGGTAATAACGCTCGGTAATTACAGTGTCCTCGAAAGCCTACTCCATCTCCGGGAATCCAAAGAAAGTACCCGTCGAAAAGTAGAACAGCTTCGGTCAAGTTTTTCTTTGCCGCGAGCACCTGTCCGAGAAGCAGCAAGGGCCTGGTGAAATGCTGGCAGAGGTCTCTGAATAACACAATATTAAAACCTCATGCCTCGTCGCAGTATCAGGACAAGTGCGTGTGATCAACCGCCGTTCCTGATTCGGAAGTGTCCAGAACGGGCAACACCACTCATGCCTGGCTCCCATTTTCACCTGAAATTCATCACAGCCTCTGGACAACTCAGGACCTGTTATTTCCTTCTCTCCTTTCAATGTCTCCCACTGTGTCATCTTTGGCTACCTATATAATTTCAAGCAATTTGAAAAGGAAGGAATTTGCCTTTGCTTCACTCTTCACTCGTTCACACTCATGACCTCCGACCGACGGCACGACGACAGGTAAATCATTGTTGTAATCGTTGTACTCCCTAAGGTTCGACCCTTCCCATGTCCCAATGGAACGTGTTTTCATCGACGGTGTGCCTGATTGTCTGTGGACAATAAGCGCACAGTTGTACACGTGCTCTCCCATACGGAACGTTTCTGCAGTTAAACCCCGTCGCATGTTTGTCAACGCCAAGCGGTTCCA
The DNA here is from genome assembly GCF_016647635.1 of Suillus subaureus. Lineage (NCBI taxonomy): Eukaryota > Fungi > Basidiomycota > Agaricomycetes > Boletales > Suillaceae > Suillus > Suillus subaureus. The sequence goes on along the minus strand of NW_024538580.1, from coordinate 390,926 downwards.
AGATTGTTCCCTCCTTCGAGATAGAGACGGAGATGAGTTTGGTTCGTGTCCTTGCCCCTTGCCGCAAGACGTTTGGACTCGACTACGGATCGAATGCTGCGAGGCAGCATTGCAATCGCGAAAAGGATTGAAAGAGGATCAGGCATGATCTAAATTTTGCCTGGGCGTCTTTGAAAGCACGAGAACAGTTAAATTGTTGACAAACTCAACATCACATGCGTGCGCTTGTAGCATGTCACGCGGGTGTTCCTTCCGATCGATCATCGATCAGAACGCGAATGGAACGTGCGGAGCGATAGTGGCACAATTGTCACGAGTCATGTAAGGAAAATTCTCCAGGACCACGACGTGCCGTAATAAGTAGGAGCAGTGACGGGCAACAAACGTCCAACCGGAAACTGATCGATCGATCACGAACCGCTTGTCGAACTCGATCGAGAGATACCTCAACAAAACCAAAGAACTTGCGTAAAACGCAGGTGACAGACGTCCCCTCATCAAGGAGCTCCTGATCCGACGCAATCAAGGAAACGGGAGGCGTGAGTGGCAAAGCAGATACGACGAAGTTGCAGTCATGACAGGTTCCGGTTAAACACTATGACGATGCAGAACTATTATGTGACGGCAGGCGAATTCGAGGACGTTCACTGAGAGAGAGGTCGCAACGAAAGAGCTGACAAATCAAAAATAAACATGAACGAATCAGACCCAGTGGCTATGAACGTTCTGGTTCAACTCAGCCACATGTGTGACCGATAAAAAAAACCAGTATCAGTATACCCCTCTTGATCTAGGGTCCTGGAATTATCTTATCAGGTTTGGAGGAGAAGTCGATCTTGTGTTACTTTACTAGTACTAGTGTGGTGGTATGCATGTCCCGCAGCTCATACATAGCGCTCATATCTTGTCAGACTTGAAGCGGAAGCCGACCCTTTTTAGTTACCTCCCTTGCTGCGCCCTGTGGGGCTCATGACAGTGTTGACAATCCTGGGATCGACGGATACAAATACACGCTTTGAATTTCTGCTTATCATCTGTCTATTTTTGTTACTACACTAATGGTTGGCAATATAAAATAGCCCCTCTTTGACTGACTTTTCCTCCAGCAATCCGCTCTATCATCAACTGCCTCACATACAAGGTGGGTTGTCTGGATATTGAATCTGAGCCCTCTGACCATGACGCGGCTGACACCGTCTTGCAGCTTAACCGCACTCACCACCATCATCATGTTCAACAACAACACCGAGCAATGCAACTGCACCACCACGTGAGTTTTGCCTTGCGACATTTCAATGACTGGTTCCTGACTATTTGTCAACAGCTGCAACTGCCTGGTTGGTAACTGCAACTGCAAGAACTAAATGCCACGCGCAGGTGCACTTGCCTCGCCGTAAATATGCACATAAATATATCCTGATCAGCTGTTTGACGTGACTTGTACTGTTATATTGAAATGCCAGAGTTGTTCTAGTAAAGCGATGCGTTTCGATGAAGCTGACAGTAAAGACTCCAACATCGTCCGAAATTCAGAATGGCCCCTGAACCCGCTACTTCAAGGACTTCAGCAATATAGTAGCTGTCGTTTAACTTGCATGGTGCGGTATCCCCCGGTCTAAACCACATGATTCCGCCCGTCACGAGCACTTCCAAGATTTGAGTGTATTGGCACCCGGCATTGCAGTGCTATATATTCATGGGTACAGGCAACTACGCGCCCAAGACCCCGACTGCGCTTTTGCAATTACTCGTTCATCACACTTTAAGCAGGGCCAAAGTTGAAAGCTGTCAGCGTTTAAGGAATACACAGGGTATAGTGCCGTCCGAATGATTGTCTCGTAGGTTACCGTGGTGCGGCTACTGATTGCCAGCACCAGTACTCAAGCAAAGGGGGAAACCTATTTTCAAACCCAAGATCAAATCGAGTCCAAACACGACGAACGAAGATGAAGGGATGTACCACAGCTCACTGTAAAACCAGCTAGAAAATCTACGCATGAAAGTCCAATCAGACAGAATGGCAAGGTGTTAAGACTTGCTGCCTCAGGCAGAGCTAGCGAGGCCCATGACAATGGCCGACGCGGGTCAAGTTTTTTGAGGGTTGATCGGGTTATGATATGGTTCATGGTTCAGAACAAAGTCTGGTTCATAAATCGGTATAGGGTCTGGGTCAGCAAGGATATCTTTTATACGGACGACGAACAAAGTTTCATTAGGTGCAGCACCCAACTCGAGGCGTAAGCGGTAGAAGTGCGACAGAAGGGATTTGACAAATTATGGACAGGTACGCTTCTCCGGGACAAAGTTGCAGGACACTCGCGAGCTGCCTCTGACGACAGGCTCGGCCAAATCAGAAAGTGGTCGTCGGGAAAAGAAAGACCATACAGGATCATCACCCACCACGTCACCACGGTGACATTTAGAGCGCTAAGATCAGCCAACAGACGATATGAGGTACGTAGAACAGCGAAGAAATACGTACCTTTCCAAAGAGAAGGGAAGGAACCACGGGCAGGGAGGACTTGGCCAGGCATCAGATACATGTACATACGTGAAAGACCTGGCAGGTGAAGGCGTTCGACCGGTAGTGTGACATCAAGCTCAAGACATAAGATGTTATAAGACGGTTATAGTGTACGGTACAAGCTCTGCATGAACGACTAGGAATAAAATTTGGATGGGGAGTGATTAAGATAATCGGATCAAGTTGTGCAGAGAAAAGTAGAGAGTGATTTTGTGTTCGACAAAGCCGAGGCTCCTCCGTTAACGTGGGAAAATGGAATCTAGCGCGAGGCCGACCTACATGCTCCGCCGAGTCACTTGGTTCGATACCGAGCACATATGGACGAGATATTTCTCCCCCACCTTCAAAAAATAGAGCCACATGCACATTTCACATTCAGTTTTCCGATCATAGAATCATCACTTGGGAGAAAGTACTATGCCAAAGTAGGTTCGTTCAGCGAACGAGAACAGTTCGTGGGAGAGGCAGAGTCACTCAGAGCCATACACAATGCTGCACCAGGACTGGCTCCTCAGGTGCTCGCAGCGGTCGGTCCAGATGATTCTGCCGCAACATCTGAACAGCCTTATTTCCTGTCGGAATACCGGAATATTACAAGTCTTGCTTCAAACCACAAAGCAGGGGAACCTTGGGATGAGGCTAGCTACGGAATTGCACGTATACAAGAGCACCATGGGCTTCGGATTTCACGTGCCTACCTTCTGCGGAGCAACTCGGCAAGACAACAACTGGCATCAAACCTGGGAAGAATGCTACAGCGCCATGATTGGAAATCTCCTCGCCAAGCTTCGCGATAAAGGCACGTTTTCAGAACTTTGCATCAAAGGGGAACAAGTAAGTCTAAGTAAGTGCGTGGTGACTTATGACGGGAGTCAGCTACTGCAGCTGTACAGAGTGATACCATCCTTGCTTCGGCCCCTCGAGATTGAGCCGGTGCTATTACATGGTGACCTCTGGGTAAGCGTCTTGTTGAGCATTCGCAGCTATTTGCTGATATTAGTAGAGCGGTAACGCGGGCATAGATAATTCATCGGGTCAACCTGTTATCTTCGATCCGTCATCTTACTACGGTCACAATGAGGCTGAGTGAGTCCAACAGCAAAGGCGGAGTAATCGCAGTTTCATCTTAACATGTGCGGAGTTCAGTCTGGCCATCGCTCGTATCTTTGGCGGATTTCCACGCAGCTTTTTTGAAAAGTATCATGAACACCTGCCCAAGACCGAACCTGTGGATCAGTATGAGCTCAGAGCAGACCTTTACGAGCTCTACCATTATCTAAATCACACAGTTCTGTTTGGAGTATGTTCGATTTCTCTTCCTTGTTCAATTACACACGAGCCTGATTTTTACAAAGAGTTCATATGCAGGAAGTGCTCTGCGGAAGATGACTGTGCTTATTGGGGCTTGCCCGTAAATGGACATACGAACCATAACGCAACAGGGACTATATGTAGCAGGTCAACCAGTGCAGTGGTCAATGTATTAATATTGTATTTTTGTGACAGTTTCTCGACCAGCTCGAGGGTTACAAATGGCCACGTTGGTGGCAGAGTACCTTGATCTGAACGTGGCTGGCGCTGCCTTGTTTTCAAGCACACCTCGTATGTACTAGAGTCTAGCAGTCTAACTTCCGTTTCCGTCCGAGGTCATAGCGGTGGCTGTGCATCAGTCGCTTTGCTTCTTTTAAGTATGAAGTATTTGGCTGCAGGTTCTTGCCTAGTTGTTTCTAGCCCATATACAATTCTAGGACTCTTCGTTTTTTCATAACACAGCTATGGCCCCTCGTCGACATGCCGCACCAGAAGGAAGCATGCCCCCTCCCAGCCGACCATCGAGTCCAGGCGGTGAAGAAATCGAAGAGGTGAGGTTGCTTACGGTCGTTGATATTCGCTATAAAGCTCACGTGTACGCGGCGCGTTACAGACGCCATTCTTTGATAATGTGGATGAATTACAGCAACATGTTGGTATCTCTCATTCGAATATATGCTCGGGACTCACAACGTCTTATAGGGCATAAACGTGCAAGATATCTTAAAACTCAAGGTATTCACCCAGTATATGCGCAATTTTAACCAGGCTTATGGAGGCTCTAGAGCGCCTCCATCAATACTGTGTCTGGTGTCGTGATGACTACGCGTCGTCAGCTACTGAAGATAAAGGTTCGCATAATTTTACTACAATTTTTCGAGGGTGACCTTAGTGAATTCGATGTTTTCTTTGTAGGGTATGTCGGAAGCAAAGGTTGAGAAGATTAAGGTGCGCATATATCCATGTTGGTGACCGTGTTCCGCTTTCAACCCAAAATGTTACACAGGAGGCAGCACAGAAAATCACGGTGGCCGTCAACCATTACTATTGTCTTCTAATACTCATAATCCTTCACAAGGGGTCTTCCTTTGCAACTGGCATTGAAGTTCAGGATCGAAGAAAGCGCGTGCTCATCATCAGTACTGGAAGCAAGTCAGTAGATACAATCTTAGGTGGTGGGTATATCGACTCATTGCGACAGGGCTCATGCTTACTGGCTTCAGGCGGGCTGATGTCACAATCAATTTCCGAAGGTAGTTAGCCCCGCCAGTTTTTGCGTGTTTAGCATTCAGCTGTTTTAAACCAGTCTACGGTGAATTTCGCACTGGAAAGACACAGCTGGCCCACACAATGTCTGTTGTCGCCCAGCTCCCTCCGGAGATGGGTGGGGCTTCTGGCAAGGTGAGCGAGCCTTTCTTCTGCAATCAAGTCAAATCGAATTTAAGCAATAGGTCGCATATATCGATACCGAAGGTGCAGTGGTTGTTATTTTACAAGTGACAACCTATCGCCGACGCTCTTGTTGTATCAGGGACATTCAGACCAGATCGCATCAGGTCCATCGCTGAACGCTTTGGTGTGGACGGGAATATGGCGCTCGAAAATATCCTTTATGGTATTTTTCTGACTTTATACCTCACATCATTGAGACATAGCACTCGCAGCGCGTGCCTTTAATAGTGAACACCAGGTTGCTCCCCTTCTCTACTGTTATGCGGCCATCGTTAATATGTTGCAGATGGAACTTATCAGCGAATGTTCCATGCGCTTTGCGGAGGACAAAGACTTCCGTCTTTTAGTAGGTCTTGCAATCTCCGTTGCGAAGAAATTGTTTACTCAGTAATCAGATCGTGGACTCCATCATGGCTCTCTTTCGCGTCGATTTCTCTGGTCGTGGCGAACTCAGCGAAAGGCAACAGAAGGTGGGTCTTTGAGCCTGCATTGCCAGATGCTAAGACTCACCACAGTGTAGCTAGCACAAGTGGGCATGATGACTCAAAAATGACTCCTGGTCATGTTTGCTGACACGATACATTCGCATTAGGTGATGTCGAAGCTCACAAAGCTTTCAGAGGAATTCAACGTTTGATGTTTGTTGGCAAACTATTTTAAAAGACTGATATCTCTCGCAGATTGCTGTCTTGATAACCAACCAAGTGCAATGTATGTATTTAACTAGTCATACTTCGAAATTCCAGCTCATCCTCTTCGCATAGCCGACCCAGGAGCAACGATGACGTTCGTGGCTGGCGGGGCTCTCAAACCCATTGGCGGACATATTCTATCGCACTCCTCAGCTACTCGGATGTTTCTTCGCAAAGGCAAGTCATTGATGCTTACCACAGCTTACGGTGTTATCCAGAAGGAGTCTGAGGCCAGATGCAAACCGTACTAACATTATCCACCTAACTTCCAGGACGGGCTGAAGAACGTGTCGCGAAGCTGGTGGATAGCCCCGACCGCCCTGAGAGCGAGGCCTCTTACAAGCTGGACGAAGGTGGATGGACCGACGTATAATCTCGCTAGCTGCTCTTGGACTTTTGCTCGACTCTGGACCTATTAGTTGATCCTCAGATGAATCATGTTTTGATCTGCTTTGTGCTTCCATGTTCCATGCGTTGCCACAGATATCTTGCTATTAGAAATCCAAGTGTCCAAACAAAAAAAATTAAATTAGACTAATGAGGGCCGCCGCAGTACCAACTAGTGGCCTATGTGCTGAGCGCTGAGCCGCAATTGAGCCGCAACTTTGAAGTCAGCCCAAACTTAGTTAGGCGACGCTCCCTTCACTTTTGCTCAAGCACAAATATGGCGTTCCAGGTCGATCCCATTGCAAATGCTTGGTGCATGAACTCTCGCTTACAGTCATTCGTGGTTCGTGAGTACTTGGCTTTGATTATTAAATGCTAGTTAACGTTGACTAGGTCTTCCGGGCCTTGTAGTGACCGCGTGATCACACCCATGCGCGTTTGTCACATCCATTCACTTCTGCGGCTGTTGCATGTGGTCCAGCTTCCCGATACGCACGTTCCTGTCGGTGCTTCGGCCTTTGTGAGCAGGCAAGGGTCACAGGTATAAAAGTCGGCAACATGATCCTCCAGTATGAAGTATCTCTGTCGAACGCATTCTCTGTGATATGTCGCTCCTTATCGGTCTCGCAGCCCTGGTTTCCGTAGTTCACGCCAAACTCAATTATTCGTTGACTCAGATTTTACCCACGTACCCGAACATCGAGGCATGTGTCGGCCTCCCAGTGCAATATTCTTGCGAGAATACAACGGCCCTAACGGATTCATGTTGCAATGTCGTACAAGGCGGACTCGTGCTACAGACACAGTTCTGGGACACTTATACTGGTCTCGAGTCCCAGGGACAGCTGCTTCCAGAAGGCAGTTGGACCATTCACGGCCTATGGCCGGATAACTGCGACGGGTAGGACGAATTTCTTTGTAAATATCACGGTCACTGACGAATGTCTTTCTCCCTGCATAGCTCGTACAACGAGTACTGTGACCTTAGCAGGCAATACGACCCTACGCCGTCGCCGTCAACCTTACCTGATGGGACGGTTATTCCTCCTTACGATGGGCCGAGCGTCAGAACGTTCATCCAGGATTTCGGTCGTTACGACTTGCTGAAGTACAGTATGTGGACCAAACTTGCATATTCTGGTGTATAATCCATTCTTTGCAGTGGATACGTATTGGATCAACCAGGGCGCGCCTAATGAGAACTTTTGGGCTCACGAGGTGAGCCAATATCACTCACCTGGAGGACCTCTTGACGGAGCAGCGCCTAGTTCTCAACGCACGCTACTTGTACATCCACGTTCGACGTTGCCTGTTACGAGCCCGGATACCAGGAACACCAAGAAGTTGTGAACTTCTACGAGACAGTCACAAAAGTCTTCCAGATGTATCCTACTTACAATATGCTCGCTGCGTAAGTTTATGTTTGTTTATCATAGTCCATCACTGCTAACGGCTTTCGGCAACAATAGTGCAGGAATTTTCCCCTCCAATACAACGACATATACCCTCTCCCAGATCACGAATGTCCTTTACTCCCAAACTGGCGCTGTTCCATATCTTGGCTGTTACCGCAATGGCACTATTTTGGACGAGGTCTGGTACTTCCACCACGTTCTTGGCACGGTACGTCGCGTTGATAGAGACCGTGTAGCGATTTCCTTAACCTTGACTTAGGAGCAATATGGTCATTTCAAAACCCTCAACTCCACCACTCCGTCGAGCTGCGCAGAAACCGGAATCTGGTATTATGAGCGGACTACGACATCTGAGCGGGTTGTTTCCTACTAAGTCAAATGCAAGACGCACATTGCCACTTTGTTCTACAAGGACACGTATGCCTTCACATAGAGCTGCCGTTTTCTGTTCTACAATCTTCGTGAGCCAAGAACGGAAAGTGTCAAAACGTTGTTTGGTCTCTTGCAGTCACTGCACCAACGTCTTGAGGGGTTGTCGTCCATCATAACTGTCCAACGGCGAACACACCAAGCTGGCATCGTTCGGCCGATATGCTCACCGTGCCTAACAGCCTTTTGCGAGCGCCTGCAGAACAAATGATCTCAAAGGCTGGGCATTGGAAAGTATGTCTTGATTATTGTGCCATTTTGCAAATCCCGAAATCGAAGATCCCAGGGTCACCCTATACGCACAAATCTCACAGCGGAGAAGAATACCCTAGAGCGGTCACTTCGGTCAATAGTCGTGGAATACCGCAGTCATGAACAGTCGACGTATCACCAGTCTAATTCTCGACTGTCAGAAACCCAAACTGGGTAGCAACTGAGAAATGCGCCATCAGGCAGTGACGAGTCTAGTCTACAAGAAAGTCATAACTTATAAGTGAGTGAGAATTGTTTGAATATAAAGTGAGAGTCAATGATGTGCGAAAAAATTGGCGAGGCGCACTAAGGCGTTCCGCCACGTAGCTCCCCTGTCGATATTTTGACGTGTCAGGCCTGGTCAGATCAGGTCAGACTCTGCACATTAAATAGCAGGTGAGAGCGCAGGTATAAACGTCGGCAACACGATCCTCCTGCGAAGAGGTGCCTCTCCCGAACATCCTATAACTCGGATATGTTGTCCCTTGCCATTCTCGGAGTTCTCGGAGTCCTGATTTCTGTTGTTCATGCCGAATTCTACCCCACATACCCGAATATCGAGACTTGTGTCGGCCTCCCAGTACAGTATTCTTGCGAGAACACAACAGTCGTGAAGATTCGTGCTGTAATGTCGTACAGGGCGGGCTCGTCCTACAGGCACAGTACTGGGACACATATACTGGTCTCGAGTCCCATGATCAGCTGCTTCCAAAAGGCAGCTGGAGTATTCATGGCTTACTGCCAGTTGACTGCGACGGGCAAGTTGTGTTGCTTTTCAAATTTTATGAATACTGATGAACGCCTTTCTCTCTGCACAGCACGTTCGGTCAGTATTGCGACCTTAGCAGGCAGTATGACCCCAAGCCATCACCGTCGACCTTGCCCAATGGGACGGTTATTACTCCTTACAATGGACCGAGCGTTAGAAATTTTATCCATGAGTTCGGTCGTTCCGACTTATTGCATTACAGTATGTGAACAAAATTACGCGTCAACATGTATGGTCCAACATTCGTTGCAGTGGATACCTTCTGGATCAACCAGGGCGCACCTAATGAGGAACTTTGGGCTCGTGAGGTGGGCCAATATCACCTACATAGCGGGCCTCTTGACGGAGCTGCTACCAGTTCTCAAAGCATGGCACTTGCACTTCCACATTCGATGTTGCCTGCTACGAGCCCGGATACAAGACACACCAGGAAGTCGTGAACTTCTTTGAGACTGTCGTAAAGGTTTTCCAGATGTATCCTACTTACGATATGCTCGCTGCGTAAGTTCAAGTTTATTCGCCGTAGTCTGTGACTACTGACGACCTTGGACAACAATAGTGCAGGAATTGTCCCCTCCAATACAACGACATACACCCGCGCCCAGATCGCAAATGCCCTTTACTCCCAGACTGGTGCTGACCCTTGGCTTGGCTGTTATGATGCTAATGGCGCTGTTTTGGAGGAGATCTGGTACTTCCACCATGTTCTGGGCACGGTATGTCATGTCAATAATGAATGTGCCATGGTTTATTTGACCCTGGTCTAGGAGCAATACGGTCACTTCAAAACTCTGGACTCTATTATTCCGTCGACCTGCGCAGAAACTGGGATCTGGTATTATGAGCGAACTCCGACGTCCGAGAAGGCTGTCTCACACTAAGCTAAACATATGCGAGCGTTCAGTGTCACCTTGTTCTGCGAGGTCGCGTGTGCCTTACATATGTCGGTCATTGTCTGCTGTTTTCTGGACTATTAAGTCGTTTATGAGTTGCGGTATTCTACATCAAATTTAAACTTGAGATCAGAGTCTCCATGTATGTTTTGCCATCTATTAATACCTCGATGGCATTAAGGACGCGTCAGTCACGTGACAAGCGCGACGCGACACGTCCATAAACAAGTGTCAACAACTATTTGCCTAAAATAGTGTTCACCCTGAATTTCAGTTGAGTTGTCGGCAGCGTGTTAGCACATCCGGAATTCCCAATTACATCAATCCTGACCCTCCGACCACCACCATAGGCAGCAATCACCTCATGACGATTTCACTACAGCTTGATGCAGTGTCTGGAGAGTCCAGTACACGGAGGGCACTCTCTGACACTTCTTTGGCAGTAGCCAAATCCAAAAAGATAGTTGTTGTCACCGGAGCAGGTATTTCATGTTCATGTGGCATTCCGGTGAGTCCTCTGCACGTGTAGCAGATGCGATGGCTTAACAATTCTCTTGATGTAGGATTTCCGGTCTTCAGATGGTCTTTATTCGCTCGTGAAGCAGCGATACCCAGACATTGTCCTGAAAGGTCGTGATCTCTTTGACGCGTCTCTGTTCCGTGACTCCGCGTCCACCTCTGTCTTTTATACTTTCATATCACAGCTCAAGCGCTCCATCGATGCTGCCACTCCTGCTCCTACACATCGATTCATTCAAACCCTAGACTCAAAACACAAACTAGTACGCTCGTACACCCAGAACATCGATGGTCTAGAAGAGCGAATAGGGCTCCGTGGGAGTTCCAGCCAGCAAGCGAAGACCAGTGGGAAGAAGAAGTCGAAGCTAAGAGTCAAGGAAATAAGGAACGTCCAGCTGCATGGCGATATCCATCGTGTGCGGTGCACTTTCTGCTCTGCCGAGATGCCTTGTACCGAAGAGCATTTGCACGCGTTCGAGAATGGCAAAGCCCCGAACTGCCCAGAATGTATCTCACGATGTAAGTCGGCTCTCATGTTTGTTTTCGGGCTTAGCTAAGTCTCTAGTAGCGGAAGCACGAGTTGCTCGTTCTGCACGTGCTCTCAAAATTGGGACTCTTCGTCCAGCTATCGTACTCTACGATGAACCGCACCCTCTTGGGGACGACATAGGCACAATACAAACGATGGACATCGCTCGCAAACCCGATATGCTCATTATCATGGGTACTTCACTCAAGGTCCACGGTCTCAAAAAGCTCGTTAAAGACTTCGCGAAAGTCGTACACGCCACTGGGACTGGAACTACACCTAGTGGTACTCCCAAAGTGCAAAAGAGTTGGCAGGGAAAAGTCGTTTTCGTGAACAAGACTCCACCTGGCAGCGAGTGGTCTGATATTATCGATTACCATGTCGCAGGGGAGACTGATGCATGGGCCAACAAAGTCTTGGAAGACTGGAAGAAGATGCGACCATCAGACTGGGAGATACAACAGACTCTTGATCACATTGACGAGTCCAATGGGTTTAAAGTCGTCAAAGATACCGCAACCAAAACGAAGGGCAAAGGTAAGAGTGGACTTGGCTTCTTTCAGTGCGCCGCTCATTTTAATTCAATAGGTGCACCAAAGCGAAATTTGAACGTCGAGAATGTATCACTGGAGGATCCATTTTCCTCACAACCAGCTTCACCATCCAAAAAACTCGTCAGTGTTCCGTCATCGCCAAGCAAGCGACGACAATCTGCATCACACTACTCAGATGTGGAGTCCAGTCCGCGCAAGAGACGTGATATCGCCAAAATCGCGGATGGTATGGATCGGTTGGACATGTCAGATAAGTGCATATTATTTGCAGATGCGACAAATGCAGCCAAGAATGCGGGAGGAGATAATCTGGTGGTGGGCAAACTGCAATCTCCGGAAGCAAAGGTACGGCGAGCAAGCGCGGTCGTCTCCAAGGAGTGTAAACCCCGGTCTCGAAATGCTGCCAAACCAAGGGTAGAGGTGTGGGTGGAGATTGGGAAGAGACCTAATATTTCATAGCCGGCTGTAGTTATTGTATGGTATACCTTTGCGTTGTCGATATTCTTCCAGTAATATTTGCATATTGCAAAGATAGTTTAAGTCTTGAGGTAGATAGTCAAACAGGACAAGATAACACCCAAGCGAGAGCCCGGTAAAACTGCGGGAAGAGGATTCAACAAGATGATGTGTCATTCGCTAATTAACTCGGAGACACTCCAATCCTCAAAACTTCCATCGGGTAGATAGCGCCGGATGATAAGAGGAATTTTTCGTTGCGAGAGCTCCTTAATTGCGATTTGCAAAGCATCAGTCTCGCCATCCAAGGGAACAAGTACTGGGGCATTCATGCTTGTGACGGCATGCTTGCATAAGATCAAATGCGAGCAAGATGCAAAGACCTCTCACCTAATCTGAAGCGCTCTCGTCCCCAATATTCGTGCTCGTTCGTACTTGGTCAAGTATGGTGTTGTTACTCTGACTTTGTTTGCCTGTCTCTCGCCTTGAATGCCCACGCTTGATGGCGTTGGCTGAGGTTGTGCGCTCTCCTCTCCGTTCGCCATCTCCTGATCATGGTCTGTGCCATTGATTCCATTGACAGTGCGAGACTTCACCGTTTGCCTCCTCTCCTTCTGCCTGTTCACCCTCCTGTTCTTGTGCGAGGAGATCATAGCCTTCATCCTAAACAACACGCGGTGTCAAAAGTTTTATCACAGTATGATTCGCCAGGTACGCACGAAGGCACCATCGTTGAAACTAGAATAATATGTCAGAAGTTCCTTGTCAATGACTTTGTAATCAAAACATACCTGGGACCATCGTAGTCGTAGTCATCGCCGCCGCCGCCACCTCCATAGCCATCGTCGGACATCCTGAACTGGGTCTAAGGTGGTTAAGGAAGCAGACTGGTCGATCCTAAGATGCAAGATGAAGGACACAAATTTCTGGACGAATGCATGGAAGCAGAACAGGATTACATAATCGATGACTTCTTTCTTCCAAACCTTCGTTCGTCGAAACTTTGTAAAACGTCATTTTGCTCTTTTGCACCTGATCAGAGCGACGTGTTGCAGAGGTTCGCGGAATCCCATTGAGTTCTGCTACTGAGTGTTTCCTCCTGAATGCTCTGTATTGCCAGTCATTATAGATTGACCACGCTCGAGAGTAGCACTTTCCGGCGACATATGTCTCCATAGTCACAGCAATATTAACCAAGATCTAGCGTCAATCAATGAAAACCCGGGTGCTTCCCTTATATCTTATCACTATTTCTTCTTGAACCTGGAATGGTGCGCTTATCTTGATTGATTCAATAGCGAGAATTCTAATAGATGAGTCTGCAGCTTCCCTGTTACTGACGGTCCGACATCCGTCGATGTATTTTACCTGTGCGGCCTCCGCTTGCGTTATAATAGTTGTTGGCGTACATTGCAGGTACTCCGATAATACAAAATTCACGTTGTGCAGCAGTACTTCTTAAGTTACCTGGGGTAAGCTTCCAAGCTGAGATAGTCCACGAGTTCTCATTTGTGTATGAACATGACAGATTTTGTTCTCGCACTGTTCCGGTCGCTGATCTGATGGATGGATGATTATCGCGTCCCTTGAGTTGGAGCTTGCGTCGTCTTAACTAGGCGTCGCGAATACCTTCTCCGATCTCGGGCTCGTATCTCGTGCAATCCATCAAATGAATAAATCATCTAGATGTGAATTGATTGTCGTTTATTCCAAACTTAACATGGTTCTGCAGATTCAATATTTCATGTGAGCCAATCACAAAGAATCATTGGTTCCATCTGAATATCTTCTGTGTTCTACAGCGGTCGGTGGAGGGAAGGGATAACTTTTTTTTTCTGTTTTTCACTCCGTGGAATTGCGGAATTTTATTCTGACAACTTGGTATTTTATTTAACACATCATAGAGCAGTTTAGGTAGACTGCGCCCGCGAGCCACGCAACGTTGTTTGTGTCTCTATTTTGGACCCCATCTCTCCACCTACAACCTCTACCACCACTAACAAGTACTATTCCTTAGTTCATCCTATAGACATGCCGCAGCATACCCAGGCGCGATCTTGGGGTACTCGTTTTGACACATTACTCTCCGCTCCTCTCTTCCCAACAGAAGATCCTAATGTCACCACTCAAGGCATCCCCTTGGCCGTCAACGAGGGATGTGACGACTCTAAGAAGTCTACAGACAAGATTGTTCAAGACGCTAGTATTTTCATTGGAAGGTGCGTTATTTAGACACAGAATAGCTCGCATGTTCATCATAAACTTTTCCATAGTCTACCAACTAATATCGATCATTTGGAGCTAACTCGTATGCTCTCTGATCACCTTTCTGATCATCCAGAGGTACAGACCATCAAGGTCGTTCGTGACTCAAAGGGCGGCACTTGCGCATTCATCCAGTGTCAAGTCTGTCTCTGCTATTAAATGTTCCGAGAATATTTCTAATGCTGCACCAGGACGCCGAGACGGCGGCGATGCTAATCGCAAATTTGCAGTCGTCGGACCCTAAACAATTCATGGGGCGTTACTTACGCTATGAGCCCGCACGAGCCTTGAGAACGCTACTCGTATCCTACCGGTGAGTTTTCGCAAAGACGCGTCCCCACACGTGCATGTATGCGTTTGAATACGCGCATATATGAAGTAGTCATGCTTCTGACTCGGTTTCTAGTACACCACGACAATTTGCGCCTTCGTCAGATACCAAATCAAGTTTTGGCGACCTTCAGGATGGTAAGCCTGTTGACCTTGACCTGCCTTGGGCGATGAAAATTTCTAGGGTCCCGGGCTCTAAGTATTTTTTCTTCTTCAGTTTTCTTCGTTCTTTCTGACGGAAGTAAAACCACCAGGTACCTGTCAGTCCTGTACAACTCTGATGCGCGTGCCGCAGCGGAGAACGAAGGCCTTCTGCCTCTCGGCGATCGAGAAGCAGATGAATCCGGAGCGTATTTTAACCCCCTGCTTTACACTGCCGAAGTACTCGTAGCCTAGCCTATGACTAAAACTGTGGGTTCTAACTTTGCCCTAGACTCTGAGGAAGATATCAACCATTTTCGGGGGCATCGAACATTTTGTTCCTCACGAATTCGAGTCGGGTGTTCAGCAGGAATATCCTCCGCCGCACGATGCCCCCCGCTCTGCAGGAATGGAGACGGGGTGCTGGGAAATCAAATGGTGCCACCGCGATGATTGCGTTTACGCTCTGATGGTGAGTTTACAGAGCTAATTAATTGCGTATACTGACATAAGTGCTAGACTCTGCGCCGAGTCCCTCACCTGACAGTGACTTGGGCTCACCATCCAGCTCACCCACGTCAGCCGATGCCATACCATGGCGCCCAGCCTGTGCAAACTAGCCAACACCATTGGCAAACTCAAGCAGCTAGCTCCACGCATATGGCGCCGTCGCATTTCCCATTTCCAAACCGATTTTCATCCGCAGATTCATTAGTTCCCTATCATCCTGGCATACGACCGATCTCATCGTCAGCTAGCCTCGGCAACACCGAGCGTAATTCTAACCGAGCGTCTACTGCATTATGCGATATGACCTGGTCCTCGCAGAATGGCACGTTGGATACGAAAGGCACGGCACCAAAACGTCCTCGAGCTCTATCCTTGAGCCACAAGCCATCAGGCGTGAACAAGAAACACTTTCCGCCTATCTCTGAGATAGTCCGTGAACGAGAAACGAGAAAGTATTGGAGCGACCGAATAGAGGCTGCTGACGAAAATCAGAGGCTAGTTTTTGTTTACCCTGACAGCCAATTTCAACTGAACTTAACTTACTCTAGCATCATGACGCACTTACCATCCATATCGGGTATTTCAGACGTTGCAAGTTCTACAGGGCATTTCAATACAACACCGGTTCACCAGGAGGAATCTTATGATATTGAACTTGGCATCCCTCCAACTCCCGAGTTTGGGACCTCGCCTATGACCCCGAAAACGCCGGGGTCATTGATACCTCGTACTCCTACCACCGGAAGCTACCTAAGCGACTTTCAGTCCGGATCTCTACCTGAGTTCGTCACGAAGAATGGCCTGCAATGGGATGCAAAACGCTCAGATCCTACTACCATCTTCGTCGGAGGATTGGAGATGTATGGCCCGAACGCCTGGGATGAAGAACGCGTCCGTAACTTGTTCTCAAAGTATGGCGGTGTAGAGAATGTCAAAGTTATCCGGCCAGGTAGGTTTTGATTATCGTTGTCCTCGCTCACTAACGATTATTTTTTGTAGTCAACAAGCGTTCCGCGTTTGCCTTTGTCACATTCAGTAACAAGGAGTCTCCTGCTCGAGCTGTTAGTGAAGAGGTACGATCAAAATCTCCACTCCCACTGTTCCCAGGCTAATCCATCTGTTATAAGCATAACAGGATCCTTGATGGACGACCAATCCGCGTCCAGCTCCGTGACTGGAACCCCCCGCATCGCACGAACTGGAGATCTAATCGTAATCGCGGGCGAAACCTTGAGGGGGGCATGGTCCGCCATGGTTCAGAATCGTCCCTTGTCTCCAGCGACAACCTTCGTGTGGATCCTAATATTCAACAACCATCTGCGATTGCCCTGGAAGAAAGGCTACAAGAGTTGAATATTGGCCACAAGACAGCTACCAGAGCTTCAACACTCGACGTCGAGCAGTCAGATGAAAAGCTTGACGTTGCCTCTGAACCTCAACAATCTTCCTCTCTAGTTGCGGATGACGTACAGACCGTCAATTTAGACAACACCGTCCCGCCTCATGCAGCTTCCATTACTCCTTCCACTTCACAAACGTCGGTGATGTCTGCCCCTCCCCAACACATGGCTTATCCAATACCCACAATGGGGTACTATCATCCTCAAGGATGGGTAGCTGGATTCCCACCATATCACATGCAGTATATGGGGGCGTACTCTGGATTTCCTCTTCCACCACCGATGAGCCAATCGTTTCCGCCAGTTAGTGGCGCGGATACCCGTGGAACACCTTCAGTAACACCTGCTCCGATTGTTCACCCAGGCATGTATGCTGTACGTTTAATAAATCTCAAATTCCCCATGCTGCAACGCTGACGTGCTGTTCAAGCCATTCATCCCATATCCGTATCCTGCGAGAACACCCGTGCGAGAGCAAGGCCAGGGACAGACCCCTGTCGCAACACAAGCGCCACTGATACCTACGGGGTTCATTCACGGTGATCAGGGTATTCTGGTTCCTGTTTACCCTCCAGATGCTCTAAATCAATATATGTCCGGTGCTCAAGGCGAACAAGTTTCGACTTCCACAGAGGCTGTTCCTGCCCCGCTCCCGGCTCAACCTCCCAATAATTGGAGGCCGTACCCTCCACCTGCGTTCGCACCTGGCGTACCAGTGTCAGCAGGGATTCAGCACCCGAACCCAGGACCTTTTCCGATAATGGGTCCACACGGCTGGTTGCCGAATCATGCCCCATTTGGCATCAACCAGCATGTGCAAGCCCCATCAAACGTTCCTCTAGGTTCTGGTGGTGCACCCATGCAGCCGATGTTTGAGCAGCGCAATATCAATGTACCCCCTCGTCGCCAACATCGCAGAGACCATCAGTCTAATTTCAAGAATGGAGGTCGCAGTCACCCAGGGCGTTACCCTCGTGGATCGTTTGCGTCAAACGCACCAATGATGAATGCACATCCCACCACGGGACCTGACCACTTCACTAGCTCCCAACGAGACGTGCAGAGCAGTCCTGAATGGAACCATTGGGGTACCCAGTAATTGCATCAACTGCACTGACATTTCTCGAGTTAGGCGTGGTTTGATTTCTTTGTCACTCTGTACACGTACATTTTCGATCTTCCTTTCTTCGAGCCAATTATTCTAATATATAAATCCGTTTTTCGTCTCCTTTATCCACATTTTTTATCGAGCTAGATATCAAAAACGACACTCAATCATCCATAGATTTGCGCATCATGTTCAGTTGTACTCCCATCGCTACTTAATCATCTTCCACCCACTGTCGTTACTGTCTGTGTAATATGTAATACTCGGGTATGCGAGACACCTCTGCACCGAGGATCCATACACCGCTACAACATTAGTCGCTGGTGGTCCACTGCCCGCAACCAATTTCCCAGCTTTGAACAGCGGCGCGTGTGAGCCAGCAATTCGGTATGTGATCGACAGCATTCGATCGCAAAAACTGTTCGGGACGGTTCAGAACCAATTCATAAGTGTCGGTTCCGCCTCTCAGATCTCTACATTCAGGCAGGCTGATCTGAACACACGAAACTGGGAGCGCTAAAGACCTTGCTGGATGTCCATTATCCACATGTGCCGAAGAAAATGAATAGCAACAGTTGGGGTGAATGTCTATTGAGGACTAGATTGGACTGGATCGCGTCACACGAACCCAATCGACCCCTGTATCGAAATCTGATGTATGATGGTAGTGATGAAGGTCACCAAATGGGTGGAATGTTCCTGCAAGAATTTTCCAGACACTGCAGACCGCCAAAAGGCCTCATCCTGGCTGGATGTTCATTTAGCCATAGATATCAAAGAAAAGAACAGCAATAATTGGGGTGAATTTCTGTTGGTCGTGAACAGATCGACTCACTCACGATACGATTATGCTCGTTGGGGGTGTCTGAAAATCACGTGTCCCAAACACGTCGTAGCCTAAGCGGAGACGAATTTCTCAGTGCATGGTGGCAAGTTGTGTGGTGTAACCGTGTAAGTCTGATTTTTCTTGTGCTCTTCATTGTCCCTAACTGCACTGACAGGTCATTATACCCTCTGGAAGTACGATGTCCATCACCGCCATGTCAGTCCTAGTAATCTCATGGTCTACTGGTTGAACGGTTAATGGATTGGGGTCCTGAATGACTACGACTTATCATCAATTGAACGTAATGGACCTAACGGCAAGGAACGCACAGGAACAGTCCCATTCATGACAATTGACCTGCTCGCGGAAGATGCTATCTCAAGCAAAGTCACACTTGTACCGGCATACTGAATCACTCGTCTGGGTCTCGCTCAGACCCGTTGACTCTGATGGACATACAGAACAAAGTCATCCAATATTGGAGTGGCAGCTACGTTGAGTCTACTAAAACTTATTGTAATGTAATGCTCATATAGACCATTTACAGGGGATTACAATGTCACATAGATACACGAAATCAAATGTAAATCTCGAACCCAGCGAGTTATAACTCAATTCAGTTTCGAGTTGAAACGAATTTGGTCATTTTCAAGCGAGTTGAGTTCATGTTGAGTTTGGGAGCAACTCCATTGACCATGTCTGATGCCTGGGTACTTGTCATGTCCACAGACCGGGTGATTCGCGTATGCGACCGAGGGTTCGACGCTGTCACGACCATTGCTACACGCCTGAAGCAATGGGACACATTGACCATCTTGCATGCGGGTTCCGATTGGGCAGATGTCGTTCGGAATTTGGAGGCACATGCCATCATGCATGAATGTCCCAGGCGGGCAGCGCGGAGGGGAAGCAATAATTGGGATACACCGGCCATCGTTCAAGTATGTCCCAACCTGGGCAGTGTGGAGGGGAAGGAGTTAAGACGCACATGCCGTCACGCATAAATGTCCCGACTGGGCAGCGCGGAGGGGAAGCAATAGTTGGGACACACTGGCCGTCGTTCGAGTATGTCCCAACCGGGCAGCTGACAATTTGAACCGGAACTGGGATGCACATGCCATCCTGCAAAAATGTCCCAACCGGGCAGCGGGGAGGGGAAGCGATGATCGGGACACATCGGTCATCGATCGAGTATGTCCCAGGCGGGCAGTGTAGAGGAGGGCGGGGAGTGTATGGGGGGACACAATTCCCATTGTGCATGTGTAACCCAACCATGCAACACCCTCCGCGTGTAGGACCGTCTCCGTTATCAAACGTCCATACGTGATCCTTGGCGCAGCACTGTTGTGAAATGTCGATAAGCGTTCACAACCGGAACCCATATCGAACGCATACCTTGGCTAACTTGGCAGGCCTGTCGATCCATGTGAGCCCACTTACATCTTGACAACACCTCTTGTCTTTGGTGTCCTGCTCGGCTACTCTCAGTGTCTGTCCCCGGGAATATATGTACGAACTTACGGCGTCGATATACTCAACACCGTGGCAGATATCGAGTTCCTGAACAGTCATTCGACGGCATTTTGGTTGACCTCCATCTTCGTAAACTATTTTCCAACCATCGGTGGGCAAGCCTGATGGGACACATCAATTGAGCATGGTTATGAAGGTGGATTTGGCCATAGAATATTTGTACCTGATTGTCTAGCTTGTTCCTCACAGGTAGAAGAATAAGTCGGAACCTGGAAGGCTGGCTCAGCGTGTTGAGAAAGCACGACGAAGGCTTGCGAGAGAGCTAAAGTGATTACGAGTACAAGTCGCATCGTTGTAAAATGATGTTCTATAGTTCTACAATGCGTATTTATACTTTCCTATGTAGCGCTCTACTCTGCGCACCTCCGTAGGAGAACATATTACAATCGTCCAGATGGAGATAGGCTGACGGTTACTACCTTGACCGGTCAGGCCTAGACTTTGAAAACAATGATTGGCGCAGGACTCCGATCTTTCTTAACGTGAACCTGCTTCATTCCGAAGAGTATATACGAGCGGTACGTTCATTGATAGGCTGATGTTATTCTTTACATATATTTCATACACACGTTCCCGTACATCAGCGGGTTAGATCGTGCTACAGAGTGCTACAGAGCGCTCTGTAGCGTGTTACGTTTCCCTGATGGGTACACTAGGTCACCCTGACTCGTACCACAGGATCTACCCATTCCCGCGATCGTACGAATGCGGGTAAGTCTTCGGATGAGTGCCACCTCAAACCTACCCGCAGATTGAGTACGGGTGCCACTCGGGTGCGCCCAGGTGACGGTGACCCTATCAGAAATTCCACATCACCTCATGACGCTCAGGTGACAGGGAAGCATGATGGAAGTCGTGTCTATAAGGGCATGTATCCCCGAAGATGAGGCAGATGTTCAACTGTGACTAAACTCTCAGTACGTGATACCAATCTAATTGTCCAGCCTCACCTAAGGCGCTCGAGCAAAAATACCAAGGAACAAGTAATTGATGTATGTGAAACAGTGACCGTCAAGACATTCCACTTGCTGATCGTTCGAATCAATGCACGTTTGTACCGATCCTGATCTCGACGTGAGCTATTTTGACCGACGCTGCAGAATACGTCCAGTCCAGGAGGATTAGCCTCCGGGACTTCTTCTTTTCTTCTTTTAAACCTTGACACCACACGCCGTCGCTACCGGCGTCACAGTCACCGGTAGATTCTTGACATTTGATACTTAATGTTGTCACCCATCAGTTCTGCCTCCTGAGGTTAGGGTATAGCACGGGTATACCATCAACACCATACCCGTACCTGTACCCGCCATACCCGTGTCCCCCATACCCCCGATGTGGCCTATACCCGTGCTATACCCTAACTGAAGTATGCACCACTTGTACTTACTCTTGCTAATATGTACCTAGACTCTGTCCTAGCTTCGCAAACACTTCAGCACAATAACTGGGGTACACCTAAACCCAAATAAAACATGCACCGCACCTGTATTTCTATTCGTCGACGCCGTGGAAATCACTCATGTTATGCACTGAGTGGTGACGTATAAATGAGTGAGTGAATGAAGAAAGAAAGAAAGGAATTGAACGAATGACGTACCGACACTTAAGCTGTCAGGTGTAGAACGACGAATTTCTTTGCGCTGTGCGTTCGCATCTCAATGCTGTTGCCATTCGCTGACGTGGCTCGGGGGTATAGCGGTGTAGCTGAGTTGAAGAGCATCTTACAATCGCCGAAGTGGAGAATAGCTGAATATTTATATCCAGGTCAGGCCTACTGTGAATGATAAAGTGCACAGGATCACTTCCGCGGCGTTTTAGATTTTCATATTGTGGACGAAACACCGTGACCCCCTGCGTAATTCAAAGCATTACTCGATCTAATAGCACCTAATTTGAGCGCGCTAAGAGAGTGGTTCTTTGTCCGAGTCATTACCACGGACAAGCCCTCTAAGACCTTACCGGACAGACCCTCTCATAGATCAAGCTGCGGCGTGTTATTTTGTTATCGGATAGAGACATACGAGGACCTCAGACATATATAATCCACGAGAATGGTTATGACCAGTTTGCACAGTAATTGGGATACGCTCTGCGATGCCCTGTTCGCACTGTTGGATGTAGTGTAATGAGAAGGTTATGTCGATGATACCTCACCTGACACTCGTACTAGCAGTTCCCACCACTATACCTGGTAATTAAGAGATTCTAATATTCGCTGGGATTGAACGCTGGCATTCGACACAGGGAAGACTCAGATCTGTAAGAATCTCCGATGGCCAGGTGGCCCTGTCATCATAACTTGAACGAATTTAATGGTACGACTGTATCCGAGTCCAAGTTGTACCTGACTCTGAGTTCTCAGCCCTTGATACCAATCCAACTAACCGAGTCTCACCTAAGTCGCTCGAGAAATACCAAAGTCACGGTCAAATCGAACGCCGCCTATGAACGAACAAAATAGTCCATGTATGTCCCTGTACTGCGCAACAAGAGTCGAAATGGAGGGCGAACACTTTTAAATAATGGCCTTCCTTCTATTCAGTCAACCTACGAAAGGCTAAACAGAACACGATATCGCTGACAGCGGAAGAAATATCGTTAAGTATGAGTACCTACTACGTCCAACGTATTGTCCAAGCAACTAGTTCGTGAAGGGTCATCTTGACGATGTGGAAGGTATGTATCGTGAGCAAAGGGATATAAACGAAGGAATGCGTAGTAGATGTCATTAATGAGGCTGAGATACTAGGGTATGAAGATGATAGATAGGATGAAATGCTCAAAATGGGGTCATGAATGCTCGTCTGTGTGCATGGCGGTGTCAGCATGATGTCAACATGGACAGAACGGGCAACATGTACGCACGCATATATAGTCGTGGAATCGATACAAGTCGTCAGTGAAATTAGTGACCGGAGGCCTCGGGGAAATGATAGTTATCGAATTAGGCGGGTGTAGAACGTAATTCCAGCGTTGTACACTGAAGGTACCCAGTTCAGTTACGGACATGATGGCAATCCACGTCTACTCTTACCTTTTACAAACAAACGAGAATGGTGACGGATGCTATGGTCGTTTATTTCCAGAATACCAAGAGAGATGTACGCTACCTACACCCGAGATGTAGACTTTGGCGCGCACACGACACACCTAGTAAAGATAACTGTGTTAGCTTCTCCAACGGTAGGCACGACTGTGGAAGCTATTTACAGTATCTGCAACTTCAGCCTTGTGGAAGTTCACATGGAGATCGCCATTAGGCATCCTCGTGATTTGATCCACTTCGCCAAATGACTAATGATAGAGCAAGAGTCAGCAACAAGGAACCGAAGCCAAGGATGTGAGTCAGACCTGACACCACTTTTGAACAGCCTCAAGACGTTTAACGTCATTCGGCGCGATGCCACCGATGACCAACTTCTTCTTAGTGCTTCGTGACTGACTAGCGATCGAAGATAAAGAGACTCTGGGAGCGTGGCCTTTGCCGGTGTACACGATGCGCGGTCGTGTAGCGTCTGATGCTTCCACAAATATATTGGGAAGGGCACTATCCGGGGCCTTCGACTTTGGTGAGAAGGGTAATCGAATTGTACTCGACTTCCGCGCCAAGGAGCTTGGAAAGCCTGGCGGCTGGGAGAGCTGCGGTTCAGATGCCGGTAACGAGAATGACGTCGGAAACGAGGAACTTGTTTCAGTGGTGAAAAGCGACAGTGAAGAGGTTACAGCCTTTTGGGAACGCGACCTCAAAGATCCAAAGAAGTGTGACTTTTGAGGCGTCGAAGGGGGTACAAGCAATGCTCCACTATCATATATCACATTGGTGGATGGGGTTACGTACGAGGAACTTGTGGTGGTTGAGGACATGCTGGGGCGGGAAGAACTACCAGGGGAGTCGCGGGTACTTGAACGTGTATCACCGTCAGAGAGGGACACGAAATGCCCCAGTACACTCGGTCGCCACCGCCACGATGAGGGGCTCGAATGTGTACAACGTTCCTCCGATCGAGCTTCAGCCACAAGATGTGACGTGTGAAAGCTGGAGGAGCGACTGTGGTTGTAAGGATTGCTCGCCTCCGAATTCGAAGTGGCACGGGAGGAGCGTTGAAACATTGACAGACGTGATGGACTGCGAGATACCGATGATGCGGCAGGTGAAGGGGATCTAATTGATAGACGGAATTGGTGTCGAGATGGGGGAGTATTAAGCCATGTAGTTGACTGATGACCTGTACCAGCAGTATCTGCAAGCGCTGATTGGCCATGTGATCCCTTTGATATATGAGACGAGCTATCTAACACGTGTCATAGATGACGCACCTTTACATCCGTGGGCTCCTCAGGAAGACTGTATTCTTGCACGTCGCCATCATCGACTACGACATAATCGTGCATACTAGTGGCATCATCCATGCTTCTACGAACAGTTGCCAAGCTGAGGTGAGGATACGCCAAGTAAGGATTACACTCAGTTCCAACGGTTTCCACATTAGTAGAAATATTGAGGTTACCCGATTGCTGAACGGTGGGGGAATCAACCCGTAACTCCTCCAACCATTTTGACAGGCGACTTGAACGGCGACGAAGGGTTCGGGTTTGATGCTGGGTCGTAAAAATATCATCATCCCCAACATTGGCGCGAACGGACGCGCTCATCCTGCGGATGGTCATGCCTGATGATTGGGAATCAGGTCTCTTCTCGGACAGATTGCCTGGAGGGGAAAAGGTCGTGGGTATGACTCAACAAGGGGGGCACGCGTCGTGTTATATGTTGCAAAATTTACATACTTGAGTCGGTAAGCGGTCCTGGCCGTGCGGGTTGAGCGGTATCATAGGCTAAAGCAGATGTAAGTAAGGGAGCGGGAGTCGATACGGAGCCGAAAGACGGTTGACGATCATGCATTGAGCTTAGACCGTGGATACAATGAATCAGGCCGCGGAGGTAAAAAAAATACAGAGATCGTTAGGATGAGCAAGTTAGACGTAAAATTTTAAAGACGCCTCGAGAATGAATCTGCCAAGTCAGAGGGCGAGGGATGGGTATCAGATGGCTGGACTCATAGAACAAAAGCAAGGAATAAAACGCGAGGCCCGATGCCAAAACTCGAACATGCTCACATTCATATCCGGCTTGTTCAACTGAAACGTGGCAAATCTTACGAGACTCATCTACTGAACCTTCTTCCAGCCAGTTTCGTGGAGTATATGTAGTTCAGTCCACAAAAACATACCGAAGTTGATGGACTTGCAGGGTTGATCTTCGACATTCGCATGTAGGAGAGGTGAAGCCCTGCACACGGCCAATTATGGCCAGGTCACTGCTGTGTCGGAGATTCTTGGTAAATACATCGGTATCACTTCAAATGTTCAAATTTCAAGTTCGAGTCATGTTCTAATTTACGATGACGGAGGTTCTGACGATATCATATAACTGGTAGTACGTACTTATAGTCTACTAGTACTTCTGTATTTTGCCTTTTCGCTTTAGCTCGAAATGAACCGAGCAGGATCGCGACGAGCCTTTAACTTACTTTTGGTGTATCGATATAGATAGATATAGCTGCCAAGCTCTGGAGATCGAAGAGCCAAGCAATTGATTTGCTAGTGCAGTGCGAGTTAAAATAGCCTGTGGGGTTATTACAAGTCCCTCCAAATAGCCCGTCGTGTGAAGGACTTTCAGAAGTTGCAATATCATGTGGTCTGATGCCCTCCTAAGTCAGATAACAGAATAATTAGAGACAGCTTGATATGCTGGTATGGTTCGATAAGTATGCTTCGCTGTTGACGCTTCTCTGATCAGATACTTATCTGGATAGACTCGAATTTCAATGAAAGCTTCCTCCGAGCTGAAGGCCGCGTCAGTACGCTCAAAATGTCCTGCGATCCATCGGGATACGTTTTAAGGATACATCATCAATGGTACATGTATCGATACAACTTTGTGTGTGCCTGCATAGGATGTGTAAGAAGTGGCGGACATGGTTTAATGACTTACCCTTGAGACTACTTAAGTAGAGCTGCTCACTGACACGTGCTCTACTGATGGCAGCGTCGATATGAGGTTCTCGACAATGACACTCAGAAGTTTCGCGGACGATGTCTTCTGATACCGTTGTAAAACTCCAAATGAGCGAACTTCGCTAGCTTCATCGCGTTGTCCGTCAGCAGCGCTTAGATCTGTGGACTCGGCAGCATCCAACAATGTGACAAGCTCCGTGTCGATAGGCATGCTACCAAGGAACGGCACCCCTTCTCGTCTAGCCATTTCTGCACCTCCACCTGTAGAGAACACATTGCTAACATCTCCGCAGCAAGGGCATACGTATCCACTCATGTTCTCGATAAGTCCAAGAACAGGAAGTGCGACAGCCCGAGTAAACGAGAGACATTTCATGGCATCCAGTAGTGCAACAGCCTGCGGTGTTGTGACAATGACGGCAGACAGTCGTGATTGCACTGGTGCAAGATGTTCGATCAGCGACAAGTGCTCATCAGATGTTCCTACATATTAATATCAGCTCGAGACGCTCTCATCACACCATGAGATATCTAACCTGGAGGCGTATCCACGACGAGGTAATCAAGCTCTCCCCACCTGACATCGCTCAGAAATTGCCTGATCATAGCGTTCTTCTTCGGCCCTCTCCAAACTACCGAATCCCTCTTATTCTTCAATAAAAATCCAACGCTCATGCACGCAAGTCTGGGTTCACCATCTCCAAGCGCATCTGCGTACACAGGCACCCATCCATCGCTGCTCTGGTGCACACCATGTCCATCTAGACCAAGCATTCGTGGTATTGACGGACCGGTAAGATCGACATCGAGAACCCCGACCCGAGCACTGGGGGAAGATGCATGGAGGCTGAGCGCAAGCTGGGCGGACACGGAGGATTTTCCAACACCGCCTTTGCCCGAGCACACTATGATAATATGTTTGACTGTCTTTAGTCGTCGCGACACAGGTGTTTCTTGGACAACCATGGCGAACAAACCGGTTCCGACGAGTGTAAGAAGGTGTAAGATTTATCCGTGCTTACGTGATTACATAAAGCTGATGCGTAATACGGGCCGTGTAGCGGTCAATGTTGTATTTTCTACACCGGCTACACCAGAATGTGACCTACTTGAGCTTGGCCAGGTTGACGCGTTAAAAAGCGTGTCAACCACTTTTGCAATCACAATGATGGGCAAATCAGTGGTTTCTGGGCTCCCTCTCGATGTGCTTTTCGAGGTACGGATCGCTCGAGTGGGGTATTACCAGTGTTCTAAGCTTGTTCACCCTCTTGTCCTGCTAGATTCTTTGGTATCTTCATCCTCTAGACCTTGTATATCTTGCCCGGGTATCCAAGTCGTTTCGTTCGTTTCTGCTTAGTCGTCGCAAGGCAAAGTCAATATGGACAGAAGCCTTGAAACGTATCAATCGGCTACCTCAGTGCCCATCGTACCTTTCCGAACCCGCGTATGCAAACCTGTTGTTCTGGCCGTTCTGCCATGTATGTCCAGTCCTTTCTCGATAAATGTTCGGATAACTTATGTCACTTCCAGCGGTGCCACTCGTCGTGCGATGTAATTCAATGGGAGTTGCGCATTCGTTGCTGTGATGGTTGCACAAGTGACATGTAGGCATTTGTAAAGCTCGCGTTATCTATGCTTCTAATGATTTATAGGGTCGTCGGTCGAGAAATGCTTCCTTCGTTTGTTGACCAGTTGAACTTCCTCGATGCAAGGCAGATCATACCCATGTCGGTCATGAGTTCTGCTGGGCCTTACGGTAGACACACAGATAATACCTACGGAAAGCCACTCGCTGTGGCTTCGCACGCTGATGTCAACAAACTTAACATGCAGTACAAATTTGTGAAGGATAGCCCATTGTTGAACGACCTAATAATTCATCGCAAGAAAGCCACCCAGGAAATTTACCAGGTATCGTATAATATTCCCGATAATCTTCCGAATTTATTATCGATGCACTCTTAGCACGTAGCTTTGTGTCGTATCTGGGAGGCCGAAGTGGCTGACCGGCGCCGCAAAGAGCTGGTAGACCAGAGGAGAAGAGAGTATGTAATCTTAACTAAAGGTATATAGCAACAAACTTACTCGTTTTCAGCGTCGTTGGAAAACTCGAGAGCCTCGGATTGGGAAATGAGCTTGAATCACTGCGGTCCGACGCCTCGGTATTAAAGGAATTCGACAACCTCGTCGTCAGGCAAGACCAAGAGTTGACTGATTCTTGTACGTGTGCAACGTACCCCTGATCTCTGTACCGAGTCTCACATTTCCAAAGCATGTCGGGTTTCTCTACCGAGGCTTCAGAATTTTTTGGAAATCAGAAGAGCTCGAAGGCTTACTGTCCTCTTCCAAGACCGCTTCAAAAATCTTGCCGTGGTTGTAAGCAATATGGCCAAGACATTCAAAAATGATAAGACCAACAAGGTCTTGCCTCAAGCGATAGACATTTGTCTACTCTCAGAAGTTCGATACATGATAGATGACAAAAACTCTGGAGTTATGTCAGCGGAAGCCTTTGTAGACGCACTTACCCTTCGTCTACCTCCCTTGTTGTTAGCCTGGAACTGCCAGGCCACTAAGCAGCTTGCAGATCTAGTTCGCGTGCAGCTGTGCATCGATAATGACATCGACCCTCTCAAACTCGCTGCTTTGGTGTTCCGCTGCTCCAATTGTCGATTACATGTCACTTATCCATCAGCACTCACCCACCCTTGCTTACGTGCTAAAATATTTGACAAACCCTGGGTCCAACTTCCAATGGAAACAACGGCGCTCGGTAGAACAATGTCGCCAGTAGAAGTTTACGAGAAAGCAGCAATCGAGGCCTTCGAGATGCACCCATGGAATTGCACTGTTCTGGAAGCAGACGGATATACCAAGCGAATACATAATCTCTTCCGAGCTCTCGGGCGAGACCCGAAATCTACTTCGGTGGATGATATGGAATCTTGTCCAATTCGAGTAACCTGTAAGAGTTGTTCTGGAAGTCGGAGTCGAATGATTCTGACTTACCGCACCGCCGTGTGTATATTCTTTAATCTACTTAAGGGTCCATGTTCACTTCCATTCGCAGCTCATTCACTTGGTACGAAACCACAGCGATAACCAGGACGATGCCGTGTGGGGTGTTGTATGATCTTCAAGTTGTGTGGATGGACCTGCTCGAGTTCGGAATTCATATACCCGATACCCTTTTCATCTGATGTATATTTGGTTTTTGGTGTAACGCCTCAAGCAAGAAGCCTTGTCTTGTGGTTGTTCATAGAGTTTATTCGTGGATCCCTACTATTGATACAGTAACGCTCTGCAGCATTTGTACCTGTTGTATGCAATTGACACTCATATCTCCAACTAAGAGGTCCGGCTGACCATGGCAGGCGTCCCAATGGCAGAGAGCGTCAATCTCGGATATGCGTGCACGAGCCTTTGCTATGTGCTGCATTATTCTTTGCGAACTTGCGTTTTGTTCTTCCCAAGTTCTCCCTACACAATATCCGCGAGCACTCGTTCAGTTAGTGCTTTGGGTTTTCCAAATAACTTTTAATATTTGCTCTGGTTGGCTGTCAATTTTCCAATCGCTCCAAACGCTACTTTAACGGGAAGACATAGAAGCGATCGTAAGTGAGTAGGATGTAGTAGAGGAGGTATCGCACTATCCTGAAGCATGATGCATGAAGGTGTATGAGTACTTGACGTGTTTGCAACGATGTGTTACGATTTTCCTAGCATGAGCCGCCACAACGATACCTTGTTCCAATCTGCTGCATTTTCTCGCTGTCCTTTTTGTTGCTCGACAGCCCAGTCGTAGACGGTCTTCATTTGAGGATAGGCTTCGCGGCCTAACTTGAGTTGTGATTCGAAATGCTCATGTTGCCCGGTTGTTCGTGCCGTATGGATATTTTCAAAATGTCGAACCCTGAATCACATTAAAGTTAACGTCAAAAGGGGGAACGGCTGCGAACTCACAATTCTTGCGTTGATTTATTCAACGCTAAAAGGATAGTAGCTAAAAATCCAGGAATGGAAGGAAGGGTTCGACCTGTTGCGCGTTTGTAGGATGCATGTTGCTCAGACATGGTGAGCACATCCCCAATAACCACGAGTATCTGGTGTTTGTATTTCTCAGGGTTCTTCCATTGAACTGTCAGCTGCTGTTGACGCTTCTCCCGTTTAAAATGCTTTACCTTGAACACGGCAGCTGCAACATGACCAATATCTTTCGGGTCCTTGGCGGAGTTTAGAGCAGGATATAAACATATGCAGGATGGACTCACAATCACCCCGAGTTTTGTGTCCTCTTTAAGTCCACGAGTCATTACAGCCACGGCAATAGAACCAGTGAAGTCGTTGTAATTATCTAGGAAGAATCCTGGGCGCAATATCCTGAAACATCAAAGTTAGTTAGGTCCAATCTCAAATTGAAAGGCTCACGTCCATGGGAGACCCCTCTCACCGAGGGCCTGTACATGCCGCTCTGCAAGTACTTTGGCACGACCCGACAGTTTCTCCATCTCATCGCTCTGTTCGCCACCACGTTCGGCGGTCGAGTAAATATATACTGACACCCCATATTCGAGCGCTAGATCCGCCATAAACTGTTGTATTCCAGTATAAGTGTGCTCATGCAATAAAACATCTGAAACAATTGCACCTTTCCCTGTCGCTCCTCCCCGTCTGCATTCGCACCAAGCCCGGGGAACGCCAGAACGCAGAAGACACCCCAGATTCCACCCAAACCTTTTGCATCTTCGTAGACTTTCCGCATGGACTCTGGTGAGTCGAGGTCTCCCTCGACTACTTGTACGTGTCTTTCCTGGACCAAGCGCTGTGCACTCGGACTAGAAGCTGACCTAGTGAGAGCCAGCACTCGAAAGGGTATATCATCCGAGTCCGAGGTGGGTTGAAGAGCCTCGATGAGAGCTCGGCCTTGTTTGCCTGTAGCGCCTGCCACTAGGATAAGTTTTGACATTGTGCTGGATCAACTGCTGGATCGCCAATTGAGCTGGGATACCTTGAACCTTGGGACCCAGGCTTGCGTGTGGCCGTGTAGAGTTCGTATGATGATCTTATGTCACTGTGATGTGTTTCGAGGTTCGAACGTTCAAGGTTATATTTGGCCGTGATGCGCATCACTCAATGAACACCGTGATCTAGATTTTCAGTCTTCGAATTGAAAGCTTCCGCCAGTCTGACGATGCTCCCCCTCACTACTATCAATGATCTTGACCAGGTCTTTACTCCCAACATCAAACTGCCACCACAAAGGAGTTTGCCAAACGACCAATAACTCAGTCAATCGGTGGAAACGTGTCGATTAGCATCGCCTGGCACTGCCAGGCTGCCCTTGGTCTCCTATAGACAGCCCTTTATCATGATAGACGAAGGAGATGGTCGTTCCTTCTAGGTTGTGCTGGAATGACGGATTGGACCCGTGACTGTGTTGAGGTCTGCTTTGAGCTGTAAGCAAACCTTTACATTTCCCTGAGGCAATGCCAGTGCGGTCCAGCTGAATCATAGACTCATCGACACTTGAGAGAGGCACAACATGATCGGGGAAAGGAGCACGTATACGTTCGGAGTTGGACGTTGAACTCCCAGATATCATTGACTTTGGCCACACACATTGGCAGGATATAAAAGTGCCTGCAAGAAAAGCGAGGAGAAGTTAGACGTAACTATCGCTTTATTTACAACAGATCAAAATGATCAGGTCTCAGGTATAATTTGTGCGATCTGGTGCTATTCACTCACTTATGTTCTGTTGCAGAAATGTCAGCTCCTCCTCGCTTCCTCAGCAGCGTTCATGCTGAATACTGCGATGATGACCCTGTCAAAGAAGTCACGCTACATACTGCAGGATTCGAGATACATTCCGACCGTCATGTTCTTCTCCGATAGTTGAACGGTACGAAAGACGATGTACCAGTGGCTCAAATTATGCAGCTGACGGGTCGAGCTGGCAACTACAATGACTATGCGCCTGTCGTGACGTGCATGGACACCACTATTCGAAATCAGGTCATTCCTGTGGGAACATTGTTCGTGCAGAGAGACCAGATTCTCCTCCTTGCCTCTCAGATCGAATTTCAGACGACCACGATCACTAACAACTGCATAGTTTGGTTGCGAGAGCTGCTGGTGGCCATGGTTGACGAGGAACTCATCACTCAGGCAAAGTTCGGTGAAACAGTCGAGGTGAACCCTCTCCCAGGAGCAACGATTGGTGTTCACAGTGCACATCCCAGCTGTTCATGATTCAGCGGACCAGCTTCTCACGCACTAGCGGCGCGGAGGTGACGGTATTGAAATATGTCTTGTAAGTGATGGTGGCTTTGAGATGAGAACTACCAACAAAAGAAGACAGTAAACACTGGGGATCGGACGGGGAGGAAAATGCTCTTTGTGTATTAACACTTGTTGTAAGTAAACGTAAACGGTAGTTGATCATGGCGTATTGATACATTGTTGAAATAATTGCTCTATGTTGAATGGGGCGAGTCTGCAGACGCGCATGAATGGCACGAGCATTAGGGTTCAAAACAACACGCTCTTTATACAGCGTTATCACTTGTATCCAGATAATATCCCTTGGTACTGGTCATCGACATCTCGATATGATTGGAGAATGATCCAGGTAATGAAGGTTGGATGAAGCTAGGGCTCAAACCAGTGGTCCCATGGCTCATGTTTGAATCGTCTTCCGCGGATGGGTCAGAATAGAAATTACGCGTGCCAAGCACGAGCCGGGTCCCAAGGATGATCGTAGTTGCAATAAGGGCCGAATTCGTGATCTCCAAGTAAATTGCCTAAATGTAAAAGCTTTTAAGTGACCTGAAGGGTGAATCGTCAAGAACCACATTACTGGAAGACCAAGATACAACGCTGTGGCGATACCACATCCGGCCATTTCGCTAATAAGCATAAGAGAGTTGGATCGACAACGAAAAAGATGATATGATAACACTTACACAAAGAAGTAGATCGTGTTGTACTTGACCAGTGTCGCCATCGTGTTGTGAACCCTTTTCCCAGAAATTGTACGGGTGTTCTTCATGTGCTTGAATACAACGGATATGGCAAGGGCAAAAAGGAGAAGCTCGAAACAAAAGATAGGCACGTAGATGGCCGTGAAGCTTCTATCGATAGTCGACGTTGCGCACATGTTAAGAAACCCAGGTATGGGTTCATTGGTATATGTTAAGGAGTGGTCAAAATTTAGCGCCAGGACCGTACAAATGGCTGCGATTTCGAGGATAAAGCAGATTCCTGTGAACCCCAGAATCTTCTTGGACTTGCGATACATAGCATAAATGCGCAGTTGCATGATCGCTAGTGATGCTTCAGTATTTTTCTGCGGATATGGACGAAACTGTGTACTTTGTGTGGCCCATACTGACACAAAAGGCCCGTAGGATTGGAACTGAAATAGAATACGACCTGTGAATGATATCAACTTTGAAAGAAGAGTGTCTGCAGAAGACTACACACAGCTGATGCAAAGAATGTCGTTGATTAGCAAGTGAATATAGGTTGGACATGTAAGCTGGTTCGCGCGAACTTACGTCTAACGGGAACTTGTTAGTATCATATATTGCAGGACAGTTTCGCTTGTCTTACATTGACTGAAAATGTCGAGCTCATAAATACTATCGTACGGTCGTCAGCAACACAAATCAAGACCGAAAAGATAAGCCGAACATATTGCACTAATTCTGGAAGAAAGATGAGTATGTTGTCTTTTTGTACATGATATCTCGCTTACATTGAGATAGCATCCCCAAAGTAGCGGGTCTACGAGAGTCGCGGCATCAGACGTCTGGTCAATCAGCAGGCTATAGCATCACTGACCGTAAAGTAAAGGTATGACACAAGAGACTTTGGTCTTTTCTGGAGGTTCACATTCACTGATGTGAGACTTCTACAAGCCACCAAGAAGACATACCCAAATCAAGTCCACCTATTCGTAGATATGTGAATTAACTATTCTCAGCCGAGGACCAATTAAACTTACCTCTCTCTGAGCACAGAGCACTACGTTGAGGTTTATCAGATAGAATACTTTCAGGTATTGTGAGAGAAACTTACCATGATCATACAAGACAACGAATGTTGCTGCCACTAGCAATGAGGGGTTTAGCTCCCGGGTGTCGACTCGTACGACCCAAGACCAATACTCACATTGAAACATCCTCCCCATCTGAAGGATGCGAATATCGTTAAACAGTATGGATAGCTCAGCTTCCATGTTGATCTACCCTCCAGACTTTAGCGATCATCACGATATTACCAATATATACATCCAACACTCACCTGTAAAATTACTTTAGGTTGGGGGATCGCGTCGTCGGCGCTATGAAGGCGGCCCCAAAAATCATCCATGCACTGTTATATACATATCCCCCTGTCTACCGTGAAACCAGTCCAGAGTCCAGAAACACTATACTTAAAACACAGCGGAAATCGGATCTTTCTTACATCAGTGGTACTCGTCACGATCGTTGGTCACTGGTCTACAGCCAGGGGATCATCAAATGATCCTAGTTATCATCTTGCACAGGTGCCGATGACAGAATTGCAAACCAGGCCCCTCGGGAAACAAAAAAGCGCTGCTTCACCGATTGAAGTTGACAGGCAATCAAAATGCAAGGTGAGCTTCTTGATGTTTATCAATCGGTGATAAGCACTGCAGGAGATACTTGGCGAGATAATGTTTCATCGCAGCAAGGCATGGAGCAAGCGTATAGTTTGGCAAATTTGATACCGGGGATCCGGGATCGGCGGGAAATTATGGTCGACCGATGAGAGCGAACGACCGGAGGAAAAAGGTTCCTGAGAGCACTGTGCAATGATACGACTCGCACGGGGATAGTAGGAGATAGCATGGTTATCGAATACGGATGTAATTCAGTCAATAACCTGTTCCGTCGAGCAGACGCAATAGCTGTGCATGGGCGCTTACTAAAGATAAATCATGGCTGTCTGTTCACAGATTAGTGAACGGTGATGAGCGTGCATATATGGCGGAGCCACCCACTGTCTCTTTGTAGGTAGAGTATATTCAACACCCGACATATGCATAAGTGTATATCTTGATATCGCCCTGCGCCACATCTCCTCGTGACCATGAAACTACAGCACAGCACGGCCCAAGGTCCGGGACAAAATCATGAAGAAACTTTGACTGATCAAGTAATAAAATTACACACACAAAATTACAGCCATCAACAAAGGACCATGACTAAAAGGTTACTGCCAAAAGGAATGGCGCCGAAGAAGAGATCGACTCTTGAGAAAAGTACATTCTATGGGTATTCAAGAAATATCTCAGTGTCCGAATAATCGGAAGATGAGATAGAGTAGGGATCCTATGAATCGGACTCCTGATAGGGCAGCACTGTGTTGGG
Organism: Suillus subaureus; assembly: GCF_016647635.1. Taxonomy (NCBI): domain Eukaryota; kingdom Fungi; phylum Basidiomycota; class Agaricomycetes; order Boletales; family Suillaceae; genus Suillus; species Suillus subaureus. Next base: position 355,215 of record NW_024538580.1, on the reverse strand, counting down.
GTCAGCAAGGATGACTCTGTATCAATGAATGTGTATACTTACAGCGCGATAAACAGGAAACTCAAATAAGGATTGAAATTCGAGCCCTGGGATGTCGCAATATGGGTGTTCACCCAATTCAAGAACGCTTGCGAAGTGAATGCCACAACCATCAGCCTATAATTTAAGTTACCTCATCAATAAAACTCAAACAAAAAAAATACGCAGATCGACCCACATGTTCGTCCCCACCCACGCAAGTACAACATTAGTACGGCTGTTCCGGTCATGGTCGGCTTGCTTTGTAGCAGCATCACGGTGAGATTTTTCTTCTGGAGCTTTGACCTTGAGTGCTGAGCGGGAAGCTGCCCACATGCGGTCAACGTCTTCACGGGCGGTGGGGATCTCGACTTCCATCATGTCCTTGCCATTCTGGCCTTTGACCTTCTTGGCCCCGCCGAGATCCTTCGTAGAGCCATTGTCTCCCTTGGTTCCCCTGGACATATCGTCAGGTTAGAGGTAAGGGACCAGTGGGGCCGCTCTTACCAAGTGACATCGTGCAAGTTACACATGGCATACATCACTGTCAACCAAAATTAATACTATCTCCGTACGCAATGAAAACTGCCCATACTCAGAATATTAACATCTACGATGATAGCATCAGCATTGGGATTACCAAGACAAAAAACACAAATACTCACAACTCGGGAGCAGGAACATGTATTGGATGAACGAAGTGAACATGTGCCATGGCTCCAAGTGCATGAACGACGAGAAGAAGTACAAGCCATACGTAGCAGCGAGCGAGATGACGATCTCCCGGAAGGCTTGGTTCGTAGCGACGAGACTAGTCAGAAACGATAAACCATCGCATCAATATGTAACTTAGGCCACTAAAATGCTCACTGAGGGAAGTCCTTCCATCCAGCGACGGAATGGGGTACAGCAAGGTACACCGTCCATCCGGCGCACCAAAGTGTGATAACATTACAAATACCGAAAAGTACCATGCAGAGCGAATAGATCCATTTGGAGCCCTGGCAAGAATGGAGTTAACCTTTGCAAATTGTATGTCATGGGTCGAGGTACGTACCTGTGGTCGGTTTCCTAGCGAACAGACGATGACGACAAACAGGATGGCGATGTAGAGCTAGAATGACACTTTAGACCCTTTCCCATTTAGAAAGGACTTGTTCATTACCTTCAGGAAAATCTGGAAAACATCTTGTCCCGCCCCTTGGCTCAGGAAGTTGAAGGCACCATCTGTAGTCGTAGTTGCCGATGAAACCAACTACAATAACTTACATCAGACTCGTCAACGTAAGAGGGCAAGGAACTACTGACAAAGAAGAAAGCCAGGAAAAAGTTCGCCAGTGACGTCCACGTGAATATGAGCTGGACTGCATTGTAAATGAACTCGATCTACATGAGCTTTTTTAGTAATGCAGTACTGATGAATCCGCGCGTACGAACCTGGAGTACAAGCATACGAATGGGATTTTGCCCAGATGTCCAGATCCTATAGAAGAAGATCGTCGAATGGAAAGAAGCGAAGAGGGACCCGTTCAACCATCGACGACGCTGAGAGATGAATTCGGGAACCTGGGGAAATATGTAAAAACACATATCACAATGGCAATCTCTACTCACAGTTGTGGGGACATCAGTAGCAGCCTTGGCACTCTTGACGTATCTGAGACTGTCGAGCGCGTTGAAAGCCGTGTAGTGTTGAAGGTAATATTTAACTTACATCCAGGCTTCCCGTTTCTTGGTGACAATTTCGAAGCACAGAATACGATCCTCGGCCAAGTACATGTTTCGCTCTGCAACAATCATTGATGGGACAAGAAATTGGAGGAAGCATGTCACATACCAAAGAGCCCAGCACCGTCACTACCCCCTCCATGCATAGCCTCTCCCTTGAAATACGAGGCAAGGGGACCTTTGCCATCAGGACCGTTCAGGAGGGCCCTGTATCTGTAGGCGCTGAATGCACCAGGAAGCACGCTAATATAACCGAATACACTCTTTTGGCAAATCAGGATATTGATCATGGAGCCAAAAATGGACCACCTACCTCGAGAGGTTTGTCGAGGATATTAGACATTTTATACTGTCATACCATATCAAAATCGACGTGTGAAACCAGAGTTGCAACCGAATTACCTCGAAGTTCTGAGAAGCAGCTAGAGGACTCGTCAGGAGCAGTGAACAAGCTCTGCCGGTGTCAACACAAATCCTTGACAGAAGAATTTAATGAAACGAAGTACGGGACGATGAGTTTGACGCACTCTCCACAGGCTCCTCCAACATTAGAATGTTTATCGAAGCCTAGAGAGTATCATCAGCCGAAATCTCGAGCGAACGATATCCACTCACATTTCCACAACTCGTAGATTGACGTGCTGGTGGGCTTGGTACCAACGTCCAGGAGAACACAGACTATGTATGGAGTCAGTATTATGAACCCCTCGTGGGAGAACGTGTCTACCATTTGGATTGATCAATGGACCGAAAGCATTAAAGAACCAGCGGTGGCTGTTGAGCTTCTTCTTGTTCTGCTCTTTCAAGCAGAAGATGATCTGAACTGGGCAGTTCCCAGTAGACACCTCCCCAGTCTCCGTAACGACTACATTTGAAGTATATCTGCAGGTCACGAATTAAACTGAGGTATACCTTTCCACTCAATCTACTCACTCGAAGATGTGAGCGGTCACATCCTTTCCTGCCACTGAGTCCTTTGCGATACCCTCTTGGTAACAACCCATCTAGATACAGCTTATAAGCAACAAACCCAACTGATAACGGGTAAATTTACAAGAGTGAGAACTTGAAGCGTCCGCTTGTTGACTTTGCTGCGCCCATCTGAGACGACACATACAACGACCTTCTTCCACCCCTCAGGGCCCCATGTTCTCGATCTCGTCCGACCACAGAGGTGGGCAATATTCTTGATAACGCTGAAAATATATTAGCCACGTGTCTCAATGTCCGTGAACGGAACTTACGCATTCATAGTCTTTACAAAAAGAACTTCGTCTTCATTATACATGGTCATAACGATGAAAAGCTCAGTATGGCGACTGTAGAGATACGGCCTGAGGGAATATTTCCTGCGCATGAATTCGTCGGGATCGCATGTAGCGGCGGTGTATCGCATTTTGGTCATTTCCTCAGCGCTGCTCATACCCTTTGGCACGATATGGGTAGGGACTGCAACATCGAGAACCAAATTACCGTTCTGAAGCTCGACATGGCGGACAGAGCGACGTTTCATGAGTTTCTCCCTGGCTACAGAGTATCCTGTATTCATTTCTCTGAGTGGGCCAGGGCGTCCGGGGACGGGAGGGTAGTCTGGCTGGTATGCATGGTACGGCATTGAGGGGACGGGGGGAGTGTGGATGTGAACCTGGCTCATCTCGTACTGGGGATTGAGGTGCACCTGAGAACCATGGAATTGGCTACTCTGGACGGATTTGGCAGACCCTGGTCTCTCGTCCCATTGGTTATCATAAGCAGGGTATTGTTGGTTGAGAATAGTAGACGCCGGAGGGGGAAAACCTGGGTTAATTGGTGTACTGTGTGCAGAATCGTAGTAGGGATCTTGCTGGCGATATGCCATGTTGTGCTATAATATTTTGCGGACGCGAAGAGGCGATAATCTACGTGGCTAAACAAATTCGATTGTTAGTCGCACAAAACGAGTGTTGAAATTGAAAGAGAGGGATTTAGAGACTAAAATGAATGACTGGAGGATCCTAGTCGGAAGACAGGGACTTTGTCGAAAAGTTACTGTCGATGGGGTTTAGGACCAGGAGGAAGAAATAAGATGAGCGCTAGGTCTCAACCGTTGTCCGCTCGACAATCAAAGTTATTATAACATGGTGGCCATAAAAGGAAGCTACGCTCCACATTGTACCGCAAGGTGTAACTTGTTCTATTAACACTAGCGATAAGGCCTGAGGGATTTCTTATACTTATCTAACTACAGGACTACTTCGTCTAGCGTATTATATCTTCGGAGGTTGTCATTATCGGAATGATATGAAATGGTCTCGAACGGGTGGCGCCTCCGACGAGAGCAGGCCATCCTGGGACCTCCTGGGACCCGCTGTTGTCGCGCTTTCAAGGTACAATCAAATGCTCTGATGGTCACCTGTGCCCATCCAAGGGTCGTGGCAGATCTTGGATCCTGGCTTCATGTTGCTCGCAAGTATCACGCTGGCAAGGACGGCGTTCTGGTTCTGCTGAGAAAAAAATGAATGGCTATGCTAATTACAGACATAGTATATATGATTTAGTCTCATTCTCGTCACATTGTGATCAAATGGATCAAGTACACAGAACATCGAGAAAAGGAGAACGTGGGATGCAACGGGTTTATGAACGTACTCATGGGATCAGCTCATCTTCGCACCACCTCAGAGACAAAGATAATATCACAGCAACCTGAATGATCGTTGTTTCGTGCATACAATAACACCACTGTACGGCATGATTCCAGGCGTGGCTCACCGAATTTAGGGCTCTTGGGGGTCAAGGGCAGTGGAGTAACGGTATATTTTACAATGGACGTCGAAGATCTTGACAAGTCACGTATGTAGGCAGCCGAGCTGAACCTCTGTTGTACTGACCAATTTAAACTCCGGTTCCCACGAGCTTCCCCAATACTTGTTTGTTTTCTCTCCTTGTTCACCTACGTCGAGCTCTGTTCAGTTCTTATCTCTCAAACTATCACTCTCAAAGTCCAGCTCAAGACCCGCCCAGTGAGTAGTCTAGTTTCACTATTTTTCAAGTAAATTTCCATGTCGTTGGGCGTTTTATTGAGCGGCCTCGAGGCTACCACGTTGGCCTTGACATTACACCAGCTCAAGTTAAAAGCCTGGATAGCTTGACTCGCTCCCTATCGCCATCAAGAACCCTCGGAGCCCATTCTTTTCTTTCCTTTTCATAAGCGATTACCTCTTCCATGTGTTTCCCGCACTTCCTACTTCGACGTCAGCCACCTCCGATACAACCGTAATTGCCACGACCCGGAACACACTATAACCTGCCCTTCTTCGCTATTTAATCTGCTTTTCAATTTCCTCTAGTCTCTATTAAACCCCCATACTCACTCGACTTTCTTTTCATCAGCTCCCATTCCATCTTACACCCTCGTAACGAACAATGGCAGACAGTTCAGCACACCGACTTGACCTCCGTGTCGGTGGGAAATACAGACTCGGCAAGAAGATCGGCTCGGGTTCCTTCGGTCAGCTCACCATATTATTATATCCTCCCATTTTTACTCATTTTAACAGGCGATATCTACCTCGGAATTAACATCATCTCCGGCGAAGAAGTTGCCATTAAGCTCGAGTCAGTGAAGGCCAAGCATCCCCAGCTCGAGTACGAGTCAAAGGTCTATAAGACCCTCGCCGGTGGTGTCGGCGTTCCTTTCGTACGCTGGTTCGGCACAGAGTGTGACTACAATGCCATGGTGTTGGACCTTCTTGGTCCCTCTCTAGAGGACCTTTTCAATTTCTGCAACCGCAAATTCACCTTGAAGACTGTCTTACTTCTGGCAGACCAACTCGTGAGTAAATCCCACCGCAGCCACTGTCTTCGAGAACTGACGCGCCACTGTATCGCCACAGATATCCCGTATCGAGTATATCCACTCACGCAACTTCATTCACCGGGATATCAAGCCAGACAACTTTCTCATGGGCATAGGCAAGCGTGGCAATCAAGTCAATGTCATTGACTTTGGTCTTGCGAAGAAATTCCGTGACCCAAAGACCCACTTGCACATTCCCTACAGGGAAAACAAGAACTTGACCGGTACTGCTCGCTACACCTCCATCAACACCCATTTGGGAGTCGAGCAAGCTCGTCGTGATGACCTCGAGTCTCTTGCCTACGTCCTCATGTACTTCTTGCGTGGCGCCCTCCCTTGGCAGGGGCTCAAGGCTGCTACTAAGAAGCAGAAGTATGACAGGATCATGGAGAAGAAGATGACCACTCCCACCGATATCCTTTGCCGCGGTTTCCCCAACGAGTTCGGCATTTTCTTGAACTACACTCGCGCGCTTCGCTTTGATGACAAGCCTGATTATTCTTACCTCCGCAAGCTCTTCCGCGACCTTTTCGTTCGTGAGGGCTTCCAGTATGACTACGTCTTCGACTGGTCTGTCCAGCGTGGCGCCCAAGATGATGGCGCCAGCACCAGCCAGAAGGCCGCTACTGGCAGGCGAAAGGTCGTTCAAGAGGAAGAAGAACACCGTGCAAGCGACAGGATGTAGGTGCCCGTCACATTTCTTTCAATTCTTTGCCTCGCCATGGTCCTAACTTTCTTTATAGGCTTCGTTCTCACACGCGTCAGCAGCAGGCAACTAATACTGCTGTGCCACCCCGTGCTCGTGGTAGGGACGATGCCTGGTAATTGCTTCCTGTTTCCTCTTGGTTTGTTTTCGTGTGCAGGGCACGCCCCGAGTGCGACCGAGGATGGGGGTGGAGGGAAGGTGCAGAGGTAGCTCGGTCGCTGTTGGATATGGTGTCATAGATGGTCTGTCGCGGTTTTGCAAGTCCGGTTGGGTCATCTCGCGGGTTACGAGGTCGAAACGTCACGGTGGGGGCACGCCAGGCCAACTTGCGTTGGTTTGCTTTCACATCTTTCATTGCGACGTGTTCAATTCCGACATCCCGCATTCATGCCCTACGTCGCAGTCACTTTGCATTCCTTGATCGCTTCGCATTTTGAATATATCTGCGACTCGCTACGCCGTCGACACACTTGCCTCCCATTATGTATTGTACGGACGCTATTTCTCTTCACGTCGCTTCTGAGCTTCCCTGCGTGTACGCAAAGATGCAAAGAAGACGGCCGCCTATTTCCATATTCGCTTGATACGTATCTTCCCATTAGCGCCCGTTGATGGTTCTCATCTCATTGAACCCATGTTTCCCAACCCATAATCCTGTTCCAAGCCATTTGAACTCGCAGAACCTTTTTTTCTTCATTTCCCTTGCACCGTCACCGTTCATGATCATAGATTCCCCGCTGCGACTACACGGTTGGATGTCTTTTCATATTTCTTCCTCTGGTTTTTCCTATCACTTATCACATCCCCTTGCGTCAACATTTGTGTCTTTTTTGTCCTTCTGTTCTCCCCTTTACGTAGACTTTGGTAGTTCGTTGCCTTAGTTTGGTGGAGGTGCGCGGATGGAAGAGGGCGCCACGATTGGTTTTTTTGGAGTGGAGTGGAGGAGGAGAGGATCTTTGTAATCAATGACAGACAGATATGAATATTTGAAATTCATTGGCGTTTATCCGCGTGTAGTCATAAGAGCGAGGTCCGGCTAGACTAAGGTCCTAACTTGGTGCCCATCGACATCCTCGACGTAAGCAACCAGGCTGTTCATATCCATACAGGAGCGAAGAACTGAGTCAATTTGTTTTCTTCAACTTTGCTGGATATCAAGCAGTGGTGTTCTTATCACGAAGAGCGCTATGTCAACTATTTCAATTCAACGTAACTACTACATATCACAACTTGACAAATGATACGTAGGCTCGGTCAAGAGACCGAGACTTTCGTCCTGGGTTATTTAATTTGAGACACTAACAGAATCGCTACGGTTGAACCATGCGCAACCACCCCGATGCGTTCTTAGGCACGTGCATGGAGTGCATCTCAGCAAACCACTGCGTAGGCCAAGCTATCATGGTGGATGGAACGGGCAGAGGGTCCGAAGTCGATGCCGTCTGACGAAACTAATAAGCAATGAATCAGAAAGTTAGAACAACTAACGTACCAAATAAGTTCCGGTGCCTTGAGAGATATCTCGAAGGACCCAAAACTTTCATCAGGAAAGAGCCAAATATGATATATAGAGCTGCGATCAGCATTTGATCAGATCGTGTTTGAGGATCATTTCTAAGAGAAAGCTCACCTCATCCCTCGGAGTCTTGCCAGGCCACTAGCTCAACACTAGTTGAGACAAAATGGGAAGGCAAACCACGACTACCTCTTCGGCAGAAGTGGAGTTAGCTCGAGTCACCCTACATTACAGTAAGAACGATGAATCATAAAGGTGTTGAGGAAGTCAGCTTACTGTGGCGACCAGGTTCGTCTCGCAAAAAGTGGGGTCACGAGTAGATAGTACTAGTTTCCCGAAAGAAAGGAAGAGAAGGGCTGCGGGGTTATATATACGGATATCGTGTTTAGGGGAGGCCCATTGGAAACCTCGCTGAATCCAGCACTCATTCCTGACGGGTGATCCACTGGAATTTTCTTGGATGATTGTAACTACGTCCAAAGCCATGTGTTCTATCGTATCGATGCATCATGCACGACGTGTTTCAAGAAGTCACGGTGCCACAGCCATGGAGCGCTATATGTATATTTCCGGTTCACCCTGACTGATGGAAAGGACCTAACAGAAAATCAACCCTCAGGAGGTGCATCGATATCCTTTCTCTTTCGAAAGACCAAGGCTCTCTGTCTCCTCGCTGGATGCCTCGTGTTTGTCTTTAGATCCGCACCTGCCAGGTTAAATCTGAGGGTGTCCCTGACATTTACTCGGGGATACATCATAGCCTTATAATTGTGACTTCTGTGTCAGAGTCAGTTGTTCACTGCGGTGCTAAACGCCATGAGGCCGTTTGGAGAGTACTCGGCCGCACCAGTGATGGCAACTCAAAAGAATCCTAATGATCAGGCCCTGACCGGCGGAACCAGTCTCAGACTTTCCAGTGCTTGAGCAAGGTATTGGTCGAGTCCGAGGGTCGGAAGCCACAGTACAGCCTTGGGCTGCAGCAGCAGGCTGAAGATATATTATAACTGCTTTTGTTAATCACAAGTTTCCAGTGGATCCTTCAAGAATGAAAATGCTGTATCCTGCAGCGGGGTTTCGAATGCACCTCCCCTAAACACGAGATCTGTATATATAACCCCACAAGTCTTCTTTTCCTCCCTTCGAGAAACCAGTACTATCTACTCGTGGCCCCACTCTACGAAACAGTCTGCGGTTTGCCGGTGAGTCGACTTCCTTGACATCGTTCTTACTTTATCTATCTTGTACAGGAGCTTCTTGAGCTACTTCCGTCTACTACATGGTGTGATATACTAAGTACCATGTATTAGAACTCGCCGCAAAGCGCAACGCTGACGCCACACAGATCGACTCAAATGAGGGCCCAGCTTGGTGCGCGGTCGTAGGGTAATATGACAAGCTTTCACATGTCCCTTCGACCGTGCACCAAGCGCGGAGGTGGGACTCAGGGTCTGGCGAGAGTCCAGCTTTCCGCATAGTTCATAGCTGAGTATCAGTCAGGGTCAGGCCACATATGTACCACAGATCATCGGTTGAGAATTGGTCAAGAGCCTAGGTATTTCTCCAAGCAAAAACACGTCACGATTTCTAAGGCCGAATCGTTGTCTCTTTGGCAAATACGTAATGTTTCAATGAAGTACCAGAGCTGCCTGTGCATCTACCCCTACATGTATTTCCCAACGAACTTCGAAGCCTGGCGCAGTCATCGTTATGCTCCTTGAAGGAGCCAGTCAATCAGACAAGAGTAGATTCCTTGGAGCTCCCTGAATTACATACAGTCAGATTGTCAGATCGTTCTGTCAAAGTTGTGTACCTTCGTCTTGACAAGTGACAATAGCAATAACTAGTACGCCAATATCCCACGTTCAAGTCCACCGTATGATCGAAGATGTATCATGCCAGAAAGGCTTCAAAGTGCTGGGTAGATCAAGACCCACTGGCTTGCCTGCTTCGTCGAACGTTACACCGTTCTCGATAAGAGCAACAATCAAACGGGGGATAGCAGCCGCAGTGCCATTCAAAGTGTGGGCGAATGATATCGCAGGTGCTGACTGAGTCGAAGCGGATGAGAACGATGGTGGGGTATGCTTGGGAGGACCTGAGGACCGGCGGTAGCGGATGTGGAGACGGCGGGCCTGGTAATCAGTACAATTAGACGTGGAGGAGATTTCTCCCCAACTTCCTCGACCTGGCATCCACGCTTCCATGTCATATTTGCGATACGCGCTGGCGCCTAATTCCTCGGTAGGCATGTCCAAAACCCTTGTGTCAAAATGTCAGAGCAGAGCCTCGGTCTAACGTATGATACCTACCGAAACGGAAAATTCAGGCCTTCAAAAATTTCCGTTTGCACATTACGAAGTTCTTCCATAGCTTGTTCACTAGCGTCTTCACTACAAACAACGAAAAGCTCGAGCTTTGAGAATTGGTGGACTCGGTACAGTCCACGAGTGTCTGCGCCGCGGGCGCCTGCCTCGGCTCTGAACGAACGGCCAAGACCGACTACTTTCAAAGGCAAAACTTGCTCCGTGAAGATTTGATTGGCGAACATACCGCCAAGCGGTATTTCTGCGGTGCCAGAAAGCACGAGTTCGGGATGAGAGGGATTCGAAGATGCAATATGATACATTTGCGAAACAGGTGGATCAGCATTTTGATCTCTAGGTTGGAATCCGCATCGTAGGGCAATGTCCGCCCGAACAACGTCCGGCGTCGTGACGAATCGGAATCCGTGCTTAAGAGCAATTGAGAGGGCATAGTTGGTCAGAGCCATCTCCAAGAGTGCAGCTTCTCCTAGCAGATAATACCATGATGAACCGGTGACTGTCGCTCCCGCTTCAAAGTCGAGGATACCAAGAGCGCGACCAACATCCATGTGGTCACGATTGCCACTGGCGGCAATGGGATCCGATCCGTGAGTGGAAAGTACCGCAGCAGCTTCCTCAGGACCTAGTGGTACGCCAGGATGTGTATCATTTGGTATTTGCAATGCAAGCCCAAGTAAAATGTCCTCCACTGTCACAAGTTTCTGTTCCAGGTCTGTGACCTCTATCTTGAGAAGTTTAGCTTCCTCCAAGACAGCCTGCTTCTCAATTGGATCTCTGATCTTTCGCATCTTTTCGCCCAAGTTCGAGCGGGCGTGACGCTTTAAGCCCAACTTGCTGGAGAGTCTCTTCTGCTCATCATAATGACGCACAACCGACTGCAATGCACCAATCGGAAGTGGAGCCTTGCGATTAAAGGCGTTGTGAGATTTGTATACTATTGACTCTGAGATAGCGCGGTAGTCGAGGCGTGGTTTAGGAAGGACTGTTGTCACAGGTTGTACCTCTGGAGCCTTCGCCGACAGAAAACGAGAACCTTTCGGACCTACTAGCAGATACTGTGAGAATTGACTCCAAATATTGAATGCTCTACTTGCCATGCTGCAGTACGAAATTGAAGCGTTGACGCTGACAACAGTGACTGAGGGAAGGCAGCAACGACGAGGACATCAAGCCCACCCAAATGTAAAATGGAATAAACGCGTATGGTCACACGTGGTCACGGACATGCTATGTCACAGCGTCACGCGTCGCGACCTACTCATGGCTTCATCCTCAGTGAAAGGGAAGGCACCAGCTAATGGTGCTGCAAGTTCAGGTTATGAACTACCGTGGTTTGTGATTTGCCTTCTATGTAGCTGTTGTAACTGAGAATCGGTAGGGTGGAGAAGTATAGGCCACAGAGCTTGGACGATGTGGTCGGAAATGTTGATACTATTGAAAGACTGAAGGTCATTGCAAAGGATGGAAATTGCCCTCATATTATCATATCGGTGCGTCTTGATAAAGATGGGTCCCCTTTCTTGATGCAAATGCCATTGCAGGGTCTGCCGGGTATCGGAAAGACAACGAGTATACATTGTCTAGCGCATCAGTTACTCGGGGATGCTTACAAAGAGGGCGTTCTCGAACTAAACGCCTCTGATGAGAGGTTTGCAGCTCTAATCTTCGATACTTTTCTCGCTTTGACCTGTCCCTAGAGGAATCGATGTCGTACGGAATAAAATCAAGGCCTTTGCACAGAAGAAGGTCACCCTTCCTCCTGGACGGCATAAAATCGTGATTCTGGACGAGGCTGACAGGTGCAAAGATCGACGAGATTACGTCTTGGTGACACTGACTCCGTCGTACAGTATGACTGTTGGTGCACAGCAAGCGCTGAGAAGAACGATGGAAATTTACTCGAACACAACTCGCTTTTGCCTGGCATGCAATATGTCTAACAAAATCATCGAACCAATACAGAGTCGATGTGCTATCCTACGATATGCAAAACTCAGAGACACCGAAATCCTGAAAAGGCTGTTAGAAATATGCGAAATGGAGAAGGTGGCAATCCAATTACTGCGCCTGTTATCATCTTACTGACCAAATGGACTTAGGTCGAATACAATGACGATGGTCTGACTGCTCTCATATTTACATGCGAAGGTGACATGCGTCAAGCAATCAATAACCTTCAGTCAACGTACTCCGGTTTTGGTTTCGTGTCTGGCGACAACGTTTTCAAAGTTTGCGATCAGCCCCATCCTGTCATCGTACAAAGCATGATCCGATTGTGCTTGAAGGGTGATATTGATGCTGCGATGGAGAAACTAAATGAACTCTGGGAACAAGGCTACAGCGCTGTTGACATCGTGGTCACAATATTCCGAGTAACAAAAACATTCGATGAGTCAGTCCCGACTTACTGAGTTATCGCTAGTACTGAGAATATCTCTCCTGTCAGACTACCCGAGTATATGAAGCTTGAATTTATCAAGGTAAGAGGAAATGTCCCTGCATTACACGAACGTTTCAACGGATCATATTATCAGGAAATTGGCTTCACGCATATGCGCATACTTGAGGGTGTGGGCACTATTATCCAATTGGGCGGTTTACTGGCTCGACTGTGTAAAATGGTATGCTCAATCGTTGAATGCCCTATTCACTGTTACTGAATGAGTATAACGTAGAACATGCAACCTACATTGTTTCAATTGTAGTATTCATCGTTGCTCGTATGTTTGCTATAGCGTTACTGCCCGGTGGGCTTAAACCCCTCTCTCAATTGGTAGCTCGACTCCGTTGATGTTGAACTACTGAGGCCTTGCCGCAGATTCCACGTTTGAGCCGCAATATTATCCCTAAGTACGATCATTGGACAGCACGAAAACATAGGGATAGTGATAGTCAATCAAACATTTGACTTTTTTCTGTAGGGCACAATAATTATTTTGGGAGGAATTTGTCACCCAGGATCTATCTAACAGTGACGACTCAAGTACTCAATACTATCATTCCGGGTAATCTGCAACATGCATGTAATATGCAAAATGTTCAAAACACCTCAACGCACTGCTCAACTCACTTCAAAAAAATTCATGCATATGTAGACTACTTATATATGATGTACTGTCCAAGTAGAATGAAAATTTCTTGCGTGTTGCAGCTGCGAGGGATGAAATAGTGGTAATTTGTAACCATGCAGGAACATAAATTATCCAGATCCCATAGATCCTGCAGGTATATTCCTGAAGTTATACCTGGAGCACAACAATCACCTCGTCAGGATTACAGAACACAATTTCGATAAAGCTCATCCTGTCATTTTAAGATGCTATAGAGGAAGAATTGACGACATGTATGAAAATGTGACAGTAGATAGGAGAGTGTGTAACAAATTCAATCTCCTCTACGGCACACTCGGCAAGTGCACGAAGTCTTGCATTGTTGTCTCCTCTTGCATCATTCTCACATCCTTGTTACAATGGCACCAAACCGCAGGCATACTACCAGTCAGAAGAAAGCTGAAGAAGATGTGATTCGCGAAGCCAACTTCACTGCTGCTATTCAGGCTATCAGAGAGGAGAAGACCAAGAACCTTATTCAGGACCATATCACCAGTACACTCACAATAATTACATGAATCACGATACTTGATGATAATATATTGCTGTATTCATTATTTATCAGAGCATTAAGTTTCAAGCTTCCAGTTCGACGACTCAACGCCAACAGATCGAGAGCGCAGTGCGGAGAGTCAAAGTTGACTGTGCCGGTGCTATGCCGAGGTGTGACTCGACGTGACCATATTTTGCAGATTAGCAGTCAGACCCTGAATTTTCTCGGCTTTCATCCGACACCACACCACAAAATCCTAAAAATGAGCAAAAATAAGATCTATATAGAGGCGGTACGAATCTACAACACTCTAAATTTGTGGAAGATAATATGAAGTGATTGACGAGCTACAAAAGATTTGCTGAAAATGTTGCAGATTACCCGGAATGATAGTACTTAAAGGAAGCAAACGTGAAGTGTATACATAATTTCCAACACAGCCACAGATCCTACAATGTGACTTTGAACTTGATCGAGTTTGATCATCTAAAACTATATAGTAGAACGGGATGGCTGAGACTATGCCAGATAATCGCGAACATGTCATGGATCAGATATCAAAGCCTCGGCGAGAGGATGCAGATCAGATCTTGGAAGATCTTGGACTTGCTGGTTTCCCTACTCGGGACGAGGTCCATCAAGAAATTGAAGCCAAGCTACTCCTTCCACCAGACAGGATACCTGAACACTGGCTTCCAACATATCAAATGTACGTATACGATCCGTACATGTTTTGGAACCAGCAAATTTGATTTCTTTCACCTCAGAACATGGCAACCCGAGATTTCTATACAGTCACTCTTGACCTCCGAACCCTCTCCACCGCCGACCAGTCTTACTTTCCTGCGTGCGGGTCTGGAAGGACGTGTCATTGGTTATGCAGAAGTGAGTCCTTAGTTATGCTCCCACGTTTCGTAGCTGTAAACTCGTCCAAGACGCCAAATGCACCGGTTTCGACAGCGCTCACGTCGACATCTATGGACCGTGCTCCTGCCCCAGTTGCCAATTTTGTCAGGGGAAAATCCGGTTATGTTCCCTTCAAGCCTGGTGGACTTGATGACGTGATTCTGGCAGCAAAACAGACTACAGAAGTGCCTATCAAAGGGTTGCGAACTGTCCTACCGGGGTTTTCGAGAGGATTGCGACTCTCGGGAGACGATCCGGAAGACGAGGCGCTTTCCACTCTCGATGATACTGCTGATTACAACGAGGACAAGGTATATTTGTCATTCCCGCATGTATCTTATAGTTACTCATCACATGTCGCTCAGCACATTGATGAAAGTCGTGTGTTGGATGACAAAAGAGATCTCTTACCCAATGGTGATAGTTTCGGAGAAATTGACGAGCTCTTGCCAACAACAGTGAGGGCCTTGTCGTGCGGGATCAATTAATGCTCAAATAACACGCTTCCAGCGGACACATCTGCGACCATCAACGGCCCCCCGACGGACTAAGAAACCCAATGTAGTCAAGCGCGATTGGGCACATGTGGTTGATATCAACAAACCTATGACCAACTTCCATGAACTTGTACCGGATATGGCTCACAAAGTCGGTCATCATTCTTCTCGTGACTCAAAATCTCATGATCTAGCGCAGTATGCTTTCGAGTTGGATACTTTCCAGAAAGAAGCAGTGTATCACCTCGAAATGGGAGATTCAGTCTTTGTCGCAGCGCATACTTCCGCTGGGAAAACTGTCGTTGCCGAATACGCCATCGCTCTCGCTGAGAAACATATGACACGGTTTGTCGTGTTCTTTGTATAGCATGTCAATACTTCAAGTTATCTTCCAGTGCCATATACACATCGCCGATCAAAGCGCTGTCAAACCAGAAATTTCGAGACTTCAAACAAACTTTCTCGTCATCATCTGTCGGAATACTTACAGGGGATGTGCAGATTAATCCCGAGGCGAGCTGTCTGGTGATGACGACTGAAATCCTGCGAAGCATGCTGTACAAGGGCGCCGATCTGATTCGCGATGTCGAATTCGTAATCTTTGATGAGGTGCATTACGTGAATGATGCAGAGGTATGGTGCCTGCATTATTCCCGAACTTATTTTTCTTAGAGTTTGGCAGAGAGGTGTCGTCTGGGAGGAAGTGATCATCATGTTACCCGATCACGTCAACATCATCCTGCTATCAGCAACTGTTCCCAACAGCAAAGAGTTTGCGGACTGGGTAGGGTGAGCAATGTGACGCCTGCATGTAAATGCTTTGACTTTTACCTGTGAATTTACCAAGGCGAACCAAGAAGAAGGACATCTATGTAATCTCTACAGCGCAAAGACCTGTCCCCCTTGAACATTATCTTTATGCCGGCAGGGACACATTCAAGATCGTCGATGCTTCTAGGAATTGGGTTGCGCGGGGGTAACATGACAACCAATTGAATATTGTGCACCCTGACGCTGCGAGTACAGGTACCAGGATGCTGGCGATGCTCTCAGAAGGAAACAGGACAAGGAACGAGATGCTGCAGGTCTACCTCCCGTACAGCGTGTCGGTGCTCGAGGCGCTGCAAGAGGTGTGCAGCGTGGCGCAGCACCGGCACGCGGTGGTCAACGCGGCGCAGCCCCGAGCGGGTCCGCATCCCGTGGGCGTGGCGGCGGACAGTTTAGAACCATCCACACTGGGGCAGACAAGAATCTCTACGTGCACCTACTAAATCATCTTCAGAAAAAGGGGCTTCTTCCTGTCGTCGTATTTACTTTGTCAAAGAAGCGTTGCGAAGAAAACGCTGCAACTCTTACCAATTCAGATCTGTGCACGTCTGCAGAGAAAAGTGAAGTACATGTCGCCGTCGAAAAGGCCCTTGCACGACTAAAGGGTAGGTGTAGCGCATAGATGACTTTACTAGCTGCGTTAATTCCCATCCTAGGTTCGGACAAGAAGCTTCCGCAGATCGCTAGGATGAGGGATCTACTGTCACGAGGAATCGGTGTTCATCATGGTGGTTTGTTGCCCATCGTCAAAGAGGTCTGAAGAATTCAGGCATGGCTGTAATCACGACTGACTCGCTGCCGACAGGTCGTAGAGATATTGTTTGCACGTGGGCTCGTCAAGATTCTGTTTGCCACAGAAACCTTTGCGATGGTACGCTTCTCATCGCGTGTTATTAGCAAGGGAATCCTGACGACACACGCAGGGTGTTAATATGCCCGCAAGATGTGTTGTATTCTCTAACATACGGAAGCATGATGGGCGCAGCTTCAGGGACATTCTACCCGGCGAATATACCCAAATGGCAGGGCGTGCTGGACGGCGAGGTCTGGACCCTACCGGAACGGTAATCATTGTTGCAGGCGACAATCTTCCCGAGGCAAGTTCACCATCAATGGTTTAGGCACACTTTAGTAATATCTTTATTTTACAGCAAACATCTCTCTTGAAGATGATGCTCGGCACACCTGGAAAATTACAGTCGCAGTTCAGGCTCACCTATAATATGATACTGAACTTGCTTCGTGTGGAGGCACTGCGCGTCGAGGAAATGATCAAACGGAGTTTTTCTGAAAATTCTTCGCAGAGACTACTTCCAGAACACCAAAAGCAAGTTGCAGAGGTATGTTTCTATCTTCTATTTTTTCATACCCGTTGACCCACGATAATCATTAGCATGAAAGGACACTTTCTAAAATGCCTAAACTTGAATGTGATGTTTGCTTGATTGACATCGAGCGCTATTACGATCTTTCCCTTGAGGTCGTTGGTTTGAATAACAAACTTTGCACTATGGTGACATCCAGTCCTTCAAATACCAACTTGCTGGGCCCAGGGAGGGTTGTCATCTTACGAGACGGCGTATGTTATCTGCCAATCATGACTCTAATGCCTATTGATCACGCTCCCGTTTACAACCAGCATTTTAGGCGAGGCAACGTCGGCGTTTTGCTTAAACCAGATCCACGGCAAGCGAGTTCATTCGTGGGCAAGCTGTTTTTTGTGCTGGCTATGGTCGACCAGGAAACGAAATTAGGTGACACAGGTATTTATTTGATGGCATACCCTAACACATGAAGCCCGTTCATTAGATTTACAGATGTCGAAGATCGAGCTCTGCCACCGAGATGGCCACTGGATCCCGCTTCATTAGAAGTCGAGAATCTCACATACGACCTGAGGAGTGTCCCTCTCGACAGCATTTCTATGGTTACTTCCGAGACTATGAAGGTATGCAACATTTTTGCTCGGAGCTCTGATGCTAAGCTAAGACAGGTGGATGCAACTGGAATCGTCGATCACCATAGGAAGTCTTTGATGCTTGAGATCATCAACTCGCTTCAGGTTCTTGTCCACAATTGGAGGGCTGTTGGAACCATACCGGAGGTTAATTTGGACCGCATACGAACACTAGATTTCCAGGAGGCATTACGCAGCAGAAACGACCTCGCCAAACGTCGCCGAGGTTCATCATGTATACTGTGCGGCGAGTTTCATGATCATGTCGGTTCAAGTCACTTTCACGCCTTCATTTGACTGACTGGGCCGAGCAGTATCTCATTCTCCATGGTCAGAAGACGCTGCGCATTAACATCGACAAACTCAAGATGGCAATTTCTGACCAAAACCTCGACCTTATCCCGGACTATGAACAACGAATTGAGGTCCTAAAGGAGTTGAAGTTCATCAACGAAAATTCGACTGTCCAGTTGAAGGGTCGTGTTGCCTGCGAGGTCAGATACGGCCCTGCTATACCGATTTATATTGTCGGCTCACTGAAGTTCAGATCAACTCTGCAAACGAGCTTGTCCTCACTGAGCTTATACTTGAGAATACTCTAGCAAACTATGAGCCGGAAGAAGTGGTTGCTCTTCTGTCTTGCTTCGTCTTTCAAGAAAAGACAGAGGTAGAACCTGTTGTACCGATCAAACTCGAGGAAGGCAGAGATGCAATTCTTGCAATCAGTCAGCGAGTGGAAAGTGTGCAAGACCACCACAGGGTTTCGGCAGAAGAATTCAAATCAAGCTTAAAATTCGGTCTCATGGAAGTAGTATACGAATGGGCGAAGGGCATGGTGAGTCAGCGAACGTGTGTTGCCGCCAAGGGGCGAAAACTCATAGTCGACCATTTGTAAAGCCCTTTGACCAGATAACGGCCTTGACCGACGTTCAGGAAGGTACGATAGTGAGGGTTATAACGCGATTAGACGAGACGTGTAGGGAAGTCAGGGATGCTGCACGGGTGATCGGAGATATGGACCTATTCAAAAAACTGGAGGAGGCTCAAGTAAAAATCAAGAGGGACAGTAAGTCGAGATCACTCTGGAGATTTGTGTGTCTCTAATCTGCATACTTTACAGTCGTCTTCGCTGCTAGTTTGTACTTTTAAACGAGAGCATGGTGGCTGTACGTAGTATATGTAGTTTTTACACTCCGCGGAATAAGACTATAAGATTCCTATCCTAACGCAGCGAAGTTGATTTTGCCCGAAGTTGACGTGAAACCTTCTCATATCTTGTACAATTATTCTCCAAGCAGAATGGAAACCATCTCTCCATGTGATACCGATGCAGCCAGCAATTCTCGTTTTACCCGCCAAACTGCCTCTTCACACTCTACCTGGCAGCGCCTCAATGGTTCCGGCTCCCCTTCATTTGATCAACCGTCGGGAACGGAAAACCCTTCCGCTGTTCAGAATGCTAGCACCGTATTCCAGAGAAGGCGTGTCAATCCTGAAAGCCTCGCTCTCCGACTAGGACCGGATCTCGTCCGTGATCTTGAGGCACTAATACACCCTGGAAACATCGAGATGCCGTCCTTTGCCGTCCGGAAAGAGCTGCAAGAACGTTACAATATCGACAGGAGGCATGTCTATGATTACTTTCACAGCCGAGGCTTGCGCGTGATCAAGGAAGATAAGAACGGTAGCACAACTGTACCAAATGATTTTGCTCCAATGCCGGCGCGATCGGTTCGAACATTTGAATAGATCATTAAGAACACTAACTGATATGTGGTCTGTTTTCTCAGCCGAAACCGAACTTGAACCTTCGCACTTTGCGCCAAGCGCCTGTGAAGGAGTCGCAGAGAGCAACTGTAAACTTCATATCGAAACTCAAGGAGGCCAGACCCTCATCAGTTAGCAAACCTCGTGGAGTTACAAAGGCCAAACCTGGCCGACCAAGGAAATACGCCGTTAGATCCATTCACGACGACCCCCTGCCACCTGCAGTTATCAGTCCATCATCTCCGGTGGCTCGCGCAATCAGTCCAATCCTCAAACCTGACATCCTTCCCGCGAGCGATGCGAACAATGACCATGAATTTGACATGGGGGTCAGTGCTATTGACGAGTCTTACTCATTTGCACAAGCGATAGACGAGGTCGCTTACACGTATCGTGGCCCGCCAGTATTAATGTTCGAGACAAGCCCACTCCACACCCTTTCCAAAGCGGTGCCAGATCTGAGAACCGATGGAGCTGAACTAGGTTTATCGCCACGCAAGGCTTCTGCCGACCCTTTGTCACCGAATGCTTATACACTCTCAGCCACTGAGCGGGTGGCACTTTATCAACTTCTTTCTGGAGCCTTTGGCCCTCCTCGTGACATTCAGGAATGCGCCGGTACATACAAAAATTACATGCTGGAACGGTCGCAACTTTACTACGAGGGGCTTCTTGCAGTGCCTTACCAAAACTCTCGTTATAATGACAGAAGACCAGCTTCTTCCGACAATCACCAATCGGTTCCTTGCAGCGAGTATAGACGCTGGGTTAATCCGGGAGAGTTCTGCATAATGGATGACAAAGCTTCGGTCAGGAATTCCAAGCCGGTCAAACCTGACACGAGTACGATCAGGCAGAAAGCACAAGTCCTCTCTTATACCAACTTTGACACAGATAACGAAGCGCATCCCTTGGACACGTTGTTCCCAATATTTGACCTGAATAGGACCAGCGTCGATGATTCAATCGGGGAATCACCTGTTATCCGCAGTCGGCGCCAATCCTACGTACCTTTAGATTTCTATTTCCTTCCGAACGAGGAAAGGGGTGAGGCTGAGGATCTCCTTCTGGATGCTGCATCTAACTCGGGCGTCCCTGAACTTCCCAACCATTCGGTCTCATTAGAGTCGAAGATCCGTGGAGGATCTCTCCACGGACATCCGGATTTCCCAGGATCTCCGCCACTGCTGCCTTCGGCTGAGTTTCACCATGTCGATGTCAACCCGCGCCCCGCGCCCCCGTTACAACAACCGGCTTCCTCACCGAACGTCGATGAAACCAGTGCCATTACATTGGCCAAGCACAAAAGTAGCCGAAAAAGTATAGCTCCACAAACCCGCTTCGCTCCCTGCACTCCACAGAAGCACCTACGTGAATGTGACAGGATCAGGACCAGATCCTTTACGTCCCGCAGCGCTAGAACTCGGACGACTTCTGCTGGCGGAGGAATATAACAAAACAATAGCCATCTGACGGTGTGAGATGATGGACTTCGCCGGTAAGTTCGACCTATATCCTGATCCAGTGTGCACCACTTATCCATTGATTGATATAGCAAATGTTTCATGTTTATTTAACAGCAGTTCTACTTTTGACTTAGGCCGCGCAAAATCGTCAATCTTCGCGAACCCCTGAATTCCCAGCGTCACCTCATACCATCGCACGACTTGTCCTTGGATTCCCAGATCCTAAAGGCGGTTTCATGTTCCATATTGACATTCTCTTTACGGTACCATTTTACGATAATAATAATTAAAAGGTTACCCTGCAGCACGATTCAGAAACGCTTTGGCTTCAGTTGCCTTGTTTTTTTTTCAGCCCTCTTTTGGTTGGTTTGCTTATTCACGTTTTGTTTCCACCATATCACTAGGTTAAGCAACTATTAACGAGCCCCGAATGAAATGAAGACATGCAATAAACTACGCCCGGTTCAATTATATAGTTTATCTAGTTACTAAGCCTGATCAAATATCCAAGTAAAGCCTTATCATGAACAACATCACAACATGAACAATTGACATGATAAAAAAAAATCACCGCCTACTCATTTTCCTATCACGCCTACAAGTACACATCGGAGTGTGCGTAGCTCCTGAGCAGTTTCGGGGGTAAGCCGGGTTAAAATGATGGGCTTGAATAGAAGCTCTAGGTGACGGCTCCGCCGTAATATGGTGATCATATGGCTCCCCGTCACCCTGAGCGTTCCTAGGGTTTGCGCTCAATTGATACCTCACGGCATCGGAGACTGGTTGGCAAAGAAGAGGAAGAGGCGAAAGACTCCGCTCCTGAGGTCTACGAATCCCTTCGTCTGGAAAGACAGACTCTTCAACCTCGGCAGCGGACGATGCTAATTCGTCCAAAGGAATGGGGGGGATTGGGCGGATTGGTTGCGGTTGCAAAATGGGCAGATGGGTAGATGGATTTCGTGTCGCTCCAGGTGTAAGGCTAAGTGGAATTGCATCGGCTAGAGAAGATGACGAATTTTGGTACAATGCGGAAGTGGGTGCGAATAATGCAGTCATTGAACTCGAGCTGTCGTGGGTATGTGAAGAGCTGTGATGAGGGTATGAAGGTGATGCTGGTAATGAATCATTATGAGGTCTTGGGGAATACATATCACTGTCCTGCCGTCGTTGTGCATGTGAGGTAATTTGTCGATGAGACGAGATAGGATACCCAGGCGCAGACACGGACATTCGTCGATCTGAAAGTATGTATGACGACGATGGCTGCGGCCACCAAGGGCCAGATGACCGTGAACTGTCCCCTAACGCGCCTTCGAGCGCGGAGGTAGATTTCATCACTTGGGGCACGGTTACACCGTAAAATGACATGGTTTCTTCTTCGATCCCGTCCATCTCCTCGATGTCAAAATCGGCGTCCTCATCTTCGGAGTCAGATTCATCAAAATCCATGTCTTCCCGAGTGTCAGGGTACTCGTGGACAAAGGGGGAGGACGGTGTCTGTAATGACTGCGTCGATGCAGACGAAGGGGTGTTAACGTCAGAGGACAGGGATGGTTGTGTCGTTAAAATTGTGACTTTAGGATTGATGGACGGAACGTGGTGCGGAGCACGTAAAAGGCTTGAAATATGACTATAGGCTGACCATGAGTTGAACCTTGGTACGGTCTCAGAGGACTCGTACTTTGGCTGGTAACGTTCGGGAGGAGAGTATAAGCCGTCGGAAGAATAGACGCTATCGGGAGAGTGGGAATGGATGTAGGGACTCATGATGTGTGTATGGGAGGACTGAAGCTGAGGATGGCAATATATGTATGGCTGCATGTCTAGATGATGAGGGAAGTCACATTCAGTGTATGATGGAGCAGCAACGAAAGCTGCGCGCGGAAATCGATTCGGATATCATATACCCCAAGATCAGCCGTAAAGAAGCGTCGAAATCTGGATGTCAAAGAACACAAATAGAAAGGCTGGGATGTCAGTAACGTATCAAATTGGAAGACAGGCGATTTAAAACCAGGCCCGCATCGCTAAGTCGGTTACGGTGGTTGGATTGTATAGGGTCTCGAATGATTAACTCTTGGGACTGCGTTACTTCCATTGATCAATTCCGTAATTCACCGATAGCAAACAACGCAATCGGGGGTAAAGTGGCTCACGAACACGTTGAAATCTGTACTAAGTGATGGCGCAAGAATGGACGCGGAAGTGAATTGGCGACCTTTGTCGTCAAAGTCATCAACCATGTGATATATCAGGAAAATCACCGGTCAGGAAGAAGGCCGCATGTATTAGCTACGGCAGCAAGGTCATTGACCAGTTAACCGTGTCTACAAGGAGTTGGCTTGAGAACCGGATAAAGAATACTGGAGAGTTGCTCTGATTGTGAGAGAAAGACGCACCTGAACCTCGTGTTATTGACAGCGCCATGAAACCTTGGCTGACTGGCAGCCGTCAATGGCTACAAGGCATTGCACCACACATTTGGCATTACTCTCTTTGTTCAAGTTCCTCTCCCGTGATCAGTGGTATTCCCGGAACGGGCGGCCTCTGGGCATTTGTCAACTTAGCCCGTGTAGGGGTTCGTAACAAGATGCGCTTGAGATGCGCTTGCGAATATCAATCAAGGTTGTCCATCAAGCCCACTGGCCGAATAAGGAACCTTACCTGTTTCCATGAAATTCAATCTTCCGTTTCATCTTGATCTGATGAAACCTCATGATGCTGCCACCCAAGATGAGCCAAGATGCCATGTAGCTTCTCCGTGATGTCGTAACAGATGGTGCGTTATCGCTGAACTGCGCGCGATCATACAGCAGAAAGCACGGAGCCTCAATATCAATCAGGATCTAAAACAGTTAGCATAGCTGGCTAGAGCTGTGCTAGCCCCAAACTTAGTTTGGGATTGGCTGCCGCATCATTGGCAGCGATCATGTCGTGTCACAGGTAGTGGCACTGCCAAAATCAAAATCCTGCCATGACTAAATTTTACCATGCACGGGCAACGAGGTCGGCAGTAGGGTCCATGATGGTGTGAGGGGTTGACGACGGGTGTTCTAACTTTCAGGAACCAATGGAACTGCGGACACAGACCCGCTGTTTTTATGACTAATTCTAGAGTCTATAATATCCTCCTAATCCAATGTTAGGCAACACGCTGGCGCATATCACACAGTCAGGATGATGTGGCCTAGATGCGGCACTAGAATGTGTAGTAATTGGTTGGCTGCACAGAAACATTCGAAAATGAGGGACTACGTATCGTGACACGAGGAATGCAGGAACTAATAACACAAAGAAACAGAAAAATATGAAAACCTCCAATTATGAATCAAGGGATGCGTATCAGCCACGAGAACATCAATTACACGCACTCAATTGAAACAATGAAACACCACGATGTGAATCCGAGGATGCATCCTCAGACATGGTGTATTAGTATTCACTCGGCGACAGTCAGCCCTCCCATTGCCCTCTGTATGTCCCTCATGGTAGAATCAAGTCCACTGCCCCTGGGGCTAGTACCGGGACTTGTACCTCCCGTGACATGGCTTCCATTAATGACCCGCGGTCCCAGTGCAGGGTGCCTCACACCTAATGCAGCGCCCAACATTCTCTTCCCTGGATCTCCAATCTTTGGTGGGCCTTCCGCGTGAAGAATAGCGGGATCATCGTGTGACACGGCCGAATTTATGAGGTCATTTAGAGATGGGTGAGAAGGGAGGGTCGGAAGGGTCGGAGAAGGCTCACGCCCGTTGGTGAGCCTTGGTGAATGCTCCGAAATAGTAGCATTCAGCACGTGTCCATTCTGGCCGTTGCCGTTGCGTAATCCGTTGCCGTTCTGACTCGTGTTGGCACTGCGACTGGGGAAAACAGAAATAGAGGCAGCGCGCAAATTATGACCGCGAGAAGCATTGCCTGTGTGGCCACGAGTATTTACTGTCTGAATGACAGTTTGGGCGTCAGGTCCATCATACGGTTTGATGGTAGCGGAACTGCCGGTAGTAAGGATGGCGGGAGGGAACGCGAGCGTGTGGAGATATGCTCGTTTGGCTGTCAACCATGTGTAAATAAATTGATAAGACGCTGTTTGACTGGAAATCAGATGCAGTTAGTACTTACCAACTGAAGCATCTTGGAAAACAATCAAGAGGCTCGTGTCATCTCTCCATTTAATCTTGAACCCTCCGCCAATATTCTCCCATTCCGAGAATGCAGATTGGATATCTTTGGTTTTGAGCTCCTTTGCAAAGCCTGTCAAAGACAAAATGCGCGTGACTGACGCTGATAGACCAGAGGTTGAGGTAGATGCCATGATTGAAACGGAAAAGAAACTTGATGCAAATGAGCTGAAGACTGATGAAAAAAAAAATGGGGAGGGCTGAATGTGACGAGAAAGCCGAATAAGAGAGTAGGCGATGATTAGCGAGAATAAATGTAAGGTCGAAATTGCCGAAGTTGTTGTGAAAAGGAGATAAACAGCTTTGATATAATTGCTAGTTATTTCCCAATTGATTATCGAAGAAGCGAGCGTTTCAGTTTGATGTTATACAGAAGGCTGATGAGGAGGACTATAGGAGAGAAGTGAACAAGTCGCAAAGTGACCTCTAACACACTTTCCCACGACCTCTCACCCAGAACCCAAGCTCACAGATTTTTGTTAGGTCAGTGAAATACTCGTCTCTTCAATTCAATCCTAATTTCTGCAGCAATCCAGGACTGCCTTGCCAAAGTGCGCTGAAACGTTGAGCTGATCAAAAATTCAAACGGTGTACTTTGCAATTTTGTTAATCCTTCCTATTTGGGAAGAGCATATCTTCAAAGCTGCTCTCAAACATGATCATGGATAACGATATTCTGCGCGCATGGCTCCTCATTCACGAGCTCAGCGACCAGCTTGCTCATAACCAGAAGATATCAAATGCAATACATTCACAAGCTGCTTCAATAAAAGTGTGTCCTGTCACCGCTAATATCCGTTCCTTTCACATGTTTTCACCAGGACCAGGCCGTGCACGCCAGCTCAGGTTTTGCTTTGAGGCGGTTTAATACCGACATTTCCAAAGGTCTGCTTGCATTCACCTCGTCCATCCGCAGCAGGGCTAAACCTTGTTCGCAGAGATTTTCGACTCCGAATTGGAGCGCATGAACGCCCAGTTCATTATAGAGAACCAAACCCTACTTCACGAGAACAAGCAATTTAGTATCCTTCTCAAGGAATATGAAAGCACTATGGAAACCATTATGTCCAAATTTCGGAATCATGCGGTGCGTCTGACACCCCATTGTCAACTCTCCGATGATAACGTCCTTCGAATCTAGTTAGCAGCTCAGCAACATGAGCTTACCCTGACACGCCATTATGAAGGCTTACTCCTGGCATGTGACTCCCAAAACCAGTATACGGACCTAACTTCCGAAACCAAGACCGCAGTCGGCCTTCAGCGCCTTGCTCACACCCTCCGTGCATTGCATCGTTCCATGTCTGGCGAAGAGCCCGAACTAAACGATAATGGTACCCCAGATTCCCCGATCGACATCACTGCTCTCCTCCAAACATTAGACCAACAAGCGGAATCCGAGATTCGGGACGATTGGGCGTTGGAGCGCGAAATTGAAATTTCCCGCCTAGAAAAGGAGAATGAGGAGCTGCGTAAGATGCTAGGCATCGACTCCGCCTCCTTGAGCGAAAAGGGAATCACACTTGATCTCGAGCGAGAGGAGAGTAGTCGAATCTCGACATCACTTTCCGTTGCATCTCGGATGCGGAGTGGGTCGTCTTCTTCTGGTTCGCGTATGAGCCCGTGGGCGTTTGACATTGATGTGCCACAAGAGCGGGAAAGCAACCCTTGGAATGGATGGGAGTCACAGCCTCAACAACAGCCCCAACAACAACCTCTTCCCCCGCCCCCGCAGCCTCAACGACCACAAACACAGCAGCGGATCCAGCCGCAACATCCTCCCCAACTCGGTAGTGGTTTGCGCATGCAAGATCCCATATACTCTAATCAGCTTCCGTATGCCAAGACCATGCGACGACCCGCAAATTTATTTTCGCCAAATCCTGGGCCTGCGCCACCAGTAAGCGTGGGCTCAAGCGTGGGTTGGGCGCAGTCGACACCGTCTAAACTTGACCGTTGGACCTCGCCAAATATGGCGGATTTCAATCATTAACTCGCGGTAGTTCGTTTCGTTACAGTGTTGTATCCCTAGACTCTTTTGATACCCTTCTTGCATTGACAGTACTCCGCTTACTGCAACGTCTTTCAATGACATATGAACTGCACTTCGTTGACCTGGAATTGTAAACTACACGTCAGTTCGAACGTGCAATTTGCAAATGTCAGACACCCACTCTGCTACCGAAATTGGTGAATTTCATTACGATTACCCGTCTGTCGGATTGAACTTTGGAGGCTCTTGGAGGGTGGCTACTGGCAGGACAGGGGCTCACAACAATGTCTTGAATGGTCGAAGTGTCTCGTAGTGGCTTACTGTGATCAAGGTTTTTAAAATTATCTGCCTTTCACCTGTCACCATCTCGCCACTAGTATAACAGGTGAAAGGGACATTTTCCCTGCCTGGCCGATGGCTCGGGTACTGACCTTCTTCCTATTTCACAGCGAACGGTGCCTGCGAGAACAGCAGCCGTATCACACCGACCTATCAAGGGCCTACTACCAATACAAAATTACTATGGTTCTTGTGCACGACCATACATGGACAACAGGCATCATGTACATCGTCTACAACCAACCAAAAGCACCGGATGTACAACTTCACCTCGATAACCGATAGGCTCAGAAGCAACTCAACATTGCACCTGCTCAGATGGCGGCCAGTCAGATACAACTGTCTAAACCTGCATATGCATGGTGCGCTGTCGTCGGCAAATGTACATCATCTTCCCCGGTTTGAAATTCATGATAGGTGAAGGAGCCGGGGAGCCAAAGACCCGAGACCGAGATTGTGTTTCACCTCATGGACACCCTAGTATTTAAGGACTGAGTTCACTTAGAACATACGATGAACAAACATGAAGATTGTATTCGATCAGCTCTTTACGGCAAAGCAGATACGAAGTACATAGGGGGAATCGCAAAAAAAGGAAAATGGTAAGTCTAGATGGATGGGATGTCGCAATTGTAAAAGCGTTGGCCAGGTATATATATGAACAATTGAAGAGAGAAAGAAAAATCATATGTACGTGCTCGTCGTGCGAGGGTATCGTCAGCTAAAAACCTTCTATAGATACAGACAACAGATGGACCACCTAGATCATCACTACCTCCACCCCACTCCACTCCACTCCACTCCACGCACTCCTACAAAACTAAAATGGAAGGTCCCGTTCCAACGATTAGGATTAAACAGCGCATAAACTGATTATAAAGTCCAGATACCACCAGACACATAGGTCCCACCCGAGGAGGAAAAGTCATCATGCGATAACGAAACGTATCTCGCACCCTAGGCCGCTCGGCCCCCGGCCTTCAAAGGCAACGCCAAGCAAACGCTCTTTGCCGCAGCCAAGTCCGCCTTCTCGTCCGCGGCCTTCCCATTCTTTGCCCCGCAAATACATGAGATTCTGGAGTGCGCGTAAACGGAGGATTTCAGGGTTTGCGACGGGGCGCATACGGTAAGCGAGCGCAGTGGGTGGAGTGCGAGGGCGAAGGGGTGAGGGGATAATGGGGGAATGAGTGACCGCCGAGTGATGCACAACTAACGTAGCACTTGGCGGGAAAGGAGATACGAGAGGAATGAAGTGGATGGGCTCAGGTGAAGTATTTGTTGGTGATGGTGTGGTGAGAGAGGTAAATTTCTTCACGTCACCTGGGCGAGCACGGTAGCCATAGGGTCGGAAACTCCTTCTGCTGGAGGAGCCAGCTCGAGACTGTGAAGAAGACATAGAAGAGTGGGAAGGAGCGGCGCCAACGGAAAACATGGTTGTAGAGACGTAGGCTGATTGAAGTCCTCTCGCCACATCGACTATCCCATGGACAGAACGACTGACATGTCGAACCAGTGATTTCCCCATGCTTTCCAACCCACGAGATTGACCTGCTAATGAGGGAACATCAACAGGAGGTCGAGATGTTTGCACCTCCCGAGCACGCCTTTGAGCCTTGGGCGGTGATAGTGGAGTTTCATCAAGCGAAACACGGACAAAGGAGGAGCGTGGGTTAATATCTCGCTGACTGTCATAGAAAGTAGGCAGCTGTAGGGATGACATGGAGCATTTGGGCGAGTCGATGACAGGTGAAGATGCTTCGGGAGACGTGATGCCCGTTACCGACGAGCGCCAACTGCCAAAGGACAGCCAAGAGTTCGATCGAGACGTGGCAACAGAAGACGACATCGGGGGTATCGAGTCAGTTGAAGGGATCAAAAGCACAGGGGTGGGAGTACTGCAGAGCGGAGATTGCTCAAGAAATTGCGCAGGTCGTTCCACGTCCTTGCCTTTCGCCTTCCGCCTTTCCCCTTCCTGCCACTCGACTACATGGAGCAGACTGAGCAGTAAATCGGATCGCGCAGAGTTATGATGGCGGTGCCGCGAAGGGCTGGTAACAGTACTGATTCCCGCAATACGCCTCGCCTCCTCCGCCCGCTCAGCTGCGTCGAGGGGGAACAACTTACCGTCCATAGAGGACATAACCTCCTTGAACGACACTGTGCGCTGCTGGCCACCTGGAGGCTTCGACGTGGTGTCATTACGGAGCGGTTTCGGGGATGTGAAGCCACGCTTGGGTGGGGTTGTGCTCAGATTCATGGGTCGCATGAAGCTGTACTGAAATAGATCTTCGTCGCGCTTCGACGAGCACCTCTCTAACCGTGCCTGCGACAATTTACCATAAGATACAGTTTGACGTTGAACCATCGAGAACCCCACCCGCGTGGAACGCTGTCGGAGAGCGAGCTCTGCCTCTTGGCGCTTATGAACCTCTGCTATCCGCCTTCGCTCTTCCTCTACAGCAATATCCTCCTCGCGACGGCGAATAGCGCGAAGTCGCTCGGTGTGTAGACGGTGCTTCTCTTCCTCCCAAACCCTTTCGCACCCGCGCAAGCGTTGTCTTCGCTGAGCCTCCTCCCACTTCTGTTGCTGTCTCCGTCGAGTTTCTTGGACGACAAGTAATTCAGGTTCTTCAAGCTTGAGTGGACCTGATGGTACGAAGCACATGTCAAAATCCTCGTCTCGGACTTCATCTATTCGAGGATCATTGTCCGAAGTGACATCGATCCCTTTAAGTTTAAGAAGTAGAATCTTGGCAAGACGGATATCATCCAACGCGTAAGCCACCTGAACTTGGTCCTCGAGTGATCGGGGGGGTGAGGGAGGCGAATCATATGAGTCAAGAGAGATAGAAGAGGGTGCTGATGATTCAGCGGACCCTAGAGACCCTGAAGGAGTCGGGGATAAAGAGCGGGTGGACGAAGGGGATCTGTCCGCCGACTTCATGGAGTCGGCCTTAGAATTTGTAGAGTGTGAAGGAGAGCAAACCGGTGATGACGCGTCTGAACCACAACCTTGTTCCTGTGGATGCGTCAATGAAGGATCCGCCTTCTCCGATTGGGGTAAGGAAGGTGCCCGAGGTGGGCCAAAGACGTTCGTGTGTATAGCAATTTCTGCTTCCCGCTGTTTCTCGACATATAGAAGTAGTCTCCGTTCTTCAGATGCCTGCCTAGCTAGTGCCACTGGCGATATTTGACGTGAGCGGCCGCGGCGCTGCATTTGGGGTGGAGGACGAGAGTACCAGCCACCGCTGGGCGGACGGAAAGAAGCAGTAAGCATAGACGGGGGAAAAGGGAAAGGAAATGGATTCACCGATGGTTAAAAGGGAATTGTTCCACGGGAAGATCTCGGATCTGATATTATGACCGTATGAGAGATGGCTCTTCGGGGATTGCCTCAAGGCAGGAAATGAGCGTCTACGAGTTCGCGATATGAACAAGTGACCCAGGCCACAACAAAAATGGCCGTTTGGAGCCCAGTCAAAGGTTTCAAATTGACCTTTGATAGGCAAGTCTACAGATAAAGAGAATTGTACACGCGTCATGTCAGTGCCATGCACAGGAAGAAATTTTGGAAAGGCCTACCAAGTAATATAGAATGGCTGTGTTAATCAACGGAGGACAACGTTTTAACCAACAGTTGAAATCAGTATTGCCGCTGTGTGGTACGACGTCAAGAGCAACCTGTTAAACTTGAGTAGAAATGTAAATTTCTACATTTTTATTAGTCGGTCCACCATTGTTGTTGGGTAAAGTCCACTGTGGAAAGCAGTTCACGGGGTATCTTCCAATCACAAGTTACCCGACGTTGATGGCTGTGCTAAGGAAGGTGCCGTAGTGGGTCCGTAATTTTTCTGTAACGACGACAGGTCGGGCTCACTCTTCCCTTGGATTGTTAGCCCTGACTCGCTATAGCTCCAATTAGTTACACTTGTGGTTCAAATCTTTATCCTAATTCCAGTTATCCATGCGGAATCATGCCTCGAGGCTGCCCTCTTACCAGCAAGCAATCCAATAATCGCACAATGCCACTCCATGCAAGGGCTTCCTTTGTATTCGTGATCAGTCACCGAGAGTCATGCCTTGCAACGAGGCAGGCCACTTCGCCAGACATCCTCTTTCTTGGAGCCAACACGCTCAAATAATACCAACCCAGTATCCATATTCATTTGTAGTACAGCGTGTCGTTCCTGACTGGCCTGACCCTCTCATATCACACAGTCATCAATCTAGCTCCCACATCACGCATAACAGTGCCATCGATTGTACATCATGTTCTCTTGTCACATTGCCATCGGGCCTGCCCCACGGGCACCACCTGCTAGTGTTCCGTTTATGTTTTATCTTGCGCTATCCAACTATCAATCTCTGATCGCCGCATGTGTTTCTAGTATTTCCCCTGCTTTCTCCCTCACTCCAATCAGATTTTCCCTGTTTGTCAAATGGTCAAAAACCATGTGTCCTCCATCTAGTGCGTATAGAAATTTGCCACGCACTATTTTCTCCGAGAAATGAAATTGCCGGTGGTCTTCCAGGAGCACTTCTTAAGAAGTGTATTCTATAACTCCATCCATACTACCAAGTATTTGTTACACGTCTTCTTCCCTGTTGTCGATGCGTACTCAATTTCATTATAGTCCTCACACCCGACTTCTCCACGTAAACTGATTATCAGCTTCACCATCTCATCGATCTATGTGATCCTTATCCTGATCATCATCCCATCTCTCACCGCCGGTTTTGATATATCTGTATCTCAGATAAAAACAGATCAATTCAAACGGCCCAACTTATCTCACATCGGTAATCAGTCAGCCCGCCTACACTAGACATATGTCTCACGACGTCATTTTTGCCACACATCCTCGCTCACACCGCCCGCCCGAGAACGTAGCGGCGCCTAGATATCATCGTCTTTCCCATTTAGGACATACTCTAATAGCACGACCCTCGAGGCTTGCCTCGTGTCCCAGCACTGCGCGCCAGCTGTGACATAAGAACAATCGCGCAGCCTTTGTATTCAATGTAGCAAGTATGAGCTCTTTAGGCCATTCGGGCATATCTGCCCTTTGTTATGAGTTGACTTAGGCCTAAGTTGGTTTTACACATAGCTTATATCCGCGTCACCGGCCTCGTATCAGTGTCACTAGTCTCATATCAATCATGACTATTGCATGAGCTGATAGTGGCGCCGCTACGTTCCTTCATTGGCAGTGAGACTTGCTTATCCGTCGCGAAGGAACGATGGTTACAGCATCGTTATTCCAGTAATAACCACAGTCGGGAGCTTCTGAGTGGCTCATTGTCATCATCCTCGGGTTCGCACGTAATCGTCGTCGAAAACGTCCGTCGGTTTTCACCGACAGCATCTGTTCGTTCTGATGGTCATCATGCAGAATGCCAGCTCAAAACAGCTGGTTCTTTTTTCTTCCGTCTTCTACGGCTAGCCACCAACAGTTGGCCCTCCACACTCCGGCGGTGCCTGGCGTTACGCACCAAGGGGCAGACTAGCGGTCTCATCATGGGCTGTGTGGAGACTTCCGGGATTCGCCCGCGTGCTACCATCCGGCTTATTGCCGTTCATCATGACGAGTCATCTCTGCAAATTGCTTTAGGAAAGTATGTATATTCTCCTGCATCCTGACCATAATGTCCTGAAGTTATGCCCTTTTGTCTTTCATTAATGTCAGCTGTGATGGCTGTATTACGTGGAACGGGTGCTAGAGTCAATTAGAGTGGCCTATGGTTAATAGGTCAGTCCTTCTCGAATTGTACGAAGTAAAGGCCACGTAATACAGGAGTTCTCGTACTTTGAACCTCCTTAAAGTTGTCACACAGCCCAGTGCCTCGTTGGGGAATTCATAATTGCGCGGGGAAGTCACCAAACATTCCTTGTGTAGAAATCGGACACAAGGAGCTCACCCTGGGGTCCTTTTGGGACCCAATGTGATTCGTTTTGATCCTTACTAACCGGGAATTCATTTGAAACTTCGAAGCCCCTAGCACTGTTTAGTGATCAATGGTAAGTATGCCATGCTTGCATACCTCGATATGCTATCTAGCTTCAGTTGAAGCATTGACAGCGTCAGGTACTGTTCTTTAATATCCGCAGTCATCGAAGAAATCAAGACAGCAGGAAGACACGGCAGGATCTTGCTCACTAGCTTGGGTTGGCTGGACCAGAAGCTTGCATAGGAGTCTCTTTTAGGTTCTTCTGAGCTTTGTTCTTACAAACGCTAATAATCTGCGAGTGACCCATGGGCCAGGCGAGAAGCACAGGGGCCTTTTTAGGTTAGATCGATATTCTAAGTTTTGGTCTTACAAATGTTGATAATCCGCAGGTGACACAGGGAACTGGAAAGTCTAAAAGCATCACATGAACATGATTCAAGGGACTGGTAAACAAACCTCTACTGTCAATTGCCGCCGGTACCTTGCTTGCAAGCACCCCCCTGGAATCAAGAGAGGGGTATCAATTTTGAGATGGTGCGAGCAAGGCAACACAGTCGCGCGGCCGTTCCCGAGCACACAAACTTAGTCCCGACATGCGGTATAAATACAGAACACACTAGCGGGTCCCTGGAGCAAATTGACTTGTTTCTCTCCTTCTGGATGTTCTGGACTATCGGATGGTGAAATGTGGTTCCGAAAAAAGATGGGCGCAACCTCCGAGTTCAGCAGTCTTGGCCCGTCTACCTATCTTTGCACAGTACACAGCTCAAAACACGCATAAAGTAATGGACAGCCAGTGAGTCGAATTCGAAATTCCAGACCCTGACGAAGTTCATTACCGAGTCGCATTATGCCAATAGCTGTATTACGATACGTGGAGGACCACGTTCGGGCCCTAGGCTACAAATCCTCAAGCTCCTGAACTGTTCGCAGCCCGTTTGACCGTGAGAGGTGCGACTATCGCAGTTCCGAGATTCATCAAGGAACACCAAGGAACTCGAGCTAACTCTCGTGAGGATATCGTGCAATCCGGCGTTGGATGTGGAAACTACCGAGTAGATGATCATGAGTCACCTGCGCCTGTAAGATTCTAAAACACAGCATGCGAAAACAACTTCAAAGTTTAGTATCACAACAAAGCGCCATATGCGCTAAATGAACGACGGCACTACTATTTGCAATCTGGGAGTCCCGACGTGTTTAACTTGACCCTGTATACAGGCGCATTGAGCGATAGCTTGTACTATCATGCGTTATCCGGCGCCACGTGTTGCAGTATAACATATTAAGTGCATGCGGCACATTGTCCCCACTTCTTCCTCTGGGAGTACCTGTGTGGTTTATTTTATAGTCGAGCTTATATACAGCACTCGTACTACGGTTTTCGATACTGTGGTGTCACTATAATAGATTGGTAGATAGACTTCAGAATAGTACAGTGACTTCGCAGCGACCAGCAGTCAAGGCAGCAAGCCATATTCCCACGATGTGTTTGTCTATAGCCGGCCCCGGCTTCTTCATATCCGGAGTCAAAAACACGTCCACTGATTCTCTTCCATGTGCTTTCCCTTGGCCCAATGCCCGGAACCTGGATTCCATGCTTCTTCCGCTCCATCCTCAGAGACACCTGACGAGTTTCGCATCAAGGTTGATTTGCGCATTATCTACGCTTCCGCAGGTATTAGGGGCCTCGGAGTCCCGAGCACAGTAACTACTTTTTTGGTGGACTTTGAGTGGGACTGAAGGGATGTTTGCTCGACTGTCACGAAAATCTGCCAGGTGGCTAGATGTACGCGTCGAACATGCGCTGTCTGGTAATGACAATGCCATGGTAAGTCTATTCCAAGGTTATCTACCGTCGTCATCTGAACTGGCGGACGCCTCACATTTAGTCGGTCGATGTAAATGTGCTCACCTGTCTTGACTTGTCGTGGCGCGGGCTGTGTGGCCAAACTATTGGGCCTGTGTATCGTGGCTTGAAAAATGTTGTGGAGGAAGACTTGGACACGGTTGCTAGGCTGTTATCCGAACTAGATCCCCTTGGTGAAGAATTAGAACGGGTACGTCGCGCTCCTGTCCATCTCACCAGACTATGTATTCAAACCGGAACAAAATTTGCAGACGAATGAGAATTCAGAAGTACCTCCGCAGCCGCAGCCGTCGTTGCCCCTGGGCCCCAGACTTTATATAGCAGAAGACAACGCATTTGTGTATTCTGAAGCTTCACTACTAGAACGACCGAGAAGAAAGCGTAGGCGATCGTCTGCTTTAGTGAGTCTGATTCAAGTATGTGCAAATTAATGCTCAACTTGGTTAAAAGGTCGAACCGCTTGTCATCAATCCCACACACCCTTCTGCTCCGACAATTATCATTTCACCATGTCCATCCCAGGCACGTGAAACCTCAGCTTGGGTACCGTATCAAGATGCAGCATTTGGCGTGCGCCTCACAGTGCCCACATACGCCCCATCGAACAGCGCGTTTCCGCCCCTCATAGCTCCATCCAATCTTGACAACCATGTCGACGACTGGAAGTACGTCAACGGCCATTGGTGTGCTGTCCTTCCAACACAGGATGAACAGTGTCGAAGAGGGCTGTACTCTAAGAGCATAGTTTCTAGGCGACGTTCAATGCTACAGCCTCCTTGTCGGACGGACGTTTGAGTTTCTGTTGCGCTGATCTACCATTAATTTCACTGTCCCTCGTTTGTTGCATTCGCCGTCTTGGGCAATTCATTCCATGAAACATATATCATTCTCATGTATTGTATCTATCGTGTTATCTAACTCATATTTGTACAATACCGTTGTAGAGATCAACTTACCGCAGCTCATTGAGCGGAAATGGGAGACACGTTTACTTGACGTGGGAATTTATATGCTATTGGCCTCCTCACCCAGCTGCCCCACAAACGTCCATACCCGTTCTTTATCTCCTCTCCTTTCCTTTTGAGCAGACTGACTGCTAAAGCCAGTTTCATCAGGCTCGGTGCTAACCGGAAGTTAACCCAGGAGCACTACGTATTGTAGTAGTGGCCACTCCACGCGCTCGAGTTCTCTGATATGTCGTTCAAAGCGCTCTTCTATGCGTACATCTTAGGCGGACTGACATTCATCCCCTTGGTCATCCTTATCGTCGTCGGCATCGCCATATACACCTCTATCCCTGTGCAAACCAACTCAGGCCAAGATGCTAAGCCAGAGCTCCCCACCGAGTTGACTGAGCCGCAGGCAGAAACCGAAGATCCTGCCTCATCGCTAGAAGTCAACGACAAGCCCAGGACGCGCAAAGGCTGGCTGACCATGCGTAGAACGTTTGAGGAATCCGCGTCATTTGATGGCTCGTACGTCACACTCGTCCGCTCCTACCTTGATGCGCGTTCCAAGGACCCTAAGCGCTCACGCCCGAAGGACATGTGGTACGTTGTCCTTAAGGGCACGGTGTTGTACCTGTACGAGGATGAAAGTAGGACGGAGTGTGAAGCTGCTATAGAGTTGGGTGGACATGAGGTGTGTGTTTATCCAGAAGGACTTTTGGACGGGGAGCTCTACACGAAACGGAACGCCATATGTCTGCGCCCAAGACCAATACCCGAAGAAAAAGTAATGCCAAGCGTGACAAAGGAAATGACACTTCAAGACATTAACATCGACGAGAAGGTGGAGGAGGCAGGTGGAAGCTTGAAGAAGCGGACGGCTGAACGCGAGCGACTCGTTGAAGAAGAGAAAATTCGGGACGCTGCACGACAAGAAGCATTGAGCGCATCGCCATGGTTCATCTTCGTGCGCTCCTGCGTCGAGATGGAGGATTGGTACTTTGCACTCGTGCATGCATCTGAGCACCCGACTGGCACACCCACTCTCGACCCACTCCAGAACGTATTCCTCCCTTCAGAAATGAACAAGCTTGTCGTGACTCTTGATGAGCAACCCGATGTCATCCCCATGCGCTGGTTAAACGCGCTACTTGGGCGCATATTCTTTAGCTTCTACCGCACACAGACGTTGGAGTCGTACATCATCGGTCGTCTCATGAAGAAGCTTTCCAAAGTCAAGCGCCCTGCATTCCTCACAGACATTTCTGTCACCGAATTCTCAATTGGGAACAAGGCCCCGACACTTAGCAAGCCGATGTTGAAGGAGCTCACAAAAGAGGGCGACGCATCGCTCGAGGTGCGCTTTACATACAAAGGAGAGGTCCGTGCGACCGTCGAGGCTACCGCCACAATCAACCTCGGTGCTCGATTCAAGTCGTACGCCGTTAAGCTGGTGCTGGCGGTCATTCTGCGGGAGATAGATGGAAACCTCCTCATCAAGGTCAAACGACCACCGAGTAGTCGGATATGGTACGCATTCACGCAGACCCCGCGTGTGGTCATTGATGTCGAGCCCATCGTGAGCGATCGCCAAATTACGTGGAGCATGATACTTGACACGATCAAGTCAAGAATCATCGAGGTGGTGAGTATGCTTGATAATCCATCATATTAATCACAATCTAAAATTTGCACGACTTAGATACAAGAGTCTGTCGTGATGCCCAACATGGATGATATCAGTTTCTTCGACAGCTCGCCGTATTCACACCGTGGTGGACTTTGGTCAGACGCTGCGCGACGCCAGCAGTCGGAGCCCGCCTCGACTTCACCAGAAGTTGAAGCTGAAGGTGTAAAACCTGCGGCATCCGAGGCAGACCTCCCATCCATTTCAGGTCCCTCCGAAGATGTCACGGTACCGTCAATAAAGCGTTCAGCGTCTGCTGAAGACCTGGTAGTAGATGCATCATCACTTGGAGGTGTGCCAGTCATCCGCTCCGCAACAACTGGGACCTCAGACAACAGTGTAAAGGCCTCTAGGCTTCGGTCATCTGGTGAGGATGACTCAGATGCGGGCGAGGATGTCGAGGATTCCGGTCTTCGTGGACGGAGGAGTCGCGCTGCAAGTTCTACAATGCCGAAGCAAGATCTTCCTGCCGAGTCCTATCCAGAGAAACCTACTGGCGAGATAGAGTTGGATGAAGAGAGACCTGGGTACCTGTCGCCGCAATACCGCGGCCGGTCCTCATCAGCACACTCTCTAGCACGTTCTAGGTCTTCTCGAGCAGATTCTGTCTCATCTTCGGTCTCGGTCGGCGGTGACGAGTTCTTCACTGGTCTCTCCGACTCTGGCGCACCTTCCAAGAGTCCCCGGCCCTCCGCTGGTTCGAATACAGCGAGCTCCTTGTTCTCTACGCTCAAGTCGAAAGCCGCAGACAAGCAGGCGCTGAGCAACTCTGCTAAGGAGGCAATGCGCAAATGGGGGGTCAATTGGGGTGGTCTTAAGAAAGATAGCAGTGTCAACTCTCAGGATGACGTGCCGGATGTCGGGCCTTCGGATACTCGTATCCGGACAGAAGGTACACATGTCCGACCCAGTTACGCGGAAGTGCGTGCTGCTGTTGCCGAAAGAAGAGAGCGCAGGGACGACGGTGGGTCTGCCCCTATTCCCATCCCCAATGGGAAAGGGAAGAGGTCCACAAGCCCGTCAAGTGGTCATATGTCATTATTATCTGGTGCACCTGCGTCGCCTCCACACATGATGCAAGGTGGTTCATCAGAAGGGAGCTCCTCATTTAAATTTGTTGCACCTTCTCTGTCAAGGTCGGCGACGGAACATGATCCACTCAAAGACCGCGATTTCACGGATGTCACAGAAGAGCCTCGCAGGCCATCTATTATTCATACCCAACCTTCACAAGCGCGGACAATGACTATTCCGGGGATCCATGCGAGCCACCGCGGGGAACCCATGTCAATGGGGAACGTTGCACTCTCGTCAACACCCCCGGAGAGCAAGACAAAGGGGCCCGCCATTCAAAACATGTATCGCTTGTGGAAAAGTCCAGTTCTGACAGGTCAACCACAAGGCTCTGACAACCAGTCGACGCCTACACGCGCAGACACAGATGGACGTAATGCGGATGTTGCCCCACTCAGTCTTTCTGCCGATGTTGCTTCACCGTCTGTACGGCCTGTTCCTCCACCCCTTCCTCCGCGGACGGTATCGTCGGTACCACGTGCGCCTGATTCGTCCAAAGATTCCGTTGTTCCGTCTGTATCACCTGCATCAGAAGAGATGAGAGGAACTTCGCCGGTGCAGGGATTATCAAATCCATCTCCAGAACCAGTTGAAATGTCACCACCTGTTGGCGTATCTGAACCGGTGCTTATGAAAGGACCAGATAACAGGCCTCCATTACCTCCGCGCAGGTCACAAGTACCAGCACAACAGCCTATAGGTCAATGCTCGAAAATTTCCTAGTCCATGTACATCACTGATCTGCATTGCATTGTTCTTATCTCTCGGTCCGTACTTTGTTCTCGTTAACATTTCGGTATAATCAACGCACGTATTTAAAAAGCATATTATTTCTCATGATGACTAGTCACCCCTTTGAAGCATGCTCCATGACACAATAATGTGTCACGTTGATACGTTGGACGGCGAAAATGATTTGCTTTTTGCACTTTGAAAAAGAAAACAGTCGACGTGGCAGTAGGCTCTTCCGAGTAGCAATTTTAAATTACCTAAGCTTGGCCCACCTCTAACGCTACCAGACTTCCGAGTCCTTACGGTATTCTTACTTCGTACTAGCGTCACCGACGGGATACTAGAGAATGTTTTGTCTCGTAAAAAGTTCATGTTTTCATGTTTTTCTTCGGTTCGGCACGTCAAGCGGTTGACAGGAGGTTCCGAAGGGGTGGTCGTCAGGGTGTCAGTGGCCGTAACGGAGAGCGTGCCGTGCGCAAAAGATGACCCTGGTCCAAGCTTCGACATTACTTATTATTTGAGACGGAAGACCATCGACCATCGATGTTTCTTTTTGCTCTTCTCTGTGCTCCGTGATCATCAAGTTTCTGCAAGTTGAAGATTTAGACAGCTCTGAGCTGTGAACTCAATTCCAAGTTTCATATTCCTGTCACCGGCTTCACCCTCGCAGTTATATAGCTTAAGCGGCGGGAGGAACTTGGTTTTTTTTTTATCCGGTTCAATATCCAACTGGAGACTTTCTTTCCTACTGTCATGTCCAATGTCATGTCCTACACGACCCGTAAGGATTCTGCATCATCTATCAACGTTGTCTTACCCTTCTCAGCTGCTACTTCTCTCAAAATATCTCCCAATCTCGAGGCCCTTCTCCAACACGACGAACTTCCCCATGGTGTTAGCGGGTCGCCAACTAGTCCATACCATTCTATCTCGCACTCGTCTGGATTTGCTGTCAGTCTTGCACCACCACCACCCCGGAATACAGCGAACAAGGTAGTTAATCACGAGAACCGCGTCAAGAAAATCCGGCGGAAGAAGAGTAACGTTAGGTCTGATTCTTGGCCAGACGCTCTACCTGCCATGAATAGTCCTATTGTCGGTCACTCAGGCCCCGCATCCTCTAGATCTGCTACGCCCAATCCTTATATCAAACCAACTCCCGTCGTACCGACTATTAATACATTTGATGATAGAGAAGCAGGCAAGTACTTCTTTTGACTATATCTGGACAGATAGCTCACGTTAACTCGCACGACAACAGGTCCGATATCACTTCTGTCACTACAGAATGGCCATGCCAATTCCACCGAGACGATAGTTTCGCTTGCACACAAGAGTGAACCAGATGTCTACCGCGTGCACACTTCTGACTCGCCGGTACATCTCACAACTTCCTGTCGCTCATCGCCTACTTTGCACAAGGTTGAGAAAATCTTTACAAAGGGGCGAGAGTCTTTGAGCATTCTCACAAGTGCTGCTATTCCCAGCAGCATAAAGCCAAAACAGGACAATCACGTTGATTTCCGGCCTCATCGCACAGAGTTGGCAGAGTCTAGCGCCTATCAGTCATCTCTTTCAGGTCAGCTTCTTTGAAATGTTACGGTGAGTTGCTAACGTTAGTTCATTGCTGTAGTACCCCAGGTGCGACAGACGCGAGGATCAGGATACCGAGCAATGTCGCATCAACTATCCGCATTCGGGGATGCAGAGACAGCCTCAATTTCTAATGCTTCCCTTCGGACAACTGAAACGCGGCAGTTCTCTCCTGTGCAAACCAAGTCTCTCTTCTCGACCGGTACAGACATGAGCGTCAACTCGCCTTCAGTTTCATCTACCCGCTCCCTCTCCCCTAAATTTGGTTATTCCCCGTCAGCAGCGGTCATATTTTCTAATTCATCAAGCACATATCACGCATCTTCATTGCCTCATTTACCTCCCATATCCCCGATCGAAATGCCACTTCTGCCTTCGGTGCAGAAACGAGCAAGTAATGACCAGCAATCATTCATTGATTTTTTCTCGCCTTCTTCCCCAGTTTCCCAGCATATGCAGGACGACCCATCTATCATATCCGCTCGCCGTCCATCTGCACCAGCTATATTACCTTCAAGCATATATTCTAGTACTTCTTGTAATTCATCTTCGAACGACCTTCCTAGCATGGTTTTCGCCCCGGCCAGTCCTACTTCTGCCGCTAATGAAGCTCCTGATTCCCCACAGCACTCGCGACCGAGCTCTTCAGCATCCTCATACTCAGACGTTTCGGCAATGATATTTGCTCCCACGAGTCCTACTTCTGGTCCGTATTTGTCGCCTATTTCCTATCGCCCTAGTTCGCCATGTTCTTCGGCGACCTCGCTTGCAACACTTGAGTTTGCACCTCCTAGTCCGGCATTCCCCGGCCCCGATACCAAAGATACCTTGAAACCACCCATTCCAACTACTCCAAAGCCTCCGTTCGAGAGAAGGGGTCGCAAAGCCCGTTTCCAGAAACGTTCTTTTTCGTCTTCTCCTCAACCGCCTCTTCGTCTCAAAGTACCCCTACCACCAACGACCAATACGCTTGACGCCAACGAGCGAGCTGATCTCATACGAAGAAATCGCAAGTTGGCGCAACTGCTAGGACAAACCCCAGCGGTTGAAATGGCTGCATCGGAAGTAGAGGAGTCACGCCTATTTAAGATACTACCACAGCCCCCCTTCTCTGCTTTTCTGGGATCAGCGAAGCAGAAGCAGAAGCATCATCGTCATGCAATGTCTGTATCTGTTGCCGTGAAGACCCCCGGGTTTAAATCGGGACCGTCATCGTCATGGCAGGTCATAGACTACCCATCAACACAGAGCGGTCGCAGATATTCCACACCCTACACTCCACGTAGCTTTACGTTCTACCTGGATGATTCATCGGAGCTACCAGCCACTCGCGATCATCACGGCTCACATCGCCATTGGGATCCGCAGCACCAATATAGTTCCCCAACTTCTTTCATTGATCTTTCAGACGAAGATAATTCACATGATGCTTCGGACGCGATCAGTATAGAAATGCCGAACACGGCAAACGGTCGCCGAATCTTCCATCATTCATCCTCGACACCATCTGTGGTGGAGACCTTTACGCCCGAGGAACAAGCCGAAGCCGAGAGAAGAAGAAAGCGTGACAAGCTGGCTAAACTCCACCGTTTTCTTGGCTCTCGCGTCCCTACGGACTTGGTCGTTGGTCATATAGCTGGTCCGTCTTTACCTCCATCGTCGATGACTGTGGACGGCCGCGATATGTGGCTTTACAGGCGAAGGAGCGGTTCATCTGCCCCATCGTTCGAGCCTGTCAAGACAGAGCTTGACGACGAGGAGAAGGCTTTGAATGTCAGGCGTGCTCAGAAGATGGAAAAAGTTTGCTATTCCTTGTTGCCCTTCATGAGAAAGACTCATCATTTTAACCAGCTTTTCGGGATCCCTCCTCCACAAACCTTGTACCATACTCGCCAAGCTCCTGCAACAGTGGTCCGCTCTCAACCGGCGTCCCCTGTAGCATCCCTTATGACTCCGACCTACACACCCGCCAATGTTCCTGGTTTCTCTCGGCGTAATCCAAACCAGTCTGCGTACACAAAAGGGAAGAAAGTGCATCGCCCAGGAACTTCGGATTCAACTACGTTCCTACTGCCGCTCAAGACTTGTAGCTCTCCAGAGCCTGTTCAAACGTCTGGCTATCAGGATGCGCTCGCACAATCTTCTGTGTACATGAACTATCAGCATTCTATCGCGTCGCTGACAGACATCATTGACCGAGTGAGTGGACAGATGTAGAATGATGTATGTCGCTCACCATTCCAAAGGATGACAGGGCGTCTCTTGCGGAGCTTCATCGGTTCCTCCACGGCGATGTAGTGGATTCTCCAACTGAGGAACAGCCCTTGCTAGAATCTCATAGGATGTCCGGCTCGTCGCATTCATTCAAGTCAGAACGTAGACTCTCGTTACCCACACGGACATCCATGGCGTCGTTGATAACCACTGAGATACCCATGCCGTCGCCCAGGG
Organism: Suillus subaureus; assembly: GCF_016647635.1. NCBI lineage: Eukaryota > Fungi > Basidiomycota > Agaricomycetes > Boletales > Suillaceae > Suillus > Suillus subaureus. Next base: position 311,248 of record NW_024538580.1, on the reverse strand, counting down.
GGTCATCTGACTTCCAGTTGCGTAGGCGACGAGCTGCTAAATTGACGCATTTCTTCGGCGTGGATTATCGTGAGCTTATTCATGATATTTTGGAAAGCATTGAGAAGGGCGTGGAAGAAGAAAGGAAGAGAGGGACGCTTCGGCCCGAGGAAGTTGAAGTGAGTTCAATCATATTGAATGAAATTATCCACTGACGATTTTCTTGGTACGCTAGTCTTTGCTGCATAAGCTTCATGATCTTCGGACGAGACAGGATGGGTTTTTATAATGATCAGTACTATAACACTCCTTTACCAGTTTTAACTTTTATGTCGCTTTGTCATGACCTCTTGCATGTGATCTTTCTTCAGTTCGAACCTCGACGGTCCAGACAATGAATGACGGGTATTGACCACACATGAAAGTAAAACTTGTAATCTAGATATGTAAGATGCAACTAATTACAGGGATATCATAGGATAACTAACTCTCCATCACACGAATGACACCAAAATATGTGTGACTCGTCCATAAACTGTGGCCGCCGGTGTATGTGCTGTGAATGCCAGGAAGGAGAGTCAGGCTCCCGTCCCGACGTTCCTTCGTTGCCTTGTGGAACAGGGGAAAGCTGTCGCGACGAAGGATAGCCACCAGCTGATGCTGCGACCTCGCTATCAATGCGCGCTTTTAACATACCAAGACTAACTTGACGCTTGTGACGAGTTTCGGGTGAGAGTCCAACGTCAAAAACAGTCCGCGGGGAAGGCGGGGCAAGATTGCTTGATCTGTGAGAGAAAGACCCACGTCGTAAATCGGTAGGATTAAAAGTACGACTGGAGGGTCTGACTGGCACTCCGGGAGAAAACGGTCTTGAGGTTGCTCTCGACGTGGAGCGCTGTTGTGCGAGCTGATCTTCTAAGATGCCAATTTGCTTCTGCAGGCTATGCGACTTTGCCTGAGCTTCGAAGACGGCAGTCTCCAAAGCGCGAATTTGGGAGTTGGCATTGGAGAGATCCATAGCATGTTGGACTCTGTGTGCACCGACCATCTCGTCATCCAGTGAACGAGGAGCAGCCTCGTCTGATGAAGAGGTTCGAAGGTGCTCTATCTCATCATCCTTGGCGTTCAACTCTGTCCGTAGAGCTTCATGCTCGTAGTTGGATCGTTCAATGAAGGCGCGGTGTTCCTCGTCAAGGTTCCTATATGACCGAAGGTCCGACTCCAAGCGGGACATTACTTGTGAGTGCTGGTCGGATTCCGCGGAGAGGCGGTCAATGATTTCTAGCTGACGCGCCTCGATTTGTCGCAGCTGTGTACGATCCCCCTCCAAACTGAGCACTGCCGCTTGCGATGACTCTAGTTCAGCCTGCAGTTCGGCATAGCCCTGCTGTAGCTCAATGATCGATTGCTGCAGTGAGACTTTGTCCTTCTCATACATCGAGTCTGCTTCTTTGTGAACTCGATCCGCCTCGGCCTCCCGCTCCATCGCCTCGCCAAGCGCATTTTCGAGCTTCGAGATGAAAGTATCTCGTGAATTCTTTTCATGCTCAAGCTTGTCGATTCGTTCCATCAAATCCATTTTGGTGGAGGTAAGCTCCACAAATTTGGGTCGCATCTCGTCCAGAGATTGCATTAACCTTGTTCCTTCTGTTTGCAGATCTTTTTGTGTCCTCTCGGCTTCTTCAGCTCGCCGATTGGCAACCCTCAGGTCGCTATGGGCATTCTGAAGAGCACGGTCGCTCGACGATAACTCCGACGCGACCTCACCAAGCTTTTGCTGAAGCTGCTTGATCGCGCCTTGGTTGAAGTTAACCTGAGACTGGAGTGACGAGCGCTCTTCAAGCAACGCATCGCGATCTTGGTTGGCAGAGTGGACACACTCTTGGAGGGATAAGTGTTGCTCCTCGAGATTTGCGTGCTTAGCCTTCCATTCGGTTTCGCTATCATTCCGCAATTGAAGCTGGGACTGTAGTTCATCCTTCTCGTGTTTTGAGTTCGCGAGAGTCTACTTGTTCGGTGAGTACTAGCGGATGGAGAGATAAATGGCTACATGCCTGTTTGAGCTTAGAGAGCTGAAACTCAAGCTCTTCGGCGCGATCCTGAGTGTTCTTGAGTGACTCCTCCAGCCGTTCGGCACGATCATCACTTTCTATTTGCTCCTCGAGTTCGCGAACGCGTTGTCGATGCTGTTCGGATGTAGACCTCACTTCCTCCAGAGAAGCATTGAGAAGCTGTAGTTCTCTTTCCTGAAAAAAGTTTGAGCGAGGCACTCTTGTTAGAACAAGATTGCTCACTTGATCTCGCGACTTTTCAGCCAGGTCTCTTTCTCGTACTAGGGCTTCTTGTAACTGCATGTTGAGCTTAGAGGAACTGCTCTCCAGGTCTTTGACGCGTTCGTCGAGCGACTGCGATTTTTCGCGCTCAGCATGGAGCAATTCACCCTTCTCTTGTGTCTCTAGATTCAAAATATAGTTAGACGAGAACGTCATCGGGGTAGTCAACATACCCATCTCGAGCTCCTCCAGGCGAGCAACTGAAGCCAGCAATGATGTCTTTTCTGAAACAAGGAGGGAAATGGTTTTCTGGTGGTTTTCATCCTGCTCATTGCGGCGTTTAGTGGACTCCACCTCTTTAGAGTGACAGTCTTGTATTTCAACGCGTGCTGCACTGAGCTGGTTTGAAAGCCTCTCGGCCTCTTCCTTGTGTAAATTCGCTATGCGGCTGTGATCATCAAGTTCCTTTGCATGACTCCGGCGAAGCTCATCAGCCTGCGACTTCAATCGCAGAATCTCTGCTTGACTTGAGCGGTGCACGTCTTCCAGTAACTGCTTCTCTTGGACCACCACCTCTACACGTCTCGACGTATCTTGAGCACGCTGCTGTTCCTGATGAAGCTGAAGCTTAAGTGTGCTATTTTCTTCTTCGAGCTTCTTTAGCTGGGCTTTGGCGTCTGTGACAACGAATGAGACTCAGCCGGCATCATAATATACACTGACGTGCCTGTCCCGAGTGCTTCTAGGCGACTTAGCGAACTCCGTAAGCTGCTGTTCTCACTTTGAACAGAAGCAACTGTTGTCTGCAGAGATGTCACCTGAGACTGCAACGCATCAGCTTGCCCAGAAAGAAATGACGAAGCAGGTGCATATGGCGGCAGATCATTGGAAGCTGTCGAGCGCGGCACGTCCACCCTAGACAGAGATTCGATCCAGTTCGCGTCCGAATCTGCTGGTGTGAAGCTAAGGAATGATGAAATTAGTTTGAGCGCGCGATAAACAGGTGAGAGATCGTAGACATACAGGTCAGCAACATCATTCTTGGTGTCCTCCGTAGAGGGTGCAGACTCTTGTAGAGCAGGAGTGAATGACCTCGACGGAGGTGGACTTGCTAACGCGCCGCTGCCAGCAACTTTCTTTCGTCGTCGCTTGTCAAGCTACAGAAATACATGAGCCTGTGAAATAACTGAACCTTCCGAGGACACAAACCAAGGCCTTTGCCCGAGCAGCCTTCGCGGCGCGATCATCATCCTCAGACATCTGTGAGAGGCTGAGTTAATCGTCAGTAGTAGCCAACCTCGAATGAGCAATGAAGGGAGAGCAATTCAGTGAAGCGCAGCGGTAAGAAACGTTCGTGTTTGAGATGTCTGCTGCAATTGTAGACTTTGTCGCGACTTGGACACGTTTCATAAAGTTACACGCCCGCAGCCTATTACAACTTCGGGCAACACATTCAAATGAATAATAGGCTTCTACTACTACTTATCTCCTATAGGCCATCCTGAGTTTCTCGATTCACGCACGACAACAGAGCAATTGCAAGAAACCCGATTGCAAGGCCTAACCATATGGGAGGAACACAAAATGTTATTGGATGTTATAATATACTGCATCATGTAGCACTAGTATATATGGTCTCAGACTTTCAGAACATAGACCCGTAAAAAGATATCCTTCACCAACTATGTCAATAGATAGAGACGAGAAACGTAAATCAGAGCAGATTACCTGCAACAATCATGTTGCATGTTAAACAGGAATTCCCTGTGGCTGGCCAGAATACGCTGGCTGGAATTGCTGGGGTTGCATATGGACAGGCGTGCCACTGTGAGTACTATAGGTGCCTAGCTGCTGAGGCTGCGAAACAGGCGTGCCACTGTGGGTACTATAGGTGCCTAGCTGCTGAGGCTGCGAAACAGGAGTGTACCCTGTAGGAGGAGCGCCCGAGTACTGACTCAGAGGAACCTGCTGTTGTGCGGGCCACGATTTCTGCGCAAAGAACGTGGCCTCTTTGACAGAACGCGTCCAGACATTATTGCCGCGACTGGATCCAATGATGGAAAACACTAGCAGTACGCAAGTGTAACCCAAGACTAAAATGACATCGTTAGGTAAAGACTCGACCTGAACCGTGTAAAACTTACATATGAAGAAGTTTAGGAATGCGAAAGCCTCTACTGCCTGCAGCTCCATGCAATACGCGTTGTAGGTGGGATCTAGTGGTGACTGAGCATGATAAAAAATGACATTTGAAATTCACGCACCCGTAGTATCAACACAACCTCGAGGGTAGTAATAGTTAAAGGTGGTGATAGCTTCGCCGGCAGTGGCAACCCACAGAATCGCAAGAATGACTGTATATCAAAAGGATTAGACTAGTATGCATTATTCCAAATATACTACATACAGAGCCACGAGAGTTCGAAGACAATCATAGAAGTGAACGCTCCACGTCGTGTAAAATCAATGATCAACCTGTGGACAATTGAGATGATCAAGGTGAGCAGACAAAGGCATACGCACATGATTGGAATGGTAACAATTGTCAACATAGCGGTCGCAACGCCCAAAGCACTGAAAATGAAATAGAAATTATCTGGCACAGTCAACGAGAGAAAATAGGCATTGAGGCCTAATCCAATGAGGGAGAAAGCGATGGCGAGTGCTATACGATCACATTCGAAAGTGAGCTTCTAACAAACAGGTTCAGAAATTTATTGAGGACTTACAGAAAAGAGTGATACGAGCCACGGAGAACAATCCCATATTGAACAAGGTCTCGTTCAAAGGGAGGTAGGGACAGAGGGACGTAAAGCGAGATTCTCCAAGCTGAACGTTGAAACTTATATTTGGTAGACGTTTCTCAGATCTTGCAGGAACAAAAGTAAGTAGTGCCCTAAACAAGGTCCCTTGGCAACTCTCTCAGGTCTGACAGAACGTATCAAATCGTTAGCAAGCTCCGCTTCAGATCATCCAAGTACTTACGTTTATAGCACTGGTTTGATCCAATATTTGGTCGGAGCCTTTGCATACACGATCAGGCACTCGATACCTAAACTTTGTGTGCCCTTCCGAGTCGACAAGTGCTTCCATCCAGTAAGGTACTTGCTTAATTGAAGCTCGAGTCTAGTCGAGGTGCGATGGTTGTTTTTGTTCATGCTGGGCAGATTGAAAGTTTCGGAGCCTATCATTATGGGTGTGGGTTTCGGTTATACTTACATGATGAGTGTGCACCTGGCCGCTCATCGCCGCGAATTCTGTGCCTGTCGGCAATATTCAGTGATCGATAAGAGTACTGGCCTTTCAAACATAGCTCCTGCGAAGAGGGGAATATATCGGATGCTCGTGTGCGTTTCACGCTTTCCACCCACGCAGCACCAGAACCGATAACCCCAATGGTATGACAGACATGGACCAAATGTAACAAGCGCTCGAGTATGGCATCATGTGCCGTGTGTCCAAGCCTAGACTGATCAACATCATCGCTGATAGATTAACATAAAGGCTATGCGACGACTCAGTTTCATTTGTCCTGTCTTGATTGTGGCGGTTTTTAGGTATTCTCCAACTTACCCAAGTCCCAAGCTTAAGGTATCCTATAGTAGGCCTTTGCTGGTCACTTTGTTAGGTCCTAAGGCGGATCAAAGTCGTTGAGTTTAGTACAAATTACGGGTGTGCCTAGACCACTACCGTAGCAGCATTTCAAACTACTCATGTGCAGTCTGCTCGTCTCCCCCAAACCCATGGATAAGGATGCAATTACCTCGCAACAAGAACGGGATTCTGCTCACATGTAAGAATACTGAGATCCCTTTTTCGCTGCTCAGGTGCTTGACCGCATGCTTCAGTCGACAGCAGGCCAGAGAAGGGGTTCGGCTAGCCGAAACGTTGCTGGACCCACTAAAGTTCCAAAAAATCTCTCACAACTTTTGTTAAACCCTTATATAGAATAATAAAACACCCGCCTCCCCAACGTTGCATACTATCATTCCCCGTTCAATAATTGCTAATATGCGAAAAGTTCAATAACAACTCAATGTCGTGCTCAACTGGCATTGAAAAAGTTTAGGCATACGCAGAGTACCTAGAAATGATGTTTCGTATAACTAGAATAAAAGATTATTGGATGTTGCGAGAGTGGCAATTTGCAACCTTCGCCCAACACAAATCACTCAGTACGACTGGACAGGAGAGATGCACAAGTAATTCAATCTCCTCCTCGGCACACACGGCATTTGCTTTCTGCTCGGAGGTCACATCGTGTTGCATCATTCTCTCCGATGGCACCACACCGCAGGAAGGCAACCCAGCCAAAAGCCGAAGAAGATGCCACTCGCGAGGCCAGCATTGCGGCTGCTATCCAGGCTGTCAGAGACTCGGAGGGTTAAAAATCCCTTGGCAGCAGCTGGCCAGTTTAATTTGCCATACCATTAATACCCCTCGTCGGCATGCGCAAAACCTCATTTGAGGCCCCACAAATTTTAACAGCTACTTACCGAAGGGCAGGAAGAAACACTACATCATTTTGATGACAACCCTGACCCCAAGAAAAATCCACGGTATGAGGGTCGCGAGTCACGGTAATGCGGATTTCCGACTTGGCGACACAGTGCAAGTGTATGCAGGACATCAATTCTACTCAGCAGCCTATCAGCGACACCAGTACAATCACAGTAATCATTATTATATGAACTACGATACTCGGTGATACTGCTGTATCAACCGTTTTCGAGCCTTTCACGATGTGTGCACTTTGACAGAGTTTGAAGGCTGCGGCTGAGACTGAAAGTCGACTGTACCGCGACTGTGCTGAGGCGTGACAGGACGTGACCAAATTGTGGTTTGCTCCAACGTCACACGTCATCCTAAAAATCAGTAAAATCAGATCCATGTAGAGATACGAATCTATGATGAGGCGAATTTGTGAAAGAATATGTGTGATGTGGTTGAGGAGCAACAAAAAAAATTGCATATTATCACAGTAATCCCTAAACTACCCTGGACTCCGGTTCATATGGGTCGAGAAGTATGGCAGGTATCTTCGGAGATTAGTGGCAGAGCATCCCAGGAATATCGACAAATACCTCGCCTCACCCAGGGGCTGGACCAGTAAGCGGATAGGTGGTATTCTGCTCGGGGCCGTGGAATACTTGTGTTCACATTGGGTTTGCTTCCAAGTTTACTTCCGGGTTCTAGATGACGGGGGTGCTGATGAAGAGTGCAATCACATGTGTGCACAACTTGTTGCTGTTGGGCCCTGCAACCGTTAGTACTGTTGTTCATGTAGCCTTGTAAGATGAGCTCCTCAAGGGCAGTGGACCTGTCCCTGGGTTGTATCCAAATGGCTGCGCGCTAGATGTGTATGGCATACGCAAAGGCTTGAAGATAGGCGCGTTGGACATCATGCAAGTGTCGATATCGTGCAGGCTGTATTGCAATGAGTGCAGAAAGGTCATCGGGTACAGGTTTGATGGAAGTTTCCGATACCTGGTCGAGGGAGAACCGAAATTGTCACAGATAACAAAGATGTCCAGGCAGCGACGTCGATAACCTTGGTCCTCGCTGACAGAGGCAAATCCAGGTTTGGGTAGAGGCGATGAAAACTCGATATCATGTAGGGAAACTTGTCGGGAGGTTGGCCAATGGGATGCTACGGGTCTGCATGATTTACTTGGGTCTTGCGAGCGTGAGCTTTGAGCTCTTGGTTTGAGCGATCATCAAGCCCGTCGGAGGCTCCCCATTCTCCCTAATCGCCTTAATTAGTGCTGTTGTTCAGAATCGACACATACACGAACGCATCAGAGAACCGTGCAGGTATCTTCTGCAGCCGTGCAGAGCTAGGCGTACCAGAGTCTCCAGTTGAAAATAGAAATTATTCGCGCGGTTTCGTTCAGCTTCGTTTTAAGGAAGCCGCTGCTCTTGAAATTTTGAAAGTTCAAAGCTTGATCATGATGACACAAGGGTGCACCAAAACAACAAGCTCATCGAAAACGGAAAGGTCTTCGATGTATAGGTTGGTGGACAACCCACCTTGAGTTTTTTCATGTGCGCCTTGTTAAAGAGTTTCGCCAGGTATGCAATTACTTTGGGGAGTGGAGTGTAAACGAATCGCTGCTTTCCAGCGTGGGACAACCATTTTGCTCGGGTCAGACGCTTTCAACTTTATCCCTCAACCTAGTACTCACCAGAACCGGTCACCGGCGGTTCCAAGGAACTAGCTTGGTCCATGTGGAACCCCAGTGATTCGTCTACTCTTTCAGTCAACGGGTCTGTGTACTTCCATCTAGGATAGTGCGACTCAACGCATACTGTGTGTCGAAGGTTAGTGATGGAGCCCTGTACTTCCATCTAGGTCAGCAGTATTGCAATTCACATCACGTACTGCGGCGTATACACTAGGCTGACGAACCACTGTCTACCTTCTAAAGGTTCTACTGCAGGAGACCAACCTCCTGTACCCGGTATCACGGTGTCTCCGAGTAGGTTTGGAACTTCATGCTACTGTATTGCTGACATTAATGATCCCGCCTGTAACATATCTGCCTTATGAAGCAATCGTAAAGCGCATGAAAATGGCAGTCAAGTACTCCGGTTGTACCTCTTCACCAAAGAAAGATTCCAAGTACGCTGACCTTTGTCCAGAATACCCTCAGGTCAAACACAGATACAGGGTAGAATCCAGCACGCCTAGTAGCAGTTTGGCCGCATTCTTACGACATCGCTTGACCGATAGCTCCAGAATGCATAACCCAGAGAACATCTATGATGAGTACTGCCTACCTCAGAATCCTCTACAGGATAGAATGCATACCGTTCATTGTCCGATTCTGCAACTGCGGAGAACTCATAGTGAGCGACTTTGATGTTACGACTGCGCTGGCCATTGGCTGCGAAATAAGCAATTGGCGTATGTGCTTCCTCAATATAAAGAAGACCACTGGCGCACTCATAAACCAATTCACCCCCGGTTTCGAGTCCAAGTCTGAATCATTGACCGCCATGTCACGCTACGCCCACGACCAGAATTACTGCAACGGCAGGAGTCGCCGCAGCGGTCAACAGCATGCGCATGGTCGAGGGAATGGGTATAACACACAACATAGACAAGACGAGCATGTCGCTTTTGGCCAACAGAGCGCACCTCTTCAACCTCGTGCGTCTATATATGTTCACTATGTGATGATGTTTGATTTTTCTCCCCTCCTAGACTATCGCATGCAGTTGAACAATTTTCTGCAACATAGATTCAGATCTACACAAGACCTCCGGCTCGATAGCTCATCGACCGGTCTCGAGCACGCACTGTGGTGGACCGTGATCGTATACTGTCAGTTGTTTTCCAACTACTTCTTGATACATACTTAATTTATCCTTAGTCCGAGACTGTGAATATGGCAGAGGCGAGGGGGCAACCAAAGGGTCTGCCACAGAAATTGCTTGTCAGATTGCTCTGCAAGCCCTCATGCAACCAGGAATTGGCCATTGAGTTTCTTTCATTGATTTGCCGTTGACTGCTTTTGCTGCTTTGTTGTCATCTCACCCTATCATCTTGATCACAAGACTGTCTTGGATTTCCTGACAATTTGCTTGCATGCTTTTGTTCTGGTTCTGTCGTTTGTGATCAGTATTTTCAGTGTAGTCCCCTACTCGTGTTATGTTTCTTTGTAGTTATCGAGTCTATCAGAATTTCTAATGAATATTATGAGGGCGTGAATAACTGACACCAGTGAAACACGTGGCTGTGCTACTCCTCGGCTTCAGGTTGGTGAGAAGAACCGCCGTGGCCCGAGTCGCTTCCCGTTCCCGTACGAACTACCGTGCAACAACGTGTAATCGTTAAAGCCATAAATGCGTATTCCACATGTCTGCTTTCCACCGCACAGGGAGTGCACGTCTGCCTGGTGCCATTTTTTGATCTTGTTATTGCGCCCTGAGTACATATGACAGGCGTAATGGGCGAAAGTTTCAATAACAGATCCAATCGCAGAGGTTCCTGGTAAGGTCCTCTAACACCGAACGGGATCAACTGACTTATCACCGGCTCGTAAGTGCAGTTCAGAAGTCTGGTTTACAGACCATGTTGCTCCAGTTTATGATTAACTACGCCCCACAGTCACTTGTTCGAACTTCCCTCGTACCCAGAGGAAATGTGCATCATTCATTCCGAGCTCGGTTGTAAAGCGCTTAGAACGATCCACTGCACAAGATAAATGAGGGGCACATGTCACTTAGTCCCTCGCATCTTCTCACTGAGTCGATCGTCATTGCATGCAGCTCGCCCTATTTCATGCATCTTGGGAATTTTTGGTTTTCCGCCCATTATTTTCCTCAACGCCGTGATCATGAAAACATTATTCTCCTAGCTCCATCGGGCATTGCCTCCACTCAACACCGTCTCTCTTTTTCCAAAGTCTCATGAAGCATAGGTTTCAGTGGTATAATAACTGCTAGTAAGTTCAGGTATGATCGTCAATTCAAACATTCGCAATGTCTCGAAGCAACCAAGCTAATGGTTTGTCACAGTCCTTTGCAATCCTCTGCCTCAGTTGACGACGTTTAAAGACGCTACAAATGCGCTCAACAACTGTTCGTACAATTGCCTTGGTGATTCAGAAGACTTACTGTATATTTCAGACTTGCAGTCCATCGGACAAAGCTCCGCTCTGAGCTGGATCGATGTACGAGACGGCCCTACGCATCAGTACATATGGACGTCAACATGTAGAAGCAAGTTTTTTTTCGTCCTCGTATCCGCCTATCAAACGTCTCTGATCCGCTATTCAAGTTTCCGGAATGACCTATGGAGTCGGCTCGGGGTCTCACAAGCACCAAGCAAGGAATGTGGCAGCCAGTCACGCCCTGACTGCATTAAGGTCTGATCAAGGCTAAAGTACAAGTCACCGCCGCGGAAGCTGACCCCCCGCATGCCAATGTGGCATTAGACGAGTTCATATTGGATTATCTTCATTTGTTCGCTTTTTCATTTTTTTCTTGCAAGTTGCGCATCCCTTCGAGTTCTGCATTCATCCTCATGTATTTTTATTCATTACCATCCATCATACGTACTTCAATGGACGTTCCTGTACCTGCGTCGTTTTAGATTATACACGTCACTCATCTTATCTAATCTGTCTCGTTAGAGCATATGTTTCAGGGTCTGTAATCAATCCTGTCTCTTTTTCTCAAAAATTTGTTCTTCCCAAGACGCCTAGTAGGTGTCGATAAAACCTCGACGCATAGATATTTCTGCCTTATCACACAGCGCTTGCTGCTGACCTGAGTACTACACTCCGTCTCCCATTCAGACCATCACGAGTGGGCATGTTGCTTTGCAGTTTTTCATCAGATTTGAACCCTGCTATGCTGGATACCTACCAAGACACCGGAAGCCTCTATGCTGACTCCGGGTCGATCACGGCGATATTACTTAGCTCCTTCCGGTCAATATCTGAATTCCTATGTCGTATCAAAGTGGTCGTCGAGATAGACCACAACGAAGGTATCTTTCTACACTGCGGCCCTTCCAGGTCTTGGATCGACGCCCACAACAATTAACCTTTCAACATTCACAGTTTAGAGATACTCTTCTTTGCCAATGATTTCCTATCGACCCTGATCGACCTCCATCAGTTCCCAGATTCGTCACATGTCGGTGACTAGACTTGGGCCCCAAGTATGATCGATCTGCTGTCGGACTTATGGATAGAGTGCCGACCACAAATCTCCGCTGTATCTGTTCGTCCCTTGCGCGTGTGTCATATGGCCACGCGATTGTTAAGTTTCTCTTATCTACATCTGCTCCGAACCTCTCTCGAGCGCGCAGAGTCGCCGTGGCCACAAATTGTTGTTGGTTGCACTGCACTATAGCATAATGCGGACCGCATCTGAGTTGTTTCCTGGTTCCGCTACCTCGATATGGGTTAATAACCAGGCTATCCGTTTTTGCTGGCCTCCTACGCATCCAGATCGGCATTCAAATTGGACCGGGGCGTTGCGGGCGTTTTTTCGCTGTTATTTGTTTGACAGTAATGCATATCAGTCTTGGTGCCGTTCTGTCTTCCAGGGACTCTGCATTCTACGGTCGAAACAATAAATGAGCGTTGTCGCAAAAATGGTGACGTTTGCCTCGGTCTTCAAGAGCACTCGCCCACGGCCTCTGAAATAAACTACAGTTATGTTTATCCTGCGCAGTTTTTCTGATTGAATACGACGGGACTTTCTTCGTTGTGGCTAAGGGAACCGCGGCCATTCGGTCTCCCTGGCCAAATGCAGACAATATCGGTATTCACTTTGACTGCCTCTCGTTGGACCTGCAGATTTAAATATGCGTAAGTTGTGGTACAGGACAGACACTGAAGTACTCTTCACTTTGCCAACTTTACAAAATTGTTATCTGTCGCCTGCACATAATGTCGCGTATGTTATCGCGTCTGGGTTGCCACTGAATAATGCTGACATTTCTTCAGGTTATACTATTGCCCTGAACAACCGCAAGTCCCAATCTTTGCTTCATTAAAGTAAGGAGACTCTAATTCTGATATTGTAAAGACTATCAATCCCGCCGCAAACTTCACGCTGTCACCTGGGCTGAGGTTCAGTCTGGACCGCCGCATGCTCTCTCATGGACATTGACTTGCAAAGGCACGTGTCGTCCATCTCTCGAGATTGAATAATTTTGTCTAAGACGTCATCATTCACAGTGGAGGGCGAAGTCGTCGGTACTGCGACTGCGAATCAGAAGAGTGTCGCCAAAGAGGAGGCGGCGCGGATTGCTTGTGAAAGATTGGGCATTAATTGATATTTCTGCTTGACACTATATTGTACAATAGCTTGCTTCTATCTGCTACGTTGCTATAAACATTCATCTGGGTCAACAACGGCGCAAATACTTGGTGTGTTCATTTGCGAGAGGCGTACCGCTAGACTTCCGACGATATACATTTGCACGTGTTGGCTTCTGACCCGAGGCAAACTCATAGCCGCTGAGTTTGATTTTCTCTCCCAAAAAGGAAGACGAAGTTGTTTTGTTTGTTTGGAATGGCTTGTACGCTTCACGCAAAGCCATCATCATGTTACGGCGGTTCACTCCATACATGGTCGCAGGTTTAACAGGTATGAAGTAGAGTCACCTCAATCGCTCTCATTAATGTGAAACTAACCAGGCGTCGCTTCGGGGGTTTACGTATTCAAACCTCTTTTCGAAGAAGCTACTGCGAAGTGAGTTCGCCATGCATATTATGGGATTCTATCGCAACTTACAATTGCCATCATCAGCCGAAACCCAGCCTCTCCTGTGAACATGTCAACAACATCACCCGAGGTGCTAGGGAAATCCCCTGCATCTTCGCCGTCGCCGCATTCTTCGGCAAAGTGACATTACACTGCGCTAGCACAATATGGAATAACGTGCAGCAGGGTATGCGCCCCTGAAAGCGTGCCCACGCGCTCTCTAATCAATCAGACAGGTGTGCCAGTTATGGTCACCGCGGAGAACGGCGGCCGTACGATCGCCTTGTGCCCAGAAAAGGGGTGTAGACAGTCTATGAGACATTTTCATGTATTGTCTTTGACGATTAGTAACGCGTGAGCTTCGCTGAGCTCCATTGACATGCGCTGGTGTGTATCACGACATGTAAGATGTGTGTTTGTATCTCCGGTCTTATTGGGGGCGGGGATCCCATCTAACATATGTAAGGACGGAACCCCGGTATCTCCTCAACCTAATGTCTAACCAATACTTCGGTATCACCGTCGATCAACGTCCATTCTCATTGACGCGTTACCGTTAGCGTTCGCAGCACGCCGCTCCCATATCTAATTTGAACGCGTGAGATCATACAACCCATAATACAGGGATGGCGCACCTGCAGCACGGTCTCCCCAAGGAAGATCATCTCCTTGCGCGTTTCTTCAACGATGAGGTCTTGGATCTGGAACCATTTCTCGCCCTCGCCCCCCCCGCCAGCGGCACGGAGATGAACTTTCCAAATCGTGTTTTCCTTGTCGCGAGTAGTTCCGGCAACTGATTCGTGGGTTACATTGGCGATCAGATCATAGACGGTTGGCGGATGCGTTGGTGCTGCATCCAGATCTATAGCGCATAAATCGTATCATCAGTCATTGGTTGCGCTAATGCGATTATCACGTGAGTATGACTCGAAGCGCTCACATTCACGGAAATCAACTCCTCTGAGTGGGAATGTGACGATCGTCGGATTTTTCTCCTCGACGAAGGCGTTCTTTGTAAATCGCTTATAGTGTAAAATGATGTACTGTGGGAGGCGTTGACACTTGTACCTGCGTAACTGGCCAGCAGACTCCTACAAGCGCCCATGTATTCATAATATATTAGTTCGGTTCAATAAAAAGAAGCGGAAAGCAGAGCTAAACTTGCCTGTGTGGTGACTCCATCATACTTTGCCAGCACAGAATGGATGCTGACTTGTGGAATGATGTTCTTCTCGATCGTATCTTGGAAAAGAGGAGGTGGGGGAAGATCAACCGCTAGAAAGAGAAACGGCGACACAGTAGCCTTGATGTCTGACATACACTATTATGAATAAGGGTCTAGGTGACCACCAAAGTCGATCCTACCTCTGTCAATATCAAACTGCGGCTTCTCAGAACCGGTAGAGTCCGGACGAACAACGACCTGCTGTGTCTCCACGCGGAGTTCTCCTTGAAACGTTGAAAATATAATACCTGTCCATTTCATGTATCAATTCGGAGGCCGAATGGGGTAAAACAGCAGGCCAGTCGGTCCGCACACAACGCACTCGAATTTCTTCTCTTAGTTCCACCCATGTCTTTGTGTAATCGGTTGAGTAACCAGCCGAGAAACTCGACAGGATCACCTTGTTGCTCGAGTCGGAACTTACCCGCACTAGCGCGGTTGACCTCTTGGAGAAACTCGTGAGGGCTAACCTGGCTTTTGAATAGCCGAGGATTCCATATTTTCTTAGCAAGAGCGGCAAATCGCTTAACGAGTTCAGACTCCTTGCCCCGAAAGGAGGACAGAAGGAGGTAGTCCCGTAGAGGAGGGATGTGCAGGAGGGAATGTATGATAACATTCATGTGGTCGTTTCGCTTGATATTGTTTAAGCCAATATAACCAGAAAGATAAGGTTTTGACGAGAGGTCGTAGGAGGGTTTCAGAAGATGGGATGGCGAGGAGAGGGTGGATGTTGAGGCCATCGTGAAGGATGGATTGAGGACAAACGAGATGTCTTCGAGAGATGGGTCAGAGACAAGATAACCATCTGGAAGGACATACACCTATGTGACATGAGTCTATGTACGTGTGATTATCATTCGGCTTACTTTTGTTGTCTCGAGGTTGATAAAAACATGGTGGTCATCATGAATGGAGTGCGCATAGGCGTACGAATGGCGACCTCGTCCTTGGAAGTACTTTCCACAGACTAGACAGCCGTATGTGTTGATGTTTGACATAGACACGGAGCACACTTTCTCAAAGTCAAAGTCGAGTAATGCTCGATTGATCTAAAGGCCTTGTTAGCGAATATGTGCACAATGGGTTTCATTGAATGACGCACTGTGTCAAGGTAAAGGTCTGACGCTCTAGGTTCATTGTTCGACTGCCCCAGTTCAACCCCGTCTTCTAAATCATCTTCATCTTCATCTTCTGTAAGTTGTGCTGCTCCAGTAATATCCTCCATGCCGTTTGACGGCTCCGCGGAAGATGTACTCGCCTGGCGTTCATCATCTACTTTTGCCCGTTTCGCAGGACGCCCACCAAAGCTATGAGAGTCATCTGGGATAACTTGTTTCCTGCTGGCCATTGGGATGGACGCGTCTGTACAAAGTCTGCAGATGACGCCTAGCTGAATTCTACTTCCATTACATAATCACACAATTTCGAATTGCGCTTCACCGGGTGAACTGAGTGTCTGGGCTTACTTCAACTTTTCAAGGACTGCTAGGATGCTTCGAGGTACATCCACTACTTTACGCATCCTTGCGCATAGTATTCGGCATGATAGCCCTCAATTCTCGACGTCAGCAGTTGCGGCATCAACCCAGCCTAACGCAGCTCTAGACCTCGACCCAACGCTAAAGGCGCTTTTGCAAGACATAGATATCTCTTTGACGAGCCATAAGCACGTAGTGACAAAGAGACTTCCACGCGAGCTTGAACCTGTCGCGATTGAATATCCAGAGGAGACCGAGGACGCGAAGGACTTCGTTGAAGGTCACTCTGAACGAAGCGAGCACCGCAAATCTCCTGCAGCGCTGTTTGGAAGCAAAAAAATTGGTGCTGTTGTTATGCCCACTGAATTACAAAAGTCAATCACTGCTCTAATAGATGGTTTGTCGGGTAAAATCAGTCTTTGCGCATTCTAATCACTCAACAGCTTCTGACAAGGTACAGCTACATAGTGATGCGACGCGTCTCTTCTTTGATGAGAGTGAAGGATGGGACCACTCGTACGACGTGAAATACCGCTCTCGTAAGCAAGGGGCGCGACACTCAGACCGTGACGGGACAGCGTTCGCGTCGGTCGTTCTCCCTGCACATTATTCTGCCATTTGTGCTGTGCTCCACCACATTAAGCACAGATTAGGTCCACAATGGAATGTGCAGCGTGTCATAGACTGGGGCTCAGGTGCAGGCAGCGGATTATGGTGCGTCATTAGATGTTTGCAACTTGTAAATGCTGAAGAATATCAGGGCATCGATGAATACTTTTCAGAAGCTTACTGGCGCTTCCGAGGAACCGCACCTCTCCACATCCAACATCTTCACATACCTCGGTATCGACAAACGCGACGGACTTGTTGCAATAGGCAAACGTCTACTGAGAGGTGACGTATGCATGCTACATCTCGCTGCGCACTCACTAAATTAATGAAACAGATACAGACTTAGGCGCCCTCAGTGCAACTTGGCAAAGGTCTTTCCGGGAAGATGATATAATTAAGCGAACGGAGGGGCATGATGCTCTCGCCCTGTCTGCTTTCATGCTTTCAACTCTACCGACGCCTCTCGCGCGGAAGAAGTTCGTGAAAGAGTTGTGGGAAAGTGGAGCACATACCATCGTGAGCTTTCATTTTGTCCCTTCAATTCAGTCGCTGTCTAATACTCCTGAATTATTATAGGTCCTGATCGATCACAAAACCAAAGCTGGATTTCAGAACATTGCAGAAGCACGCGAATATCTCCTCGAGATGGGGCGTAAAGAACTCAACGACCCAGAAACTTCAGACTGGCCTGTTCGCGGTGCCCACGTTGTTGCTCCTGTGGGTGTTGGACTCCTCGATCCTCCGATGTGTCATATTGATACTTTTGTCTTCCTGCAACAGTGTCCGCACGATGGTTCTTGCCCTCTGTACTCTGGAAAATCCGTGAGCCTAGTGTGTGGCTTCTCACAACGTTTGCAACGTCCGTCCTTTGTTCGTCTTACAAAACATGTACGTGAGGGTCACGAAGATATCGAGTACTCTTATGTTGCAATTCAACGCGGGCCGCGTCCAAGTACAGTGGGCGAAGGCATCTCCACACAGGTGAGGAGTGTAGGACGCGTTGGCGCTGTGGGTCGGGAGGAGGCAGAGCGGATCAGGCTAAAGGAAGAGAGGGTGACAAAGGAGCTTGTGCTTGATGCAGATCATGTTGAGATGAGACATGAAGCTGAAGCAACCGATCACATTCCTGCAGAAATTGTGCCAGCTGAAAACTCAGAGGAGGTTGAAGCTGCACTGCGAAATGAGGCATTCCATTGGCCGCGCCTCGTCTTCCCACCTTTGAAGAAGAGTGGGCACATCATCATTGATGCATGCACTGCGGAATGTTTGTCGCCATTCATCATCTCTGGCCCTAAGACTGGTCTAACATATGATACAGGCAAAATTATGCGTCTCACTATCCCGAAATCCCAAGGTAAACAACCATTCTATGACGCGCGGAAATCGTCCTGGGGCGATATTTTCCCTCATCCGCCAAAAAATCGTCCACAAGAGAGGTTCCAGTCTACGCGGGAAGGTGGGTCGAGGGGGGATGATATTGGAAAGAGGGCCAAGGGACGTGACCGTCCGAAAGGCGAGAAAAGTTATTCAAAGGTAGAGGAGGTGCTGAAGGAGAGGAAGAGGGCTTCCAGACGCGATCATGCAGTGCAGAAGGAAGACTTCGCATTGCTAGCCGAGCAATAGTGTAAATCTTTTTTCTTATCTGGATCTCTTGCATTTGCTCTGCTCATCTCCACTCTCACGTTACTACACCACTGCAAACCAGATGAATCTAATGTATCGCCAGTATCATTGCTATCGAACTTAGTGTTGCTCCAGCCAATCGGTTAGGAAACATGGTGAGTTTACACCTGGATGCAACTTAAATGCAGTGGTCTGCTTCCTCCTATCAACTAGCTACCATCATCACGCTGTCAATCAGTCATTATCGATCCGCGTACATCTCGGAGAGTGTTACACACGCCGCCTCAACGTGTTGTGTGATCGTACCATGGGACAATTAATGCGTGAACTGTCTAGCCTATCTCTCTGCCCTTCCTACAAGGAGCCCCAAAATGTAGGATGGCGGTAGATTCACTTCATGAAACATCTACCATAGAACGTGAACGCACTTCTGAATGGTTGGTGACAATGAAAAGGTGATTTGTGCAAGGATGCGTAAGTAGCACATTAGCGGCTCTCAAGCAGAATATTTGAAATCGGAACTTTCATTGTATAGTAGTCTAGTAGCCGATCAACACTGCTCTATCAAATGTCCGATATCTGGATGCTGGGCGCCTGCGTTGAGCTCAACATTACACGTGTGATGGCATTGACTAGTCGCTCAGTCAGCACCGGAAAAGGTCAAAGTGGCAGAGAAACTCACCGGGCTTGACACTCTTGCTCTTTCCCTTCTCCTCGGTATCTCTCTGGTTCCCGGTCACCCGCTTGACAGCGGTCACGAATTGCTTGACGTTTTTAACTACGTCTTCTATCGGAAAGTGGAGCTGTCGGTAAATAAATGTGTTTAGACATGGCAGATCACGGCCATCGGACGCGGCCTTGACAAAAATACTGACCTTACCAATGGGCATACGAATGACGCCATTCTTGTCACCTTTCCACTCTGTAGTGCCAGAAAGTCGCCGCAAGTAGCCGGCAAAATCATCCGTAACTGTCCCTCGACGCTCGGAAGGCATCAAACCACGCGGGCCGAGGATACGTCCGAGTTTTGGGGTGATGGCCCGAATGAGGGCTGTGGAGCATAGAATGGTGGTTGCATGATGTTTGCCGCTGATTATACCATCTGCTAGCTCAATTCCACCGACAATGTGTGCACCTGCGCTCTTTGCCTCGTCTGCCTGACGGCCCTCAGCAAATACAAGGATGCGGTCTTCGGGCCGAGCTTTAGTTTCACGATGGAGAGCAATACGGCCCTTTGGAATAATAGATCCGCGGGACATGGCAGTCTTGATTACCAGCTCGTATGTAGCATTTGCTTTAGCAACTTCAACCGCCTGCCGAGATCTTTGGTTAATGAGTTGTAAGAAGGCTCGGGGGACATACACGGATCACGTCAATAGCGCTTTCAAGAGTCATTTTCTCATTCTCGTATATGTGCTTGCGAGCCTTCGCTGCACGCTTTCTTGCCTTTGCTGCAAGGGCTTTCTTGGAGAGCACCGGAATCTTTTTCGTTCGCCGTAGGGCTAGGATAGGTGTTGAAGAAAATTCTCGAACGAGGGCTGGGCGCTGCACAACTTCAGATCAGACCATTTCAGACAAGTAGGTACTTACTGGACTAAGAACTGAATGGCAACATTGCCGACAGAGCAGCCCAAGGGAGAAGGACATGTTCTGTTCAGTCAGCACAGTTGCCGGTTGCTCTTGAGAATTTCAAGTAAAGCAGCCGTGGGAAAATGAACAAAGTAATGAAATTTGTTGGCCTCACCGTTCACTTCACTGTCGCGCGCTGCAGGTCATGTCGGTCTCATTTTTGAAATCGAACAGCAAGCCGTTCCAATTGCGCGGAATAGTTGCGCGGCTTTATTCAACTCGCAAGGGCGAGGTGTCTTCTTCCGACCCACAAAAAGATACCATCCGCCGTTACTTGTACCCTCCGAACATCCGCAATAAAGCCTCTCCTACTGGTACATGGCGCCCTGATGTCGCACGCGCTCTCCAGCGCGCGATTCCCTCTGTGCAAGCGCACGAGACTATTGAGCGCGCTTGGCTCCTCCATCAGAGACACCTACGCAAGAAACGGGACGCGGAGTTGCAGCGCAAATTTAATTGCATGAGACAGGCAATGCAGGAACTGGAAGAGATTGACTCGAGGCTGTTTAGGGAAGCAAACAAGCAAGAGGATCCAAGAGCGAGGAGCTTGGCTGAGGTGGAAGCTATGAAGAGTATGTCTGAACCGGAGAAACGAGCTGTCGAGTCCAGAGTGAGGGGTTTGTTCCCTAGAGAACTCCGCATACCAACAGATACACCGCCGAAGAATGGCTGGCCTAATGAATGGAGGGCATTCCAGAGGCCCTTGGCATGAGTATGTCCATCACTTTTGGTGTAGGCAGATATTAATTGCATCATCTCGCAGGCACAGTCACAGGACGCTTCCATCGTTATCAGGAGGTGCATACGTAGAGCATGTGATCGGTCTCTTTGTTTGTTGAGACCTTACGATGTGCCATATATTTGCCGGCTACGAGTGCTCACAATTTTGTCAGGTCTATAGGAGTTTGTTATGAATTTAGTGGGTCTCAACCACTCATGACGCATTTATCGCATATGGCGCTTTGTCGGACATGCCGAGATTTGCCTTGAGGAAGCAACTAACGTCCTTGACGTTGAAGGGAAAGCTCTTTACTCACCCCCACTCTTATGTGGAGGTAGCGCCGGCAATCATATGGTCTTGGCGATGTGCTGCTACTTCATTCACTTAACTTTGAAGCTTGCTAGCGATGTACCTGCCAGATTTATCCAAAATCTGTGTGCGTGTCTCGTGTGGTGAGTCCAGTCTTTTTGGCGGAAACACTGGAGCATTATACCCTGTGTGCAAGCTGATTCCGTTATGCACTCGTTACTATCCGAGCACGATTCACGTCTTAATCGTGAAATTGCTGGATCCTACAGGTCAGGTAACTTGCGCTCAGAATGTTATCAGGTATTATGCACATTGCTGCCCAAATGTTGTGTTCACGTCCCACTAGCCTCTTGGCAGTGAGAGCAGACTTGAGGTTATCCTCCCTTGACGAGGCGGCTGGTTCATGAAACTGTGCGCCTCACTTGCTGAGCATTTCAGTTTCCGAATCTATCATAGCTATTTGAGCGTCTCCGCGTCTCTTCATATCCTTCATGGTCAATCTACCCCATTATCCAGGATTCTGATGAGAATTAATATAACACTGTTCGAATATGAATATAACTTTGAGCCAACAAGTCTTGAATCCGCCTTCCAGGAATCCAGTAACATTTGTTCACGTTCAAATGACAATGCTGTGCACTTTCAATACAGATTGCATTAAGGGGAGAACTTGTGACTTTGCGTATAGCGCGCCACCTCAACACGAAGCTGCACACGTCCATCACTTCGTCGTTTACTGCATCCCTTTCATAACTTAAATTCACGATGGATGACGATGATGCCGATTATATGCAGGGCAGTGATGATGAGGTCGCACTCCCTTCAAGATCAGCCCCTTGGACGTTATGCTGACCCCGAGCTATTTTACAGGATTACGGCTTCGACTACTCTGATGGAGACGAGGCTAACGAATCAGGAAGTGCCGATGTAGAGAACATGTACTATACTGCAAAATGTGGGTAATCCAGTGTACAGCAGAAGTTGTTGATGCATTTCTTCTTCAAGCGAAGAAAGAAGATACTCCAGAGGAAGCACTAAAAGATTTTCGTACTATAGTGGACCAGGAAACAGAGAAAGGCGACTGGTATAGTTTCCTTGCCCATTGATCAAACTGTATGCTAACGGTTACCTCCCAGGGGCTTCAAGGCTCTGAAGCAATCTACCAAACTCCTCTTCCTACAGCTACACCGGCCAGCGGATGCCTTGAAGACCTACATACAGCTCCTCACTTATACCAAGTCTGCAGTCACACGAAATTACTCTGAGAAGACCATCAATGGCATCCTTGATTATGTTGGTGGTGGGAAGAGTGGCCCCGTCGAGGTGGATGTACTAGAAAAGTTCTACCAGGTAACCAAAGATGCGCTTGAAGAGGCAAAGAATGATGTGAGTACTGTAATGGTGCAATATACTTTTTGAATCATTGGTGTTCCTTCTAGCGTCTGTCTGTCAAAACGAACTTGAAACTGGCGAAGCTTTGGCTAGATCGAAAAGAGTATGGACGTTTGACGAAGGTACTCATCATTTATCTTCGTATATATGTATATGACCTCAACAGTCTCTACCAACCAGCTCATCCGCGACTTGCACGCCACGACCAAGGCTGCCATGGATAGCGAAGACCAGTCGCAACGGGGAACACAGCTCCTCGAGATCTATGCACTCGAGATTCAAATGCACAATGAGATGCGTAACGTCAAGAAACTCAAGGTACAGCCTCATATCCCACTCAATCATTCAGACCTAATCAAATTGCCGAACATAGGAAATATACAATGCATCCAATAGTGTGCGTTCTGCAATTCCACATCCACGGATCATGGGTGTTATCAAGGAGTGCGGAGGCAAGATGTGGATGGGAGAAAGTGACTATTGTTCACCCTGCGATCCTCACTCATGTCTAACGCTATCGTAGGACAGTGGAATCGTGCATCGGAAGACTTTTTCGAGTCCTTCCGCAACTACGATGAAGCCGGCTCGCCGCAACGCATCCAGGTCCTCAAGTACCTTGTCCTCGCAAACATGCTCACTGGATCTGAAGTCAACCCATTTGACTCCCAGGAGACAAAGCCGTACAAGAATGACTCACAGATTAAGGCAATGACTGACCTTGTAGATGCCTATCAACGCAGAGAAGTTCACTTGGCTGAGAAAATCTTACGAGGTAAAGCCCTTCATGTATCCAATGCACTGTACTCAACGTGACAGCAGATAATCGGTCAACGATCATGGATGACCTATTTATCAGATCATATATCGGCGAACTTCTGCGTAGTCTGCGCACGTCCTACTTGATCGACCTCATCAAGCCTTATACGAGACTGGAGCTTTCGTTCCTCGCCAAAGTAGCTGTTTCGATCCTTTGCAACTATCTTTGATGCTAATAGCCATTTAGCAACTTAACGTTGAAATTGCCGAAGTCGAGGAACTCCTTATTGGGCTTATTCTCGAGGGAAAGGTTGATGGTCGAATTGACCAAGTCGGCATGCGCCTTGAACTCGACCAAAGGTGAGCAAATCGCTGTTTTATACACCCCATACTGATTCAATCACAGCCATGCACTGGAGAAGAAGCGTTATACCGCACTTGAGAGGTGGACAGAAGCCCTGGAGGGCTTGCACTCCACTGTGGCAGCGAAGACAGCTGCTGGAGCAAGAGGAGATCCGATGATGGGCATGCCGCCTGAGCGGTTCCCTCCTGACTTTGGAGGCGCGACGACGACCGGGTTCTAATTAATGCCTCGTAGAAGTCCTGACGATGTGCCTTATGATTGCATTCTCGATGTTTCCCGAAGCTTTTCATAAGTTAGACTGTATTTAAGACTGACACAGCTTGACGCTGCAGTTGTGTGGCATTGCCCAATCCATACACTTCAAACCAAACCACTGACAAACGATCTCACAAGGTCGACACCAGTCCCCGTTAAAAAGTGTAGCACTTCGGTTTTGTTCACATGTGGACAGGAGAGCTCTGCTGGCGGCGGACGACAGCAAATTGAGATCTTGCCATAAGACAATCCACGAACCATTGTTTGTGGATGTCAGTGAAGTCTAATATACACACCATAATAACTGTTGTTTGGGGCAGAGCCGGCGTGTCATGTTGACCGTTCATTGCATTTTGAAGGATCGAGCTTCAAAGCTTCAAGGATCAGTCACCAGAACCTTGGCTAATATTATAGAAACCGTTTCAGCATTACAAAACGATGACGGCGTGATAACTATAAGAACGACGTTATTAGCAGCAACGTAAAGCATGTTCGAGTGATAAGAAGCAACCATATGTTAAATTTATGATATACAAGTTGACAGGGAGTCGACAGACGACGAGTGAAGATTTAAACTGGGCATAATGTGAAACGCGGCGCACTGGGCGTTGAAAGCGAGATTCCTTACCACGAATAACAAAACGACCTTCGACGTGACGCGAGTCAGGAAACGCGAATAAAAGAACGCTGGATAACGTACGATAATAAATGTCATCAGTTTCCGACGCCTGATACAAAGTCCACCACCTGCTTCTGGGACCCCCGCCGCCTCTAGAAGATTCGGAGCAGTTTCCTCTTGCTCCTCATTATCAGGCTGCGCCTGAAGAGTAAGTAAGGCTACAAGAGGGTGGAGAGGCAACGTGCGAGATTGAGAACGTTGAGGGTGTCCTCGTATTCGGTGTTGTGGTTGCTGAGCTGGTCGTCGATATGCTTCACAATGAATATGTTCACAAATAGCATTGTACCGAGGGTCGCATGGCTCATCAGCAAAGCGTCATTCTCCTCAATGATGTACTGAAAAGAAGGGTTAATAATGGCACTAGAAAAACGTTCTCAAGGGCTCACCGTTAGAATTTCACGCTGGCTCAGGCCCACCCGAGGGTACGGGTGGTAACGAAGCATGTGAGAGGATCTATACGAAGGCAATCTCATTTTGACGGTCGAAATTTATTTCGAACAAGAGAAAGCGAGGGGAAAGTGATGTGGTTTGGGCTAGGCTCAGGCATTGGGATTTTAATACCAGCAGAGGGTCGGGGACGTAACATAAAAAAATTGAGAGGCGGGCACTAGCACCCCAAATTCGCGATGCTGAGTTAGTGCCAAAATAAGTGGCGAGCGCCTGTTCCTGCGCAAACCCAAACATTGAATTTTGCTTCAGCGGAACCAATCCCCAAGGTATCATCATTCGACAATGGCTAAATCCAAAATCCACCGTCAATAGCACGAAAAAAGAGGCACGG
Source organism: Suillus subaureus (assembly GCF_016647635.1). NCBI lineage: Eukaryota > Fungi > Basidiomycota > Agaricomycetes > Boletales > Suillaceae > Suillus > Suillus subaureus. The sequence goes on along the minus strand of NW_024538580.1, from coordinate 285,943 downwards.
AGCTGGGTGTAAGAAAGATAGCATATCTGTAAGCTTTGGCACCTTTGCCAGCTTGGCACTCGTAGGTCCTTCATGTTGGTATAGACTTTGCTTCCGCTGGACCAATTTTCCAGGCATATGATCATGGTTGGGGATGACAACTAGCCAGAGCCAGCCATTGATAGCACCAATGCGAGGTACAGGAACTGTGAAATGGATTGCTAGGTTGTCCCATCACATCAACAGACCAGCATTGTAGGACCTGTCAGACCTGCAACCCAAGTTGACACACCATTGACTTCAGTGGCATATTCAACCTCTTGGATTCTGTGCAACATAATAAGAATTACCTTGCGGAGCAAGGTCTATCACAATGCAGTGTGATATGTAATAGTGGTATTCAGGATAAATCTTGAAGCTCGGTTAAAATGTCTTGAAAACTCGGCTACTCTAACAAAACACAGCCATGCAATACCTGCAATTGAAAGTCAGTCTGTTGGAGTTTAGAAACACATGCCTGCTGTTAGTCAATGTGCTCACTGGTCTGCACAACTTCAAGCCAACACCCATCTGCGCTTGAGGGGAATGGATGACCCCCCCCCCCCCCCTCCATCCAGTTCATCCATTCGATCTGTCTCAAGTGATCCTGGACCCAGGATCACAGTTCAGTGGGGGAAAGAAGATGCTCTTACTGATATCCTTGTAGATCACATAACATCTCACCCTGCTGATAGTTGCATTCTCTTCTATTCCAAGGGTAAGAAAATGGCTTCTACTGATGGTGAACAGGCATCAGGCAAGGACAAGAGCAACATCTATGTTGTCCTTGCCAAGCTCATATTTGCCAATCATGCCAAATATGGCACTGGAACCATCAGAATCCAAAGAAATTTTGCAATTTAGTCACAAACCACATTGTGGGATATGTAGTCTCCTATTTATACTTACATATGTATGCTGATCAATGCTTAAATTCTCAGTCTCAAAGTTAGATACAAAAAACTCAAGGCTAGATTAGGTGCCACTGGAGCTGGTATACTACCTGGTGACAAGCACATGAATCTGCAGTGAGTCCTCTGTTGCTAATTTTTTGCCCTTGTCTGACTTCATTTTTGTAGTTGAAATTTGTGCTGAATGGAAGTGGTTTGTGGACCTTGATGGTATCTGTCACTTGAGCCCTGTGTTTGCAGTGGTGTCACACTCCTTGAGGCTAGGTGTTGATCACACTGGTCAGATGTATGCACTTGTGCAACCATCATGTGGTGCAACTGCTGGTGGGACCTTGAGACATGCACCAGGTGCCACTCAGCCCCAGCCCCAGCCCCAGCCCCAGCCTCAGACTTCCTGCAGCATGAGCACTCAGTCCCTTGGCAGCAATCCTCTGATTGACCCATGTCTTCTCCAACCTTCACCTCCTCTCCCTGATACCCCTTCACCCACTGGCCCTGATGTTGCTACTGGTCCCCCTCTGCCCAATAATTATATTGGTCCTCCTGCTGCTCACCACACCCCCCTCCTCATTTTGACCCTCCACAGGCCCACCTTCACAGCCTCTCTTGCACTGATGACCTGCATCATTCTGATCCCTTTGCATCACCCCTTGGTGATGCTCTGGACCACCTGCAGGACAATGTCATGATGCAGGAGGGGGAGGAGGATGATGATGACTTGATGCAAGATGACATGATGGGCTACAATAGTCCCCTGAAAGTTGCAGGGAAAAAGTGGTGCAGTTTTGTATTGCCCTTGCCATCTCCCCCTCCTGACCCACAGCCATTCCACATGCCCACAAAGGCACCTACCAACCCTTACCACAGTCATGCTGCATTTGGTCAGCTGCCCATCCAGGGGCATTACAAACTGCTGTCGATGTTGTGCAACTTGTTGACTCCTTCATCCACAACTTGTAACATGACCCCATCATCTTCTTCAACCTCACAGACATTGGTATCAGCCCAACTGGATAGTGGCAAGAAGAAGAAGAAAGCTAAGTCAGATGTGCAGGATCAGGTGGAGAATTTGATGGAGGAACTTGAGAGCATTCAGTCTGACATCATGTCCCTTTGGGACTCCAAGTATCAGTGGTTCATTGTGAAGCTCTTGGTGAAGAGTGAAAATCAGTGGGAGACCAAGAAATACAACTGGCTTTGTGATACATGTGCACATGAGGCATCTCAAGCTGTCCTCACCCATTAGTGAGAGCAGGAGATCAGAGCCACAGAAATTTGCCTTCATGAAGCCAACATTTGAGTGCACAAGGCACACTCCACTGTTCTTGACAAGGAGGCAGAGACCTTGCATCTTTGGATTCAGTATCAGCAAAGATGTAGGGTAGTAGCAGGAGCACTTGAGTATTTTGTCATCACCATCATTTTGTCATTGTCATCTTATCTTCATCATTGCCATCTCATCATCATCTTCTCATCACTGTTGTTGTCATCATTGATGTCTCATCACCATCACCACTGTCATTTTTTTAGTGTCTTTGTTGTGTCATTGTTTTGTTGTGTTGTTACATGTTACATACATCTTACTTTACAAGTGTACTACTAGTAGTACTTTAATATGAGCATGAGTTACCCTTCCCTCCACTGTGCACTTGATTGAGGACTGTCAAAAAGCTGATCCATTAGCTTTGCACGAGTGATCTGACCAGGAGTTCCTTTATATGACCTGTCGCCCACAATATCATTACCATCTGGACCCTTGACATCTTGAGGAATGAAATCTTGACCCTCTTTACAAGCCCACTTCAGAGTGCTTGCATATGTTCCATCCTGCTTGTGACACTGAGTTTTGAAGCAGATGATCATGTTGTGGAGAATTATGCAACACTTGATCCACTGCACACAAAAATTCAGATCATTCTCTTTCTGAATCTTGAACTGCAGCTCTTGAAGAGACTGGAACTGCCCCTTTAAAGCAGCAAACATGTGTTCAACACATACATGAATCTAAATAAATTTAAATTATTTGAAAAGCTGCCATAAAACAAATAAATACCTTAGATAGATGATAATTGAATGTTCTCTGGTCTTTTGTCAACTGTCCATTGTGTGGTTTCTTGAAAGGGGCAATACACCATGGCTCCAAGGGATATGCACTATCTGCCCAAACCCAGTGGCCATCAGGAAGAAGATCATCATGCTCCTCATAGAGGCAAGTGGATTGAAAGGTGAATGCATCATGAACACTCCCTGGATGTCCAAGAGAATAATCCACAATCAAGAGATTGTGAGGCATAATAATTGCCTAGAATTAAATTAAATTATCTGCCAAAAAAAAATAAGAAAGAACACTTTACCTGCCAACCAAGGGAGTAATTGGATTTCCTGTCAAAAAACACCTCCCCATAATAGCCAGGTTTGGTGAAAAGTTCAACTGTTGAGCTATTGATGGTGAGATAACCACCCCTCCACTCCAGACATGTCTTTACCTCAGCAAATTTCTGAGCAAGGTGGGCATCCTCAGAATTATCTTCCAGAAAGGAGATAAACTGATTGTGCACTTCAAGCAGTGCCACCATCACACAATTAGTGCAATTGACCACTGACCTGACACTTACACCTGCCCATTGAGCAACATCCTCAACAGTAATGGTGTTGCCATAATGGCCAGCACAATTGAGAAAGATGGCAAGCTGGATGGAGACAGGGAGCTGAGGATTGTTGGAGTTGTTCTGAAAGATAGGGTGATCAGAGATCTGATTGAGGATATTGTTGAAGATCTCTGGATTAATGTGGAGTTTCTGCTGAAACAATTCAGGGTGATGTTCCTCATGGTGAACTAGCATGTGAAGTTGAGGAGCTTGTGGCAGAGACTCATCAGGCTTGTGGATTACATGTACCCTCTGAACCTCATCATGCAAAGCATCGATGGTGTGTTGGAGCCTATCATAATGGATGGCAATCTCATCTTCATTGCTAGAAGAATCAGAGGAGCCAGAGCCAGAGAGAGAGGCCATTGAGGAGGGTGGGGTTAGGAAGCTGTCTGTGACAGACATATTGGTGTCATCATCATTGGTAGAAAGCCAGTCAGTGTCTGAATCAGAGCCAGAGTCTAAGTCTGACAAATCATTAAGCAGTTCATTCTGGAATTGTAACTTGGCTAGTGCAAGGGCAGCCTTGTTAACAGCATTGAGGAGCTCTTTGCATGCAGATGTGTGAGGCATACTGAGGTGGGATTCAAGGGGATCAAAACTCCTATTCATTTGCATTTGGTGCCATATGTGACATTGAATGTGGCAGAGTTTTAATTTTCAGAAATTTCTGATGTTTCATCTCACACTGAGTGCATTGTTGTTGTTGACCTCACATCCTTGATGCTCACCTGCAGGACTGAGCAGGACATCATGCTTCAAGTTTCTGGGTACCATCCACCCAAAGTAAGTGATTTTTTTACCTATTGAAAGTTGTAACTAACATATACCCTTATCTTACAGGATATCTATTCTAGTCCAGGTTCCACACACATCCCACCTTTATTGGTGAGCCACTCATCCACTCATCTTGTGGCACCATCAACAACTATGATGAATTGTATCCTTTGCAGTGGTGGGAAGACCCAAGTGCATACATCAGATCCTTGGAAGCTGACAATGAAGAGGCAGGTTGCACCACCTTACACCATATCTTTATTGGTGAGTCACTTGTCTGCTTGTCTTGTGGCACTGTCGACAACTATGATGAATTATATCCTTTGCAGCGGTGGGAAGACCCAAGCATGTACATCAGATCCCTGGAAGCTGAAGATGCAGAGGCAGGTTGCACCACCCAGCACCTCCCTCCCTCCAACTCATCCTACATTCTACTGTGCCCCCCCTCTCAGGCTGTGTGTGAGCTCATCTTTTGACCTGCTTACACAATACTTATGGTTCCATGACTGTGCCCGCCCCCAGTTTATCTCACCCAGCACTTATTTTGTTCCACCCAGTACTCACTGATTCCATGCTTGTGGAGTGTTTTTTTTTACAATTTCATTGACACTATCATTTGCAATACAAAGTCTATTGGATATACCCATTGTCTTAATAACTGAGGGTCTTATATAAATGTGTGTAAAATGCAATGACACCACAATTACACTAGGATAAGACTTCTTGCCAGTCCTTGATTAACACAGTCTACAACTTTTCTTCTTTTGTGGTAGATAACGTGTGAGTTCTTGGGAGGCTCGCTAAACCAATCTATGTGATTAACTTAGCTGGAGCTTTTGTGTTATATCCCAACTTATAAACTTGTCTAGGATAAACTGTCTAGACACTGGAACATGGTTCCTCGTTAAGATAATTCTCTGTAGAGACTACAGTCTCAAATATGAATATGTTGACCAAAGACTGGTTGGTCAAATAGGCACAGAGTGGTGAGAAACTGGTCTCACAAATGAACAGATTGACCAAAGCTTGTGTTGGTCAATATCAGAAAACTAGGTGAGAAGCTGGTCTCAAATAAACTAAGTTTCTATTGTAAGAAACTTATGTAATCTCAAGGGAATGTCTTTTCCCTGCACTTTGTACTTCAAAGGGGCTTTCTTTGTAAGCAACAATCTTCACAGTGAGTAGCTCAAACTGAGATTCAAATGATTGCAAGTGGGAGATCCTATTTTTTGGGGGAGAGAATGGGCCCTCCTTATATACATTTTGTGTGGGAATATTATGTAAGTAAAAAAGCGGAGCAATGACATCAGAAGTGGAGCAGAATATTCCAGAAAGTGGAGCAGAACATTCCAGAATATTCCATAGGTGGAGTAATGACATCAGAGATGAGTCATTGTGGAGCAGAACATTCCAGGACAAATGACATCATAACTTTCAACAGAATACTTGCAGGAGTATCTGTGAAGCCATATGACATCATTATGACATCATACCCTGTAGGTACAATTTTGTGAAGTATCTGATGGGTCAGAGCATCCCAATAGAAAAATAAATCAAGGAAATACTAGAGAAAACAACTCAGAAATAATAATACAATAACAAGACACAAAACACAGGCTTTTTAGATAGGTTTTTGTAGGCTTTGAACTTTTCTCTATGGTTTTCTCTAGCCAAAGTGAATAAGCCAAAGGCAAGGCAATACCTTAACCTTCTTGCTTCACAATATCAACTAGGTCATTATGTGATTCCCATCTCACAAATGACTTTTCTTCAAGATATAATAAATTCATGAATCACAGAGGGGAAACTGAACTATTTGACCAAGGTTTGAAACCAAGGTATGGGTTGACTAGCCTGATGCCTAAGCTAACAGACTTTGTCTTTTTAGGGGGCTACCTAGTAGTCATGTCCATGCATGATTCCCAAATCATGCAGGACACTGTCTGAGATCCTGTGCCTATCCCCATTTAGGCATCTCTGCCTTTCTGGTTCTCAGTTATCTCTCTTTCCATCTTGCTGATTGATCCTTGCACTAGTTTCATCTCCAAGTTCATTTACTTATGTTCCGTCTTATTTACCAATGTGTTTCCGCATGCTCGTACATAACCTTACTCCTTTGCTTACTGATCCTCTTGGATAGCCTCTAGTATATAACCCCTGTACAACTACAGTAGAGTCCTCAGTCTGAATATCACCTTAGACTTGCCCAATCTTCTTCCAGACTTCAGTCCATCTGAGTTTGTCCTTTTCCATAAGGCCTAGGGATGGATTCCCTAGGCCTGTTAAGAACCATGCTCAAAGGAGAGAGAGACTGACTCAGAGGGGCTTGGCCTCAGCTCGTACACTGTGCCCCTTACCCAAGTATGTGCCCGTCATTTCAGAGGAAGTCCAATGATGGTCCAACAAAGTCCGGAGGACTTCTGGAGGCTGGCTACTCTGGTGGAGAGTGCAGGAGGACTTCCAGAGGAGCGCAGGAGAGTTCTGGAGGAATGCAGGAAATGCTCAGGAGAGTTCCCGACTGAGGACTCTACTGTAGTTGTACAGGGGTTATATACTAGAGGCTATCCAAGAGGATCAGTAAGCAAAGGAGTAAGGTTATGTACGAGCATGCGGAAACACATTGGTAAATAAGACGGAACATAAGTAAATGAACTTGGAGATGAAACTAGTGCAAGGATCAATCAGCAAGATGGAAAGAGAGATAACTGAGAACCAGAAAGGCAGAGATGCCTAAATGGGGATAGGCACAGGATCTCAGACAGTGTCCTGCATGATTTGGGAATCATGCATGGACATGACTACTAGGTAGCCCCCTAAAAAGACAAAGTCTGTTAGCTTAGGCATCAGGCTAGTCAACCCATACCTTGGTTTCAAACCTTGGTCAAATAGTTCAGTTTCCCCTCTGTGATTCATGAATTTATTATATCTTGAAGAAAAGTCATTTGTGAGATGGGAATCACATAATGACCTAGTTGATATTGTGAAGCAAGAAGGTTAAGGTATTGCCTTGCCTTTGGCTTATTCACTTTGGCTAGAGAAAACCATAGAGAAAAGTTCAAAGCCTACAAAAACCTATCTAAAAAGCCTGTGTTTTGTGTCTTGTTATTGTATTATTATTTCTGAGTTGTTTTCTCTAGTATTTCCTTGATTTATTTTTCTATTGGGATGCTCTGACCCATCAGATACTTCACAAAATTGTACCTACAGGGTATGATGTCATAATGATGTCATATGGCTTCACAGATACTCCTGCAAGTATTCTGTTGAAAGTTATGATGTCATTTGTCCTGGAATGTTCTGCTCCACAATGACTCATCTCTGATGTCATTACTCCACCTATGGAATATTCTGGAATGTTCTGCTCCACTTTCTGGAATATTCTGCTCCACTTCTGATGTCATTGCTCCGCTTTTTTACTTACATAATATTCCCACACAAAATGTATATAAGGAGGGCCCATTCTCTCCCCCAAAAAATAGGATCTCCCACTTGCAATCATTTGAATCTCAGTTTGAGCTACTCACTGTGAAGATTGTTGCTTACAAAGAAAGCCCCTTTGAAGTACAAAGTGCAGGGAAAAGACATTCCCTTGAGATTACATAAGTTTCTTACAATAGAAACTTAGTTTATTTGAGACCAGCTTCTCACCTAGTTTTCTGATATTGACCAACACAAGCTTTGGTCAATCTGTTCATTTGTGAGACCAGTTTCTCACCACTCTGTGCCTATTTGACCAACCAGTCTTTGGTCAACATATTCATATTTGAGACTGTAGTCTCTACAGAGAATTATCTTAACGAGGAACCATGTTCCAGTGTCTAGACAGTTTATCCTAGACAAGTTTATAAGTTGGGATATAACACAAAAGCTCCAGCTAAGTTAATCACATAGATTGGTTTAGCGAGCCTCCCAAGAACTCACACGTTATCTACCACAAAAGAAGAAAAGTTGTAGACTGTGTTAATCAAGGACTGGCAAGAAGTCTTATCCTAGTGTAATTGTGGTGTCATTGCATTTTACACACATTTATATAAGACCCTCAGTTATTAAGACAATGGAGGGTGGGAATAGGTCTGGAGATAGTAACAGTTAATATCCGGAGGTCCAGAGATCTGGGGATCCAGAAGACAGGGCAGAAACAGGACCGAGATATGTGAGGTGGTGGATGTAGTCTGGAATCCAAGAGGAGGTAAAGTCCAGATGTCTTGCTGGACAGAATGTGCATAGGGTGGACAGGATAGGGGTGTATGGATCAGGCTAGTAGTAAAGATCTGGAGGTCTGGAGCTCAGGGATAATTCTGTAGCAGAGCTAATCCTGCTTAGATATGGAGTACACAGTGGAAGGGGATCTGGGAATGAGTCGGATATGGGGTCCGGAAATAGGTCTGGAAAGCGTGGGAATATGATGGGATCTATGTCTGGCATATGGGATATAACAGACACATGATCATTTAAACAAGCAGTCACTCACAATCACACCTCAAGAAAAAGCCATATCATATTCCCATCCATTATATCCTTGCTCTCATACTTTCAACTCCAAACACCCAAGTGTTGAAGTGAAATTGGTTTGCACTGTTCAAATTCACAAATGTGGGCCTGAATGTTTGAAAGTATACAAAGGTTGCCTCTTATGTAAATGCCAAGCACCATTTGCATTGGCTCCAGAGGCCTGGATTGATTCACAAGGTAACTGGGGTCCATGAAGAACCTACTCATTCATGAACAACTGGAACCCTTGGTTGTTGCTGGCTACACACTCCAATCACGATTGCAAACTCATCACTAATGGTGAAGGAACCAAACATATCTCTTGGTATATCTCATCATATGCTGCCAAACAACAACAGCATTCAACCAATGCATCGGCTCTACTGGCCAAAACAGTTGCATACCACCAAAAAGACAAAAGTTGGAATGCTGATCTACATTCAATCAACAAGCAACTGATTCAGTGATGCACCAATGCTCTCAGCCATGAACAGGAATTCAGCACACCTGAAGTGGTATCATATTTAGCTGGTTATGGGGACAGATATATCTCTCACCACTTCCAATTGATTCATTGGTACTTGGTGATAAGTTTGCTGAAGCACTGTTAAGGTTGCGTGCTCAAGGGGGTCGGATCACAAGGGCTTGGCCTCAGCTCATACGCTGTGCCCCTTTCCCGAGTATGTGCCCTTAATTTCCAGGGGCTAGAACAGTTGTCCGGAGTTTCTGGGATTTGACTAGGGCGGATAACGGACGTCCAGATCTGAAATGTGAGATAAATCTGATGGACGTCCGGATGTTACCTGGGCAAGCGGATAAGACTAATCCGGACGAAGTCCGGACTAGAAACTAACAGAGGATGGACTACCCTTAAGGTAGAGTCAGAAATGTAGTCTAGGATGCAATCCTAAGACTCGGAATATGACAAGAGACTTATCTCGAGTCCGGAGGACACAGGAATGAGCAGGAACTAAGATGATATTCCAACTGGAGTATTTCCGAGAGTTACAGGAGGTTTATATACTGTAGGTATCATATAGGAATCAGTCAGCAAACATAAAGGCTATGTACGAAGCATATGCAAAGTCTATTAGTAAGTAGGATGGATCACAAATAATGAACACCGGAAATGAAATGTATGTAACGGATCAATAATCAAAAGGGAAACATGGTTAACCGGAGTCCGGAGACAGGGGCAGTCTAAATGGAGTTGGGCGCTGATATAGGGTTTGGATTCTGGAAGGGAGATAAAGATAGATCAGATCATTTGAGATCTGGATCTCGGATCCGGATATCTGGAGAAGTGGATTTAGAGTTGAGAGTCTGGAATGGCATATGACATCATGTATTGATGCACCTTTCCATCACCTATATCAAAAGATGGCCATTGCAAGCCTAGTGGGAATATGATCGTCACAATGGGCTGGCTGGTGTCATTAAGACTAGAACTTCCTTGAATGCCATACCAGATGTCCTCCAGCAGTAGTCTGAGTTCATCATAAAACCTGCCAAGATAGAGGTGAGGTGCCATACCTGTTTTGATCATAATTGAAGCATTGAGCCACTGATACTCAAGAACATCTTTTTCAAATACTAGCTGGAAAGATGGATGATGGCACCAATCTTCTGGATAACTGGTGAATACATTTACAAATGTCATGCAAAAATCACTCTGCAGTTACTTTTTGTCTCAATCAAATACAGCACCAAATAAAGAAATAATGGACTACTGATGTAGTGGGAATTTTGTCCAGCTGTGGCCTCAATAGGCTCATATTCTTTGGAGCTCATCTCTTGCAAAGTATGTTCCTGACATGATTAATTTATGGCCTGACTGTCAGTGGCAGGATTTCTAGTACACACAGACAACCATCAAGTGAGTACCACTCTTCAGCTTCATTGCTGATGCATGTGGTTGGATCCAGCTCCAGCAAATACTGATATCACTCCACAGTTGTGTGTGAAATCATATGATGCAGATAATGGGTCTAGAGGAGTTCTGGGCATCTAGGCTATGTGTGTCAGAAGCAGATGCTTACTGGTTCCATGGAGAGCTCACACTTCTTGACATGTGCAGTAACCTCTATCATGGCTATGCACTAGGACTTTCCTAGACCAGATGCCATGAAAGTGCTAGTAGGTCTCGGATTTCACCTGTGCCTTCTGCACATGTATGCATTTAATTGTGCTTAATATATTGACCATGACTAGGCTTGACACTATTTGGGGTGTCTCCGAGCCACTACATAGCCTAATGCTAGTGGTCATGTCAAGTTCATGTGTCTACAGTTTACATGCTTTGGATTGTTTATCTGCCAACCTTCAGCTCTGTCTATATTCTCACCTTGAAGTCTGCTGGCAGCGCGACCATTCTGATCCAAATGCCAAGTACTTTGCAAAAACATCTTTTCTACTAGGATATAAAAGCAAGCCATCTTCCTAATACCATTTGCCATTAGCAGAAAGAGCTACTGTTCCTCTTGACACATCCCATATAACCTAGCACAAGCCACGTGTTTCTCATTTCTCCTTGCAGTTGTTGCAGCTTTGACGCCATCTATGTCTGTCAGTGCATGTGCAACTGCAGAAGGGCTTTGTGGCTCAAGCAGCATGGAACACGATACATGCTGCCCAGGCCTTAGATGTGTGATGGGTGTGAGTATGAGTTGTCTTGCATTCAGGATTTAACCCCACAACTCACCTTTGTGCCTTGTACCAATAGGACACTGGTGATGTTATGTATTGCCAGTGACCCTCCCCAGATGAGTTTGGTGGACCAAACATATCGTTGCAACAGTGAGTTGTCTCTTTCACATTGGTACAGTGGTTGATCATACAATATGCAGTTCATTGCAGAGTTTTTGGATATGCTTACTTCTGTACAAGTTTTCCTGATGCTTCAACCAGACTCTTGAACAAGTTGCTGTAGCATTGATAAAAGACCCTGGGCTCAGGCCTCATATCATTTGACTTGCGTACATTTTATATAAAAGTCCAAGAAAACTGTTGCATTCAACTGACATCAAAGTAGGTGTACATGATGTTGAAGATCATTCAGAAGGAAGAAGGGTCCTGCTAGTGTTGAGGGTACCCAAACTACACCAAATATTTTGACTCGGGTGCTGCTCCTTGAGCACAATCATAATTAATTTGACTTTGCTTGCAAGGTCATAGGAGGTCATAAACCATCTCAATAAGTTACCCTTAGTCTACCATAAGCAGACCAATACAAGGAAGGCATGACTCCATCAGCTGATCTTGTCAAGAGAAGGCTGCAGGCACCAAACTTATTAGATGATGTTTGATTAAAAACACATGACACATCATATACTGAAGCCCTGCACATGCACCAGAATAGCATCAACTATAAATTGTGCATAATGACATCTAGTGTAAGTTTTGTCAATAATGGAGTTGGCACAGATCCTTCATATGCCTACCTTGACATGCAAGATGATCTGAGATTGATTCCAGTCTACTGCTCTGTAACAGCCTAAGAGGCTCCAGTAATGAAACCAATCATAATACATTTCATAAAGCAATATATTTGCCACTGAGAGAAGTGTAGATGCTGGATATGGGTGATGTGCTTGGAGTGGTCCTGCAGAGGTTCCAGGTCTTGAGCTTGGGGATCAGAGTAGAAAGACTCAGTTTGTGCTTGAATAGGAGTTGTGCAGGAATGTCCCTGCAGTAGAACTCAGGTACACCATGGCAGCATCAAGGCTGCCCCAATGCTATACACCAAGAATAGATCATCTAGTGACAGCAATGGTAACCGTGATGTAATACAAGATATGAGTCAGAGATAAGCCTAGTGGTGGCATCATGTGGCTTGTGATGTAATATAAGGTGAAGAGAGAAAATGAATAGGGGTGTACATGATTGTAACAGAACTGCTGTGAGAATTTTGATGGTCAATGTGTTATAGAAGATGGCAAGTGAAGCTTACATTCATACTTGAGACCCAGAAGAATGTGCATCTTCATCATGACATGATTTTTTCTTCTCTGGTTCAGAAACTGTATCATTGGGGTGTAGACATTTATAGTTAGATGTGTGATGTCTGTATCCAAGTTTTAAGATGATGATTTTTTCAATATTGGCCTGGAAAATGTTGAAGTCACTAATGTGCCAGTGAAGAATGCCAAAGTGAACTTCAACAATGGCGCCATTAATCACATTCTGTGCATGAGAAGGTTCAACAAGGTGGCCATCATGATACAAGGGAAGAAGATCAGCTTGAAAAGTGTACTTTAACTCATCAAGTTCACCTACAAGTTCTTCTGCAATAGGCCAGTTCTGAGTTTCTTCATCCATTTGAGGTGCTCCTTTGAGGCTCTGACCATGTGGAGAATCCAGCATGATCCTCTCTTATTTTAAGTGAGCATAATAACTCACAGCAAATGATTCATGAGAACTCACTCTTTTCTCAAACACGTTTCTAACCATGTGAATCATCTTACCCATAATATCCTTGACAATCATATTTTTATGCTCCTTGGTGGTCCCAACTTGGTTTTGGAGAGTATCCAAAACACACATCCCAGTGTCAAAGTCCATACTGAGCTTGTGGTCAGCAGGACAAGTAAGGTAAAGCTAGTATTTAGCTTTGGCAAGAGGACTGGTGTCTTTTTTGATATGATTACCAGCTGGTCCATACTTAAGTCAGAAAGGAGAAATACAGCCAGTGAGAACACCTATAAAAGGAGATTGGTTGGTTTGATTGGCAACCTCAAAACCATTACTAGTATGCTGCCAAGCAATAGAGTCTAAGAGACCATGATAAGCCAGATAATTTGGCTCATGATGTTTCTGAGTGTGATAAGCATGTGTGTCAAATGACATGATGGTTAAGAGATGGAAAGAGCTCCTATGATTTGGCATCATCATGTAGTTTACATAAGTTGAACATTAGTCATAGTTATAGGAGTTTATATATCATATTGAATGCCAACCTCTAGTATTGGATGCTCATCATAACAAAATGTCATTGCAGTGACCTAAGGAACTCCATAAAAAGATGAAAACCTGATGCAAAGTCTCATCAGACCAATCAAACAATAAGGGGAAACACACCTATATGACTTATCAACAAATTCCCACTAAAATTTTTAGAAATAGTCAAAGATCCAATTAATACACACCTGGGCAGAAGACATGTACATGAACAGTCCCATAACCTTGAAACTCAAAGACACTGCTATAATCCTGCAAGACACTGGTAATGCCCTGTAACTCAGGAGTATGAACTTGCAACTGCAAATTATTGTTAGATGACATGGAGGTTGGAATCAAAGTAAAATTAAAGTGCTGCAACAATAAATAACAAGCCACAGCTCCACAAGGTCTGTGTCAGCAGTGCTGACTCCTAGTGCTGCATGGCTAGACACCTCAGATGATCACTGGCTACAAAAATAACAGTCAATACTTATATGATACTTAGGTGCATGAACTTTGTCATGAAGAACTCTTGGTGTGTTAATATACAATATATAGCAATATGCTAATAAAAAAACATTATCTGCAATTCACTGGCAGCCACCCTGAGCCCCCTTGTTGGACATGCTCCATGGCATTGAGCCAAGGATAGGGACAGTGTGACATAGGAGTGTGATGCACAGTGTGGCCCAAAAAGGGGTGTCACACTATTTCACATGCACAAGCCACCTTAAGGCAAGTTCACAACCACTATCAGAATTCATGAAAGTGACTCAGCAGTGTGCCCTCAAGATCTACCATAGCAGCATTCATGTGAGTCAAGATTGTCACTATGGCTGCATCAGGATCATCCTCTAAGTATCTGTTGGTACAACTGCTTTCATCAACTTCAATGGTGGCAATCAACATGAACAGTAGCAATGATTGCCACTCCAATAGTGATAGCACCCAGCAACAAAACATGGTTGGAGTGAAAAGAGCACTCACCATTGACTGTGATCCAGCTTGGTGTGCTAATACATTGTCAGCTGCTCAACTTTTCTGCATATCCAGGGAGAAAGAATACCCAGTCCAATGATTTAACATGAGAAGAAATGCCACCAGTGGTCAAGGTGGAGAAACCATGAAGACTCCTACTCCATTGCTGACTGACAAGCAAATCTCCACTGTCACAACATTTGGTCCTTGTCCTTTGTCAATACAGTTGGCAATGTTTAGCTGTGGCCATCTAACTTGAAATTCAACCAAGTATTGTGTCCCCTCATGAACTGACATTTCAGGTGACTCCATTTTGTGAGAGGTACATGGGTATATAAGGGTGCCATCCAAGTCACTTGTGTCATTCAGCAATTTAATTGCGAGCTGTCATTCTGCAGTGAGCACTGGAGTGGTTTAAAGCTAAGCTGAATTTTATTTTACAGGATGGAAGTCACAGGTTCAGGTGGGCACCAGGTTTGTGTTGGGTGAACTTTGGTTTGTTGTAGTTCCAGTGCCCTAAAATTGAAGTAGGGGATTCCACAACTCTGCTTGCTTGCCACTATTTAATTTTCAGTTTTTAGCTTTCTCAAATCCACTGCTTTGAGCAGCCCAATAGAATTATCAGGGTCTAAAAACTCTACTCATTTATTTTCTCCCCTCAAAAGTTGCTAACAAGCAATGACAATATCATTAATCAAAAGTTCTTGTCTGCTGTCACATGTAGCCAGCTGCCATCATGTCTCCAGTGCACTGGTTCAAATAAATCAAAGAGACCAAAATCTATTCACACAGGATTTAAATGTCAGGACAACCCACCTTGTGGATTTTCTGGTCTCCTTTGCCTGGTCCTTGATCAATGATCAGCATCAGGCAATTTTTTGGATGTTTCCAACTTGGACAAGTCAGTACTCTATCCTATGCAACAACTTTTGACTAATTCTACTACTCTTGATTTGGATCGTAGGCTGCAGTAATAATGCAAATGTTGGAATGCTCACTCAGGGTGGCTGGTTTTTTTGGCATTGTGGGTTGCAAATGAGTATTTGAGTAGGGGTTGAACTGACTGAGCTGCCAGAATTTCCCATGCATGCAATCACATGAATATAATCTTCCAGGTCTCTGTCATCATACCAAGAAAGTGCAAGCCCCACAGAGTGACTGGCTACTAGTTCAGGTAGGTGAACACAAAGTATGAACTGATGAAGGTGCATGTGTTGTTTGTTGAATTGTTCTTGAAATCCAAATCACTCAGCAGCCCTCCAGAGTATGAAAGGTTCTGATACATTTGGATGATTGAACTAGTATGGATGCATAGGATTGACATCCTATATGTGTGTCCATGTGCACGAACTGAAGGCAAGACTTATTATGTTTAATTATATGCTGGATTTTGACTGACACTTAGTTGCATTCGCAGCTGTGTATGAGTCTTACTGTATAGTGGCTCAAAAAACTGTCCGCATATTTTGACATTTTTCACTATCTATGATATTGTGTGAGAACAAACAAATGCCTCAAGGACATGCTTATACCACATTATAGTATGGCTTCAGGGCTTTCATTTGAGCCCTACACCGTGGGAATCGGTGGAGATATGATGGAGATACAAGGCTCACAAAATGGTGACTCATGCAGACAGTTTTTTGACTCAAGTATTTTACAATAATAACCAGGTATTCTAGTATTTTGTATGACCTCCCTTGGCTTTAATTACTGCCTCTATCCTTCTAGGCATACTCTCAATTAATTTCTGGCAATTCTCAGCTGTGATCTTCCCCCATTCCACTGCTACTCTCTCCCAAAGCTCCCATACTCCTTTAGGGGGGTTTTCATAGGCTTGAAGCTTTTTCTTGAGTGTTCCCCAGAGATGTTCAATGACATTGACATCAGGAGACTGTGCTGGCCAGTCAAGAACATTAATGTTATGTTCTTCAAACCATTCCTTAGCTCTTCTGGATGTGTGCTTGGGATCATTATCCTGTTGGAAAATGATATCTTCTTCATCAATCCCTGATTCTGCCAAGCTAGGCAGCAAGTGGTCATTTAAAATGTCCACATACTGCTCAGCATTCATCTTCCCCTCAACCTCAGCAAGCATTCCCACACCATTCCATCCCATACAGCCCCATACCATTAAAGAACCTCCTCCAAACTTGACAGTCCCATTAACCTCTCTGTCTGTTAGGCCATCTCCCTTCTTTTTCCATACATATACCTTCCCATCTGACCCAATCCTATTGATTTTGGTCTCATCTGACCATATAACATGCTTCCAGTTCTCTACAGTCCAGTATTGATGAGCTAAGGCAAAGGCTAGTCTTCTCTGCCTATGTTTGATGGAGAGAAGAGGCTTTTTCTTCTTTGTTACTGCCTTGAGATGAGCTGCCTTGAGAACATTCCTCACAGTTTGTGAAGAGACAGGGGTAGTGATGGTGGAATTGATATAATGGGTGGCTTGGACAGCATTATCAGCCTTTCCTGTAGTGATATGTTGGATAATAGCCCTTTTGTCAGTAGAGATAAGCTTGGATAGACGTCCTTCACAAGAGTTTTCCTTGTCTGGGTGACTTTCTTTGATAAACTTGGCCATAGTGGACTTGCATACTCCAGTTCTAGAGGAAATTTGGCGAGCAGAGAGGCCAGCATAAGACAGAGAGAGGATATTATCTCTTTGAGCAGAGGAGATGGCTTTCATGGTGATTATGACTATGATACATGAGATATTCTGGTTTATATAGTTAGATATAGTCATAAAATAACATAATGACATCACTTCATAATTTATATAATAGTGGCATGATTTTTGTGGTGTCATAAATAATGATTTATATAGTTTTAATATACACTCAAAAAACTGTCCACATGAGTCATCATTTTATAAGCCTTATGTCTCCACCATATCTCCACAGATTCCCACGGTGTAGGGCTCAAATGAAAGCCCTGAAGCCATACTACAATGTGGTATAAGCATGTCCTTGAGGCATTTGTTCGTTCTCACACAATATCATAGATAGTGAAAAATGTCAAAACATGCAGACAGTTTTTTGAGCCACTGTACATCACAGTTACTGCTACACTTCAAGTCCAGTCTTGAAGGGTCATAAGCACTCTGTTGCTGCTGCCTATGATACACTTGTCCAAGGATGTGCTCAAAACCTCAAGTGTCAAAGACCTTCTGGTTTCTCATTAGTCTAGCTGACCAGTGAATAACTCCCTTGGTCTCCCTGGTAGCAAGTGCATCCCACATCTCTGCTTTGGAGTTGACTAATAGCCATTAAGTTATTGAAGTGGATCAAATGCTCACATGTGCTAGTAAATTTTCAGTATACATTTCTGTTATGAACTAGGATAGTTGTAACAACAGCAGCTTGATAAGAGTGACGGCTGAAGTCACGTTCAAGACCCTGCAAATGCAAGGGTCGTAAGACAAGACAGAGAGAGTGTCTCTGATTTGAATATCGGTCTTTAGATGACTTAAGATTGGAGGTCTTAAGCGAAAGATGTTCCAGGTAAAACCTAGTAAGATTAAAGTAAAGATCTACTGAGTATTCGACCAAGTATATATAGCCATAAGGACTTTAGGGCAGGTACATATACGTCAGCAGCAATGAGTCAAAGATAAGGACAAGTCAGAGATAAGGATGAGTCAGAGATAAGAATGAGTCACCTAGCGACAGCAACAGCGATTGTGGTGTAGTACAAATATAGCATAGCAAACAGGAGGTCTAGTGATGGTGCAGGGCAGCGCGGTCATGACATAATACAAAGGGAAGAGGAAAATGAGTAGGGGTGGGCGTAACTGTAACAATTTCTGGGAGCTTGATACATGCCACTAAATGGGGATAATTCTTACTCTGCTGCAAGACATGATGCATAATTTCCATGATCAACATATCCACTACAAGAGATGCATTTGACTATCTTGGAATGCATCGTCTCAGGTCACCACTTACTTTAATGCCATGGTCATGTTTGGATGCAGCAAATAATGAATGAATCAACAACCCCATTCATCAGCTGTGGAATTGCCAAAGGTCAGTATGATTGATTTTCATGAATTTCACTGATGTATGTGGTTGCTCCCACAGATATGAGGACTATGCCTCAAGATCTCTACATCTGTGTACTCAGATTTCATTCAGCAATCCATTTTCATGGTACCCTGGGGATAGTGAGATTTTGACAGACCATTACCCATAATTGCTTCAATGCAACTGCACATGCAATCATGATGCAGTGTATAGCATTGGGGCAGCCTTGATGCTGCCATGGTGTACCTGAGTTCTACTGCAGGGACATTCCTGCACAACTCCTATTCAAGCACAAACTGAGTCTTTCTACTCTGATCCCCAAGCTCAAGACCTGGAACCTCTGCAGGACCACTCCAAGCACATCACCCATATCCAGCATCTACACTTCTCTCAGTGGCAAATATATTGCTTTATGAAATGTATTATGATTGGTTTCATTACTGGAGCCTCTTAGGCTGTTACAGAGCAGTAGACTGGAATCAATCTCAGATCATCTTGCATGTCAAGGTAGGCATATGAAGGATCTGTGCCAACTCCATTATTGACAAAACTTACACTAGATGTCATTATGCACAATTTATAGTTGATGCTATTCTGGTGCATGTGCAGGGCTTCAGTATATGATGTGTCATGTGTTTTTAATCAAACATCATCTAATAAGTTTGGTGCCTGCAGCCTTCTCTTGACAAGATCAGCTGATGGAGTCATGCCTTCCTTGTATTGGTCTGCTTATGGTAGACTAAGGGTAACTTATTGAGATGGTTTATGACCTCCTATGACCTTGCAAGCAAAGTCAAATTAATTATGATTGTGCTCAAGGAGCAGCACCCGAGTCAAAATATTTGGTGTAGTTTGGGTACCCTCAACACTAGCAGGACCCTTCTTCCTTCTGAATGATCTTCAACATCATGTACACCTACTTTGATGTCAGTTGAATGCAACAGTTTTCTTGGACTTTTATATAAAATGTACGCAAGTCAAATGATATGAGGCCTGAGCCCAGGGTCTTTTATCAATGCTACAGCAACTTGTTCAAGAGTCTGGTTGAAGCATCAGGAAAACTTGTACAGAAGTAAGCATATCCAAAAACTCTGCAATGAACTGCATATTGTATGATCAACCACTGTACCAATGTGAAAGAGACAACTCACTGTTGCAACGATATGTTTGGTCCACCAAACTCATCTGGGGAGGGTCACTGGCAATACATAACATCACCAGTGTCCTATTGGTACAAGGCACAAAGGTGAGTTGTGGGGTTAAATCCTGAATGCAAGACAACTCATACTCACACCCATCACACATCTAAGGCCTGGGCAGCATGTATCGTGTTCCATGCTGCTTGAGCCACAAAGCCCTTCTGCAGTTGCACATGCACTGACAGACATAGATGGCGTCAAAGCTGCAACAACTGCAAGGAGAAATGAGAAACACGTGGCTTGTGCTAGGTTATATGGGATGTGTCAAGAGGAACAGTAGCTCTTTCTGCTAATGGCAAATGGTATTAGGAAGATGGCTTGCTTTTATATCCTAGTAGAAAAGATGTTTTTGCAAAGTACTTGGCATTTGGATCAGAATGGTCGCGCTGCCAGCAGACTTCAAGGTGAGAATATAGACAGAGCTGAAGGTTGGCAGATAAACAATCCAAAGCATGTAAACTGTAGACACATGAACTTGACATGACCACTAGCATTAGGCTATGTAGTGGCTCGGAGACACCCCAAATAGTGTCAAGCCTAGTCATGGTCAATATATTAAGCACAATTAAATGCATACATGTGCAGAAGGCACAGGTGAAATCCGAGACCTACTAGCACTTTCATGGCATCTGGTCTAGGAAAGTCCTAGTGCATAGCCATGATAGAGGTTACTGCACATGTCAAGAAGTGTGAGCTCTCCATGGAACCAGTAAGCATCTGCTTCTGACACACATAGCCTAGATGCCCAGAACTCCTCTAGACCCATTATCTGCATCATATGATTTCACACACAACTGTGGAGTGATATCAGTATTTGCTGGAGCTGGATCCAACCACATGCATCAGCAATGAAGCTGAAGAGTGGTACTCACTTGATGGTTGTCTGTGTGTACTAGAAATCCTGCCACTGACAGTCAGGCCATAAATTAATCATGTCAGGAACATACTTTGCAAGAGATGAGCTCCAAAGAATATGAGCCTATTGAGGCCACAGCTGGACAAAATTCCCACTACATCAGTAGTCCATTATTTCTTTATTTGGTGCTGTATTTGATTGAGACAAAAAGTAACTGCAGAGTGATTTTTGCATGACATTTGTAAATGTATTCACCAGTTATCCAGAAGATTGGTGCCATCATCCATCTTTCCAGCTAGTATTTGAAAAAGATGTTCTTGAGTATCAGTGGCTCAATGCTTCAATTATGATCAAAACAGGTATGGCACCTCACCTCTATCTTGGCAGGTTTTATGATGAACTCAGACTACTGCTGGAGGACATCTGGTATGGCATTCAAGGAAGTTCTAGTCTTAATGACACCAGCCAGCCCATTGTGACGATCATATTCCCACTAGGCTTGCAATGGCCATCTTTTGATATAGGTGATGGAAAGGTGCATCAATACATGATGTCATATGCCATTCCAGACTCTCAACTCTAAATCCACTTCTCCAGATATCCGGATCCGAGATCCAGATCTCAAATGATCTGATCTATCTTTATCTCCCTTCCAGAATCCAAACCCTATATCAGCGCCCAACTCCATTTAGACTGCCCCTGTCTCCGGACTCCGGTTAACCATGTTTCCCTTTTGATTATTGATCCGTTACATACATTTCATTTCCGGTGTTCATTATTTGTGATCCATCCTACTTACTAATAGACTTTGCATATGCTTCGTACATAGCCTTTATGTTTGCTGACTGATTCCTATATGATACCTACAGTATATAAACCTCCTGTAACTCTCGGAAATACTCCAGTTGGAATATCATCTTAGTTCCTGCTCATTCCTGTGTCCTCCGGACTCGAGATAAGTCTCTTGTCATATTCCGAGTCTTAGGATTGCATCCTAGACTACATTTCTGACTCTACCTTAAGGGTAGTCCATCCTCTGTTAGTTTCTAGTCCGGACTTCGTCCGGATTAGTCTTATCCGCTTGCCCAGGTAACATCCGGACGTCCATCAGATTTATCTCACATTTCAGATCTGGACGTCCGTTATCCGCCCTAGTCAAATCCCAGAAACTCCGGACAACTGTTCTAGCCCCTGGAAATTAAGGGCACATACTCGGGAAAGGGGCACAGCATATGAGCTGAGGCCAAGCCGTTGTGATCTGACCCCCTTGAGCATGTGAGCTTAACACATGACCACTCTGTATCAACTGCTTTTCCTGCACTCAACCCGCTCCAGACGTGCATTCCCACACTCTGCAGACCTGCTCATTCACTCCTGCACTGCATGGGTACCTGCAGTCAATTTCCCATGCCTTTGGATTACCTTACAGATGTCCTGCATCAGTCCATTGTCCATCCTACCTCATTGGTATGTATTTTGCCTTGCCTCATGTGTTGTAACAAGTGTTGCAGTCTTATTACATATTATTACTGCCTGTCTGTCCTGTCCCTTCTGTTCTGAGAGGGTTTAGCTAGTATAAAGTGCCTAGGGTGACTACTTCATATTTACTTCCCTTCTATGGTATTTTCTTCCCTTAGGTTTTACTTAGGAGCAGTCACCATTAGTGCATGCTTTTAGCCCCTATTGGTTACCTTATACCTGGACACCTTGTCTTGACTTTCCTTACCCATGCAATGAATACCCTTGCCCTCACTTGTTACTCACACCATTCCTTAAGACTTCCCTACTCCTTATCCTAGCATCTTGCACTTCTGCATTGACCGCTCATTGACCACTCATCAACTGCACTTCCACATTCCCACACTCTACATACCTGCGCACTTTCAGGTCTTTAGTATCATAGGCTGTTCTCAGTAGCAATTCCCTTGGGTTGAATGTTCTTGCTTGCAAGTGTAGCAGCTAGGCAGGACTAGTAGACATGTGTTGGCTAGGTATTCTAACAACTATCTAGCCAAGTTGTGTTTTGCACACCATTCTGTACATATGTTTCCACCAAGATTAGCAGGATCTTGTGTGATGGTTATAAAAACCTTGTCATGGTGTTCTTCTCCTGCTTCATGCTTCCTGTCAAAACAATAACAAGATCAAGTTTCAATATTGTTGATGAGTTCCACTTGGCTCAAACACTTCTTCATGTGTCCAATCCTGCTCCCTCCACATAAAGTCCCCTTCCATATCTGGAGTGCACAAATCAGAGATAATCAACAGTACTTCATGCATGAAGTACTTATAGTGTCTCAAAAAAGTGTCTCAATGTTTGTGACTTTTCATGTAATTGCTGTATTGTGAGCTAGGGCGTGAGAATATGACTAAGCCATAGGGAGGTGTGGGAAAGCTCTGCTTCTAAGCTTCATGTTTGATCCCTATAGCGTGGGAAGATTATGTCATCAAGTGAAGATATGGTTGATTTAATTTGGTGACTCATTGAGACACTTTTTTTGACTTTCAGTTTGGCTAATACAATCTCTATAATTCTAGTACTTGATGCTTCCTCCTGTTGCTTTAATTACTTCCACCACTCTTCCATGCATACTATCTATCAATTTGAGGTATTCCTCATCAACAATCTTGCCCCACTCTGCTGCAACTCTCTTCCACAGCTGAAATAGTCCATATTATTATCCTCAGCTCTTCTAATCTGTATACCAGGCAGATTGCTACCAAAACTGGCCTGAGCAGGGTTACTATCGTTAGGATCATAAAAAAGTCATGCCAGATAAGAAAAATATCAAACTAGATTGTCCTTTCAAGTTTACGCCACATAGCAAAAAATCTCTTGTTCATAATATTCCAACTAGGCAGGCTGCCAATGCTACTCAAGCTACCAAATTTATTAATTACATCATCTACACTGCTCTCTCCACTCAAATAGTCAGGAATACTCCTAAGGCAGCCAATCTTAAAGCTGTAAACAGGCAGAAAAAGCCTTTCCTGTCTTCAGCCTAGAGGAGAAGGAGACTAGCCTTGGCTTTAAAGCCTCAATATTGGATTGTTGAGGACTGGAATAGGGCTACCTGGTCAGATGAGACCAAAATCAATAGGATGGGGTCAGATGGCTAGGAATATATGTGATGAAAGGCAGAACAACTACTAGAACAAAAAAAGTCAAGAAAACACTAAAGTATGTAAAGTAGGAAACTTGATGGTATGGTGTTGTATGAGGTGGAATGGAGTAGAAATTCTCTGTGAGGTGGGGGGGAGGATGAATGCAGAGCAGCACATTTCAATTTTTGAAACTATCTGCTCAGAAGCATGCAAGAATCAAGAATTATTGAATAAGATGTTACCTTCTAACAAGACAATGTCCCTAAGCATACTTCAAGTTGACCATAAAATGGTTTGAAAACTATGGCATCAGTGTGCTATCATGGTAAGTCCAGTCCTCAGACCTCAACCCTATTGAACAGCCCTGGTAATTGCTCAAGATATCACTTGCAGTCTATCAAGAACCTCAATAGGGGTTATTTCAGCTATGGGAGAGTTGCAGCAGAGTGGGGCAAGATTGTTGATGAGGAATACCTCAAATTGATAGATAGTATGCATGGAAGAGTGGTGGAAGTAATTAAAGCAACAGGAGGAAGCATCAAGTACTAGAATTATAGAGATTGTATTGGCCAAACTGAAAGTCAAAAAAAGTGTCTCAATGAGTCACCAAATTAAATCAACCATATCTTCACTTGATGACATAATCTTCCCACGCTATAGGGATCAAACATGAAGCTTAGAAGCAGAGCTTTCCCACACCTCCCTATGGCTTAGTCATATTCTCATGTCCTAGCTCACAATACAGCAATTACATGAAAAGTCACAAACATTGAGACACTTTTTTGAGACACTGTACTCATGGTCTGGGTGTCTCTAAAACCACAACACAAAAACTCCATTGTATCTCTATAATGGTGTCCTATCTCACCACTTCATACCTACTGAAATCATGGGTACAGAGAAAGGGATTATAACAATGGTTGGTTAAATTTTTGGAAGAATCCAATGCATTCAAGAAGGGAAGATGGTGAAGGGTAGGCAGGTTGAATAATTACATGGAGGAGGGGTTTAAACAAAACACCAAGATTTAAAAACAGACTTTATCAGCTAGATACTTTTTTCTTTAGGGTATGGGTGAAAACCTGTTTTTTATTAGCAGTGTTAATAACAACATGTTAATAACTTGTTAATAACAGTTAATAATATGGGTGCCACATAGGAAGGGTTAATAAAGTGCTAATAAGTCAAGTGACCCCTGTGTGTGAGGGTCCAGCCTTTGTGCCTTCCCCTTGATCATTGATGACCCCCAGTGAAAGTTGGACATGGCCATTTCCACACACAGCCACGCAAATCTACTATGGCTATGGCACATTGAATCACATAGACATGCATCAGTATCTGTGCTTTCTGTAGCTGTGAAAACAATGTGCATCAGTGCTGGTGTATGCTTTTCAACACATTGACTGCTAGATAGAATTCTATAGATTTGAATATAACTGTATGTCCCTTTGATATCTTGCTGGCTTCAACACAGATATACAGAAATCAATGCATTGCAACATAGCATACAATATGAATCATGCCACTAAAAACCACCCATGCTCATACCTGGGCCCACCCCTGTGCTCATGCTCATACCTGCCCCTCCTACCTGATGCTGCTGCTGTGCTAGAACAATGTACTGCTGGAGAACTTACTGATCACTTTGACAGTACTGCCAGTCCAAATGCCATCAGATATCTGGAAAGAAGACATGTCAGTATGCTGAGAAAATATGATAGTGCTCACCAGTTTTTTGTGTCTGTTTCATATTTCTGGAGAACACTACAAGTTAGTAATGCAAATGGCAGAATGAAGATAAACACACCTCCTGATGGTCTTTGCCCAGTGAGTCCCAGTATAATTTGAAATCTCAAGAGTAGCCATTGGGTGCTACTTGTTTGAGCCAGCGATGTGCACAAAGATTTCTGTTGTGAAGTTACATTAGCAATGTAAAATGAGAATCTTAGAATTAGTAAGACTCACCTCCCATTCTTTGTAGTCACAGGGCAGAAGTTCTTGCTGGTAGAGCCAGGCTTTCCTTGTGAGTCTGCATTCACAACCTGCAAGGTCACAGATTCAGAGGGCATAGATGTGCCACAAGCCTTGATCAGTGTTGCTAAAGAAACACTAGGAAGGCCAAGAGTATCCACACAAGGTGTGATTGTGTTGTCTGCAGATGGCATTGGTAGCATGAGTAACATTGTCAGATCAGGTGCTGTTGGTGTTGCAGGGGCATTGGTGGAAGGTATTGCAGAATTGGTGTTGATGGGTGCTGTGGTTGGTGTCATATTGGCAGGAGCAATCAAGGGCATTGGCAAAGCATCATGAGACTTGTTATTTTCCTTTTCCTTGAGGTGGATAAGGGCATCTTTTCTGAAAGCCAAAGTTTGTCAATGTAGTAGGTATATTGAGCAAAAAAACACTTACAAAGGGTTTCAGAGTGGAGCAAATAGGGTTTTTGGCTGTTGCAAATAAAGTAGTTCAGATTGCATGAATGCAGATAACTACTAAACTTACTGGATTGTTTGTCTGAGGCTTTGGGCTTGGTGATAATGGCAGCAAAAGAGATGATGAAGGTGGATCAGGAGACTCAGTATTTGAAGAAGAGATCTTGGGTGGCTCTGAGTCACAAGCCTCTAAGTTCATGTTAGCTGTTTTCATGTGTTTTGAATCATGTTGACAGGTATTGGCAGACTTGACCATCCTTGCCTTTTGCTTTTGTGGTTTTACATGTAGTTTTATCTCCTCAGGGTCAGTAGATGAAGAATCTCCTTCCTTGAGATGAGTGGATGCCCATGATGGGTAGTGGTCTCTAGTGATGTGCTTGATCTTCCAGTACCTGTCACAAAGGGCTGACTTGGGGTGTATGCAAGACACTTCTTTGTAGAGTGCATTGCAAGCATTAGGGATTGCTCAACCCCATGAGATTAGTGCTATTCCACATTGTTGGAGGCCAAACCAGGCCACTGTGATGATCATACCAGTGCTAGGCACATATGATTACTAGTATGGTTCTTCTCACTCCCAGGAAAGGAGATAAAGTGCTGATCATTTAATCCATATATATTGACTCATCCACTGTGATGATCATACCAGTGCTAGGTGCATATAATCACTAGCATGGTTCTTCTCACTCCCAGGAAAGGAGATAAAGTGCTGATCATTAAATCCATATATATTGACTCATCCACTTTTAGTACACTCCTTTGACAATAGGTACACACTCCTCCCACAACCCGCACTCCCATTTAGCTTTGGTCTGGTCCTAGGAATCCATCCTCTTATGTCCTATCCATGTCCACCTATTTCCACTGGTGCGTTATTTTTCCCAAATATCATTGCTAAATGAGCTGCAGGTCTTATTACACATTACTCATGTCCCACAGCGCATGATGTCTTATTACCTATAGACTTGTCATGCGCTCACTTACTATGCTACAATTCTCACCTACACATTCCAGACCTTCATGCACTATGATAAAATGACCACAGTACATACAATTGAGTTAGTTCCCTTCCCCCTGGACTCAGCCCTATAGGAGAGTTGCCCTCACATTATTTTTGTAGACCTTGTGCAATCCAATCTATTTGCTCATACTTGACAATCTCACACAATTCAACTACTCTGAAGTTCTGTACCACTAGGACCTTATACTTAGGCTCTTGAACACCTGACCTGTGACCAGTAACTTAGCATGGTCCTTCTCTCATGCTATCTCTCTTGCACCCAGCCACTCTATTGAGCGCAGTTGATTTCATGTGTGTCACATCTACCATGCCAGTATCCGGCATTTGCTGCACTCACATGTATCCTCTAGTATTCATCTTGCACTTGTGATACTAACACCAGTCAATTTTTGTCCATGCTCATGGTTGATTCTCTGACATAGGAATTTGAAGGTATATATACATCCCGTGCTCTAGTTCTTAGGCTGCTATAGATTTTAACTCCTTCGCTCACTTGCTTCCCTTGCATTCGAAGGAAGTGCTTCAATAGCAGTCCTCATGGGCCAATCTACCAACTCATGCCTCTTAGGATAAGTAGTGCTAGTTGCTAACAGCCTAGTACCTATTTCTTCTTCACACCACATGAAAAGTCTTCATGATGGTGCATTGCTTGGATGCCATGACAGGGTCCCCATTCATATGCTTGAGGAAGGGTAATGATCCCCACTGATCACCTTGTGCATCAGCAGTGCTGTCCCATTTCTTGAAGTCTTTGTGAGTCCAAAAATTGACAAGAGGGTAGTCCTCCTTTCATAGACCAGTGACAGGGTTGCAATCAATAGCATCAGTCTTGACAGGGATTTTGAGTGGTTGAAGTAGTGTATTGGAGCCCAAATATAAAGAAATATCATCTGATAGTGAAAGTGAGTGTGATAAAGTTTCAAATGTGATTCTAAGCTTCAGGTTTGTTAAGCTGCTGAAGATAACAGGAGAAAACAAACTGATAAGCATCTTGGGATGCAGTAAGGATCAAAATTTGATGACTCAAATGTTCATTGACAAATTGCAGATGAATATTTTCATCTTGGACTTGTCCAAATGTATGCTGTGAGTGAGTATATGCACTGTTTTGAACATAATAAAACATATTCAATCTCACTGTGTTGTTTGGAAAGCTTCCACCATAATGCGAAAGGCCATTCCAGCCTTGATTCAGCTGACCCTGTGGAGGTATGAGAAAGGGAGATCATGCACTAGCATGGCCCAGGAGCTGGTGGTTATTGTCATATAGTTGATTCATACAGCTGAAATCTTGAGCCTGAGGCTGGTAGTGTTCATCAGACATAGCAAAATGATTGAGAACCAAATGAGCAAAAATTGTGTACTAGTAGAGGTATTAAGCAAAGGGGCTTCAGTATCATCCAAGGGTGATTAGAATTCTGTCTCCACTGGAATATTCTGTTATGGGTCCTTGAGTTGGTGGCTTTCATTTACAGTACTCCTTTATATCACTTGAAACCCCCTTACAGACTCACATTCCCCCTTGTCTTTGCACTTGTAACTTTTTGGTGTCTCTTCCATTGCATTTATTTTGTAGACCTCTTCTAATTGTACACAATGAACACTTGTATTCTTATTAGTGAAATAGAACCCTGTTGCTACTGCTTGCTCAATGTGCTCATGAAATGGTATTGAAAACTTTGGAACAGGTACTTCTATTCTTCTCACTCATTATTGTCATCATCCTCTTCAGTAAATACTCCAGTATATGATACATCAAGCCTGGTCTTTTCAACAACAAAGACTTGGTCCTCAGTAACTCCAGATGGTAAAGTAGGCCAATGAGGTATAACTGTGATGATGGCCTGGATATCAGTGACATCTACAACATGAAGGCCAACTTCACCTTGATTTGTGCAAGACCAAACTGTCTGGTGTGACAATTCAAGAAGCTGTTTGTCAGGTGTGGAATATAATGAAACAAGTGTGACAGTCCTGAATTACCATGCTGCCTGTGGACCCTGTAATCAGCAGACAAAATCTTCAGGGTCCTTGTCATTGCCAGGTTCAACATCATTTCAAATGGCAAGCTGTGTGAAATATTGGACCTCCTCATAGCAAGTTGTTCCGTCAATCTTGAGCTAAAATATCAATTAATTTGAGAACACACAATAAATATATGAAGTACCTTGACATTTCACAACATTCATGTTTTTTCTAGAGGTCGCAGTGCTTCCTTCCATGCTGAGTGGGCCACTTGTCCATTTGGGAGCCAAAGGTGTGACCACCAATACATTTTTGGTGCATTGCAGCCCAGAAATTCGGATATGAGTCTTTTCTCTGTGTCCATTGTGAAGAAGTAATTGGTACTAGGCATTTGGCAACTAGCACTACTTATCCTAAGAGGCGCAAGTTAATTGATCGGCCTGAGAGGACTGCTATTGAAGCACTTCCTTCAATTATGTGCAAGGGAAGTAAGTGAGCAAAGGAGTTATAACCTATGTCAGCCTAAGAAACTAGAATGCGGACCATATGTATACCTTTGAATTTCTATGCCAAAGAATCAACTGTAAGCATGGGCAAAAATCAACTGATGTTAGTATCACAAGAGCAGGATGAACCATTGGAAGATATGTGTGAGTGTATTGGGTGTCAGATGCTGGTGTGGCAGATGTAATGTGCACAAAATCAACCATGCTCTATGGAGCAGCCGGTCACAAGGGATATAGCACAAGTGAAGAATTGCACTAAACTACTGGTCACGGGTCGGGTATTCTTGCAAGAGCTTAAGGGTAAGATCCTAGTGGTACAGAACTTCAGAGTGGTTGAATTGTGCAGGATTGTCAAGAAAGAGCAAAATAGATGGATTGCACAAGGTCTACAAAAATAACACAAGAATGACTCTCCTATAGAGCTGAGTCTGGGGGAAAGGGAACTACTCAATCATATGTACTGTGGTCATTTATATCATAGCATGTGAATGTCCAGAATGTGTAGGTGAGAATTGTAGTGTAGTTAGTAAACATGTGATGAGTCTATAGGTAATAAGACATCATGTGCTGTGGAACGTGAGTAGATGTGTAATAAGACCTGCAGCTCATTTAGCAATGACATTTGGGAAAAATAACACACCAGCAGAGGTAGGTGGACATGGATAGGACATGGGAGGGCAGATTCCTAGGACCAGACTGGAGTAAGAGCAGATAGGTCAATATATATGGATTTAATGATCCACGCTTTATCTCCTTTCCTGAAGGTGAGAAGAACCATACTATTGATCATATGTGCCTAGCGCTGGTATGATTGTCACATCTGTGGGAGACTCAAATACCAACTGTCCCCAGTCAGTCATGCATCAGGACTTGGACTTGGCAGAATTTTTGCATCGACAAGGGCATGTGACCATAGAATTCCAGGTACAGTAGAGTTTGTGGACCAGTTCCAGATTGAATAGAGATGTGGAGTGTGGAGTTCAGTGATTTTTGCACAGACAATGGAAAGAAGTGTGGACATGTGGTGGACACAATCATGCTTCCCTATAAGTACCTCTACTTCTTTTCCTATCTCTCATCTCTACCATTGCTATCATGTCTAGCTTCTCTTTTGACTTTTCTAAGGTCGTTGACCCTGCTGCTGACAAAATCCAGCATGCATTTACTGAATTACATGCCCAGGTGGTCAACTTGGCTGATATTATGCCCAAAGATCGACCTGATCTAATGGCTCACAAGGAAGAATGGTGCCACAATTGGGTCAAGCTACTGGTAAGTGGTACTTTTGTGCACTTACTGCCCTTTTCTAATGTTCTTGCAGGCTGATCTAGAGAAATGCTCCATGGACAGCAAGACTCATAATCTGAGCCTTGTCCTTGCACCTGAGGAGAGCACTAAAGGTTGTAAGGCTGAAGAAGTGCATGTTCACTTCCATGAGCAGATACGCACCTTCAAAATTGAGGCTGAACATCAGGCCAAGGAATGCGTGCATTTGGAAGAGGAGAAGCAGTTGAAAGAAAAAGGCAAGGGAAAGGAGAAGGAGGCCACTGGGGAAGACTTTGCAATGGAGGATGGTCAGGAAGAGGCTGGTGAGGATGCTGCAGGAGAGGCTGATGAGGAGGAAGAGAGACCAGAGACTCCCAAGCACCCTGCATGCGCTGGGATTCATAAGGAATCTAAGGCTGTAGAGCCTGTCCTTAGTAAGGCAAAACACATGAGTACTCTCTGTTTTCTCTTTTGGTTGTTTTTGCTGAACTTGCTTGCTAGATGGTAGGACATATGAGTGTTCCCAAGGCCCATGTCTCACATAAGGACAAGTGCAACTGGTGCCTTAAGCACAATATCCCTTGCCAAGGTATGCCTGGTATGGGGTGCTTCACCTGCCAGGTAGCTAAGCATGGCTGCAAGCATGCTACTCATCAGTGCAGTGGTAAGTTTTTCCTTAGATCTTTCTTCTCTATCTAACCTTCCTTTTCTTAGTGTGTCAGGCCCAGCTCCAGGCTGTGGCCAAGCCTAGTCTTCAGGCTGCACATAAGGCACCTTCAACTTCTGGTTCTGGCCCTACCATGGGTTCCTCCAAGGACATTTGTGACCTTATGTGCTGCCCTGTTTTATTGCCTGAACCCCCCATTATGGTCTCTGAGGACAAGGAACCTGATTCTCTTGTGTGCATTGAGAAGTGCAAGTTGCCTGAGGGCGAAGATCTAGAGGATTTTGACCTGCTTGTTGATGCAGAAGCAAGTGATGAAGACTTGCTCATGGAGGGTCAGGTGCAGGCTCTCTATGCCAAGGTTTTTACTATGCACATCAGGAAATCAACCTGAAGTTGATATGACCAGATATCATTATCATGGTGTCACACATATATGAATGAAGATATGACTATGCTAGAAATATCACCTTGATGTGTATTTTGTATTAGGAAATCAGCACAAACTTGTTTTTCCTAGATTTAGTTGGTAAAATCATATCAAGAATCTACTGAATTATATAAGATTATATACAAAGATAAAGTTTGATATAAGTATGACAAATTGATATTAAATGGACAAGGATTGTAAGAAAGCCAACATTCTGATGTAGATATGTCATGTCTTACAATTGTATTAACAATTCTCTACCAATTTATCTTCACTGCCATTACTTGCATGACATTGCACTAACCATGTTACATGACAGATGCTTAGGTAAGTCGGAGTTTCAATTTTTCAACCAACTTCAAAACTTGTCTTCTGTCATCTCATCTACACTCTAAGTACACCCTTCTGGCCCCTCAAGCCAACATCCTCTTCTCTTCCTCCCTGTCTCTTCATGGTGATATCTTTGGCCCTATGTGGTGGTTTTTCCTCCTTTATGGTCCCTGGCTCCTCCCTGGTCTTCCCTGGTCTTCCTTCCTGGCTCTCCCTGGCCCTCCTTCCTGGTCCTCATCCCTGGCCCTCCCTGGTCCTCCTTCCTGGCCCTCCCTGGTCCTCCTCCCTGGCCCTTATGGTCTCTTCCTTCTCCCCTGAGACAGGTAACTATCATGTCCCTCTCTAGCTTCTGTCCTATCATGTTTCTCTGCTCTCCTGTATTAGTACTACATGTGTATACCCTAAACCCAATTAAAATTTGATTCGAATTATAAAACGATAAAATGAGTGTCAAGGTTGAGACTTTTCAGTAATTTCTTGGCAATTTTATTTGAAGTAGTCTAGTATTATAAAACTTTATTGAAAATGGCAGATGTTTGCAATATGCATCATAATTGTGTCCTTGGCAATTTTTCCCACTATAACCTGCCTATCTAAAGCTTCGTCAAGGCTGAGTGATAATATAAGACTTTGTTGAAGATGGCAGGTGTTTACAACAAGTGTCATGATTGTGTTTTTGGCAGTTTTTCCCAGTGGAACCTGCCTATCTAAAGCTTTGTCAGGCTGAGTGCAATTATGATAGGTATTATATAAATTTTATGATAGACAGAGCTTTACAAAGCTATGTCATTTTCAGGTCAATTGCCTGATGCATGGCATGCTGATGGAGGTGTTGAATGAGTTGGATGTTATCTCCATCCACTACAAGAAGAAGAGGCGGTTCCTGTAGATAGTTTCTTTCTTGACAAGAATCAGTGTGCATGTACATTAGGATACCCTTGAATAGTGCCAAATGGAAGTGTTTTGACCAGTTTGAATCCTTTGGTGTGCACCTTAAGTCCTAAGTGTCCAGTATCCCTATGTCCCATGTCCTATGTTCTGGTCCTACTCCACTGGGTGCCTAAGAGATAAGTAAGGTAAAATGAGCATGTGTGCATGCTGCAGAAGAAGTGGAAAGATACATGTCACTTGCAGGTTTCCACCTGGCTTATCTTCCTTGTTGCGCTTTCATCCTCTATCCCTGCTGTGTGGTGGTGCAGTCGAATCCTTGGTATGTATCAATGTGTGTGGTGAGCTGCCTACATGTTTGAAGAGAATTTGTACAGTAATCATTGAGTGCACATATAATCTAGTCCTTTGGCAATGTCTGTGTGTGATTAGAGTCTATGCGCAGGTAGTGCATATCATATGTAAGTTACTGAGTGATTGGAATTGGGCGGGAAAGAAGGGAAATGAAACTGAGGCACTGGACAAAACCTGGGGTAAAACTGAGGCTATCATACAAGGATGATATGTTTTTGTGTTTTTCTGGTTTTTTTTTTGCAGATATAGGCTGAGGTCTGATGTGGGTATGTGGGTACAGGGGCGGGTGTTGCACATGGAGGTGTGGCTATCCCTCTGTGTCGAAATTGGGCGCTTCATCATCCAGTTCTTCTATGTCTTCTCCTACCAGGTTGTCCAATGCTTCATCGTCCAGGCCTGTAATACTAGTAATGGAGATTTTAGTTTCACTGCATGGAATGTAAGGAATCAAGTGAAAGGCTGCAAAATGAAGCCTAGACACAGATCCATCTAGTTCTGACAAGATATATGACCCACCCTTCATGTGATGGATAACAATCATAGGTCTGAGATAGCATGGCTTTGTCTTTTGACTTAGCTCCTACTTGACTTTGCTGTTGCATACTAGAACAAAGGTACCAGGCTCAAAATCATAATCTGTAATCAAGCACTGGAAGTGCTGCTTGAATTTGCAGATGGACTGGTACTGGGTGTTCTGGACTCTTTCTTTGATGGCTTGGAGATCTTCTTGTCGCTTCTGCAGTTGGCATGCACGCCAGGCAATGAGGTCTGTGGTCAAGAACATATCTTGGTCTGGGAGTGCTACTAGAAATGTTCCTTTAGCAAGATTGAATGGGAATATAGGCTCTATGCCATGGACCATAAAATAGGACATTAGACCTGTCACTTGGTGTACTGTGACATGCTCAGCCCATAGGATGGTGTGTGCGGATTGGTACCAGCACAACTCATCCCCCTTGCAACTTTTCATGATGGCCTCCTGGACATCATAGTGACGCTGTTCAATAATACCATTAGCTTGGGAGTTGTATGGTGAGATGCAAATCAGGTGAATCCCATAGCATGCTGCTAAATCATCAACTGCTGCCCAGAATGCAGGTCCATTGTCAGTAACAATTTCGGTGATAGGTCCCCACCTGCAAAGGAGCTCTTTGAATATGAATGCACCTAGAGATTTGGTGTTCTCTTTGTGTAGCATACACCATTCTGGGTATCTGGTTAGTGCACACTGCACATGGATTAGACAGTCAAATCTGCCCACTTTGGGCATCATCATACTATCTATATGCATCTTTCTAAATATGCTGCCTGGGATGGGTACAGTTGGGGGAATGTGCAGTTTGCGCATTTGCCTGATCTGGCATTCATGACATGTCCTATTGTACCATTTGACATCATCAGTAATCATAGGCCACCAGAAACATAGGAGAAGGCAGGCACAGGTTGAATATACTCCCTTATGTCCAAGGTCATTGTGCACTTCCTTCAGGATGCAAAGGCAGCATGCTTCAGGGACTATCAATTGGTGCTTGCCTAGTGAGTTCTTTTGCCATAATTTTCTGTCAAGTATAAAGTACTGTACTGTGCTTTTGACAAATGACTGGTAGTCATTATCAGATAAGTTAGTGGGTCTTTTGCAGGTCTCTAGGAAGCGTTGGATTTCTATCATCCTTACATCTTGTGCTTTTGCAGCTTCTGAATGGGGGATGGTCAGGTTGGCAGGTTCAGGTTCTGCAGTACCTAGGAATGCAATGAGAGCAGGTGGATGGGTTAGTGGGTTTGGCATGGGTATGGTATATGGGTAGCACATGATATCAGCTCCTGCACCTGAAATTGCACAACTACAGTCATTTAGGATTTCGATGCTGAACAAGTATGAGTGGTCAAGCCAATCCTTGTGGTCATCATCCTCTGTGGGATCTAACTCTGCAGGTGGTCTCCTTGAGAGACTGTCTGCTCCAGTATGCTTGGAAGCAGGCATGTGAACAAGTGTAAAAGGAAATAACAATATACCTGCAATCCATTGGTTGATGGTTGTGTTAGGTTGGAGGTCTGGGTTATTGATCATGCCTTTTATATATTTTGTGTTAACCTCAACTGTTAGGTTGGTGACTCTGAAGATAAATATGCATACCGCGTGGAGCATGCAAAATAGGCTGTAAAGCTCTAGCTTCACTTGAGAGTAGCAGCTTTCAACTTCTGTGAGCAAAATTGAACTGAAGCGACTGGGATAGCATTTGCCGTTTTTGCCCATTTGAAGGAGTATGAACCCTATAGTGATGGAAGAAGTGTCAACTGCAAGGATAACTTCCCATCCACATTTGTAATTGAGTGATAGGAGTGTGGGAGACTCTAATATCAAGTCCTTCAGGGTCTGCATAGCTACCTGTTGTTCCTCATTCCATTTGAATGGTACATCCTTGCATGTGAGGTTGATGAGCAGGCATGCTTTCTTAGAAAAACCCTTGATAAATATGTGCAAGATGCCATAGGTACCTAGAAAGCCGTGCACTTCTGTGACAGTGCAGCATTCCAGCCAATTGCATATCTTTTGCACTTTGGAGTCTTCCAGTATGCACCCTTTGAAGGTGTATTTGTGCCCTACTATGATAGCAGTAGGTGCAGCTAGGACAAATTTAGTAGTGGATATGGTTACACCTACATTCTCCAGGCACTGGAGTATGCAGTTCACTACTATGCAATGCTCCCATATAAAACAATGTATTCCCAGGTTTTCCACTATGGTTTCATATGAGCTGTCAGCTCTTTGATAGCACATTTTGACTGATTTGATCAGGAGGTTATCAATAAATGGGGAGGTGTGCTTTGTGATCTTGTCCTGTAGAGCAAAACAGGAGTCACCTTGATATACTTGCACCACGTTCACATGCCCTTGCAGGAGCATTGTTAGCCAGTGTGGTCCTAGTGGTGTTCCAAAGGTTGTGAGGTCACGGGACTCCTCATGTAGTGCATGCTGATCGTAACCTGAATATAAGTCCATCATACCATATACCACATACCTGGCAAAAGATTCAGCTAATTGTTTGACAAAGGGAGGGAGTGATGAGTCTTGGATAGTTACCACATTCAGCGGTTGAAGATCATGTACTAATTGCAGTGATTTACCATCTTTCTTGACCATGCAAAACCACTGCAAATGGTAGGCTGCAGTTGATGGTTCATAAACACCAGACTAGATCTTCTCTTTGATGATGCAGATAACTTCTCCAAGGGTTGCCAGCAGTATGGGATATTGTGTTGAGACCAGGGAGTGTGCAGGATGGTAAGAATTTTGTAAGGAGGGAAATAGGTTTCATTGAGACAACCATGCTCGGTTGTGTCCCACGTGAATGCTAATTCATGTGTCTGGACAAGCCAGCATATAAGCTTAAGCTCTTCCAGCCATAACCAGTTAGCAGGGTCTAAGTCCAATTCATTTGCTCTTTCTTGGGTGAAGTGGACACCTGGGATGAAGTCAGGCAGGTGGGTTGGCAATTGGGGCATGCCAGCCAATGGGTTGTCAGGTAATCTTCTCGTGATTCTATACTCAGGCAGCATGGTGGTTTGAACCATGTGGACCTTCTTTGCGACCAGCTTATAAACCAGTGCATGTTGGGTTTTGTCGAAAAAATATACACTGTTAAATGTGTTGATGGATGTACAGTCAATAATCGAGCATGTAGATATGACATGATTATAGCATGGTGAGAACTGTGTGGATGAAAGAGAAAATAAGGCATGTTTGCTCCATAAGAGCAGGTATTGCATGGTTGGTGTGAGACAAAAATTAGAACCGGGAAATAATGTAGTAGGATGAGAAATAAGAGAGAGCAGTGGGTAGGAATTAATCTGTTTGTCTCCTCACATGTTGTGCAAATCATCAATCATCAAAAACCCTTCTTATGTGCACCTGAGGGAGCATGTGTGCCAGCCTTGCAACCTGGACATTTCTTTACCCAATGCGTGGTAGGAATGCATATTACCTTCCCTGAATTTGGGTCCATTAGCATGATGTCCTGGTCTCCATTAGGAAGATCTTCTGCATGGCAACTGGTGAGCATAAAGAATGGGTGCCCTAGCAAGACGTCAAAGTTAGCAGTCAGAACAACCTGAACTTGGAATAGCATTTCTCCTGCACTGAAGTATAGCAGGAGATTCTCTATTACTCCTAGTGTCTCATTGGTTGAAGTATTAACAGACTCCATGGTTAGCTTGTGGTCAGATCTTAGCAGAATACCACCCAGCATGCACCAGACAGATTGCAGCATTATGATGCACTCTACACCTTGGTCAAGGACACAGGAGAGGACCTGGCTGTGAAGTGTCACCACTCTGATACATCTCAAGGATTCAAAGTGTTCAGCCACAATGTGTCCATCATTGTTCCTTTGCAGGCAGCCATCATACTTCTTCAGAAAGTCTTGCATTCCTGGTGTGCTACCTAGTTCATTGACTGAGATAGTCCCTACTGTAACATGCTTGGTTGTGGTCATTTCCTTGAATACCTTGCAGATGTCAGTGGATACCACTATTAATTTGTGCATAGGTATGCTGATGGTGGAGTCTAGCATGTGGTCAACTACGCATTTGTCCACATCCTTGTCTTCCAGAAGGAAGGAGTATCTGAACTGTGTTGAGGGTTGGTTGGCGGCCAGCAGTTCATAGGATGAAGAAGAGGTCATGGGGCTTGAAGATGAGGAGACCATACTGGGTGCAGATGAGGAACTCACAGGTGTCACAACCACTGTGCCTTTATTAGGGGCACTAGTGGCCTTTGACCTGGATGCCTTTACCTGTGGGGAAACAACTTCTTCCACCGCATCAGTGGTTCTTGATGATGGACCTGGCTTGGGATGTGGTGGTATGTTGATGCCATCAAACCACACATTTTTACCTTTGTCCACTTTGCAGTTAGCATGATCTGCTTTTACCACTGCAAACGCTTCATGTGCCCTGGTAGCTTCTTGTTCAAGGCATGTCAATTCTTTGTCATCTTTGCTTAAATCTTCCTGGATGTTAGTGCATGTGTGCATGAATGCGCAAGGCTCAATATCAAACACTGCTTGGATGGTAGGTTCAGCATGACAGTACATGTTACCAAGGACCATAGCATTGGCACCTGTTGCAGGTCCGTTGTGCAAGAATTTGTCAATGCACTGCTTGAAGTTTCCATCTCCTTGCCTCCTGGGAATGCCGCGACCATTGGGCATAACAATCTTGTTATCAGAGGTGATGCTTATCTTACCTTCCCTTGCGTACTTGTTGCACATCACACAAGTCTTCGTAAAATGGTCTCCTCCACAAAAGTAATAACTGTTATACCACAGTTGGCTGTATTCCTTCTTTACCACGGTTCCTGCATTGGGTTTCAGGGTGGGTGTAGAAGGTCCGCTTGCTTGGGTTGTAGTTGCAGAGGGCCGCACTGGTGGTTGGATGGGTACCGCAGTAGAAGCAATGCTAGGTAATAAGAAAACAGCAGCCTTGTATACCTGATCCAGTATGTATGGGTCATCAGGGTGGTGAGTGACAAGTTTTATCTTGAGCCTTTGCCTGATAGCTGCATTGGCCGTTGAGTGGACCCCCTGGAGGAAAAATCTACTGCATTCTAGTTCCACTAACCATTGTTTGTCAATCAGGTATTGTGAGACTTTGAGGAAGTTGTGGTAGTATTGCCCTAACTCTTCCTTGGAGCATATCAGGATGCAGGCTTGTTCTACACAGAGGTTCTCTAGGTCAATACAAGTATAGCAGCAGTCATTGTTATATCCTGGATACATAGCCTTTATAGCTTCAATGAACTTATTCCAATCATTCCCTTTGGCTGTGGGCCTGCATGCCCAAGTTTCTGATTCACTGATGGGTGTGTATTGAAGTGCTGCCTTGATGTGCTTTTCCTGATCTAGATTAGCATAGTTGGCCAGTTGTTCCACGTCCTCAAAGAATGGGAGTAGCCATGTGGGCATTCCATTGAATTTGGGTGCCACATTGGTTCCTCAGAGAGGCATTTTATATGGGGTAGTCATGGCTGCAGGTTGTGTGATAGGGGTTTGAGATGGCGTGGGACCTTGTGGGGCTGAAGGGGTATGGCATGTGGGGTCAGGTAAAGTAGGTGGGAGCATGGCTAAGTGTCTACACAGAGAGGAAGTGGTTACAGGTAGGAAAGGTGTGGGTGTGAACAGGTTTTGCCTTTTGGGTGATGGGTGATGGGTAGGATTCAAAGGGGTAAGTGATGATTCAGTGGATGGAGTGTCTAAAGTAATGAATGGGACTTGGGGTAGTGAGTGGTTGAATGATCCAGGGAAGTGAGTATCTTCCCCCTTGGACTCTGGTTCTGTTAGGGGTGAGTTGGAAGTGAGGTTCCAGATAACAGAGGCTTCTGAAGAGGAATGGGTATGTGAGTTGGATGGTCCTGCTTTGGTTTCTTCTTCAATGTTCTGAAGTACCAGGTAGAAAAAGTCTTCTTGCAAGATGTCTGCAAGTGTGTGAAGCTCTTGGGTTTCATTTGACCTAAGCAATCTGCCTTCCAGCTTCAAATTGCCCCCTCACGGTGGGCTCCAGTTGTGAAGAAGTAATTGGTACTAGGCAGTTGGCAACTTTATTTATCCTAAGACAAAAATAACACAAGAATGACTCTCCTATAGAGCTGAGTCTGGGGGAAAGGGAACTACTCAATTGTATGTACTGTGGTCATTTATATTGTAGCACATGAATGTCCGGAATGCGTAGGCAAGAATTGTAGTGTAGTTAGTGAATGCACAATGAGTCTATAGGTAATAAGACATCATGTGCTGCAGAACATGAGTAGACGTGTAATAAGACCTGCAGCTCATTTAGCAATGACATTTGGGAAAAATAACGCACCAGCAGAGATAGGTGGACATGGATAGGACATGGGAGGGCAGATTCCTAGGACCAGACCAGAGTAAGAGTGGATGGGTCAATATATATGGATTTAATGATCTGTGCTTTATCTCCTTTCCTGAAGGTGAGAAGAACCATGCTATTGATCATATGTGCCTAGTGCCAGTATGATTGTCACACCATGTCTGGATACCTTGCCCACTTCTCTCATGCTTGCAGTAAAATGTAGCCATCTCCAACATCAAATGAATACCATGGATGGAAATTAGAAGGTGGTTGTAGATGGGGGAACATCACTTTCACAGCATTTATTTGACACTGGATGAGGCAAACTTGAGTTAGACATGCATAGGGAAGTTTGGGCTGGCAAAGATCAAATTCAATATCTGCAAAGGTCCTCTCCATTGTCCATTGCAAAGAGCAAATAGGCAATCTGACACAAAGGCATTCAGGTGTGAGATGATTTGATAGGTGAGCACAAGGCCAGATGAAGTGAATATGGTCAGCTCTACGTTGATAGTACAAGTTTTCAAACTCAAGTTCCCATTCCACAAACAGTGTGAAAGCTTCAGTGACTTGGGCAGGGGTGATGCTGTATTGACTCATAATCCACAGTGCTTGTGTGAACTTGCAGAAATTCTGCCAGTATTTTTGAGGGAGAACACCATGCAGCAGTGCTGGTGCAAGCCCAAAAAGCCATGTAATGAATTCACAGGCTTTGTAGTGAGTGTTGATCTTCTCTGCAGGGTTGCAAGGAGGGTTGTCAAACAAGCCTGGTAAGTATGACTGACAAGCAGCAACAGCTCAACCATGTGCCTCCCAGGTATCATTGACAAGGACAACCCAGTCCCAGGTCAAATCATTGTCTGTTGGGCTGCAAAGTATCAAGCCACACCATAGGTCTGTAAACAAGGCTGCCATATTGGCACCAGAGAAGTGCATTATCTCTGTAGAGAAACACTTGGGGATACCAAGAATGTGTCTTGTCTCTAAACCAAGGAGGATACTCAGTCCTATGATACCCATATTCAGCTATTTATCCATGGACACCACTGACAGAGAGGAATAGATGCTCAATGAAGAATATACTTGGCTAGATGAGGCAGTCACATCTGTGCCAGCTCAAGATTCAGCCTTCAAGGTCAAGGCTGAAGTGGATATCCATGCACCAATTGTGACAAGGATCTTGTCAGATAAACATGAGAGTGTAGCTGACCAGGCTCTAGCAAATGACAGCCACAGCAGTGATGGATGTAGTGACCTGGAGGATGCGGACACCGAGTGGACCAACTGGTAGAGAACTCAGCGAAAATTTTGAATTTTTGGTCACGTGATTGTTAAAAACT
The DNA here is from genome assembly GCF_016647635.1 of Suillus subaureus. Lineage (NCBI taxonomy): Eukaryota > Fungi > Basidiomycota > Agaricomycetes > Boletales > Suillaceae > Suillus > Suillus subaureus. Next base: position 243,931 of record NW_024538580.1, on the reverse strand, counting down.
TGTTAATAGTAACTTGCTTGTTATAATTCCCTGCGAGCGACATGCTAATTAACCGTGTTAATAACTGCTCAAAGAGTTTTCACCCGTACCCTATTTTTCTTCTCGTTCATGTATTAGTACGGACGTAACAAGTTGCCATCTACCACCGCGTCATTCGGACTAATGCTGTCACTCATACAGTCCATTTGCAATCCATTTGCCCGCTCTAACTGAGCTTGGACGTCGTCCACGGAATCCTCGTATGCCTCTTTACTTTCGCTATAAGGTACATAATGCCAGTCATATCACGCTAGTTGGTTTTCATCGATATTAGTACACTAACGTTGCACTGCTTGTTTCGAACTAGCTGTTTAGGTTTGCCCCATCAGGTCTATAAAACTCGTTCGGCAACCGTTGTGTAAATCTGCACGGCTTCAACTCCAGCGCTGTTATGTGCGCAGCTATGACAATAATGATACGGTACGTAAGTACACTAGTAGCGGTCCACACGTAGAGCCCTGCTGCGCAGCCTGTTGCTCACGGTGACCCTTACCAGCCTTAGTAAGCAGCTAGACATCGTATAAATTGTGATGGACTGGTCAGCGGGGATCCTCACACCAACGCATCCCTTCGTTCTTATCAGCAAATCTCCCACCAGCCCGAGGAGACCGAAAATGAAGTATAACAAAGGCTTCATGGCTATGGTGGCCGCCGGCCTAGTTCGAGGTTCGCTTGCTCAGACATGGTACGTATGACTTCCATCACGCACCCTGCTTGCTTATTCCTAAGTATTTCTAGGTGCGGAAAGAACTATATGGCAAATCAGTCTGTGGTGCCCCCTGGCGGACAGTTTGTTTTGCCCACACAAAGCGTCGAACCGCTTCTGTCGTTCCGCTGTGCCCCTGTCTTCCGTCCATACCTCGAGGAAGATGCGAAGAGTGCAGCATTTGTAGTCGACACACCAATTGTTTATGATTGGATCACCGGTGCTGAGCTCATCTCACTTCCTTCCAACTCGAGCTCTTCTAGCGGCTCCAATAGCTTAGGAAGCCTCAGTGTCACCATCAACGTGGGCTCCATCCACACCACTGCGAACGTTCCTCTGAACGCTACCGGCATTCAAATTCCCGTAGATATCAGCATGCTCAACGCTCAGAAGGCCGCATACAATGTCACCTGCTCTGCCACATATTCTGCCCCTTCGTCTTCGGGGTCTCAGCCTGCAAACGAGCAGAAATTCAATACCACTTCATCCCTTTTGTATCTCCCTGACACAAATGCTTCTGTCACGAAGACCGACTTGCGCACTGGTGCGCTCTGGGTGCGGCCTGCAAGTGGCAAGGGTGGTGCATTTGCGCCCTTCGTCCCTCAGGGATTCTACATAAATTTCGAACAGTACTTGGCGACAAATTTGTCTATGATCGATCAGCTCAAAGCCGATGGGTTCGTCTTTCATTGCTATCTCTCCTAAGCAATTATTCAATTATTTATCTAGGTTTAACACTGTATGTTTTGTGATAATCTGATATGTCCCATGCTGATAGTCTACTCCATAGCTTCACCCGATTCCTCCTTATAATAATCTCACTATCTTCCAACAAGTCATTAACAAGACCATCAGTGCCGGCATGTACATTGTTTATGATATGCGATCGTATGTCAGACTTTATCATCTTATCTTACGATCATTGATATCTTTGTATTCAGGAACTACCAAAACCTGAGTGCCGTCGCCCAACAAGTGAACACTTATGCCTCGATTCCCAACCTATTAAACTGGGAGACCGCACACGAGCCCGATGGCAACTCTGATCCCCAAAATGCGGCGCAGGCAACGTATGACTTGATTTACCAGTTGGACGGATATCATCCAGTCTCTATTGTTCTGAATTGCCAAGACTACAACTTCTCGCCTTACATCAAGGGAGCTGATATCGTTCTACAGGTGAGCTACTCATCATATTTCTATCACTTGCGCTTCTAACCCTGGTGTAGGATGCTTATCCTATTGGTATCAATGCGACATGGTCTCCTGTGTGGAACACAGAGTGTACCCCGGACTTTGGTCACTGTGGTTGCGACAACTGTCAAGGGCAGACATGGGATGTTAAGGCCCGTGTCCAGACTTTCAAAGATAGACTCAACATCTTGGGCTTTGAGCGCACCAAGTCTGTGTGGACCACACCCCAAGCTTTCGGTAATGGCGCGTAAGTCACCTTGAGTGCCCAACACGACCTGTGTTTTGACCCTCATTACAGATACTGGAACACAACTCCCACTGGCTTGCAATGGGCTGCTATGGGATTCACTTCCTTCAGCCACGGTGCTCTAGGTGAGTTCATGCTGATACCGCGCGTATGAAAAAAACTAACTTAACCCAGGTTCCAAGTCTTACCAATACCCGACCACAACCGGCAATGTATCGACGATCGAGGGGACAGCAACTGACCTCACCGTTCTCATCCAAGAATACGTCCAGCCCTTCTTAGTTGACCCAAACGTTACATCTGTCCGCTACAACTATCAGGGCGTGGATGCTGGTCTCTGGTACAATGGCACTTCATACTTGCTCCTTGTTGTCAACATGAACAACACGAACTCCGATGTCTACGTACCTTACGTGGATGTAGGATTGGGCTGGATTACCAATGCGACGAAACAGGTACAACGCGTATTTTCCGTCTACGAGATCCCCACTGCCTCTGGCAATCTTACCGGTACAACGTTCCAACCTGGAGGAATTGGTATCCACATTGCGACACCCTGAAAAGGTTATAGATTAAGGATTCTCACGTAAATAGATATCGACTATCACGCCTTGTATCGTTGGAGGCTAACGAGGACTAGGAAAGTTGGAACTCGATGATTTCAACAAAACTTTAATTTTCGGTGATAGCTCGACATGTACATGACTACCGCGACAGCAATTACATAGCAAAGAATAGCGAGTAATAATAGATACAAATGTATTATTTGCTTGACTTATAGTAATTTAACATACGATGCTCAGCCGAGCTTCACCTTCTTCGACGGCTGAGGTGTCCCTTTCTCACCGTCCTTGCGCTTCTTGGTCCCCGTACTCGGCTTGGCTCCACCAAACAGCTCCTTAACCCGGTCACGCAGGGCCACCGCGATGTACCCGACCTCAGAGTCCGCGCCATTGAAGGTAATAGCGTTGTGGATCATGAGGTTGATGTCTGCCTCAAATGCATCGGTCGAGTCGTACTTGTCAGTGTCCAACTTCTGGCGGATCGTTCTCAAGTCTCTTGCATCCTTCTTCGGTATGACGTCAAAATACGTCGGGATGCCCAACAGGACAGGATCGACAGGATCTCGGAACACCCAAGAGCTGCGGTAAAGTTAGCGCACTTGAACTACCATAGACAGAACAAAAACCTACACATCCTCCTTCACCAATTGAGTCATCAGCGCTTGTAAGCTCCTCTTCTCCGTCCATGAAAGCTTCTTCTCTATCACCTTCGCCCATTCTTTCTTGAAGACTTTCTCCACCGCATCCGCACAGTTGACGGGATACGTAGTGGGTGGGTTGAATTTTCGACAGTTACTGAACACCAACTCGACATCTTTTTGGAAGTCCTCCATGGTTGAGTACTTGCTCTCGTTCAAACGCTGGGTCATAGTACCAAAGTCCATCGGGTGTTTGATCTCCTCGTAATACCTATATCAATGTTAATGTTAGTTGTGATAGTGCAAGATGTCACATACGTAGGACATCCGTCTCTCTCAGGGTCTACAGGCTGAGCGAATATAACGCTCTCTGGAACCCTGAGAAGAACCTTCAAAATTTCCCGACACTTCTTCTCATTGAGTGGAGCCGACGCCTGCACCTTACGAGGCTTTGATGGCGTTGGGGTATTGCTAGGTACAACTTCTCTCTCTTTGCCTTTGATGGAGGTGCGCGGAGGTTCGGAGGCAGATTCTGAATCACGAAGATTTGCAGCTTTCTCTTTCTTCGGTTTGCCAAGAGACACTTTAGGCGCAGGGGCAGGCGTAGGCGTACCGGATGGCTCCACAGTTGGAGTGCTAGAGCTCAAAGAGGGAACGCCAGGCTTTTCCTTCCTGGAGAGGGACGGGGCTAACATCAGTATCTCGCCACTATCGTCGTCAGCACTCGTCTTTCTGCGTTTTCCAGGTGGTCCACTGTCTGAAGCTTTTGCAGGGGGAGGTGATTCCCGAACGGGATCCTTGGTTTTCCGGGTGCGCTTCTCCTCATCTTTCTCTCGCTCGATAGCGATTACTTCTTGCAGCAGGTCATGGGATCCATCATCGACGTAAGGCGGAGGTGCCTCATCAATGGCTTTGGGCTTGCGAGGTTGTTTGGGTTTCTGTAAAGCCTTAGGCTCCGCCGCCTTCTTCGAGGGCTCAGCTTGCGGTGCCTTGGCCTGTGGACCACCGACCTTGAGCTTGATGGTCGGACGTGCTGGAGCCTCCGACTCTGCTTGTGGAGGTGGCGGGGCTGAGACCACAGGAGGCATTAATGCAGCAGTTCCAGGTTTCTTCACTACGATAGTGGGCAAGTTCTCAGGCGCAGGCTCTGCATTCTTGCTAGCAGCTTCGAGAGTCTTCTGAATGCGGTTCCAAACTGGGCAAAGGTAAGAAAAACCGATGATTTTGTGCCATTGAACTCACGTTTTTCAAAAAACGTTTCTAAAAAAATCGCCTCGGTGTGGGCGTACGTTCCGGAAGGGTTGTACTGCTTTGCATTTCCTATCATGAGACGGAAGTCTGCCTCGAAGACAAAACGGTCCTTGTACATGCCCGCCTCGACTTTGGCGCCCATGGTGCTGAGGTCCATAGGATTCTTGATGACCTCATAATAGCTATGTTATTGCGTCAGAAAAAGTCGAAGATCATTATCAAGATACAAACTTTGGAGCATGGTCTCGAACAGGATCCACTGGTTGCATGAAAAGCACTGCGCTCTTATGCATCTTGAGTTTCTTGAGTGCATTACGGCTTGCACGCAAATCATTCAAGCTCATTCCAGCCGACTGTGCCTTCGGGATATGAGGGGGCCTGACACCATTCATAGGCTTTGGTTTGGGTTTGCCTTTGGGTTTCGCAGGAACTGGGGGCGGAGCCATGGAACCGGTGCGAACTGGAGGCGTTGGAATAGCGGATGCAGTGACAGATGAACTAGAACTTCGGACTTGGGCACTACCAGGCATGATTTTTAGCTTAGGGGCAGTAGATGCAACAACAGGCACCCGAGCAGGCGGTCCCCCGGACTTGAGAGGTCGTGAGACTTTTGGCAGCACCTTCACCGCCGGAAGCGAGGGCGGGGCTTCAGTCACAGGCGTAGGAGGTAGATGAATAGTAACCTTCGGCGGAGTCTCTTCAACTCCCCGGAGGACAATATCAGCCAGCTTGATGATACCCCAGCGCACTTCCTGGTCGATATCCGGTGCACTTCAGGCCGATTGATCCGTGAGCGGACAGTCGCACAACATGATCTCGGGGGACTCACAGAGCAATAGACATCAGAAACTCCCGCAACACCTCATTCTTGCCGATTTCTCTGTCTTTCCTGAGAACCTTGATCATCATGTCGACCTCGCTCTTCTTCGCTTCTTTCGATTTCTCTGGCAGAGAGCCATCTTCCTCGATGAGCAGCGACTCTGTATCCTTGATTGAGTTCTTCATCTCCCCCATGGACACCAAAAGAGCTAAGCTTTGGCATGCGCTACGGGCCACATGTCTCCGGACCACGCGAGATGGATCGTTTGCCATGACAGCCAATACGTAGCGCATAATGGCGGGTGTGTACCACTTAGACATGAAAAGGCCATCGAAGGCGGCAAGACGAACTTGAGTATAATTACCTTCACTGAGAGACAATCAGATGAAGTAAAATTTATGATCATTATAACATACCGGGTAAGAGGGAAGAAGACCCGGAGATCGTTCGGGATGAGGTTCGCAGTAGTCAGAATCAAGTAGAACTGAGGTTAAAGTCTTTAATGCGAGATGGCCGCTGATGTAGGAGGCCACTCACTTCCAATACTGCAGTGGTGACTACATTCTTCGGTGATGGGATGAGTCTGTCCATGCTCCGATACCTGCTGACCTCGTCAATCGCCTGCTTCATCAAGTTGGCATCCTCGGTGGTGTGCTCCGACCGAACTTCTTCGCGAAGGAGCTCGCCACGTTCTGGAGGAGCGATCGAGACAGTTGCACAGGCAACAGCTGAAATCATAGTGCATATGTAGAATGCGTCCGAGTACTGAAGAGCGGTGAAATCAGTAACTACTTGTGACAAAATTGTACTAACTGGATTGGCTGTGTTGTCGTTGTAACGAAGTTGGTCGACAAGGAACTGACGAACCACTGAAGGTGTCTTGCCGTTCTCAAACCGCACTTGAGATATTGCGTGAACGAGGCTCTGAAGATTCATGAGTTGCAAGATAGAGGTAGCATCCTGAAGACACACCTTTCGTACAAAGTATTCCGCCAGGTCAGAGAAGTCATTAGGCTTTGGGACGTAAGTATGAGCGAATAAATCTTGGTTGGGGTCTTCCGGGTCGTAGCAGTAGCGAAGGAACAACTTGAACAGATGAAATAGTCCTAAGAAATCAAGTTTCCGAATGGCGCACTGATGTTTTCACGTCAGATACAACCTTCAAAAGGTAACAAATCTAAAAACACTGACGTGCACTAGGGCCATCGCAGCCTCACACCGAATGCGATAATAGTAATTGGAGACGAGCACTGTCTTGGTGAATGTACTCGAAACGATGGCGGTGGATTGCTTTGCGAGAGCATTAACAGCCTACGAAAGTTCAAGCCAGGAAGACGGATTGTCAACAAATAACTCACTTCCAGCTGCGCAACGACATCACGATCTCGCTGCAACTGCGACACCCACATAAAGTCGGGCTGTTCAAAAGCGATAGCAGCGATCCATTCAAAATCGGCGTCCATGCGGATCCATTCGTACGTTGCACCCGACATCACCTGCTCATCCTCCTCTGTCCAGTCAGCTACCTTCCAGTTTTCTCGCTCCTTTTCCTTTTCCCAGATCTCGAGTCCAAAACCCATGTCGATCAAACCCATGGCTTCGGCAGCTTCGGCGTCACCTTCTGCTGCAGCTTGAGCAGCCGCTTGTCGTGCCAAGTATCTCTTAGTGTTTCGTCGGATACGTTTATACTTCGTGTTGAAAGGGACCTCAAAACGTTTGAAGGACGAGCGAATGTCTAAAACGTGCTCATATGGGGTGCCATCTGCCTCATGGATCCGAACAGTCATTTGGCCCTTCAGAGGCTGGTGAGGGCTTGATCAGGGTGCAACTGCTCGCAAACGTACCTCAAAGAATGGCACGGGCTTGTGCAACAGTTTCGACACCTCGTTATGCTCGAGCGCCTTATATGCTGGCGAATCTTGTCGCATGGTGATCTCGACTGCCATCTTCTTTCTGTTGAAAGAAGCAGAGAACCCGAACGCTGGACAACCACTACCGTAGATCCACTGCTCAGCGAATGACCGAAGATCAATTCCGCTGACCTTCCTGCATGTACGCAAGAACGAGTGCGTCGATAGAGCATTGTTTTGCAACTCTCCACTCATTGCTGACAAGAAAATCTTTGGCAGAACACGAGGAAGACCAAGCGAGGTACCGGACTTGCCGAGACGTCGATCCAAAATGTGCAGCACGAGGGGCGCCTTCAAGTTGACAAAAGGTAACGCCATAGAGTCTGGGGGATCATTGTGCTGTGGTTGGCAGATGGGCGGCATCGATCCGTTATCCCACTCGACGACTCGTTGCATGTCCCGCTTGAGTCTGTATCGGTACTCGTTATTTCCCAGGAGCTTGCGGACGAATAGGCCAGTGATATACAGCGCAAGACCATTTACGAGCCAAGTATCCGACCACGTCTTCTGTTGGATGTTGATTCCCATCCATTGACAGGCCAGGGCATGACTAAGTGCCTGCCGGGTTTCAAACACCTGCTCGATCGAGTCCTCGCCGTGAAGAAGATCCACAGTAATTATGGAAAGCGTTGAGCTGTCGAAGCGCTGAATGGGCATCTCGTCCACTGCAACCACTTTGTATGACCCAAACGGGTAGGAACCGAACTCTGTACTGTAGAAGTTCATCGCCGAACGCAGGAATGAAATCGACGAATGGAGCATAGCTTCGTGACCAGGCAAACAAAACGCATGCATCAGAGGCTGTGATATGCCAGGCGTATCCTCTGATGTGAGCTCTGTCGGGATTGGATACACATGGAATGGGCCAGCAGCAAAGGCGACATGCTGCACAGACGTCAGCACTGCCTGAGAAAACAAAAAGATGGTTTTATTCGAGTTGTTAGGATGTGCAACCTGTGCTACCTTTGTTAGCTCGCCCGATGGGAAATACGTGGATCACATGCCTGTTCCACGAGGTCGCCACTGCAGACAACTACCGTAGGGATAGACTCTTGGGACTCTTCAAAATCACTATTCTCTCCGCGGTGACCGGTATCAGGCTCTTCGAGATAGCGAGGAACGACGAATTCGAACTCCCAAGTGCACTTCTCCAACAAACTGTCGATGCATGGAACCCAACATCTCGCAGCGTCGGGGGACGATGGTGTCGTGTATGCATGCGGTACGCGCTAAAAAAAATCAGAATTTGTTAATCATGAACATAGAAGTTACTCACATATGGGTAGGAGTCGGTGGGCAGCACGAACTGGATGCCATCCACGGGATTTCTCAGGCTAAAGACAATGTGGACTACAATGGGCATGAACTCGGGAGTGGGTGCAGGGGTGTGGGAAGAGGGGCCAGGGGTATGGGGCTCAGGCGTAGCAGCTTATACGGTGAAAGATTGAATGCATGTCATATAACCCTCAAAGACCGAAACTTACCTTCACTGAGATGACCATTCACAAGAGAGTGGTTTGCATGGCCAGTTTGTCGAATCGAAACTTCCTTCGGAATTGCAATCGACAGTTCACCCTCATCACCTTCGGCCAGTGCAGAGTATATTTTCCGCTTCAGCTCTGGATAAGTATGACAATCCTGAGGATTTGAGATGCTGATCTGAGCGAGCGGATCATGGTGAACAAAATCCGCTGGGTGTGACGCGACAGAAACAGAGTGAATCGCTGCAGAAAACACGTTAAACAAACCATCCGGAATTCAAGCGCAGCACATACTGCATTGCCTGGAGTGCAGATGAATAGTCCTCAGATTGGGATTAGTCGGAATTAGGGTGATTTCTGTGTAACCCTGTTCGAGAATGCTGTTGTATGAGCGCCCGCCAGAGTGGCCTGTAGTGCAACGTACCCAGAGAGAGCCGGAGAAGTCAATCTCCAGAACAACTTTCTGATGACTAGTATATACAAAAAAAAGGTGTCAGTACTGATGAAACGCGGGCTAGAACGAAAACACGTATATAGAGAAGCCACGACGACTGTGCTCGCGTTGCATGATTGACCGCCGGTCGAACAAAGAGCAATAACCAGAAATTCTGAGCCCGTATTGAAAAAATCTTGCGTAGGCTGCACGAAGATGAATGTAAGAAGTGAAGACGAAAGGACTTTGAAGGTGAAGACCGTTTGTTGAGTCAGGTCTTCCAAACTTCACGGGTGGGATTGGTGACGGCGTAGGGACAACCGACACGATTACGTAATGTCCAGTCGCGACTCAGTGGCTGTGTATAATTTCCTACTACCGTCGTTACCTCGAGGATTGAATAAGTGAATCTCACATTCATCACCTTTTATACCATTCAGAACTAACCAAAAGAAACAGGTCATTGTAGTTTGGCGCACTATGCCCAAAAAATCAATCTTTAGACAACCGGGAGCACAGCACTTCCAGCTTGTGCACCGATCTCAGCGAGATCCCCTTATTCATGATCCTGACGCAAGCCAGCATGTCCTGAAGGCATTTGTACGAAGGAATGACAAGAAAGTGCGCATACTACGCGATACGTATTTTTTCTACCTCTACTCATTTAATCCCCGCTTCTAGGGAAAAAGTCGGGCCGATCTCGAGTCACTCCTTTCTCCTGATGATGTTGCCCATGACGCTCACGCTCATGTCGGCGAAGCGTCATTATATGGTGTCTATTTCGACGACACTGAGTATGACTACATGCAGCATCTGCGTACGGCTGGTGCAGAGGAAGAGGGTGTAGAAAGTATACTTATCGAGGCACCTGCTACATCTCAAAAATCGAAAGGCAAAGGCAAATCAAAAGATCCGATCTCCTTGCGCGATCTGCCACCAGAGGCACTACCATCCGCATCTGAGATTCCCAGGAACTATGAGTCACAGGAAGCTGTTCCCTCATCGATCGCAGGTTTTCAGCCGGACATGGACCCGCATCTCCGACAGGTTCTCGAAGCATTGGAAGATGATGCGTTTGTAGATGATGGCTTAGAGGATGACTTTTTTGGCGAGCTGATAGCAGAGGGACAGCGAGACGAGGATGAAGAATTTGGTTTCCAGTTCTGTGAGGACGGTGATACCCCGCAGGATGGCCCTTCCACAGAGGACCACGAAGACCCTGATAGCTGGGAAGTGCGCTTCGCCCAGTTCAAGAAAGAACAAAAGGATGCACCTCCACCCAGCAACTCCGACGACGAACTGCACTCGGATGGAGGGGACACCATCGGAACTTTACCAAAGCTACCTGTCATTGGTGGAAAGCGCAGGCGCAAAGGCACTTCCGATGCATCTGGATACAGCATGAGCAGTTCATCAATGTACCGCACAGAAACGCTAATGACATTAGATGAGCGCTTCGATCAGGTAATTGTAGTCAACTTTGCCAGGTCATTGTTTTGATCACTTGCAGCTAATGGAGAAAGAGTATGGCTCTGGTGAGGGAGAAGAGGTCGAGGAAGAGAATGATGACCTTTCATCTGATTTATCAGACGAAGCTCCAGAGCTCGTTACCTCGCGAGAAGATTTCGAGGCCATAATGGACGACTTCATGGACAACTATGAGATGCTTGGCAGAAAACTAAAGCCAGTGCTTCCGGGGGACTCAGGCCCAGAGAAACTTAACACCCTGCGTCAAGCAATGGGCCAGGATGAGCGGGTACGGATAAGATCAGCAGATGATGATGATGACGAGGAGCTAGATGATGACCGACTTTTCGTCGGATATAGTGCTGCAGAGAAAGGGGATACATGGGACTGTGAAACGGTATTGAGTGAGTCGAATCGTTTCATGCAAACTCGCATCTGAAGCAGAATAGCAACGTATTCCAACCTGGAGAACCATCCCCGCGTGATCCGTGCGCGAGCATCGAAGCCGGTTCCGAAAATCACACTTGATTCCAAGACCGGTCTTCCCACTTTAAACGGCGATTCTCAAGCCCCGGAGTCGCGAAAAGCTCGTCATCGCTTACAATCCGTTGCAGAATATGAAGAAGATTCCCGAGAACCTTCAGGTAAATATTTGTTTGACTGCGCCAATGATGCTCCGCTAACGCTTCACCGACCAGCGGCCAAACAAACTATATCCCGCCCGCGCGACGAATCCAAGGAAGACAAGAAAGCTCGCAAACAGGTTGTCAAGGCCCAACGTCAAGTACGTCGTGTAGAGAAAAAAGCGACACAGGATCAGTTCTCCACGGAAATGAAGCATCAAGCACAGGGCCTTGCAAACAAGGCTCAAAGCAGTAGAACAAGAAAATTGTAGTATACAGTTCGCGGTGTAATAAAATGGTGTAATGTACAGGATTTAGATCATCGGGTATTTACTGGCATGGATGGTATGTGGTAAGGCTACAGTGGAACGACATGATGCTTGTGTCTTGAATAAAAGGACGTGATATGCTAAAGCTTCACCAGTCTGGCCAGAGTTCAACCAGACTGTTCAAACTGTAAGGGTCTTCTTCTGGGATGTCTTTTTGCTTCATCCATCGATCAGGGACCTGGAAGAAAGTGTCATTGAAACGCTGTGAAAAACATCCTCATGTCCACTCACTAAGGGGAAATATCTGTCCATGGCGCTGATGAATCGTTGTCTATACTGCTTGGGCGTAACAATGGTGGGTTCTCCTCTACCAGCGCCACCAAGGAAAGCAGACTCCTTCACCCAGCTCTCGAGTTTTTTGTCCCAAGTGTAGGTGCGAATGTAGTCTAGCACAAAGTAAATACATCGTCACAGGCAGACACGAGTTTACCACTTACCAACGATACCCACCACTAGTTCATGGGTATGAGCATCAACGCCGACGATAAGTGAATAATCCATGACATTTATGTCTTCCAAAAACTTGGTGTCGTTATACAACGACCCTCTCAGTATGCGCTTCGAATGTTCACGGAGATAAAACGGTGAGAGATGAGCAGCTGTGGAAGCGATGTTTAGTGACTTCAATGTCTCCAAGATAGCTTACACACTTTCAACGAGGTTTTCATCTAGCAGTACTTCGTTTTCTCGTCCAGTGGATCGCACATGTCGATTACGGGTCGACCCCTTGAGATCATAGATCTGAACAAGTCGTCAGCAAAGAGAGCATGTGTCACGAGTAAATATCGTACCCGGGAAAATCGACGATCGTAAAAGAGGTTCTCCATCACAAAGAGGTTCATATGTGTCAGTTTGGCCTTGCTCGAACCCTTATCTCTCGACTTCTTGAACGTCAATTTGTAGCACCCAAACACCTTGGCGAGTAAAGTGGGACGCTGATAAAAGTCGTTTGGAACGCTTGCGGGCTAAACAAAGGGGTAACTTACGTTGCCATAGATCGCAGATGCCATATATTCAAAGTATGCTGGTCCGAACGTTTCCATTGTCTGAAGCTCTGCCCTCGAAAGTTCTTTCGCAATGAAACGATCGTCTGGTGGAAGAGCTAGTAACATCATCACTTGGGCAAGAGATAAATTACAGACCTCTTGTCTTCAAGAACGCCGAGCCAGACTTACCTCCATTGGCGTCCCACTTGACACACCTTGCCAACGACTCAACCATACTCTTCTCGCAGTCATGCGTCCTGCGCAAAGCATCGAACTGTTCTGGAAATAACACAGTACAGCTGATGGTTAAACCACCACTTTCAAACGCTAGAATGGAGTAAACGCATTGCACATTTGGTCAAGTACAAAGACACTCACTAATTACCCAAGGCATTTTCGTCGACGCAGATTTGAGCTCCTCCGCGGGGTTACCAGGTTCCGCAGTTTCCACGTTGACCACTCCCCACGTCGAGGAAGACTCCGCGACAGAATGGTCATCGGGCATGAATGCTTCCCCTCCATCAGTCAGCTTCGGCTCCCGTGCGGTCCTTTTCTCGGCCCGAGACTTGGCCAATATTTCTCGGTATTGAGGAGAACTGCAAGCGATTAGTGATAAACAAGACGTCAAATGACAAATAACCTACTTCAACGCCAATGCGATGATAGATGTAGGCTCATCGGTCCTTACAACCATAGAAGAATCACGGAAAATGTGTTCCGGATCATTCAACGGATCTTCAACCTCTGGATCCGATCTGCGCGGAGGGAACTGAGCCGAGAACAATCCCTGAGACAGTCCCTGAAAAGCCTGCTTGAATATCGAGTTCCTCCCAGGTTCATCAAGCGAAATCGGAGGCGGCGTTGGTGGGAGATTTATCGGGATCTCAGATTTGAGGAAGGGAGATGGCGGAAATGATGCCACTTGCTCGAGCTGCCGAGCTGGCGGTGGAAATGGTGGCGTCGATGATGAAGGTGCCGGGGAAGGCTCGCCCGCAGGTACCGGAGTTGATGTATCTGTAGCATGCTGCACAGTGACGGTGGGAAGCGTGACAGACTGCTCTGGCGAAGAATCCATTGTGGTTTTATCTGTCGGCTTTCGTGCTTCATCCTCATCACCGCCCTCATCGTCCGCTTCACTAGAACTATCAGAGCTCTCTGACTCATCTTGTATCGCATCTTTGATACTATCCAAAACCTCAACCGTAGCACGAGCAGAAGCGACTGGCCGTGCCTTTCGACCCCTGATAACTGCATAACGCCTGTTTGCTCGCTCCGTATCCCGATTTATGCGCTCAAAGTGTCGTGCAATGTTAGAGACCTTGCTTCCAGCACCTTGAGGTGGCCGTCTGAACTGAGGCTTAGTGATAGGTACGACTGAGGTGGGACGAGAGGGTGCTTTGTCTTTTTGGATGGCTCGGGCAGATGGCTTCCGTCGCAAGGTGCGACCACCACCGGCAGGAAGCGGTTTGGATGTGTGCGGCGGCGATGACGTCGGATCGCCGTGGAGAGGTCTCGACCCACGTTTATCTGGCGAAGGCCGTCGAGATGCAGTTGAAGACTCGAAGGAAGACCCAACAGGTCCAGGCATACGTGAATTTTGAGTGCCCAAGGAGCGACGGTTGAGGTGCCTCGAGGCTATATTCGCTGCATAGCTGGACTCAAAGTCGGACACCGAGGGCTTCTTGACGGGCTCTCTGTGCCTGCGTATAGTAGACCTTTGAAGCGGTGGCTGCGCAGGATATTCCTGTTCACTTTCGGACACTGGAGGAAATGGAGCCAGAGCGGTCTTCGCAAGCTCCTCAACACCCTGCGGGGGTAGGTACTCCTGGTACCGAGCTACCAGCTCTGCAACACTAGGGTGAGCTTGCGGCCGTCGAGGCAGCCTTGATGCTCTTGTGACAACACGTCCAACGCGTGATTCACTTTGCTCCGCCTTGATAGTATGGTAAGCTAGAGAGTTTTAAAGAACAATGTATACACTTGCTTGTGTTGTTGATGTTGCACCTTGGTCTGAGAGTGCCCCATCATCTTTAGATGCACCAATAGTTGAATCACTCTCAGCGTCCGATTTCTGTTCAGTAGCCACGTCAGGCTCAATAACTGAAGGAGGTGCTTCGGTATCAGAAGAGGCCGTCGCTGTCTTCTCTGCAACAGTTTCAAGCTCAGCCTCTGAAGCCTCTGACGCAGACGAAACAAAGGATCCTCCAGTAACCCGCCTACGAGTTAAGGCGCCCTCTTCCGCCTCCGAAACGCTGGAAAAGGGCTGATGAGATTCACTAGGACTCGCAGGATCAGATTTCTTCGGCCACATCGCCCTTACAGACCCAAGAGCAGCAGATACCCTCCGCGCGTTCCTGTCCAGAGTCTGAATGCCCCTCGGCTTCGGGAGTTTGTCAAAGTCCTGCTGCCATGCTACGATCTTGTCCTGTCGAAAGGATCGAACTTGATTCAAGGCGAGCGTGTCAGTCGGAGCTGACTCTTTGTAGATCTTGTTGATCAACTGAGCAATCTCCTCTCTCTCATTTTCAGCACGTGTAATCAGGTTATTGATATCAGCGAGGAGTTTTGCGTCCTGCTCCTCATCGCCAGTCGCTGCATCAATGCTGATGAGCTTGAGATCATCGACAAGAGCAGTGTACCAGGTAGTATTCCGACGGTGCAGCCGTTCGTAATCCGCATTCTTGAGCTCCAGCTGCGATTCCGGACGGATGCGAATGCGCATAGCAGGGTAGACAACCTCATGGAGGATCACAGGATCTGCTTGGAATCGCACCGTCATTCCCTTCTTCGCGAAGTACCGAATGTGGTGCTGGTAGATATTATGTTGGCAGCCAGCACCTTGGACAAGCTGTACGTCTGCGGGGTAGAAGTGCAATTCCAAGAACTTCGCAAATGAGTACCGCTGCATCTCTTCGGAGATGGGAATAAATGGCGTCGCTGAGCCACACACCCGACAAGCGCTCCAAGTCGTGATAGTTTCCGGAGACGGGTAGAGATGCGGACCCTTGGCCTTGATCTGTCCATCCCACTGCTCAACAGCAACTGCAAGTCTAGTTTCATTATGCACATAGACCTTGCAATGCCTCGCAAGTGGCTGATTGCATCCTTTCCCAGTGCAAATCGCTTTCGGGTCAAGGAACTGGACCAGCGTCTCGTTAACGCTCTTCTCAATGAACTGACCCAGCGTGCAATCGTTCTCGCCATAGAACTTGATATACTTCAATCCAGGAGCGAAACAGGCGCGATGAAGACCAAATTCTTCGATCGGAACGGTGTATTCCCAAAGGCTGATGCATTGGTACTGGTCAATCACGAAATCGTCAGCGTTCTTGCGGAGGTACCATTCCCATATACGTCGTTGCTCTTCATGACGATACTTCACCATACCGAACTGGCTCTCCAGCGCAATGTCTGCAGCGGTCTTGAGGGTAATCGTATGCTCTTTCTCACCGGGATCGATAAGGCGGGGGGAATGGAAGAACTGTGACCCCCCAAGGACATGCAATGTACCTGGCTGAGGCTCGAAGTAACCAGCGGGTTCCTCGCCGAGTTCAGACAGACCAGAAGTTGGCGTTTTCGGAAGATCAGGGAGTGGGAGTGCTTCAATTTGGGCTTTTACATCGTCCATATCTGGTTCGATTCTGGACATAGTAGCTGCTTCACTTGCAGGCGTGGGGGTTCCCGAAGGGGCCTTACAATCACTTGTAACAGGGGCCTTTTCCTCTCTTCGCACAATCTCGTCTTCCCAAGCGCGTTGCACACGAGTGAACTCGTCATCCAATTCCTTCATCCTCCTGATAGGCTGAGGGGGAGGAAAGCGCAGAGTAGCAGAAACGGATATGAACGTCTTGGTGTACGGCTCTAGTGACTGCTGAATCCGTTTCGAAAGACGAAGGCGCTCGGCGTCAGCATCCGGAAGATCATCTTCAGCTTCTTTGATCTCCGCCTCCTCCGCCTTTTGCCGCTCCTTATCCTCTGGTGTCACTAGATGCACCAGGGATACGGATGCAGGCACAAGACCACCAGGGTTCGATACTGTGCCGGATCCTTCTGCACACCGCTTTGTAACCACACCTGCCGGTACAGCCTCTGCACTCAGGCTAGGGAGCGTGATCACGGAGTCCTTCCACAGGTGGGTCTCCAACTTCAAGTTCCTCACGACAAACATCAAGAATCTGGTCACTTTCTTCACCCTCTTGAGCGTATCTACATCCCCTCCTCTCAGGATGATGGTGCACCCCAACTCACGGCTGCATCCCTCAAACCGCATATACGTCTTCCGTTGCCCTGGGATCAGAGGGTGGTCAAAAGTCTGCACACGAAACCGCGCACAATGACCTAATCGAGGCTCTAGAGCAAGCTTGTCGATCGACGAAAAGACATCCCCCTGAGTCATCCGAGCCACGAATTGGATCGCGGTGGGCTTTACAGCGCGAGCGACGGCGATATTATGCTTCGCAAGCCCTTCGAGCGCAATTCTACTCACTGACTTTTCCACCAACACCACGTGTGGCCTGAGCGCCGCGATCCTGCTCGCCAAGTTTCCGAGATACTCCTTTTCCTGCCTAAGAATCTGACCAAAGTGGACATATTGACCCTCGACCCGATGAAACTCAAGTGGAAAGGTTACAAGCATGACACGCGGATTACGTTGCATGCGTGACATTTGCTTATGGGCAACATTCTTGGTTATGACGGCACCATCAACGTATTCCGAGTCGCTTGGTGCTCCACCGGGGATTTTTTTGATCTTGACATATCGTCGGACATCCATATCTTCACCCTGGTGGTATGGAAGGGCAGTGAAGGTGAGTTCTTTAGCGACACGAAGGGCAAGTCTGAGCAGAGCTTCTTCCCATTCCTTGATGTTCGGAATCTGCTCGGTCGTGAGCATTTGCCGCAGCATGACGCGAAGATGGAACATGGAAATTAGGTTAAGCTCCTGGGCATAGCTAAACGCATAACATGAGATCATGCAGGATGGCATATATTAAATTTTAACTCACGCGGTAGAATCTCGCCTCGTGCGCCAACCTTCAATAGTAGGGAAGCTATCGAGCCGACTATGCGCTCGGCTCCTGATAAAGGGCGTGGCCGCATCAAAATCGCCAAAGCTATTGAATCTGGAGCGCATAGTATTGTAATTCCCAGGACTGTCTGGCCCGTGTTGGTCCGGAGAGCTCAATGGAAATTGAATTGAGCTCATTGTGCCCTCGACATTGATTGGTACTGTGACTGGAAAGTCAACTGGGGTCTTTGACCGAGGAGCCACAGCAGTCTGTGCGGTATTTTTGCTGAAGTTGGATATTGAAGGAGGATCCTTCTCGTCTTCTGAGAGGTTCCGCCGAAAGGGTGCTGTACTCTCGCGGACAGGCTCCCACTCGCCGAGAGCGGTAGACACGGAGTCATTGTCGGATATCAGTCTCTTTGTCTCAGCAATAGAATACAGATTGAACGGTTCGTCCGTCCTTCCGAAGAGCTGCGACGCGGCGAATGGGGATTGCGGATGGTGACCGAGACTGAGCGCGAATGAATCGCCGCCAAACTGGTGAGCAGGGAATGGAGAGGCTGTAGAAGAGGCAACAGAACGCCTGTCGTCGTCATCTTCATCTTCAACTTTTGCAAGTTTCTCGAGACAGAGATTGCACACTCGGACCATGCCGTCATGACCAAACCTCGAACCCTTGATAATATTGGATGCACAATGCGAGCAGAATATTTGGCCTGCGCTTGAATGAACGGCAGGTCTGAATTCAAAAGGTAGGGTACGTACCACATATACGACAATGATGTTTGCGTCGCCATGTTGTAAAGACGCTTTTGCAATCATAACACTCCTTTGCATTGGAGTCTTCCATCCAATAATCGCGAGAGAGACCTACGGCAGTGTTAGAAGTAATTATAAAAGAGTCGGTATATTTACCTTCACCACGAATGCGACGTATGACTTTGGATACAGAGGCAGACCGATTTACTGAAGCAGTAGTGCGTATGCTACGGGCATCATCCTGAATGGGGAAACCAGGGATGGCGGTGCCAAAGAGACCACCGTCTTGAGTCTCGTATACAGGAGTATATTGGCCACTACGTGAAGGCGAGCGGTCTAATTCTATACCAAAGGATGGCGGATCTGATACGACTGGTGTTAAGGATACGAGGGGTGGTGCAGTCTTGGATGGCACGACTGTCAATGATGACGGACGTTCAGGTGCAGGGGACCGAGAAGAAAAGGTAGATATGTTTACGGCGGTCGCGGATGGACGCCTCTGTTCGCCTGTAAGGGCTCCAAGAGTGCCATTGGGAGGCGGTGTGAGAGTGGAAGATGTCAATGGCGCGGCGAAACTATTCTTCATGCGTGAAAACAAAGAAGTCACAAGAGCATAGGATGAATAATCGTTTTCGTCCTCTTCTGAGAATGGATTGAAGGAAGTCAATGAAGTGACATCGTCGCCAAGTTTTGTGCTGCTCCGAGACCTCGACGGAAGGCCGGAATGGGTGCTCTGTACTGGAGAGTAGGTGAGTGGTGATTCCATTTGAGAGTCAGTCGTAGTTCAGGATCACAAGCTAGAATATTGGAGCTACCTGCACCTTCAGCTTCCACAGAGCATGATGGTTCAACCGTTGACGAACTAAAGGCGGTCAGTTTCCTTACTAGGTAGTTCAATTACTAAATCAATCCTCTTGTCCTCTACTACCGTGACAGTTTCCCCTTGGGAGTACTCCTGCAAGTCAACTCCAAATTATTCATGGAATTTAGGGGGATAACCACAGAATATTCCATTCGTCAGAAGTTTGACCACTTCCGATATCCTACACGCTGCACGCGTCTACGACTGATAGCAAAAGTCTCTTTAAGACCCCCATCTCGTTTTAGGGCGGCCTTGTCCCTGACGCGCAATGTGACTTGACCCTTTCGAAGCATTGTTGACAACCTTATAATTATGTCTCAGCTCTCACCTTCAGGGTCATTCGCTTAAGTATAAATTTTCGTCGAGCACTTATGTATATGGTACCCAAAACATGATGTCCCTGGATGATCATTAAAGGGTAGACATTCCCCAGAGCACCGCGGGTCCTCGCCTCTACGCTGCGTCATGTGGAGAGGGCTTCAGGGGGACTTTAAATAAATGATAACTCCGTAATTTACAAACACAAACAGCCGACTACAAACTGCTGCGCTATTAGTGGTATCAATACAAAGTTTGTCTTCCTCATGGCACACCGCCAAGAACCGCCGCCCATCCAAGAAAACGATCCATCTGAGATCGATCCCATATGGACGTCAAGCCGTACTGCACGCCAGATTTACGCCTTGGGTGATGTTGAAAAAGTGAAGCCGTAACACACCGCATGGGGGTCCACCGCTCACAAATCATGCCTCACTAGGACATAACCCGTCTCCTATCTCTTGCAGCGTCGTCCGTCTCACTGCTCACTCTCCCACAGACGGATGAGCCCGAGGACACCCTCCCTCAGGGAGAAGAGCGCTCAGAACAATTCGTTCTAGAAGTGAGCGAGTATTTTGAACGGCTAGACGTCAGTCAACTTCTCATCGCACATCTTGAAAAAAATTCTCAACTCAATCCCCGAAGTCAATTCAAGTAGCTATTCGCTCTTCCCTGGCTCATATCCGCCAGTCACGAATCGCACCTTCCGCGATCACAGCTCCCCCTCTTGGATTTGTTCCCCCTTCACTCGGTGTCGGTCTTCCAAGAGCTGCCGGATCCAGTCGAGGCCTACAAGAAGAGCGCATCGATCGAGATGCATGGGTGGGCATCCTCGACGCCCTCACACGCCTCAGGGCATCACAACAGCACGAACAACTAGTACAAACTTCCTCACACTACGCAATGAATATATGAGTTCAACTAAACTATAATGAGCTGCGCGTCTATGCCGAGACCTTCGAATCAAAGTGTCTAATATAATGCAATCAAAAGTTAGGTTCATATCATCGCGTGACTGTCCAGGTTAACAGCCGAAACTTACACGCTCGCCTCCTCCAATGCTTCCTCTGCATGTAGCAGCTCAATATCTTCCGCAAACTCAGTTTGGTTCTTGGCTCGCAGCTTCCGAAAGACGCGCATATCAGGGGGGCGCAAAGCAAAGATAGAAAACGAAGGAAATACGCACGACGAGTTCTCGTAGATCTTGTACCGCCTTGCCTAGACGGTTATCAGAATCCTTGATCATCCTGTGTGACTCTTCCAATATCCTTCTCTGATCGGCGTGTTGTCATAAACATGAGCTTTAGCTGGTGATGAATGTAAAATGACTGGTTGTCACGCACGGCACTTTTCACGTCCCACTCCTCAGCGTCATTTGCGATAAGCTTATCGACTTTCCGCTGTTGCTCTTCTGCTTCTTTTGCATACAGGATGTGTTCCTTCAACACCCTGAGAAATCGACTTAGCGCTCTTCGACCCGAGGGTCGCCATTCTTACCTTTTCGCTATGCCTGACTTGATGTTCAGCTGGCGGTGAACGGCTGGCTTGTTCGACATGGTAGTTCAAGCGGTATAGTTTAGATGACTAATTGAAATGACGAGGAAAGATGGTCTTTGCGCCGCAAAGGCCCTATCGTTGCATCCAGATCGACCCCATCGATAAGGTCATAGTTGTTAGCTACTACCGCCGCCCAGAATTTCAATTCATGTGCATTTTGAACTCAACCACAGCAATCGAGTTGCAAATACCAGTATGACTCGATCGAATTCTTCCTTATATCGACCACAAGCTGTATTCTCCCACATTTCAGAAATTCTGTTCAGAAAGCGGAAATATCGATTCATTGCTTGAGATATAGTATGACAATTCTACATAGATGCAGTACAGCCCGCGCTCGCTAGTGCAGCAAGTACAACTGATACCTACAAGAAGCTTGACGAAGAATCGACAAATATAGTGCGTGTGGAAATATCGGCAATGAGACATGAGAGCGTGGCGAGTGACGATGTGTGATATGCGGCGAAATGGATGGCGATAGGAACCAGAGCGTGAGGATAATGGAATGTCGACGACCGATGCATCCAAACCCGCAAGCGGGAGTGGACAGAACGTCAAGAACTGCAACAATGACCAACTCCTAGTCGCCGTATGTATCAGGCGCTCAAGCCCTCCTCAACACACGCTACACTTGACTAGCAAATGAGGTACGGAGGATGACGAGCTGCTCAGAGACATGGAAATGTCGAAGTGGAAAATGTAGGCGGTGGTCGTAAACCTTCAAAAAAAAGAAACTCCGCTGCGCCAACCACAATTGCTGCGCTTGCACACAAACATGCAATGTTGTGGTCGCCATGTGTTATTCGCAAGATAGCTTGATGATCTCGCGAATAGGGTACGGGTCACGAAAGAAGCGGTGATCAGTCGCCGGATCATGACAAAAGGTGATAAGTAGGATGATAATAAAACATGCCATGCGTGCTAGATGCGGAATAGTCTTCGTAGAGGACGGAGATGAACAGCTACGTAAGGAAACCCCATTCCAGAAAGGCGAGGATGCCCGTGAGAGTGTTGCCACTAATGATGCGCCTGTGTATCGGCGCGCACGAGGCACGTACCACAATAAAGTGGTCGTTCGTCTCAGTGCGAGAAGGATGAAATGGAACGGAAGGGGAGGGACAGAGGATGGCGTGATAACAAGAAGCACACGCAGATGCGGCGAAGCATGCACATCACTTGGATGTGACCAAGTGCCTCGAGCTGCCCTGCGGTCTTGTGTCGTATCGTGTCCTCACATCATCCGGATCCAGTCGGTATCCGATCTTCATCGTCAGGGTTTCCTACTCGTCGATGCATAGCAGTCGACGAACGAGCGGCGCAAGCGCCAATACGCCAGTCCGAAAATGAATAGAACGTCACTAGGACGCCCGAAGAGCCATCCATGCAGCGCAGGAAGACATAACAATGCGTATGAAGTTCATGACGAGTGCAGAAATAAAAAATGCGTGCTAAGTGTCCGTGTGCGTGAAACCTGTAGTCCGGCGACAGGCATTCCAGTGTCGTGATCATGCGAATAAACAATGCTGATAATGTAAACCGACGGTGCTTTTGTTGCGGATATTTTCGAGCGAGTCCACGTCAACACGGCAATCAGAAATTTGACTGTGATTGCTGAGATACTGCTGCGACTGCGGCGGCAGCAGCGGCGTGACGTTGCTCAGCGGTGCCGAGCATCAACGCCTCATTGACGCTAAACATGAGGTTAGATTGCGTAGTAAAGCAGTGTTGATATGAAACATACGAGCGAAGTCGCTGTACTTCGGCCTCAGCCTGTTGGAGTCTCGTCTGGAGCTGCTGAGCGGTCATCTCGAGGTACTTGACGTGAGTCGTAGCGCGGTCTAGGAGCGAAACCTTGCTAGACTTCTGGTTGGAGACCGGAAGAGCATCCTTGAGTCTACGGTAACCGTCCCGAAGCTCATCTCGACGCCTCTGCTCTGACTCGATGCGTTGACGACGGATCGTCTCGCGGCGCATGTCAGTGCTGGCGTTTGCAGGGATGGAGGGCTGGAAGTCATCATCCTCATCATCAGAGTCGTCGTTCCTCGACTTTCTCCGCGTAGCCTTGGTAGCAGAACGCGTGGTAGGCGCCGCAATGGGGTTGAAGCGGTGCGACCGCGGCACGGCAGCGGAGTAAGGAACGGAGTGCACGGAGGAAGGGGAGTGGGTCCCGCTTCCACGGCTACGCCGGCCTGAAGTAAGGCCGTCCGACGAGAGCTCACCAGCGCTGAGAGAGTACACAGCGGGAGGCGGAATGCCGTTGTCGGGGGGCGTGTAGGGGCGCCCTGGCGAAGCAGTCGTGTACGACGTGCTCGAAGAGTAAGAGTACTCCCCGATGGAGTTGGTAAGGTTCAACGAGTTGAAGTCCAAGCGAGGAGACGAGGATGAGGGTCCAGGGACTAAAAATAGAACACGGTTAACTCGTGGGAACATATGAGTCATTCAATACTAACGGGACATCGTGGAGACACCATAGGGGGACTGAGGGTACTGCAAGTACGGCTCGAGGTTGGCGATCGAGTCATAAGCAAATGGGGTGTCCATGAAGTTGGGGCTCCGGGGGTGCTCGAGGAGAGTTGATTCCATGAGGGCTGATTGAAACTAAAAAAAAAGGGTGTGTCGGTGTACGGAGGGCGGGTGCTTGCACTGCAGCTAGGTAGAGATGATCGTCGAAATAAGCTGACACTTGAAATATGCTGGGCTACATTGCGTTAAACAAAAGGACTACAATAGAATAATAAGAGAATAACTTACCGGAGCCGACTGCACAATAGAACAACAGAGCTGAAGAAAGAAAAAAAAAGTCGGAACTGGAGAACAGGGAGGTAGTCGGGATCTGAGGATTTGAAGAAAAGAAGGGGATGAGGAGACTTGGTTAGTTTTTTGATTCCGTCTAAATATCCCTGGCGCAAATGGATTGTAACGATTTTTTTAGGAAGGTAAATCTCACGTTACTAAATTTGGAAAGTGTGGTATTCCCGCTGTGCCTCGTGTTTGTGCCTTCAACCCTTCATGTCCAAAAATGACTTCGGAATTTCTAGTCCCTGTCTTCTTCTCTCTAAAGCGGTTCCTATCTTTTCACAAACGGGGCTTGCATTGACACGCATCTCTTCCCACTCAAGTCTCCTTAGTCTAGCAATTACTGCCTCGTTGTCCGGATCCTTTCCTGAGCCAATCCTAACACGGCCAGCCTCCACTTGCCATCAGATCATCAATTCCAAATCAGCTACAACCCGCTCTCCATTTTGTCTGTAATTTGTATCACCCATTTCCTTCCATTGCTAAATTGTCATCTCATCTCCATTCTTTCACTTCTTGCCCGTTACCCAACCCCTTCTCCGAACGTCATTCACGCTCACCCTAAGCTAACTCATGATCGTCTAGCCCATTTACCACCATAGCATTTTTCATGTCGCTTCCTCCTTCCTCTGGGTTCGCTTCTGGTCCCCCCAGAACTGCAAGTCCCGATCATACCGTTCGCAACCCTGACGCATTACATTTTTGCCCGCCGCGCCGCGGCTCGGTCAACTAGTAATACCCTGTCTCGCCGGTGACACCATAAATCTAGATCCGGCTAGCCAAGTAAGGCGCTCTCCGGTGACCCTAGCAGCCGCCCGTGTTATCGAATCGGTATCTGTGGTTTTGCTTAAGTCTGGTCCTCAAATTCGGTTTAATCATTTTTTTCTCAACATGAGGATCACAAACCTCACAACGTTTCGTTCATCCCCCCGCTACTCGCGCTAAACCTTATAATCCATATCCATGCTCCGATCATTTGTGTCACTTTTCTTGTCAACTATTGGTATAATTTAATATGTGCTGTCACGCAGAGTTTTGAATTCACCCACTTGTGACTGATCACATGAGCCTCGGAACGTCTCCTGTGCAATTATGATCACCCAGCCGATGTAAACGCACTACTGAAACGCTTTTTCTCTAGGGCTTAAGGTGTTGCTAAACGCGACGAAGCAATGCCGTCATCTCAACCTTCCCTGACAATATCGCGGCGGTAAGTCAGAACTTCATAATATGACACCACAAAAGAATTACCCCCTCTCATGTCCATAACGAGGCGAGTTATTATATTCCAGTGGTGTTACGCCGTGGGTCCATGTTTAGTACGTGCCTGTGCAATTGGAATGCCTTGTTTACAGCCGAGAGCGCGCGTTCTTTTTGGGAAAGTCTAAAGAACATTCCGTGTCTAATCACAACAGTGCCCTCTCTCGTCAATCAGTGGGTTCGCATCAGATCTCAGTATTAACGTACGAGTGAGTTCGAGTGAATAGATGTGTGACTTGAGAATGGAGGATGATCAATCACCATCAGATGACGTTAGTGAGAAAACGTAATTAGACTTTAAGCAAAAACACGCACCAGAGGCGATGCCTGCGTCACTACACAGCTGTCAGGTCCGACTGTCTCGCACAGACCTAGAGGGTACGACCACAGTTATGCACTGACGGACCATTGCGATAGAAGAATTTCGTTACCGCGGCATTCATATCCCAGTAGATGGCTAAGCCCTGCATAAAATCTTTACCGTGTGGAATGGATGAGTGGGAAACCTTTCGACTGATCACAGGAACACGGCCACAACGTAGGAAGCATGTGGGTGTACATGGATGTTCCGGGTAGACCAAGAGACGGCCGGATGAGTTCGCAGAGAACAAGCAGAGTTCAATATGTCCACTTGTGCCGAAAAAGAAGCGCAAAACTGGTCATGCATCCCACCAGTGTCTAGACTTTCCTCGGATCGGAGGATTGTGGAGTTCCTGGCTCACCGGGGATCTACAAGTAGCTTCGCCCGCGTAGTACTACAGAGACCCCGCCGCTTATCATGAAAGCAAGAAGCAAGCAAAGTTGAGGCGAAAATAGGGACGCCGTAAGCAAAGCGCATCAGCTGCGAGGCCCCTGCAAAACGATAAGACTGTAAGCATCAGCCTATCAGGAGCCTCGTTGTGGGTGAACGAAAACCATGTAGGATCGACGGTTAGAATCGTTGATTCTAGTGCACGGAGAAAAGTAAGCGATTAGTTTCATGAGTAGAACTTATCGTGCGCCGTATCAGGCTTTGTGATTTCGTTCCATTCTGGAAGCATTGAACAAACAAAGGCGATAGTATGAAGGCAAGGCCCCTAGATCGGTAGTTTACTGTATCGCAGATTGAGCGCAGTCTCGAGAATGTCGAGTCACAAGTAAGAGCCCCAAATCAGCTCCTCGCTGTGTTAATAGCGAATCAATGAAGTGGTAGAAGAGCTAATGGATTGCGTTTCGCGGAAACCTGTGGAGCCCGTCGAGCATTCGGCTGGAACAAACTCAACTTGAGCTTGAACGCCGAAAGAGGCAAGTGTGATGGTTAAGCGAGTGATGCCTTCTTGTCACGAGCGTGACACAATTCTTGCCTGCCCCCGCAGTGCCCCCGCGTCACTTTCAGCTCGAGAGATCGCCTTTCCGATTTCAAGCCAGGAATATTTGCAAACACGAGGAGATCTATCCTGATCAACCCAGCAGGAAAGGTGATATCCGCCCTGCGCATGGGTATACGTGATGCGGGCTCAATATTCAATCGTCATCAACAGCTTGCCACTAGCCTTGGATCATCATGATCTCGTTAAAAGCACTCGGTCTCACGATCCAATGCCTTGCATGACGGCGTGTTCGAAACTCTACTTTACTGAACTTTGTATTGACCGCACGCTATAGGCTCATCCTGTCACATGATATTTGGTCGAAGCAGTTCCAGACTCTTTTTTTCAGTTTCACATTAGTTTTCAAGTCACTAAATTGTCCGCTGGGTAGGTTCTTGTGATCCCTCTAGGAAGGCCGTGGGGTCCGGTATACAGATGATGGTTATTGATCTTGCCAGCTACACCCAAAGGATCTTGATCATCTCTTTGTCGATACGGACAACTCCTCTTGACTATATAACGTTTTACACTGATCAGGATGTCTTTCGTTACCCTTTCACGTTTATGAAAAAAATAAACACCCGTTCTCTCTGCGCTCAATGGAACTGCCGATAGAACTGCCTCGCTATCCAGATTCATCTCCGCTGAACTTATCAGAGCCCCATTCTGGAAGGAGCTGCTAACCTACTGTTTTGGTGGTGCTTCTCTCAATCGGCGATGGTTTTACGATTCGGGACCGGCTCAGCTCCTCAACTTTCGGTGCGTCGAGGACTGCATTTTGACAGGTCCATTGTATGGGGAGAGGCTAGCCCCCATAGAATGTTTCGCAACAATGTTGCTTACCGTCCGGCAAGTACGCATCGCCAGGTCCCAATTGCTCTCTAGCTCCCGTGTCATCTGGTGATTGCTGTATATTATCCGCGTCAGTGGAGAAGAACTCCCCCTGTATCCTAAGAATATGAACTCAGAGTGCCCAATTCTGACGATACCTTATCCGAGGACTCCAGAGTCTATTTGACAGTGGTGTTAGAGCCCCGGCTTCCGGGGATCTTCTTCCTGTGGAGCCAATCGTGTGTTACTAGAGTTACGCGAAGTTAGAGGGCATTTTGCTTATTTCCCGCCACATTATAATTATGTGTCCTTGACGTGGAGCTGTCAAAAATCCGAGGGTTATTTGGGACGTGAGCAAGGCGCTCCGCTACCGGTATCCCAACCAATATGCATGATTGTCTGGGTGTCCATCGAACGATCAAGTCTCAGATCGGTCGATCGTACACGCTACTTAGTTTGCCCTTGGTCAAGGTCTGGACCAGCCCTCGTACAAGAATGAGGATGATAGAATGATATAGAAAAACAGAAAAGCGCGAGGCGGTGAACAAACTACTGTACTGACTACAGATGATAGATCATATCTTCGGGGGCTGTTCTACAACTTCCTTCGGTAGGCACCTTTTCGCTCCAGCCCTCTCCTAGAGAGGGCACCCGCGCTTTCATCAAGAAAGCCCTAGATTAAATCCGTTCACATCAACCGAAGAGACAGTCGACCATCGGGTCGAAAAGTGCTTCGGCGAGCGGGTCATATAATTTTGGTGCGCCCTTTCCGTCGGTTCCCGTCGAGTGAGTTCGTGCAGTATTCGTCAAGAATGAGTTCGTTCAGTCGTGTGAATTTCGTATCTTGCGGTCGTAGCAAGCCGCACCTATGGTATGTAATGGCGGGCAGGTGTGTAGACGCGTTACGTATGAGTGATGGGTGGGGAATGAATATATGGTTAGATGCAGTCGTGAGAAGAGTGCAATACATGTTAGTGATAGAATGGGATGAGTGGCCCGAATACTTGGCGGTTAGGGGATTAAGCTTTGAGGAAACGATAGTCCACTGGGGACTGGAGCATTCGCGAGTTGATGAGGTGGAGACACAGTCTCAAGCGCCTATCGATCAGCGAGACGAAGCACGATTGGAGTGATCAAGTGCTTCCTCGGATCAAGAGGGGCGAGAATTCGTGTTGATCCTGCAACATCAAGTTGTATGAGAGGTCGAAGGAAGGCGGATTGACGATAGGACTGCGCATAGCGCCGAACACGTCCCCAGCGCCTACTCCTCGACCTGCCTCGTCCAAAGCTAGATACCTCTCGACTTCTCCCACCGCTGAGCCGCAAAACACGAATAAGAAATACATGATGTGCAGTGAAACAAGATGTGGAAATGATGAAAATGGATGGCAGCAGCGTCCGTTGATAATGGCGCGGGCCACAGCACCTCAGTAATCCGAGGCAGGACTGCGCGAATCCTCTCGCGGGGGCTCTTGGCCTTGAACATGAGCAAGTGAATGGCTTTGCATCCCAGGCTCAGGGGGAGGCGACAACGGTCGGGTGTCGACGCCATGAATATTTCCCGGCGAAGGGGAGCTGCTAGTCCCAAGCGAGATTTTCTCATTGACGGCACGAAGGCGTTGTACCTCCTGCTCTAGCACCATGAGACGAGCCTGCATCTCCTGTGTCTGTTTGTCCAGAAAGATGATGTGATTGGTAGCTAAACGCCACAACGTCAACCATCTGGTGGAGAAGATTATCATTGATCGCCTTACCTCGCTCGAGTAGCGACACCTTGCTACTCTTCTGGTTAGAAACTGGTAAGACATCCTTCAATTTGGCATAGCCATCGCGTAGTTCGTCTCTACGCCTTTGTTCAGCCTCGATGCGCTGTCTGCGTGTTGCCTCCTTTCTGGTGTGAGCCAAGTTCTCTACGTATGTAGCGCCCATGTTGTCTTCGTCGTCTGAGTCGTTTAAGGAACGAGCACGGCCACGACGCCCAGAAGAGCTAGTGGTAGGGGAAGGGGTGGGGTTGTAGCGAAGAGATTGGCGATGAACTAAACTAGGTCCACGGGATGACGATGGGGAGCCTGTCCCGCTGCTGTTTCTCGAATGGTGGTGGTAAAGGCCGTCCGCTGATGTGTCAGATCCTGAAATGGGTGGGGACAAAGGATCATACATGTGAGGTGAGGGCGGAGGGGGTGAGCCAGCAGGCAGATTCATTGACACATGTTGTGGCGATGAGGTATACACGGGTGGCGGATATTGATGCGTTTGATGCGTGGGCATGAGGCTAAGATTATGGAACTGCAGGCCCTGATGCAAGTCTGGCGCAGATAGATGGCCTACAAAGAATCAAGAACATGAGCACATTATCAGATCAACATGTGTTTAAGGTGAGTTTTGGCCTCGAGGATAAAAAAGTACCCACGAGGATGATGAGGGTTAGGATGCTGCACGACAGGAAAAGACTGCTGGTGCTGCATCGCGTGGTGGTTGTACGCGAGGCTGTAAGATGATTCTTGCTCGGCTGGATAGAATCCATAAGGACTTGCATGTCCGAGATTTTGGTTGTGATCATCGGTTATGTGCTGCTGGTGTTGGTGCTGGTGCTGGTGCTGATCCATTGGACTGCTGTGAAAAAAATCGTAGATGGGTCGTGGTACAAAATGAAAACTTGTAGCGCACAAGTTTATCGTGAACTAAAAGGTAAAAAAGCAAATTTAAGAAGAAAAGGAGGAAGCTAAGAATCAAGTAACAATGGTCACCGGTCACCCCCAAAGTCTCCAGAAAGCGATCTCCTTCGCTAACAAGCTACGGAACCAAACCGTTCATAATAATTCGGGCGCCTATTCTATCATATCCATCAGTCCTCCTGTTTGCCCTTTATTTGCACACCATGAGGAACAATGGCAGCTTTACAGAAGAAGAAAAATCATCCAAGTCCTCTCATCAACCAAACGTCCTGCTCCCTATTGTACCTAGAGTTCACCCAAACACCACTCGGCCCAATCCAAGCCGTCGGCACCGTTATGTATTTTTACCATGCCTCGAGGCTACCGTGTGCATGTATATTCTATCACTGGCTGGATCTAAAAAGACGAACATGCTGCACCCAACCACGATGGCACATCAGCTGAGTCCACAGTGAACTTCTACAATGTTAAAGCACGAATTTTGAATTAAAAAAAATTCTGGATGAGTAGATTGTAATGGAACGGCTGCCGACCCTCCGGTCGTTCCTATCGATGGAAAGTTGATAATGAATTGATAGACAGCAACTTCCGCCGATATTTCAACACCCCTTCATTTCCGGTTATATGGAGTTACTCGTTCATGGACTAGGTCACCTGCTAAACACATCAGGGTTCTGGTGGTTCTTGAGCGTCAACGGGGAGTCACCAACCTTCCAGATTGCACGACTCGTTGGAATGATGTCGAATGTCAAAAAACTTCAAATTTGATTGGAGATATCTACACACTAGAAGTCGAGATATACAACTTGATTGTGACTCTAGTAGGTGGTCCTGAAGTTGGTCAAGTGTTTTCTAGCTCAAGGTTTGTTGCACACACTTACCATCGTGTCGGGAGTAAGGGATTGCAAATGGACGGCTATTCTCCCGTATCTGAAGGATAGCCATGGGAAATCACTGTCTTGTTAGGAGTAATATGCCATCGTATCTGAAGAATTGCGAGTTGCCTCCACAACCCTGCGTCTGTTCCGCGATGGAAATTGTCAGACTTCGTAGTAGAATTGCGGGGTTCTCGAGTGTCCGTTTGTCGGGTCCAGCAACAGATAGAGTCACGCATCTGTCGATAGCGTCCAGATTCGAAAAAAATGTTTGCAAATTCGACCACCACAACAGATAATTTGCTGGACATCTATCGCGGCACTGTCCGCACCTGCCTCGCCCGAGCAAAGTGCTTTTGGAATTGGATGGGGATTTTCTTGCGTATGCAGATTTATGCGTCCAATCGACAAGAATATGGCCTACTACTAAACCAAGATTAAGATCGTACCTCAGGCGCACTCTTGGTCCGGCGTAGCAAAGCTAAGTTAATGTGCGCTTCGCCGCTGTTCCGACTGAGCGTACCCCTGAAAGCGTCAGCACAGAAGAAATTAAAATCACTATCTGTCTAGTCCACGGGAGAACGGCCGTCTCCTTTCCAGAACAGCAGTCAAATGATCCATGTGAGCGGCTGGTTAGGGACAAGGATGACCCTGATGTTAGGGGATGGCGATGCGGCGGCGGCTGCGGCGGAGGAAGACAAGCACTGCATAGAAGTAGCCTCATCAATCTATCTGACTTCTGCATGTAGTTTCTTCGCCCTATGGGTGTGGGTGTACGCGACATAGGCACACGAATGGCTGCGGACGTGGATTGTTCTGGGAGCCATACTGGTCATTCTCATTGGTCACAATCCAGTAGAGATGGTATGATAAATCACGGCTGCCATGTACAACTTCTGCCTCCAAATATTTGAAGTGGCTTTTACTGGTGCACTGGCATCACCAGTTAAATATTGCCTTGTGACATCGCGATTGAGTAAGTTGTAGGCGCGTGCTGTCCTGTCCAAATGTTACCAAGTCAGTCTCAATTAAACGAATACTCACAAACTTAATAGTTGCCGGTCGGTGCTGATACACGGACCTGGGATAATCTGCACCCGTATTTGGCCCGGATATATTATTGTTAGAGTGCAGTTCACGTCGAACTCGGCGTCAAGCACGGCCGCGACTCCTACTAGTTAGTTAACTTCACAAGGCTTGATACAAAAGA
Organism: Suillus subaureus; assembly: GCF_016647635.1. NCBI lineage: Eukaryota > Fungi > Basidiomycota > Agaricomycetes > Boletales > Suillaceae > Suillus > Suillus subaureus. Next base: position 211,744 of record NW_024538580.1, on the reverse strand, counting down.
TCTAGAAATGGAAATTATTTCTCACAGTTGTCAATGGAAAGTTTGAAGCAAAGGTTTAAGCATGCCCCATGTAGTGTGCCCTCCGAGTCTAAGGTTGTCTTAAGGCCTAAGGTACGACCATTGACCAAGGTACGACTGACCTTGTTCTGGAGCAAGGCAACGCTGGCGACAACAAAGGACTGTTATTTTATGAATGTTCCCGGAATAGTTGCTCCAATGTTCGTTCATATATTTCTGAACTCCAAGACGGCCTTACTGACCCTGTGTATGATGATGGGTTCAGAACACGATCACCTAGGTTAACGTTGCTGATTCTAACACTGCTCAGTGTGACACCCAAGAACTATTTTACTCTGCTTGCCTTGTACTGAGCTACCAGAAAGTCTAATCAGTTGACATCACTCCGTGTCATGTCAAAAGTCGTGTCGGCAGAATATTCTCATGTCTCTGGAAACCCACATAGTCTTCAGCCGGGGCAATGGGCTCCGCCTCGTGCACCTTTGCCCCCGCATCGTCTTGCGAAGATAGCCAATGCCCTGGGAGTCTCTATGCCTTCTCCCGCAGGACCTAATTCTTCATCTCCATACTTGTCTGCTTCCTTTCCTGGTGCATCTCCCACCATAAGTCATGCTGATCTTCCCTGGCGCGTGACGACGCCGTCTAATCCATCTACTTATAATGTTGGATCATTTGCGTCTTCATCTCAGTCCAAGTTCCTGCTCCATGTCATACCACCTCTTCACCTCCTTCACGACTTCGATGCGACTGACCCATTGGAGCCTGCGCCTCCTCCTAATGCATCAGGATATCACACGCAATTCCGACGCGGCACCCTTGTCTCTCTACAGCCCTCGCTGCATGCGCAACTTAATGCAATTGCCAAAGAATATGCATTACCTAGCACAATCGGCCTCGTCCTTTACCTTATTACAACTTCCCCACAGAGTCGCCAGAATAGTCCAATGCCATACGCGACCCCTATTTCAGGAAACGAGGACGCAGAGGAACCAGGTCCGCGCATATCCGAAGAAATCTGGAAACGTATCTGGGGTCGAGTTCTGAAAGCTGAGCGTGAAGAATCTCTCGCACTTTCGCGGGGACCACGCCCTAGTCCTTTCGGTCTGGGTCTAGGACCAGACCCACCGGGCCAGTCCAACTTGCGCCCTTTGGTCACCCCTATGCGGACAGAAACGCCGCAACCGCAACCTATCACATACCCAATTACTCCTTCGTCTACCACGTCTTCAGTATCCGATCTTCGGTCTCACTCTAAATCTGCCCCTCTATCATCCTCATCACTGACACACTCGGAACCAGATACCCCTGATACCTCCCGTTCTTCTGATAATGAAATACTTGGAGTTGACCTCCCAGGTCTTAATTCACCCTCTATAATACCTATACTTGCGAAAGTGGAGTTCGATATTGATCGACGGAAAGCAGCGTGGTACGAGCCATGGTTGCGTGGCCGTCTAATGACCCATGCTAAACGTGCCGAGAGTCGTCAAAGTAATCGAGCGCATTCTCAACCACGTGCAGGGGGAGATGGAGATGGGAAGCGTGTGCCGTTCGATCTAAGACTAGTGGAGAGGATGCAGAATGCAAGTTCTGTGCCTAGCTTTACTGCGTCACTGTCTTCAAGAGAGGAGGGCGGCACTGGCGGGTATGCTCCCCTGTCAGATTCCACGGATGAAGCAATTGAAGAAGACACAACAAGGGAGGGAGGCGGCACTGACGGGTATACTCCCCTGTCAGATCCCACAGGCGACGAAGTTGACGAGGACATGGCAACACACGAGACTGACATCTGTCATCACGATCCTTTGGTGGACGTCTTCGGCACTGATGCAGATACCTGGGCTGAGATGCGCGCCGAATCGCAGGGCAACCAGCCTGAGATCAATCCAAATGTAGTCGAACTTGCGTTGGATGTGTCCTCAATTACTGCAATGCCTGAACAGGAACAAGCGGGAGATGAGGTGGATGATGCGGAAGAGGTTTGGGATATCATGCGCCGGATGTCAAAGCCCACGTTGACCTTATCAATACCATCTTCACCCAACTCGCAGCAACTGTCATCACCCCCCGTAGGAGGTTCTAAGAAGTCACCTCCCCCACCTTTAGTCCTTGCTCCCGACGACACAAGAAATGACCTCCTTCTGCATACTGGACCGAGCCCAATGTTGTCATCTTCCAGTGGAGGCGACAGTACGAGTCTGCCTTATGCGCATTCAAGTTCGAGAGGGACGCCGGTCGCGGATGAGATAGGTGACGATGATGGACTCTCCCTGGATATGGACCAAGAATATATGCGATCACGGAGTCCTGAAGAAAAGCGCGGCGGTGCGGTTTTCGAGGACCTTAATCTTGGCTTAGATCTGGGGGATGAAGACGAAGAGGTGCGTTTTCGCTGTCAGTCCCTATGCTTTGCCACTTAACTCTATTTGTAGTACGACGAGAATGATCCAAATGATCAACGCAGAAGCCAATATCTCATGAGAGCCAAACTTGACGAGATTGAACGGGTATGCAAGTAACACATGTGCTCATCTCGTGATTCTGACATCTAGGAAACTAGACTTTGGCACAGTTTTCTCCGAGACATATCAAGATAGATGACTTGGACCAAGATATTACGATAACTCATGCCCGAACGAAGTCACTCCTCGCACTCCATACAGGAGGAACTTCGAAATTATCAATTGATCGTACACGCGACATTCGGGCGACAGGGTGAGTTCAATTACAGCTGTCAATAGTTTTTCGGCTGAAAAGAGCCCTAGGAACTCCATCGATCGTGCCGATACAAGTGACAAATCGTGGCCTGCTGTCTCCTACTCATCTATCGCTAATAAATCATCGCAATCTCCAAGCTCCCAGTCACATCGGCCTCTAAATCTTACTCCGTCACCACCTCAGCTTGCTGTCAACGGTGTGTCGACAGGTGCCCCAAAATCGTTCGCTCCACCCTCGCGGTCCTCATCACCCAATGCTCTCTCCGCAGAGACCAAGATTCGCAAACGAGATTTGGAGCCATCTATGTACCCACCACCCTTGCCCCCTTCCTTTGGAAGGCTATCGGATATGGCGACCGACTCCCCCATACCGTTGTCTCCCGATCCTTTTGGGCGGTACCCCTCTTATCTCGAGTCAGAGGCACACCCCGCCCCGACGTATTGGGATCCTGCAACTGGGCAATTCACCAGTATTCCTATTGAATCCAGACCATCTTTGTCATCCGTGGATGAGGGTTCTGTTGCTTCCACAACACCCTCCAGCCGATTCTCTGCTGACTCAGCAAGTTTTTCGATGGATGCTGCGGCTGCAAAAACCTCTACTCTTCTCGTCAGCGTCAAGACCTTCAAGAAACTTTGGCGGAGAAGCAAGTCTGCATCGGTGTCGGCTCAGCAACCTCCGACACCAAATGCCGGACAAACTTCGTTCCAGGGATCTGCACCGCCTACTCCATCGTTTCATGATCAACTTGGGCCGCCGCAAAGAGGATTGCCTCCTATGCCTGGGACGACTATGCCACGAACACCCACACGACCATCGTCTCCAACAACTCCTTCGTCAGAGAAGACGAGTGTTCGTAAATCGATTCTCAAGACCTGGAAATCAGTATCAGGTTCCACAGCCTCTTCTAGTGCTCCTTCGGAACCAAGACGAGATACTGAAAGACCTGTGTCTAACGAGACCATAAAGCCTCGGAGGCCGAGCGTCTTGGATGCTGGAGTACCTCCAACTCCGAAACTTGCTGAACAATATCTGCCTTCAAATCACGCCCGAACAGGCAGTGGCATTTTTGAGCGAAGAAGGTCTGTTGGACGATCTAAAATGGGAGCCTCATCAAATCTTTCGACATCATTTCAAGACGTTGCCCTTCCATCCAGGACGCACTCGCAGACGTCTTCACCTCTACCTCCTCCAGGTTCTGTATCCCCTGCTCGCTCTCTGCAGTCTGCTTCTCGCCATTCCAAAGTAGATGGCAGCTTTGAATCAGCACAATATGAGCTAGTATCCGCCTCGCCCCGACTATACCCGAACTTGTCTTATCCCTACCAAACGCTTGACCAAGATTAACCTTCGTTCTTGGAAGGTAGGGTTTGCCTTGGGTCTCGCAGCTGCAGCCGTTGCGTCATTCCTCTTGCTTTTTGCTTTCCCGTCAACGTCACATCTTTACATTACATATCGTCGCTTTGCTTCATTACCATATCTTATTATTGCTTTCATTGCATACAACTGGATTCACTTGGGCGAAATCACGAACTCGACAGTCTGACATAGATACATGCTGAATAATGCATAAAAGCAAGAACCATATGTTGACATGATCACGAATGCCATGCAGGCATCCACGAGATCGATTGATCCATTATGCTCGTAGTAGCTGAAAGCCCGACGCCTTTATAGATTAGTAGAGCAACGGTCACATAATGACTTTGTGTTGACTGGCCATGCTCTATTCAATGTTTCCCATAATCTGCTGGCAGCCTGACCATCTGGAAACTTGAATGCTGCAACTACATAAATACTGTCCGAGATACTGAAACACAAGCTTTCAGTATTCTGGCGTAACAGTTAAGCGGACGGCAGTACTTCTTGACTCAGTCGCAGCAGCCTAACATCACTTGCCTGCGTGAGCACATCTTTCTCATAAATGTCCTTGTGGTAACCATCAAATCAATTAGCATGACATCAACGATATCTGGGGTGGCACTGGATAGGTACACCATATCAGGGGCGTTGTTCTCCATCACAGCTCCAACAGGATCATCGTTGCAAGATATGCTCAGGCAAATATGTACAACCCGCGACTCAGAGGAGACGGCATTGGCACTTGGCTGTGCATTACGGTTCTGATGGTCTCTCATTGCATAAGAGCAGCTGCAGGGTCCGAGGCCGCTTCTTGATGTCCTTCGACGTTTCATGCCCGAGTGCCCTTTTACGTGGTTCTTTGTAAAGGTCGACATTGGGCTGTGTAAATTCAGGTCAGTAGTATCGATTCGCACTGCGCAGTATCTTTCAAGCGTGTTACATCAGTTTTTGTCCGGAACATTCATCGGAGTGGTATCACGTCGCGGCCAAGGCCCAAGACATCACCGGCTTGCATCTCGCGTGATCTCTTCAAGCATGAACGATATTGGCATGTAATAGAAGATCACCCTTTATTGTTCGGGGCTGGTATGGGGCTACGCAAGTGCCACAAGTAGAGGCATCTCTGCGTTTGGCAACTTCTTTCGCAAGTCCAGTTAGTATATATCCTTAGGCTGTCTGCTGGCAAGACTCACAATTAAAGATGACTGATCGCGGACTGATGATACTGCCCGACTTCTTAAGACCCACATGGCATGGAGAGTAGGTTTGGAAGGTGATGGACTCCCGAGGGTATTTTTGGACGTGTGCAGGGACCGACTCAAAGATCCATCTTAGACAATTGTTTCTATACCAAGCTTGTGGTAGCGGCTATCCTATTATCAGATCCTCCGACTTGGGTAGTTGGTCGGGTGCGAACAGGCCATTCAGGGTGAAGCGAGGTATGTACAGAGCAGCTAAGCTGAATCAAGGCGAGTGTAAGGAGATCAACTCCCATCCGCATGACTGTTACACCGAAAGGCAGGATACTGGAAGCTTACCTTGCAGTATCAGCCTGATTATGTGAACTCGGGTAAGCTAGCGTGCTTACAGTGAAACATCGACTGTTTGTCTACAAATGCAGAGTCAACTTTGGTACTGTCGCCTCTGATGGCATAGACGGTTATGTTCTACGATTTTGTGCCGAATTGACGCAATACCGGAATAGATTATGATGTTCGCTAGCCAGCCCTCTTGAGCGACTCATAACAATCGTTATCGATACATCGATGAGCCGCAACCAAATGAACACCCGAAAGCATTAAGCCAGAAACCGTTTATAGTCATCCTGTCATCCACAAACAGCATATATACGACTGAAACTAGACATAAGTTACAGGTATGCCCATACTCTACCATCAAGGATCAAAAATTATGTTCCGTCGAGTCCTTCCCAATAGCAGACGTGCTTGATGATCCCGCAGATACGGTCTGGATTATCGAATCAAGGTAGTTGGCACCGCTCCTGTATCATAAACATTGACAACACATCGGGAGCAGAATTTGGAAAAGAACACAAACCACTTCTGATGGGTGAGAACATCGCAGCCAATTTCCTTCTCCTTGCGTTGTACAAGTTCTACATAAGCAAGCATACCGTCATCCTTGAACCGTGCAGCGAGCTCGGCTGGGTGGACATCCAGTAAGCGGCAGAGTGCCAGCATTCAAGAGGAAACGCACCAGTAGCAGCAGCATTACTATGTAGCCCAGCAAGGGAAATTAGTTGCAAGACAAATCTAGGGTCATCAATGAGGCAGTCGCATTTGAAATAAAATGCTATATATCGCACCCTTCCTTTCCGAGTTCCCATATAAAGTTCTTGAGATCTGCATCTGCTCAAGCCGTTCGTGCTCTCGGACAAAGAAACTATTATTGGGGAGTGACGTACCGCTAAACCCTGCCTGCGACCAATTGAAACTAGGGCTCAGATTGTATACAAACCATTTGCCAGGGTATTTCTCCCGGATCTTTCTCGCAAAGGTTCTGGCCTCCGCTAAGTCTGGCTTGCCGGTTTCCAGCCACAGCAGGTCTGCGTATGGTGCATACACAAGGGCACGGTCAATGGCTGCCTGAAGGCCACCAGTAGTTCGATAGAAGCCTTCGGGTGTACGGGGGACTGTAAAAAATGAGTGAAGACCTTGAGGCGTTGGCAGCTGTACTCACGGTCCCAGTTCCAATTGATATCCTGGCCAATAGCCTCCCGAGCAATCTGACGTGCTTCGAAGTTTGATTTACCGGCTACTGCCTTCCTGTACTGTTCGAACACGCCGCGTGGGTTCGAGCTACTGCTAGACAATAACGCTCGTTCGACGGCTATGCCACATGCTCAATGTGGAGAACAGAAGACGCCAAGCAATACGTGCCTTGATCAAAAGTAATCAACTCGTTCAATGAATCCCATTCCTTCTCAATTCTGGCTGCATCCGCACTACTTGTGGCCCGCGCAAGAGCTTCACTGAGGGGTTTTCCTTGCGTCGTAGTACCGAGGATATATCTAAGGTGACGTATTTCAGACTGATACCAAGTTCTAAAATTAGGACTTACGGGTGATCAACAGGATCAATGCTAGTAGAAAGGAGCTTGCCACTTTCAGCATCAGTGCGTCCAATGAGCAACATCGGAGATAGAAGCATGTCGAGTTGGAAACGAGCCGCAACAAGCCGCGAGACATGTGTGCTTGGGGGAACAATAACCTTCCCTGCAAGATGTCCGCATTTCTTTCCGCCGTGGAGCTGGTCCTCGAAATGTATGGCTGAGGCACCTGACTCGGCAAAGAGTTTGGTGAGTTTCATGACGGCAGAGGTCCCTCCATGGCTAAGATATTGTGAGCTATATATGAAGACTAAGTAAGGTACAGTCTTTACCCGGTATCACCGTCCGCGATAATTGGTCGTAAATAGTCGATGTATGAAATCTCTGCACGCCTTTCTAGCAATGCGGACATACGTTCATCGTAATGTTTCCGGTCATGAAGTTGCTGTGCACGGAAGAGACGGTGAACCTGGTTTGGTACGGTTGTATAAGGGTAATCTCTGATATGATGTAGATGAGAAGAGCGCGAACATGCACATGATCCGGCACATCATTACCCGAAATCAGGACCAACTTCATTATTGCCTGTAGTTAGCAGCGAACTTGCAGCCCAACCGGAAACGTATACAACTTGTTGATGCCTTGCCATTTGGGTCATTTGAACAGGGTCAATAGCACCCATGGTAGGCACAGGTTGACCTTTAGAAGCTGCCTCAGTGAACAAGGCGAATAGCTTGTTAGCAAGGAGTGTGGATGGCAGGGGAAGAACAGGCGCGGAACCCTGCTTTAGCGCTACATCTTGAGCGGTATAGGGACGGGTGATAGAAGCAAATCGAGGCGAGGAAAAGAAAGCAGAGACGTCCTGAACGCGAGCATCGAAGGTAGCTCTTTGCTCGGCTGATGATGGCGGGTGAAGTGGCAAGGTATGAACCGAAGACATCGGACGCGTCAGGATCCCAAAGCTAGGTACCCTGCCTGTCGGTCGAAGGAGAATCATTGTAACGGATGGTGTCGTGAGATGATGAGAATAGTCACCGTGCTATTAAGCGCTGGCCGTTGTGTTCGGGAGGCCGAAACCTAGATTGAGGTTAGGGTTATTAATGGGGATGTATCGGCCCAATGCTGCGGCGGCTTGCTGGGGTTCAAGTTATTCTCGGATATCTTTTCTCTGAAGGAACTTCCATCACTTTGCTAGACAACCGACTTGTTATAACGGAAGCTGGTTTTAATCTCCTGGCCAGATGTCTCGTCATGCCAATCTAGAAAAGTCGGTTGAGAAGCGCCCCAAAAGTGCTTTTAAGGCTTTTCTGAGTCTTTTGGTTCCGTCAAGTTGGCGGTCGTCAGGTCTCCTCCGGCCTTCATGATAGAGACAATTTGATAGAGAGAAGCAATCACTTGACCTATAGCTAGCTGCTGATCTGTGTCTTCGAATCCCTTTCGCCCGAAGTATGATGTCGCGAGGGGTTCCTCCTTGCTCTCCCTCTGACTGGCACATTATGTGTCTAGATCTAGTTTCAAAACACCGTGTCTGGGTGGGAACTTCGCATGTAAGTACTGTCTTGTGACGCATGGGTCGCGCTTCTACGACGTCCCATCTCTAAGAAGGAGATATGATCCTTTCGTTGGATATTTGTTTTCCGTCCATTCAAATACTTCACCTCATGTCCCTTCCTCGAGGCTTTATATCCGCACACCGAACACCGCATTTCAACTCGCAAACATAAATATCGCTCCCCTAGATTTGGATTTATATTCATCCGCTACCACTTGCATCACTTCATCTCCCATGGAGCCCCCTTCCTGTTGCTTGCGAGTCACTCGACTCACACTCATACATGCTGTCCTTGCATATGTATCTCCAGAATTCACTGCAATGTCGCGTCTACCTCTCTCATTGCCGCTCGAGATCCGCTTTCGTATTCTCACCCATCTGCATCTCACACTTTCCGCCTCCCTACTCCAATCGCTCAACCACAGCTTACAGAGCGCCCTCGGTGACCTTTGTGATCGTTGCAAAACCTATAACTTTCACGTCTACGGTCAAAACGTATCAGACTGGCCTGAAATAAGGGTCACTGGTGGTTGTTGGTGCGCAAAAATTGGAGGGCACCAGCGGCTAGAGATCGCTCGTGCGCGCGATCGGTCGAATTCCGATGCATGCGTCGATGCCAAAATCCGCTCCTCAATGGTTGACTCTGATCCGCCGCCCTACTTCATATTCCACTTGCGTCATGTTGCCGTAACATATCTGTCAACCACCTCACCCTCGCCTTATACGCGTGACATAGAGGCGATGGCAACATCGCGTGCCGGTGCCAAGGAGATTGATGCTTTAGTCTTGAAGGTCCTGCGACACTTTCAATGCTGCGTCGCTCCTTCAAAAACGAGGGTATGGAAACTGGAAGACGAGCTTTGCATCATTCCTATCTCTGAAAGGCCCTCCGAACGCCCCTCGGATGATGAGATATTATGCACGCTCCAGCTCGCCCTAGAGCTTAACCGGCACCGCGACTTTGTATCACATTCAAAGCTACATCCTCGGAACATGAAGCTCACTCTCCCCTTAATATCCCATCCCCCTGGTAAGGGCTTCACTTCGTTCCTGTTCGTTATAATGGCTGATTGATATTTAGATTCGAAACACTTAGATTCGAATCCCGGGCTTAGAAGCATCTCACTGATATGTGGTATCGCCCTGGCCTGTGTGCTATTCAGCATCAGGTATAGTAGTCTGGCTGCCTGGTAGTAATTCACCTTCACACACTCGCATATTCCATTTCCGCACATGCTTCCACATTCGGCTTCTCCAGGAACATGCTGCATTTCTGCGACTCCCAAAGGACGGTTCTCCTCCGTCTATACCGCGATCACCTGTGCCCTGCATTCATTTTAAATCCAGTACCTTTCAATCAGCATGACCATCCACTTTCTATTATGTACGCATTTTTGGTAGCATATGGACCTTAGTTTACTTCTCAAGCATGCGCTCACTTATACTTACCTATGCATGGCCAATAGGTTTATCAACAGGAGAAGTTGTCGAGGCATTTTTCCTATTGTCAAGAAAATGAAAAAGACGAAACTGCGATTCAGGTAGGTACCGATTAAGCGAACAATGTACGAGGCCCATCTAGTAGACTCCAGGTGCCGTAAGAATCGATCATCCATCGCATTTCTATTTCTAATGCCACGGTCAACTGTTGTCAGACTCAATTATCCTACTTATCGCCCATGCGTGGTAATCTTATCGCCAGAATTTCATACAGGTACTAGATGAGGATTTCACTGGCTTATCAAGGGGGAACAATACGCAAATTTCTTAAATTGAGTGTGAGCGAGGCGCCAGGAGCGGCGTGCAACGAGATCTAGAAAGCGATGACCATAATTCTCATTATGACTAGCCTGTGTTGTCTTGCATAGAGATAAATACTCTCCGAGGCACAGATTGAATTTTTGGCTCCGTCGAGTAGAATCATGTTGCAGGGCACCCCCTATCTGGGGGTTTAATTAACGGAGGTTTGCTTAGTCAGTCTGTGCTAGACCCGTTCAGCTATGTCGACTTGTGATGTTCTCGCAAATCGTCTCCGGCGTTTCCACAACGCTCAATCGGACGAGTCCATAGGATCGTTTGGCTTCTCTATGCATGCCATTTTCAGCGGTTTACATCTGCCGTTACCTTAGGAAATACACTGGATTCTATATCTCACCTTGCAAGTGTGTAGCTAAATGAGTAGTCCGACACAGTGATAAAAGTCCAGGAGTACCGCTGTAAAGTTCATGGAGACTTTTGGACGCCATTCGAAAACTGATCATCGGTTTATAGATCGTCACATAGGTCACCTACATTATCAGTGGAGATCTGGGCATCCTACGAGGTCGGTCGGATGCCGGGCAGTGGAGAAGTCATTGGGAAAATTCAAACGGCGTGAGATGAGCTACTCGATCACGGAGATAAAACTTTCGGTGGGTGAACGTTTGCTCCTCATTCATGCACATCTACTAACTATCTTGTAGATATCTCTTTCCCACCTGTTTGTAATGTACACCCTTCCCTCACGCTTAATGCCGCTATTGTACATACTTGCAACAATCAGGACGGCGCACTGTCTGATGTGAGTGACGCTGGTCTCTGCTGTTAGCTTTTGCTGACGGAACACCAATTGTAGTTCCTCGTAGACCGGGAGATTACTCGAGACACAGATGCGGGCCACGCACGATTTGCCGAATACATGACGGGCAAGACGGTCTCTCACCTGAATGATGCCGTAGAGCATTTTCAGTTGGTTCTAAATCAGTGTCCAATCGGCCGTTCTGACCACCCAACGGCTCTCACCAACCTCGCGCATGCGCGTCTTCAAGGGTATATTTGCAATGATCTTCAAGGCATTGACTCTATCACTTCCCTCTTCCGCGAGGTCCTTGCATTGCATCCGCAGGGGAGAGTTGCATGTCAGGTGATCTTAACGAAGCAATTGATCTGTATCGCGAATCCATTCAAATAAGGCGACACGACCATTCAGAGCGCCATATAAATCTTCAAAATTTGAGCTCGGCGCTCTGCTCTCGTTTCACGCAAACTCGGACGGACGAAGATATCGAGGAGGCCATTATTCTGTGCCAAGAGTCATCAGCGGCTTTGTCTTCACTTCACCCTGACATGTATCTCAGCTACATGCAGCTGCAGGAAACCTATCTGCGTCGCTACCAAGTACGACACAACCATGCCGATCTGTCACTCGTTGTCATGAGAGATGAACATCTGACGTTGCTTGATATTATGGAGGGAGACATTCCGCATGCCGAGTTCGCATTCTTGTTGGTGTATCATACCGCCGTTGGCGATAAGGAGACGCCCGACGAAGTCGTTCACCTCGTCGCTGGTCAGTTTTCGGGGCTCAAGGGCGTCATCGGCACGCTGTGGGAGGTTGACGACGTGGCCGCAAAACACGTTTCGAAGCGCTCTACAAGAACATGCTCAAAGATTTGAAGGATGGTGGTGTCATGGACTATACGAAGGCGGCCTGGGCACTCAACCATGCTACACACGCAGTGAAGACAAAAGTGCCACTCGAGCAGAGGATGTTTTTCGTTCATAACGGTGTGTAGTTCCTGCTGTATTGCCTTCATCTGGTACGATTTCACGTATTCTTTATGTTGCATTCTCTTTCGTTTTCATTATACTTCAAGTTGCAGGAATTACCGTCTGTCGCGTACTCTTATGCTATCTTGTCTTTGCATTCGCTTTCAATCAAACACAGTTTGCCGGCCAGTGCCACTCCCTTGACATGCTTAATCGCTGTGCCCCTTTTTGCGTTATGCATGCCTCGGTGGGCCACAACTGCATGGTGTCTTAAGTTTTTCGCTATGGAGTGTTCTAGAGTTTCGTGTTGACCTCTTTGTTGACATCCCTTTCTGATACCCCAGTCTTGCCGCGGGAGTCGAAAGCAAATAATCTTTTGTTCCGCCTTGGCATCGACATAGAACAGGAGTGCACGCAAACTACACACATCAGGACGATATGGCTCAGTCTGCCACTTTCAATTCCTCCAGCCTTGAGCTTGAAGGGCCTCGTCAATGGACACTCCTTCGGTCGTTGGTTCTTCCAATGCGACCGAGGATGACTTGAAAGCTAAAGGTGGAGAGGTTACATGACTGCCAGATCCACTCTGTCCTTGGCTTGCGTGCATTTTCCGGTCCCACTAAACATTTTTCGTTTGGTGGTGAATCCCGACAGTTTTGGTCAGTCTGTCGATAATCTAGGTTGGTACGTACACACCTCGGGTATTTCTGAGACGACCCTCACGAGGCGTGAAGGATAATTCCTTTTCATGGACAGACTCACATAAAAAGCAGGATTCGGCGCAATGACTGGGCCTAGTTAAGATGGACCTTCGAGGATCTATACATCGCAAAAATGTTGTGAGCAGGTTTCGAACCAACTCCAAGAGAAACAGATTTTGACTCTGTTGTGGTAACTATTTGGCTAGCACCAGTTAGATGAACTCCAGGCGAAATCATTCATGAGTGAATGTCAAGGTGCGTTGCGAGAGAGAGAGAAACTGTTGTTCGGCAGATTTCGAACCTGCACAGTCCAAGAGGAACAGATTTTGATTCTGTTGTGGTAACCACCTGGCTAAGGCCAGCTGACATGACCTTGCCAGGAAACCATCCATGAACCCACGTCAAGGTTCCAATAGAAAAAAAACCTTGTAGCCAGCAAGTTTCGAACTTGCCCTTAGTAAGAGACACAGAATTCGATTCTGTTGAAGGTAACCACTTTGGTGAGGACACTTATGATGAGCCTGCAAAGAATTATCCATGAGCGAATGTCAATGTGTGATACAAGGGAAAAACATTTGGTTTCGAATTCGCACCACCCACAAAACATGCCAGGGATAAACGAGTCAGGGGCTCGCGTGAACGCCGGTCTGAGTTCTAACAAAAAATGGACGCTCAGGGGATTGAACCCTGGACCTTATACAATTCGGATGCTCGTGCAAAGCATACGCGCTACCACTGCGCTAAGCGCCCTTGTCTAGTATTGCATGGCGCTTCACTATCACTCGTGCACACATCCATCAACCAAACAGACCATAGCTCACTCACCCCAAGTATCCACGGGTATTTACTTTCAATATCCGTCTGATTCCGTCGACGCCGTTGCCTTCTTCCGGGTGTTCGACTGGTCAGCACTGTTCTCGAGAGGAAGAGGAAACACAGGCTGCCATCGATGACGTGTACAGCATAGCATGCAGGCAAATATCGAGTGAGATTGCAAAAGTGCCAGTATGCAAGTTTTAAACGCTTTGAACAACAGTCCGTAACACTTCTTCAAGCACTCCGATCTCTTCTACTCAAATATGCAGCAACGTCAACGACATTAAGATTGATCCATTCGGAGAAAACTATTCTTCTCAAACATGGTTATTGACGCTGTTCAGAGCCCAGATCAAACGACTTGAACGAATTATACATCGGGTTGAAAAATATTCCAGGTGGCATGTAAGATTCTCAGTTGGCGTATGGTGGCGAACTGTGTAACGTCTTCGAGGAGGTGCCTCAATGCACAGATATGAACAGCTCATCGGGGTGGAACGTCGTCTACACGACGCTGTCATGGTCGTTAAGCGAGCGATCCGGTTTACAGTTTTCAGGTGAGTATATATATCACATGTATCGTGTATATGTGAGATGATTAGAGGGATAGATGAATGTAAAGGACGTTGAAATAACTGAAGGAGCAACAATAGTATGATACAATGATAGCGTGGCGATATACAAGTTGAAAAACGACTGACACCATGACCGGAATTAGTAGACTGATACCAGCTTGTTAGAGACCGCCGTCTGGTTTTTCTCAGTATCGAATACCGGCGTCTGTGCTGCTATGGCGAACTACCTGGCTTTCAAAGCCAGCTTTCTGGCTACTAGCACTGCAAGGTCCTGCCGGCGTAATGTGTGAGAGAATGGACATAGTCAAGCAAGGCTAGCAAACGCACGATGATCAAAACGGTCAAGCTAAGGCGCCTGACGCGAGGTTTGGCGCCGGCCTCGACAACTTTGACGGCCTCCTGCAGATTCTCGACATTAGGATGCTGCTCCTCATGGAGGTCAGACTGCATTTTGAGAGTAAGTCAGGGTATAAGAAGATTTAAGCAAATGCGTACGAAGTCGATAACCACCGGTCCAGCAGTGTCGTCTTCTTCAACAACGTCGTACTGAACGCTCAGGCGATCATCTACAGTGTTCTTCATAACAAAATGTGAAAAATAGCGATCCAATGAGCTTCGCATGGCTCACCATCAGGCTCTCACGTTGGCTTAGCTTTACTCTTGGATAAGGGTGGAAGCGAAGCAAGTGAGAAGTCCTGTAGCTGGGCAACCTCATGTTGCTCGTCGAAGACTGGCTCATTACAAGGGAGAACGAAGGGAAAGGAATGTCGTGTGTCCTGCGTGAAGGCATCAGGGTTTAAATACCAACAAGAGCTTGAAGGAAGGAAAGCGAAAATAAATAAATTGAGAAATGGGGATTAGAATTCAGAACCCCAAATTCGCAGTTCCGACAGGGTTGAGCTAATGTCCCCAAATTCGCAATCTCGATAGGGCTGAGTTAGTGCCGAATACCTGGCGAGCGCCTATCCCAGTGTGGCACTTGTGAACCTCGAGATATTTTGCTTCCGCGGAAGCAATTCTCTTTGACAACTTCATGGGCGACCCCAATCCAGAACAAGCCATCGATGGGGCAAAACGAAAGACACAAGACGGCGCAGGAGGGACAGCATTGCCATGATTGGGTCCCAGATTGCTCCATCAAACCTACGGACCACACTGCAGGAAGTAACATACATGACACTCGACGTGTCGGATGCCTGTATGTTCAAGCTCCATGATACATATCACGAACTCGGCGACCTGTTCGACTTTTTATGTGCTGCTTAGAGCGTCATAAGAATGACGCGCAAGCCAGACACGTCCCTGCCTGGAAAAGAGTCAGTACACACGAAGCTCGAGTGCGTGGACTCTGGAACTCTCTATTGTATGGTACGCAATATATCTCCAACAATGCACTGATCAACCACCCTGAGCGATTACATCCCCTGGACATACCAGAAAAACCCGCAATGCCGAGCTACTCCCTTCAGTGAGTATAGCGTGACATATTGATGTGACAAGCGGTGTGATCCAAAAAGGGGCGTCACGCTAATTCGCGTGCACGAGCCAAGGCAAGTTCGCAACCGCCATCATAACACATGAAAGCGACTCAGCAGTGTGCTCTCAAGCTCGCAAGATGTCTCAAGCAGCATTGGTATGAGTCAAGATTTGAACACTGTGGCTGCATCAAGACCACTCAAAAATCACAACTGGCGCAACCGCCTCCATCAACATCGACAGGTGGCCACCACTGCCACTCCAGTAGTGATATGCCCCAGAAACAAAGCATGGTTGGAGTGAACAAGACACTCACCAGTGACTATAATTCGGCTCAGTGCCCCCCATATGCATCGTAAGCTGCCTCAAATCCCCACAAATTTCCGTGCATCCAGATGAGAAGAATGTCGAACCGAATGATCCAACATGAGAAGAAATGGTGTCAAGATGCAGAAACCATGAAGATACCCAGCCCCGTTGTTGGCGGGAGAACAGCGATTTTTTACCGTCGTGTCGTCCAGTTCTTGCCTTTGCCAATGCAGGAATTGGCGATGCTGAGCTGTGACCAAGCTAACATGAAGTGCGACCAAGCTGTCTTGCATGCCCTCGTGGGCGACACAGTTCATCATAGGCGACCCCAATTTGCGAGGGATCCATGGGTGCGACAACGGGTATCGAAGCCTATTCCATCGTTCTTCAGGACCAACATTTCGAGAAATTTGATTACGAGGGGCCCTCTTGCGTTACGCTTGAGTGGTTAAAGTTGAGCCATCGGGTTTTCATTTTTTGAAGGACGATCGCAGCGGTTGGTGGGTGAATTGTGGGCGCCAACTTTTTGTTTGGTCCACAAGCTTGAAATCGAAGTAACTTTGGACCCTAGTGCCAGGGTGGTCGCAACTCCGCTCGCTAATTCAAGCCAAAGTTTCTGCAACTCTCCCTGGTTTTTCGGTCCAAAGGATTTATTTGTTTCTCCTCAGGCGAGAAACTTAATATGTCGCGTTTCGACCACCTCACATGCATGAATGTCGGGCAATGGTCGACCACAATAGAAAGGCGATGGCTCAGTGAACCTTTGGAGTCTTGGACCTCGTACTACAAATTACTCGCCAAATTCTATCGGTAAATACTGTTATACAGTCGGCTGCGTAATATTTTCTGGTGGTTTCGGCTAGCAAGCTTGGGTCCTGGATCCAAAAGCATCACCGTCCGGATCTTGCCAATGGAATTACCGAGGTGATGCTGCTCGAGCTCAACTGCATCGTCTATAGGAAATGACACCTCCCAGCTAAAGCAAGTTTCCTATTTCTTCCGCATGGCGCTCGCCCAGTTTTTTTCAGGACGAATGTGTACATCCACTAGGTACCTCGCTCGTACGCGATGAATTCATGCATCAGCAGACTGAAGAGAGCAAAGTTCATCGGCATCGCACTTGGAGAATTTTTTTAATATCATTTTTGTTCCACATCTCCCTCGTCTGACACCTTTGCCATTGTGCAGACTGGGAATATTTGTGCGTTTCGGTCAGTTAATACCACCCATTTTTGTTCTCGACAACCTTTGCTGATGCTGCTGCTCTTCATTTAATTTGTAGGGCGCAGCAATCGTCCTATTTGATACCATATGCCAGTGTCTTTCCGCATTCCAGGTATGAACGAGTAACTAAGTAAGAGTCTGATTCATGGTACTGAAACTGCAACTCCAGGATCTATAGCTAAGCTATGTTCGGGTAGACAAAGACGAAATATGAACCGATGAAGTCGAGTAATTCGTTTCTTATTGCTCAGGCGTATCTCACTAAGTCAGAGAGCGATCTTCCCCTCCCACCTTCCCCTTCCATCTGGGGCACTTGCTGCTGCAACACTTGTAAAATTTCGCATTCAACTTATTGACTTTTGAACACTGATTTGTGACATATCACCGATAAGCACATCCCTCACTATAGCAGGATAGATTGACAAATATGGTCCTCTGGTCATTGTTCGGTCAGGAATTGAGAAGGTCCTGTTTATAGGCCGCAGGCTCGACATTTTGTCGCAGGTCGCCATGGGTATGACAGAGAACTCACAGCTGACCGTCCCCGCAGGTTGCTGTCAGAGAAATATATAATGGCGAAATAACTATTGCCTTTTCACCATTTTGAGACAGGTTCCGTCGGATGCATAGGTCAGTAGTCCGCGATATTTACTTTCCCTCGTTTATCTTACTTTTCAATGTGATGCAGAACGCTTTATTCACATTTATAACCTAAAGTAGCTGGGGCCCATCAGCCCTTGCAGATGTCACGCACAAAGAACACAGTTCTCGGCATTCTCGATGATTCACAACGTCCAGAACCATGTGACAACGTAAGCGCTTTTGGTGATGATCGTACTTTGCTTGCAGGTGGTTTTAAGGTATAAGAAAGTGACGTGTACTCCCTTCTTGATCTCCACTTCATGTCCGAGCCATTCCACTGCAGAGGGACGTGGACGTTGGCCCTTTGTTTGTGAGATATATGCTATAAAGTGATCATCTCCATGGTCTTACCGGTGGTGGGTATATTCATTTGATTTTGTGCCTACATTTCACACTATTCAACAGCAGCATTGGCTCATCGAACAACTCACGACGTGATTTAGGCGAGTGATCTTTGACAGTATATCGCACGAATCATGATATAGTTCATTAGAAAACTATCGTATTCTACCCGGGACCACGGTGTACAGCGAGCATCGCGCCGCAAAATACTAAGGATCTGGCGATCACTGCCTTAGGTCGAAGATCCTGACGCCTACCTGGAGCCTGATATGTTCAAGCCTCTGCGCCGGATTGAGGCAAGGTCGCCTGAGAGACGATTTAAAATTCTTCATCTGGGGCTTTGGTCGGCGGTAAGTACCGTCTTGCAGCCTTTCAGACACTCGTTTTTTGACTCGTGATATTTCTTTCAGCGTATGCCCCGGTCAACATGTCACGAATTGGTAAAGCTACTCCTCCGCGCACATCGTCTTCCTCACTTCGATCGGCACAGATCGGTGTTTATCAACTCTCTCCGCGTCTTATGGGCCTTCCAGTTCACTCTGGATCCCACGAAGCGATTGATGACATGGGATTCATGAATGAGGCGGTGTCAGATGTCCCACCGAGCGCAGTTGAGTTTGAGACGAAGATTCCGGAATCGGAGCTTAGGCGCCTGATGCAGCACTATCCTCATGTTGCACGAGAAACTTGAATGCCTGGATGGGTCAGGGAGAGACGAAGGACCAGCTCCCAACGAATAAACAACTTGGATCGGTGTACTGCAGTCTGCATCATCGTCGTCGTTTGTCTCATCTCAAACAAACCTTGCTTAACAAGCCCAGTTCAACTTGGCTTGGTGCTTAAGTTTCAAAATGTTCGAGGTCTCAACGTGTAAGTCATACATAAAACCAAACGAATAAAGGTGCAAAGTCTCATTGGCAAACAGGTAACTTGGGGTAAAGCTACTTTTCCACCCACGTGGGTACTTGCAGAACTATGTATATCCACGTGGTGTTCCGAGCTCACTTCGAGTGGTAGTTGGTTGCACGTTTCTACAACAATCAGTGATTTTAAAATACTATGCAGTTGAACAATCGAAATTGATCGAGAAATGAGCGAGATAAAGGTTAAGACGTGATGGAGCCGTCGGTCTGTCACCAGTCAGTTCACTAGGTGGCCTAGGAGACTGCTCCGTGATATCGTGTGACTGGCCGAGTGAGTGAAGGTCGAATGAGTGTTATCCGAGAGTAACCCTTGAGTAGAAACAACTGTGAAATACAACGCGCATTTAATTATGACGCCGAATTGTGGAGTGTGATTTTGAATATCTTCACATCAAGACCAGCATCCACTCCAGTAGTATCCAGATCAAAGTATGTAGCTGAGGTAAAAGCGTGCGGAACTTCTTCCACACAAAGTTCTTTTGCTAGGTGACTTGAATATTAGATTCACCACACGACAGGTCGAGCACTGCTCACCAGCCTCTGTCACAAAATGCGCAAGTGTCTGCTCATTTCTGACTGTTAGCGCCACCACTACCATTCGAGTTTTTTTGAAGGAAAGTGCAATGCGCAATGTTGCGACCAGAGGTGGGACCAGAATCGGGTCAAATACCTGGCTAGGTTAGTGGAGAGCGACGAAACGGCGAATTTGAGTCTTACTATATCGGCACCAATCACAACGCCCGCGCTCATTTTGGATAGAAATGCTGTCATCGTGTTCTCACTGAATGGCAGGGAAAGGGCATCGAACCAGTCAAGAGTGGAGAAGGTGATATTTGGGTGATTTGACGACTGATCTGTGCGACAGTAAGCAAGGACAGCACATTTGAAATACGGTATGAGTTGATTGAGACAAACGAGACAGACGACAAAATCAGACTGAAGGGGTACAAGGCAGATTACATCAACCTGATTTACCCAAAGAGCCACAAGGATGAACGTTATCTGGGATCACTCACTGCAACGAAGTTGGACATTGTCGCGACACCTTGAAAGCACTCCAGCATTCACATCGGTCAACAGTACTGCAGGCAACGCCTGATGATGTGATTGATGACGCTCATTAAATTTCTGTTGTATTGTAGCCACAATAATCCCAAGAAAACCGGACCCACAACCAAGCTCGAGGACCGTTTGATCACGAATCGTTTCTGATTGCATGAAAAAATATGAAGGCCAGTCAAGGAATGGCACAGCGTGTCTACCGTACCGGCATTCGCAATGAGATAACTGCCAAGGACGAAACTGGCACACCAGGTCCTAAGCCCAGTCGTTCCGCCCTCGATGGTGGTACGAGACTCGAGTAGTGTGATGGTCTCGTGACTGCTTCGATCGGCAGAACTAAGTGAACTTGAAGGCTTCCAGTAATATGTCATGTACGAGTCCGGAGGGGGACCACTAGGATCGCTGTGCAGTGAGAACAAAAAATGGAGATGATTAGAGGTACTTTCTCATGGCAAATAAACCTACGTCGAGCCCGAAATAAGGGACAAATAACGATCATAAATTCGTGTATCGATCTCGCCGTCCTTTATGTGCAATTGTGAATGAGTTGCCTTCTCGTGTGGCTCTGTGGCGTAGCTAACCTCTTCGTCTTGGTCCATTCGTTCCAAGTGTTCAATCGCCCACTTCCAAAATGATTGCTGGTATCTCCCGGAAGGTGGATACTGCTCCAAGTGTGGGCCGAGCAAAACCTGGTGTAAAAGAAAAGTATGTACCTCAGTAAATGAACATTGAGTAGGAAATTTGAGGTGAAGTGGAGGAATCAGTGCAGAATATCCTTTCAGCAAAGCTAACAACTCGTTGTCATTTCCATAGCATACATCGTTGGTGAATGTCATGGACATCTTCAATCATGCCCTATATGTAAACGTCAAGCAGGTTGCAGATTAAGTTTAACTCGATCTGAGGCCTGCCCTAGAGTATTCACGTGATGCCGACCAGAAATGCCTCAAATTTTTCACGCGTTCTGTGCCCAAATGTTCGCTCATTTGCGTATATCAGCTTCATCATCTCAGCGCAACTTGCGTTTACTGTCTGCTCACAGATGTCCGCGTAGAACATTCTTCCAGTCTTTTGTCGCAAGAAAGGATGAATTTTTTGAGGCAGACGAAGAAGATGATGCCCTGAGTGAAGCTATCCTAGAGGGCCTCGACCTACCAAACGACGCCGAAACACCACAAACTCCTTCGTACGAGAACTGGATAGCAGGTGCCGGTCGCAAGTATCGCGATTCCGCCCCACGGAATTGGCTTAGCTCTGGCACAGTACGCTCCGGCTAGTACCACAATGATGATCATGCTCACTACTTTTCAGCCTTTTCCTCTTAACGAATCATTCCGTCCCCCTCCACCTGTCTCGGATGCTTTATGCACTCATATCTATTTTTCTTACATGGCTGATCCTGAGGCTAATTCGGTGCGCGCTCTGGCTGCCAGACATCATCTCAGTATCAAACGCATCGATGCCATTCTACGGTTGAAAGGTTTAGAAGAATCGTGGAAAAAGGTGAGAACTCACTATTTCTCTCCTTTCTCTCGAACGTGATGAGCAACGTGAATTCGATTAGTCTTATAGACACATACATGGTTAAATCTACGCACCTTACTGATCTGCATCTTCCTTCTGCTGCTGCCTAATATTCAAAGATACTAACTAGTCTTACACTTTTCCTAGGTAAATTGCAACTGCTTACAATTAGGAATTGTTGACTGATTCCCCACCGAAAATTCCGTCATGACGTGCAGGATGTGAGTGCCATTTGCCTTGCCTTGAAAACACATCATCATTCGCGCAATTCAATGCCTTGCATCGTCTGGCACTGGTTCCACATTTTGACCTTATCTGAACCTATATGTCGCTCCTTTGTGATACCAGCGCTCACACGCCTTGCAGGGTAAACCTATACAGACAGGTTTTGTACAAGGCATGGAAAGTATCCTTGGCGTGCCTCAAACCAAGATTTTTACCACCCTTGACGAGTCGAAGCCTGTGCCCGTGCAGTACGATACCAACCAGCAGGTGGCTAAAACTCATAGCGATAGATACGACGCAGTGGAGGCCGATCGAGAAGACGAAGAAGTCCGGTGGCTTCGACTGGGCGCGACAAAGGTACCAGCGGATGTTTTGGGAGACTGTGCCTGAGGGCAAGGTTTGTTGATTATTTCTTTCGACACAGAAGTGAACTAATTTATCTACTAGGACCCCATCATGCCAGGCATTTTGGACGCCGCGACAAAATCAGCCACAGCTACTTTTGAAAACAAGACAAAAACGAATATTGTCGAACGTCCTGGACGCCCAGCAATCAAGTTCATTGATGTTGGTAACATGTTTTTAGATGTCAAGGAGCAAGAGCGTCGTGCGAAGGAGAGCGAGCGCAGGGCGAAGGTTCGATCACGAAGAAAAGAGCGTCAATGGATGACCAATTAACGTGGGGATATCGTTGTGTTCGGAGTCGGATCTTGCTTCCTCTAGGGCATTAGTTTCTTATACATACATACAACCAATAATGTAGTGACTGTCAGGATTTCCATGTGTTACTCTCACACACTGTCATATATCAATGGATGGTTGTCTATGATCAGATCGCCAGTTGAGTCCAAGGTACTCATGCGTGATGGCCCTTACGCAGCACCATCACCGCAGTGACTGCACTGATTAGCGCTACTGACCCGCAGTCGAAGCACAATGGTCTCTCTATCGACAAGCGCATTATATCACTCGCATGGATTGCAGCGCCGTGTTACAACTGCATAATGGTTGCAAAAATATAATAGAACCAAGTACATTGGAGATGTTGAACGAGGTCTATATATATATACTGAAGTCGTCATTAGCTCGATTGAGGTAGTTCCTAAGTCCCCTCAGGTAGATCCTTCTCCTTTCAATGTTTCATAAGCCTGTTGCGCAGCCGCGTCCTGAGCAGCACTTCTGGTGGAGGCCGAAGCGTGGCCGTAATTCAGATCATCAACTTATAGTATGTTAGCATCTGCATCCTTGACACCTCTAGCAGACGAACGCACTGTAGATGGTCGCATACCACGTTGTAGCGTTGAGAGGGCCTTGTGAATAGACCTCCCACCTGACATGATCCTGGACAGTGGCACCATACTTCGGCTGTAACGCGTTGTTCAACCTCGTGCGGGGGTCTAGAAATCAATGAGTTGACACATCCTGCACGTCGAACAGGTAAGTAGAAGACATACGGTCATTGTCAGGCATCGCTGCTGAAATTTGGGTACGTGTATTTTCAATGGAAACTAGACGAGAGGATTCTTCAAGGCAACAGGCGCCAGGTCAGTACGATTCGGTGTTCATGCCCGGTCCTACCAATATTTCCCCCACGCCACATACGAATCGTGCTGCAATTTTGATATTGCAATCTCGAGACGATTCAGTACGTGATCTTCAAGTTCAAGTCGGGCTTCGCGATCTGCGAATGATGTATGGTGCATCATGGTCGTCCGTTTGTGTCCGCCGTTCATTATTGGCTATGTCGAGTCCATGATAATCTTCCTCCCTGCAAGGCTTGGAAGGTATTACTGTGTCATTTGCCTTGGAAGTACTATCATGATAACCTTAGGCTACTCACCCCGGAAGCAAATCACACATGGGACTCCAGCTTGGTGTAAGCCTCCATTTAACTGCAGGCCTAGATGTCAATAAATTTGAACAAGCGGGCCTGAGAGGCGCAAGGTTTTGAATATGTGGTAGGTTGTTGTGAGGTGGATCGGGTGTCTTTGAGCTTCGGAATCGCAGGGTGTTGTAATAAGGGCAGAAATATCGGTAGCAAAATTAGATAACAGATGCATGGTGTGCATGTATAACACCAATTAGCGAACTATCCATGGAGTTGGAGCACCGGATTGATCAGACTAGTGGGACAAGTAGCTTGTTCGTCTGCTGCTACACATGCGCGCGTCGTATCACGTGCCTTCCTGTCAGGCCAACTATAGCCTTACCCCTAAATGCCCCGGTGTAGATCATATATAATTGTTTAACATGCGATCTGTTGAGACTCGCAGGGAAGTGGAAGCATAAACATCAATGCTCGGCTGGGGATGTGTAGCGGACCCCACGCCACATCGTGATGGTCTCCTGTAGTACTCACCACCATATTTATGCCCGCACTCTGGGCTACTGACAGAAGAGCACGTCGAAGCATAACGGGCCATTAACGTATGGAAGAAAGGGGATGTACATCCATTAACTCACAACAGGCGCACATCTGGTATGGACAATGCTGTATTACGACTGTATTTAGATAACGAAACTGTATGAGTAATAGCAGTAGCTAGATGTCTGAAGAGGAACAAAATTGATGGTGCATGTGTATTGGATCATGCTTCACCGCCGGGAAAACCTTTCATATTTCAGGTGGTTATATGCCGTTTCCGCAGCAGTGTCTTTAGCACCACCTCTGGTATTGGATGAAGCATAACCGTGATTCATATCATCAACTGTATGACGTATTGGTTAGCGTACACATCTTTGACTCCGCAGAAGTAAACCTCACTGTAGACGGTCGCATGCCATGTTAAAGCGTTGGGAGGGCCTTGCGAATAGACCTCCCACCTGAGATGGTCTTGTGCAGAGGGACCATACTTCCTCTGTAATTCGTTGTTCAACTTCGTGCGGGGGTCTACAGGTCAATGAGCGGACATATCCTGCATGTCGAACAGATGAGTGGAGTACGTACGGTCATTGTCAGCCATCGTTGTTTGAATTCGGGCACAAGTGTTGCAGATGATAGAAAATATGTAGGACTTGCCGGATAGTAAGCAGCGTCATGTCTCTCCCTTTATATATGCAGATTATGCATAGCTCGTCAAGCCGGGGTTGTAAACGCAAGAAAGAAAGTAACTGGCGGCCAGACGAATTTGGATATTGGCAAGGACATTGCGGCCTCATACATCACCCTGATTCCGGCGACGACGGTTGTGGAGGTGGAGAAAATGAAAACACGCGCTCAATAATGCCGATCATATCCAGGTGAAAAAGTGACCAATCTGGAAGACTGCTTGGCATTAGAGACAGACGCTGTCCAATGGTTGATTTTTGCGTCTTCGGGATTCCGTACATTGACGCTAGAATACCGTCCAACCTGCCAAGCTGTATAGATAAAAACAAGCTTCAAGCACTAGCTGCGCTTTCCCTATCAAGGGATCTTGGAAGGCCATGTGGTAGAAGGTTGCAACGGTTTCATTATCAACTACCGACTGCCAATACGCAGGTGGATTGAACTTATAATGGCAGGTGTAGAAAGATGTGTCACGCACGAAGCGCCTTGATAAGTGAGGCAACATGACATATTTGTATTTGAACGACCGAGGGATGTCAAATGATATCAAGTTTGGCAGAGCGAGAGTTGACGGTGGTGGTACTGAATCGTACCTACCTGACCATTAATGCTTCCTAGTAGCCTGATTGCTATGCTGTGCTCAAAGGGTACTCACAAAGTATCAGTTTTTAGGCGTAGTATGCAGTATCCGATGTTCGTGGGCGTGTGTGGGTACATATTATAATTAATGTCATTAGCTGGTGGTGGTGGATGAAATGAAATGTTTGATTGTGTTTAGTGATCATTAGAAGCCTCGGGTTTCAAAATTCAGCGCAAATACTCCCGCATGACATGTGATCAAAGTGGCTAGCAGATATCATCGAGCTCTGCACTTTGCAACTCTATCCAGGTAAGTTTGTTTCTCATTTCTCTTTGTGTTCTAACTGTTAGTAACGTTCTACATGCATCTTACACTTTCCCTGCACACTCTCGCATGTTGTTGTTTCTGTCTAGCGCTGTCTTGCAATGATGTGAACCGGCGGAGATAAGAGAAAATGAGAAAATAAAAGCCACACTATACAAAACAACGACAATGCAAGTCTCTTAGACTTAATCATGTGTGATAGCCCTTACGCCGCATCATCATCATCATTTTAGTAACCGCATTGATTAACGCTACTGACCCGCAGTCGAAGTACAACGGTCTATCAACAAGCGTATTACGGATTGCAGGGCCGTGTTACAACTGCATAATAGTTGCAAAAATGTATGCATGAGTAATAGAACTAAGTACGTTGGAGATGTTGAAAACGAGGGCATATATATGTCCTGAAGTCGCCAGCATGCTTTAAACTTGATGAACATGGTTCATAAGTCGTTTCGGGCAAATCTTTCTCGTGTCAAAGTTTCATAAGCCTGTTGCGCAGCCGCGTCCTGAGCAGCACCTCTGGTGCGGGCCGAAGCGTGGCCGTAATTCTCTTCGTCAACTGTACCTGAGTATATTAGCATCTGCATCCTCGACACCTCTAGCAGGCGAACGCACTGCAGATGGTCGCATACCACGTTGTAGCGTTGAGAGGGCCTTGCGAATAGACCTCCCATCTGACATCATCCTGGACAGTGGCACCATACCTCAGCTGTAATGCGTTGTTCAACCTCGTGCGGGGCTCTGGAGGTCAATGAGTTGACACATCCTGCACGTCAAACAGATAAGTGGAAGACATACGGTCATTGTCAGGCATCGCTGCTGAAATTTGGGTACGAGTATTTCCGATGGAAACTAGACGAGAGGATTCCTCAAGGCAACAGGTGCCAGGTCAGTACGATTCGGTGTTCATGCCCGGTCCTACCAATATTTCCCCCACGCCACATATGAATTGTGCTGCAAGTTTGATATTGTAATCTTGAGATGATTTAGTACGTGGTTTTCAAGTTTAAGTCGGGTTTTGCGATTTGTAAATGATGTATGGTGCGTCATGGTTGTCCGTTTGTGTCCGCCGTTAATTATTGGCTCTGTAGAGTCTTCCTCCCTGCAAGGTTTGGAAGGTATTACTGTGTCATCTGCCTTGGAGGCACTATCATGATAACCTTAGGCTACTCACCCTGAAAGCAAATCACACATGGGACTCTAGCTTGGTGCAAGCTTCCATCTAACTGCAGGCCTAGTTATCAATGGATTTGAACAAGCGAGCCTGAGAGGCGCAAGGTTTTGAGTATGTGGTAGGTTGTTGTGAGGTGCGGATCGGGTGTCCTTGAGCTTCGGTGTTGCAATGAGGGCAGAAATATCGGTAGCGGAGATTGGATAAGAGATGTGGTGTACATGCATAATACCAATTAGTGACCAATCCTTGTAAGCTTGGAGTTGGAGCATCAGATTGATCAGACTAGTGGGACAGGCAGCTTGTTCGTCTGCTCGCATCACGTGCCTTCCTGTCAGGCCAACTATAGCCTTACCCCTAAATACCCCGGTCTGCTTCGGTGTACTGATATCATTCCGATAGTTCACCGTTGGAATGTCTTATATATAATTATTGTATCATGCGACTTGTTGAGACATGTAGGAAAGTGGAAGTTAAGTGGAAGCACAGACACCAGTGCTTGGCCGGGACGTGTACTGGGCAGACCCCATGTCACATTCAATACGGGTCTCAGTACTCACTACCGCATTTATGCCCGTACTCTGGGCTACTGACACAAAGGAGCACGTCGGAGCACGTCGGAGCACGACAGACTATCAACGTATCATGGAAGAAAGGGAATGTATAACTATTAACTTACAACAGGCGCACGTCTAGTAAGAACAGTACTGTATTACAACTGTATTCAGATAACGGAACTGTATGGATAATAGAGGTAGCTAGATGTTTGGAGAGGAAGAAAAATCTGTGTTGGAGTGGTTATGCTTCATCGCCGGGAAGATATTTCGCGTTTCAGGTGCTTATATGCCATTGCCGCGGCATTGTCTTGAGCACCTCCTACAGTGCGGTATGAAGCGTGGCCGTAATTCATATCATCAACTGTATGACGTATTGGTTAGTGTACACATCTTTGACTCCCTAGAAGTCAACCTTACTGTAGACGGTTGCATACCATGTTAAAGCGTTGGGAGGGCCTTGCGAATGGATCTCCCACCTGACATGCTCAGGTGCAGAGGGACCGTATATCTTTTGTAATTCATTGTTCAACTTCGTGCGAGGGTCTGGAGGTCAATAAATCACATCCTGCACGTCAAACAGATGGGTGGAGGACGTACGGTCATTGTCAGACATCGCTGCTTGGAATTTAGGTACGAGTGTTGTAGATGATAGAAAATATGTAGGACTTGCCGGATAATGAGCTGCATTGTCTCTGCCTTTATATATGCCTAGCTCGCCAAGCCGTGACTGTAAACGCAAGCAAGAGTAACTGGCGGCCAGACGAATTTGGATATTGGCAAGGACATTGCGGCCTCATACATCACCCTGATTCCGACGACGACGGTTGTGGAGGTGGAGAAAATGAAAACACGTGCTCGCTAATGCCGATCATATCCAGGTGAAAAAGTGACCAATCTGGAAGCCTGCTTGGCATTATAGACAGACGCTGTCCAATGGTTGATTTTTGCGTCTTCGGGATTCCGTACATTGACGCTAGAATACCGTCCAACCTGCCAAGCTGTATAGATAAAAACAAATTTCAAGCATTGACTGCGCTTTCCCTATCAAGGGATCTTGGAAGGCCATGTGGTGGAAGGTTGCAACGGTTTCTCGCAAATTATCAACTACCGATTGCCAATCAGCAGGTGCAGAAAGATGCGTCACGCACGAAGCGCCTCGACAAGTGAGGCAACATGAGATATTTGTACTTGAACGGCCGAGGGATGTCAAATGATATCAAGTCTGGCAGAGCGAGAGTCTAAAACACGCGACGGTCACGGTGGTGGTACTTAATCGTACCTACCTGACCATTAATGCTTTCTAGTAGCCTGATTGCTATTCTGTGATCAAAGGGCACTCACAAAGTATCAGTTTTTAGGCATAGTACGCAGTATCCGAAGTTCATGGGCGTGTGTGGGTACATATTATAATTAATGTCATTAGCTGGTGGTGGTGGATGAAATGAAATGTTTGATTGTGTTTAGTGATCATTAGAAGCCTCGGGTTTTAAAATTCAGTGTTGTTTGTTGCAAATACTCCCGCATGACATGTCGACATGTGATCACAGCGGCAGCAGATATCCTCTGCCAGACTGCGGCACTGTAACTCTATGGGAAGTTTTTTCTCATTTCTCTTTATGTTTTAACTGTTACTAACCTTCTGCATCCCCCGCATGACATATGAAAGGTCCTTTCTCCGCCCTTTCGCACCATCTTGCACTTTCCCTGCGTACTTTTGCGCGTTGTCTTTTCTGTCTAGCGCCGCCTCACGTTAACGTTGTTTCTGTATAGTGTGGCTTTCATTTCCACTTTTTCTCTTATCTTCGCCGGTTCACATCATGCCCTTCGCCTCGTTGCTGTTATATTCAGTACTTGTCCCTCGCATATCTGTATCTCTACTTACTTCATTTCTGTGCTCGTTGGCTATAGCGAATGTACTTAGCTGCAGCAGTGCAATTTATGTGCCCATTATCGTGATCAAACGGAGCCAACAACTACCGTACAATAGGGGTAATAAGACTAGCAGGAGTATGTGTACGAGTTCATTATCCGCACAAGACCATAAGGAAGCACAATTGTCACAACAATTGTAGCACCACATATCGAGCGTCGCCCAAACAAGGGTCTACTGTTTGATATAAATATAGGTTGGTAGAGTATGTATAAAACCTCGCTGCATGCTCGGCCGCCGTGCATTATAACTCGCAAGCCCAACGCAAATCTGTCATGCGGTTGTGGTGATGGCAGCAGTTACACACCTTGTACTGGATGTTACTGGCCTGTTATGTGGTATGCACGGTTTGATTTATTGATCGGGTAGATCTTCCTTGTCTCAGACGGTTATAAGCCTGTTGCACAGCCATGTCCTGAGTAGCACTTCTGACGAGGGCTGAAGCTTGAAGCGTGATCGTGATCTAGATTGTCGGCTATACGCTGTATTTGTTAGTATGCACATCTCTGACTTCCTCTCTGTAAATGGTCGCATACCATGTCAAATTGGTGGGAGGGCCTTGTGAATAAACTTCCCATCTAACATGCTCAAAACGCAGCGGGATCATAAATAAACTACAATTCGTAATTCGGTAGTGGCGTTGTTCAACCTCGTGCGAGGGCCTGGAGGTCAATGGGGAAGCACATCCTGCATGTTAAACAAATGAGTGGAAGACATACAGTCGTTATGTAATATTGCTAGACATTGCCACACTTACTGCTGGAATTTGGGTGCAAGTGTTTCCAATAGTGGACGAGAGAATTTCTCAAGGCAGCCGTAACAACAGACGCCATCATGATTCGGTGTTCAAACGTTCAAACGTTCATGCCCGGTCCTGCCAACATTTCCCTCACTCCGCATATGAATATATGAATAGTGCTGCAATTCTGGTGTTGCAATCATGAGATGATCGGTACATTTGAGGCGCTATCAAAACCCGCTTACCTATGGGACTCCCGCTTGATGTGGGCTTCCATTTGACTGCCGGCTTAGATACTGATGGGCATGCTTTGGAGTATGTGGTAGGACAATTGTGAGGTGGGTCGGGTGTCTTTGAGCTGGAAGATATGCGAAATCGGAGGGCGTTGTGATGGGGGCAGAAGAAATATTGGAGGTAGCGGAGATGGGATAAAAATATTTGGTGTACCTGCATAACACCAACTAGTACACTATCCTCGGGGTTGAAGCATCGGATTTATCAGACTAGTATTGGGACATGTGGCTTCTCCTTTATCTAGAGGTTTGCTCAGGCTGCGACTGGCAGTAGACACGGCGCGCGTCGCATCACGTGCCTTCTTGTCAGGCAACTATAGTCTTACCCCTAAATGCTCCGGTCTACTGATTCCATTCCGATAGTTCACCGTTGGAATGTCTATTATAAAATTGATATATGAACTGATTTGTCGAGACACGTAGTGAAGTGGAAGTTAAGTGGAAGCACAAGTACCAGTGCTCGGGACGTGTGGTAGACCCCACACCACATCATGATGGTCTCCTCTACTCACCACCACATTAATATGCTCGTACTCTGGGCTGCTGACACAAAGGAGCACGTCGAAGCACGACGGGCCATAAACGTATCGCGGAAGAAAGGGGATCTATATCTATTAACTCATAACAGGCGCACTACTAGTATGGACAGCGCTATATTACGACTGTATGATAACGAAACCGTGTGGGTAATGGAAGTAGCTAGATGTCTGAAGAGGATGAAAATTTGATACAACACGTGTATCGGAGTCGTCATGCTCGATTGCCACAGCTCATCGGGACCTTTCACGTTTCAGGTGGTCATATGCCTGGCGCGCAGCCTCATCTTGGGCACCACCTCTGGTGTTGGATGAAGCGTAGCCGTAATTCATATCATCAACTGTATGACGTATTGGTTAGCGTACACATCTTCGACTTTTTAGAAGTCAGCCTTACTGTAGACGGTCGCATGCCATGTTGAGGCGTTGGGAGGGCCTTGCGAATAGATCTCCCACCTGACATGGTCTTGTGCAAAGGGTCCATAAATCCTCTGTAATTCGTTGTTCAACTTCTGGCGGGGGTCTGGAGGTCAATGAGCGGACACATCCTGCATATCGAACAACTAAGCAGAAGACGCACGGTCATTGCCAGACATCGCTGCTAGAATTTGGGTACGAGTGTTGTAGATAATAGAAAATGTGTAGGGCTTGCCGGATAGTGAGCTGTATCATGTCTCTTCCTTTATATCCACAGAATATGCGTAGCTCATCAAGCCGGGGCTGTAAACGCATGAAAGGATAACTGGCAGCCAGACGAATTTGGATATTGGCAAGGACATTGCGGCCTCATACATCACCCTGATTCCGGCAACGACGGTTGTGGAGGTGGAGAAAATGAAAACACGCGCTCGATAATGTCGATCATATCCAGGTGAAAAAAAACGACGGATCTGGAAGACTGGCAGACGCTGCCCAATGTTGGCTTTTTGCGCCATTTAAATTCCGTACATTGGCGCTAGAATACAAGCCAACCTGCCAAGCTGTATAGATAAAAACAAGTTTCACGCACTGGCTGCGCTTTCCCTATCAAGGGTTGTTGGAAGGCCATGTGGTGGAAGGTTGCAACGGTGACTCGCAAAATATTAATTACCGATTGCCAATCCGCAGGTGGACTGAGCTAATGGCAGGTGGAGAAAGATGTATCACACATGAAGCGCCTTGATATCATGTTATTAAGTAGGCAATGTGACATTGATATTTGAACAACTGAGGGATGTCAATATATCAAGTCTAGCAGAGCGACAAGTAAAAAGATGAATCTGAAACACGTGACGGAGGTGCCATTACCTGCTAATACCTTCCGGTAGCCTGATTGCTAGGCTATGAAAGGCTGTGCACAATGTATCGTGTTGGGTGTAGTAAGCAGTAAAATCCGAAGTTCGAGGGCATGTATGAGTGTATAATGACAGTGATGGTGGATGGAATGAATCGTTACCCTGCAATTGCAAGGCATAATTAATTAAGTATCCGTAATACGGCCAAACAAAACTTGGACACGACTCACGTTGTCACGTCCGACCTATTGTGCTCGAGCACCGCGGCTGTCTCTCGTTCCCTACACAAAGAAACTTCCTTATGACCCAGGACTTTCAACCTCGTGGTGGTCTTTTTTTCGCAGGTTCTGACGATGAGGATGACGACGCGAATCCCACGACGGCTCAGATTGGAGTATTAGTGCAGCCAGCATCTCACCAACTAGCTCCGCCATCGGGTCCAGCTTGCTCCCCACACGAGAAACGTCTGTTCTTTGCCGATAGTGACGATGAAGATATTCCACGTTTCCAAACTCCAAGGCCAATTGCGATTGATTCGGAATTTGTCATGGATGGCAATGACAGCGAAAGCGACCTGGAGATACCCTCCTTTGAAGAGGTTCCTCGAGCTTCCAGCATTAGTAGTATGTCATCAGGGCCTTCTCTCAGAAGTTCTTCTCCCGCGCCAGATCCTTCTGGTGAAGAACCACCGGTCAAGAAGAGGCGACTCTCACCTTCTTCCAAGGTTCAGGCGCGTACGGGACAAGCATCATTTAATCATCTTGCATATCTTGGATCCTTCCTTGTCGGGAATGCCTGGAGTACTGTCAGAGGCAAAGGTTATATCAAACCAGGCGACACCATTCGCATCGAACGAGATGATGATTTTAAGTTTGGCCTACCAGTCTCAGGTAAAGGAAAGAAGAAAGCCCTTCCCGACAACGGTAAAAAGAAGCAACTTACTCTCGGTGCTATGCTGAAATCGCAGCCACCCAAAATGACGAAGAAAGCCGACACGGTGGTTCGCCTCACGAATGACCGTGGTTTCGGTGAGCCTCATCTACAAATGATGTAAAAGTGCTCACACATTTCAACCAGAGTTTGGCCGTCTTCCGCAACATGTTTCATCTTGGGTTTCAAGGCTTCTTGACTTCGGTACTTCATCTTCCATGTGAATTAGCCTTGTATTTACCATAGCATCCAGGGATTGTCGACTTCAAGGGCAGTACAGTGGTAGACTGCCCAGCCACCCTGCATTCTGGCGCGGACTTGATAGTCTCGTTGTCTGTTTATGTCCGTGCACCTGCATTCAAGCCACCGAGTACTTCCGTGGAGGGGCCATCAAAAACGATGTTCAACCAGGGCCAAGAAACACAAGATGAACAAACTCTCAAAGAACGCAAATCTGCGCTACTCTCTCTCTTCGAAGCTGTTAACCTCCGCCCTTGTAGGGGAGCTCACGCCCAAGACAATGGCAACACGGAAAACGGATCTGGCGGCATAAACAAGAACCCGATGCAACATCCCGGCGGTGCCAAGAAGAAGAAAATTGAAATTGTCAGTGATGGCGAGGAAGTCGAAGTAGAAGAAGGTGAGGAACTATCTGACAACGAGTTGGATGTCATCTACAAGAAGCGGGTAACATTTCGTGGTGTCAGGTTATCATGTTGACAATCTTCCAGAGCCCAGAAGAACGACCAATCGATGGCTGAGATGGATCCTCCTAACACGTTTACATTGAAACTAAGGGGATACCAGAAACAAGCACTTATGTGGGCCAGGATGTCATCGAATTTCTTGTTCTCCCCTACTGACTCGTATAAGGTGGATGCATACGAAGGAATCAGGCGAAATATCTGCCAGAGAAGCCGTGTCTATGCACCCTCTTTGGAGCGAGTAAGCCCCCCGGCCATGCTATAGGAACGGCAGTCAACTGTTCTTATAGGTATGCTTTCCCTGCCGAACCTCAAGATGGCATAATCGATCTGACTGAAGACGAGAAGTCGTTCTACTTCAATCCTTACTCTGGAGAACTCAGTCTTGACTTTCCTAAAGCTGAACGCAAACTCAAAGGAGGTATCCTCGCGTAAGTAGTAAGCATTCGTTGGCCAATAGATACTTATGTCCTGCTAGTGATGGTAAAGTGCAGTTCTCATCCGACGTTACCTCGCTCATAAACATTGATCTTTTAATCTGATACACCACGCAGAGAGTGCGTTCCTGTAACCTTTGTACGGTGATCGGAGCTGATCTATTCATCTCAGTGGGAATGGGAAAAACCATCATGTTATCCGCTCTCATTCATACAAACCGGGGTCCGGAACCTATTCTTCCTGACGATACCTCCAGGGATCTTGCACGCACTCGTCAGCTGAAACTTGACAATGCCTTTCAGTCAAGAGCTCTCGGACAAAGGAAGCAGCCTACCAAAGGCCCTTCTGCAACGTTAGTTGTTGCTCCTACCTCACTGCTCTCCCAGTGGCACGAGGAACTCCAGCGGTCCAGTGCACCAGGGACCCTTAAAGTCACTGTTTGGCACGGACAGAATAGGCTGGAATTGGACGGTATAGAAGATGATTCTATGGATGATGCGTCTATCATCGTGATTATTACATCCTATGGCGTACTCGCCTCTGAACATTCTAAACTCCTCAAGGCTGGTGGTCAATCTTCTATTTTCCAAGGTATGTCCTAGGAATCAACGAAAATTTCTTGATTAATGGTCTGTGAAGTGGAGTGGCTACGAGTCATTTTAGACGAAGCTCATCACTGTAAGTCCAGAACAAGTAAGACCGCACGAGCTGTGTATGCTCTTCGTGCTAGACGTAGATGGGCCGTAACAGGTGACTATATTGGTGTTTTGCATATCCAGATGCTAAATCACGATTAGGGACTCCCATTGTCAATAAACTCGACGACCTACATTCGCTTCTGTAAGTGACAGAAGTGTACTATACAATACTTTAATTGATTTCGTGTCAGCCAATTCCTGGGATATACACCATGGTCATCGTACTCATTCTTTCGCTCGTATGTGTCTACCCTTCTCATCAATTTTCATTCCTGTTAAGGCTGAAGCCATTTATCAGCTTTATTACTGTGCCATTCCTCGCTCGCGATCCCAAAGCAATAGAAATAGTGCAAGTGATCCTTGAGAGTGTCCTTCTGAGACGCGAGAAGAACATGCGTGATAATTCTGGAAAACGCATCGTCGAAT
Source organism: Suillus subaureus (assembly GCF_016647635.1). NCBI lineage: Eukaryota > Fungi > Basidiomycota > Agaricomycetes > Boletales > Suillaceae > Suillus > Suillus subaureus. Next base: position 176,026 of record NW_024538580.1, on the reverse strand, counting down.
TGCCTGCGAAGGAGGTCACTGTTGACACACTGCACTTTACACCTGCCGAACAAAGGATATACGACTCTATTTACAATGCGGCAAAGCGGAACTTCGATCAGCTCAATGCGAAAGGGCTCGTAGGTAAAAACTACACCCACATTCTTGCCATGATTATGAGGTAAGACTTTCGATGTCTGACGTATCCTAATTCTTAACCCTTTGTCAAGACTGCGCCGGGCAGTACTTCATCCAGATCTCGTTACTGATACTGGCGATGGGACAGAGACTGAACCTTCTGGACACTCCAAAGACGGAGCGATTGACGTGGATACCCTCATGAATGACATCTCAGAGCATGGTTTGTCGAGTGGCTCGAAAGCGGCCTATGCTGAGAGCGTTTTAGCCAACCTTGACATGTCCAATGATGCAGAATGCCCAATCTGCCTCGATGTGATGCAAACACCGTCCATCATCCCTCCCTGTATGCACCAATGGTGCGCCTAACGCTGTCCGTTTCATCTACCCATACTAACGTTATAGCATAGTTGTAAAGAATGCATCATGTCATATCTTGCGACGTGCACGGACAAGGGAGAGATGCCACGATGCCCAACGTGCTCGCATGGGCCAGTCAAGGAGCAAGACCTCATTGAGGTTCTTCGACCGTCTGGTCAAGATAGTCCACACCAGGAGTCCACAGGGGACGAAAAAGAAGGGACATCGACATCAGAAGTCTTCCTGCGTCGAAATGACTTTAAATCGTCCACGAAACTGGATGCGCTGGTACAAAACCTCAGTAGGTGCTCCTCTGCATAGTCCATTCCACTCTGAGCTAAGCTAGTTTTAGGACGACTTCGAGATCAGGACCCATACTTCCGTGCTGTCGTCTTCTCGCAGTTCACATCCTTCCTTTCGCTTATCTCTGTGGCACTGGACCGTGAACGCCTCTCATGGTATCGTTTTGATGGATCAATGGACCTCAAGAAGCGCAATGCTGCCATATCAGAATTCAAGCAAAACGAGCGGAAGCCCAAGGTTCTCATTGTCAGCTTGAAAGCAGGTGGGGTTGGTCTGAACGTAAGCACAAGCTGCCTGCCTCTTCAATTTCCTGAACGTCACTTCGAACGATAGCTGACGAGCGCCAACCACGTCTTCATGGTTAGTCTCCCGGAACTTGTTTCCCCGCCACGCTAATGAATATTACTCAGATGGACTGCTGGTGGAACGCGGCGACTGAAAATCAAGGTCGGCGTCCGGAAATCCGTCTATGGTTTACCGTACTGACTTCGGTGACAGCCATCGATCGCGTGCATCGAATAGGCCAAGAGAAAACTGTCTATGTCAAACACTTTATAGTGAGTCTTGGTCTTTGTTCATTATATCCATTAAACCTTCTTCGAGGTCGACCACACCATCGAAGGCCGCATACTCCAGATCCAAAAACGCAAGACTGCCATCGTCAAAGAGGCGTTCCGGGGGAGCGATAAATCGGGCAAAGCAGACCCGGAGAGTCTTGAGAACCTGAAAGTTATTTTCGGTGATAATTAGTGACAGCTCTAGTATAGATGTTGCTTCTCTTCGAATGTCATCGAACTACTAAATGCAAGTCTACGAAACGAGAAATTAATCGTTGGATCAAAATGGACTTCGACAGGAACTTGAAAACCCACGATCCAGACGCGGCTAGCTGAACTGGATAAAAATTTGATCCATCTCCAATGAACATATTGTGATCGCATCCACAGATCCAGATTGGCAAACAACTAATTGCGACACTCGCAGCATCGTAAGCAAACACTTTGTTACTCCGCCATACAACGACTATATCTACACAGGGTACAGCCTGGCCAAACAACAATACATGAGAGAAAAACTGTCAAGGTAAAGGGGCTGCATCGTAACATCACAGTCAAGGTATTATGAAATATTGTAACATGAAGCCCTGGAATCCCCTGAGATGTGAAATTGCTCCAGGAGACAAAATTCTTTAACCGTAAGTGCTCTCCGTCTTGATCGCGCCGCAAAATCGACAAGACCAAAACTGGTGGGGTATGTCAGCCTCACCGCACGTTATACAAGTCCATCCCATAGAAGGATCTCGAGGACGCCCTGTTAAACACAAGGTACACTGGTGCGCTTGTTGGTCGTTGACGAGCGTGCAGACCGCACAAGCCCATTGCCCACCATCAGCTGAGGTCTCAGCTGGTTTACGAGGAGGCATGGGGTCCTTGGCATTGCTTGGCTGCCTCACCGCAATGGCTCTAGACTGTTTTTGCGCATCAGGGATTGATCCGGAAGTACTACTCTGTGGCCTCGGTGGTTCGGCAACAACACGTGATTGACTCGCATTCCTAGGCGAGTTAAAAGGACGGACAGTGAAGCATACTGCGCACTGCAGCACAATTGGCTCATTGTGAAGTGTGCATATTGGACAAGACCACGGTTCAAGAGAGGAATCATCGGTAAGGTCGATGATGTCTTCGATGCTTTCCTTGGCCGCTCTCTCGGCTTCGCGCTGGGCAAGTGTACCCGACCCACACTCGATCTCATCACGCTTTCTGCGCTCGGCAGCCTACGAAATGTGGTATTAACGTACATTTTCAGAAGACGAAAGACGTGAAGAAGGACCTGTGCGGCCAATTCACGAGGATCCATGCCTTGCAGCGCCGTGATTCTGTGGCCTCCTAGCCTGCCGCCGCCGCCGCCGAGAACACCATTTGCGCGACGCCTCTTCTCGGCAGCTTCAAGAACTTTGAGTCTAGCTAAGTGTGGCGGAAGATCATGTGATACCCCTGCGCCCAGCCGGTGGCCAGGAGAAAAGAAGCCTTCGCCGGCGTAGCCAGAGCGTACTAGTGCATCATACTCGTCTTCGAGTGCAGCTAGAAACTTGTAGAAAGATTCGTCGTGAGGACCATGGACATTATGGGTAAGCTATTGAAGTATTATTAATAGCTTGAACATGGTGAAATAATTTCTTGCCTCATGGAGCATGACCCGAACAACCTGATCTTCTTCATAAAAGGTGTCGGGAGCCCATGGAAGGCGCAGTCTCAGAAGAATCTGTTCTCCTCCGTTTACATCTGAATGTGTGTCAGCAAGCGCAATGAACAGCTAATGTGTCCGACGCTCACTCAACCCTGCATGATGGGTGACCCTATGAAGAAGCTTCAGGTGATGCTGAAAGGAAACTTACCAACCAGATTGGGGCTTTCGGGGAAAAATTCAGACAATAACGGCAAGACCCAGCCATGTTTCCTCATAATAGGCTTTACTAGTGTGGCTACCCGTTGAAGCATGGGCAAGGCTCGATCTGCATGTGGGCGGTCTTTCAAGTGAGTAAATGATGTCACGAAAGTTTGCAACATATATCCTGGAGAGCGGGCAGCACACCGAGTCTGTTGGCAGAAGCTGAAGAGGGCACTGCGCCAGCGCTAACTTAGAAACATATTGCTTAGTCAGCTTCAAGTTCGTCTCTAGTACTCATCATCATATGCTCATAGGCTACACCAAGATCCATGGCGCTCCTATGAGCGACCCCGCCACAGTCTTTAATGTACCCTGAGGTAAACATGCCGCCCATTAACGGTACTTCGCTCCCGCCCACGAACTTCTGATGGGCTAATTCTGGGCTAATGCAACGTAACTTTCCTTGTCAAACTTCAAGGTTTAGCGCTAAACGTTACCCCTTCTAAATTCTGTTACCAACACCTTTACGCCCGAATAGTAGGACCCTAAACGCGTGTGCTTCTGGAATGCTCACCCAACACCTTATAAGGACTATGAAGCCACTGTCCAACAACTTTGATGACCTTTGCCCGACACATGAGTTCAACTTCAATAGCACATGACCTTAATTCATTTTCTTACGCACAAAGTTAGTTGCGGTGATGCTTCCTGACTTCCAATCTGATTCAATCCAAACACTATTTTCAGTTGCTGTCACCGTCGCTGTCTTGTATGATCACGGTATGCAATCCATCAAGTCTTATGACCGCTCACTCAGTTATTGTCTGTTCAGCATTGACCTTCGGTCGCGAAGTAAGTTACTGTTGACCAATTGTCGACGAGCAAAAGTTAATGATATTGCTGGACTCTCAGATAGACTATATATGGGTGAGTCAAAACTTGAAGATGGTGTCCGCTCGTCATATTCTAATTTCGTTGATATACAGCGGAGGCCACCTTCATTAGTGACCGCCTTATATCTATCAGTATGTGCAACTAGTATCGATTTTCTAGTCTTCATGTTTGTTAGGACCGCTACTTGGGCGATGCCGTTGTGATGTAAGCCCTTGCGTTTAGCTCTTGTCAGTAGTCTGATATATTCTTAGCATTGGTGCATATAGTATGTTAATATTTATGTTGTAAATTATCTCTCACATGCTCTAGTGTGTTTCACTGGGGATGCATCAACACAAGTGAGCATGTTTTCTAAACGTACGATTTGCGGTTTTCTTATGAAGTTGTTTACAGCAGTACGATCCATCACGCGCTTTATTCGTACTTCTCGCTGATAGTACTGGTTTCACGCATTTTTCAGATGCAAGTACATTGGCTTTGTATTCCAAATGACCAACATCTGACTTATAATATCCAAGGTTTTCGGCTTTTCCAGGTTCGAGCGTGGGGTACTCTTCTGTGTTCATGGCTTACTCAGTGTAAATCATATCTGTGCATATACAATTTAACATTCACACCACCCGTATAGGCATCATGCAACTCCGAATATATGCTATGTACCAGCGGACTAGGCGGATACTCGTGATATTAGTCTTTGCTTTTTTCAGCGAGGTCCTTGCTGTCGTTGTAATCATCTGGAGAACTATTGGTCCTGCAAGCAAATTGGTTGGTACGTACTGCAATGAGGCGTAGAGCCTCACTTGTTCACTCCGCATCACCAGTCACCAACGAGCCTTTTTCTGGAAAGCACTTGTGCTCCTTCTCCGGGATCAGCACAAGCTTCGTCTATTTATTCATACCCGTCTTTTGCTTCGAGACGTTACTCCTCTTCTTGGCTATCAGAGTTTCTCTCAATAATACGAGAGAGAGGAAGGCTACCCCTGGTACCTCCAGCTTGCGCGTAAATTCATTCATGAGCATACTCGTACGAGACAGCATTTTGTATTTCTTCATGTTAGCATCATCTTTTTCTGTACGTTCCTGATCACTGGCTAATAATTGGTCCATCTAGAAACCTGGCGATGTGCGCTATCGTCATGGCCCTGTGGCGGAATCTCGCTGTGAGACTTTTTTTTGATGTATCACTCACTATTACTCATTGGTCCCTGCGTACAATCAGGCATTGCACGCAAATATATCTATCCCGTTCATCATGCTTCTTGAGACCATGATCGGCACCCGCATGGTAATCAACTTCAAGGAACACTGTTCTCGCCGGTTGAGCTCGGAACCGATCATGATCACTGGGTCAATACGCTTCGCAGGAGCCAGTGAAGAGACTGCACGCCTAGATACGATCCATGACCAGTCGAACGAAGGTGACGAGGAGATGCGGCCTGTCAAGGGTGATGAAGAGAGTGCTGAGGTCGTCACTTATGAGGAGTTATAATTTTTGATTGCTGCGATTCATATTGACTATCCTTACGGACTAATTTCTATAAGGTTGGTCATACAGTACATGTGCAAAGGACTGAGCCCATGCAACCGGTGTGAATGCAATATAAGGTACTGGATATCACGATGCAATCTATGTGTGATACAACCATGTTACAGTAATGAGTGAGTGTTCGAGTGCGGCGATGCAGGATACAGCAGTGATATGGCAAATAGCAATAATCAATAGCAGAGCGGAGGAGGAAAGCGAAGAATTGTCGAGATCCGGGTCGAAACCGTCGGAAAAGGTGACGAAGGGTATACGTGCAATGAATGATGAAGTTTGGTACATGGTGTGGTGTTCCTATGATAAAATGATCTCGTCTGCGGCAATCTTGCTCGCAGTGTATACGTAGATGGAGCGCACAAAAGTGAGCTCTTCTTTCAAATAGCGTGATGATTCGGGTTGCTTCATACTGGCGTCAGAGCCTCCCCGAGGACGTGAGCGAATAGATAGTACGTCGGTTGAAAGTCTGTGATTGGGAGTGGCGGAGGGCTCATCAGGAGTAGACTTTTCCGTTTCGGGGGTCGCTGATGGCCAGTTGAAACGCTTGCGGCGGAAGCTTTAAATCGATGGAACATTAGATTTCGAAGGAAATCATTCAGTTCAAGGTACTCACCACTCGTAGTCCCAAATGAGATCATCGAACACTGCGTCATCTAAAAGGGCATTTCCGTCGGCATCACGGAAGGATTCCTGCACGTACTCATGCAGCGCGGCTTTGCACCCGAGCAGACTCTGCATGTGCTTGCATGCGTGCATCTCAAGCTCGAAAGACCCTAGTTCAATCAACGTGTTAGGCCACAGCACCAGTCCGGGAGATTGAGCAGGACGTGAGGGTGGGGGAATTACAGAATGTCGGGGCGACTGCGCAGTGGGAGAAGTAGCAGCAGAAGAGGGGATACCTAGACGGCCTGCTGCTTTGGCGCTAAGGGATTGTGGTATGGGGGACAGGACGCTCTCTCCACTAGAACGGTTGCCCTTCTTCCCCTTGTTCTCGATCTTGTCCCATTCAACAGCAATCCACTGCTTGAAGACTTTCCCTTTCTTCTTCGGGCTCTTACTATCTGCGCTCGACACTGACGACTGATCAGGGTCCAACGCTGGGCCTGAACCTGAGCTTGAGCCTGAGTCTGAATTGGGCGCAGGAGGTGCAATGGCGAGAGTCATCGCCGAGACTCTCTGAGCGTTATATCGGCCGAAAACATTATCCAAAACTTCCTCTATGCTTCTTCGTTGGTCTGTGCGGATCTTGTACTTGCTCCAAAGCATATCAGCGAACAGGGTCTCGAGATGTTTCGCATTTGATTCATTTCTCGTCCATTCTGATGCAGCATCGTATGGCGGGGATTCTTCGTCTTCGGATAGGGAGCTCCGTGTACTCTTGAAGTCATCATCGGTCTCGTCATCCTCGTCATCAGAATCATTGTCATCAAACTCGATGTACGACTGACAGCGGGAGGGAGGGACGCTGGTGGCGGCCGGCGAAGCTGGAGCGCGTTCCGAAGGTTTCACGGCTGGGAACAAGGCTTGATCATCGATCAATTCTAGCCGCCCCCCGGGCGCCAAAACTCTCATGACTTCCGTGAGAACCTCTTCCCAACTCTCAAGAGGGATGCACAGGGACAGGTTTGCCATCCGCACGAGATCGAATGTGTCACTAGGGAAGCCCAATCTGTGCCCGATGCTGAGCAATATTTGTAAGTAAAGCTATGCAATGGGAAAGACGCGTGTACTCACAAGTTCATTTGCCTCCATTCCACGTTTGATGGGGTAGCAATGCCGTCATTCAAGCTTGAGGGAGCAATTAAGTCGATGCCGATGATCCTTGCATTCGGCCAATGTTTTGCAGCTCTGATGGCCCAGTGTCCTGCACCACATCCCACGTCAAGAATAGTAGTGGGCGGGTTACCGTTGAATGTGAGAAATGACGGCGTCCCATTGGTGCTGAGACGTTGTAAGAGAACATCCGAGAAACGATCACTGAGATGGTGGTTGTCAGCCCCGAACACAGGAATGCGGTAGCAACATGACTCACTTGTCAAGAAGTGTACGGTCGTAGGCTTGCATGTAAGGTGCTTGGTGGGGAGGGTAGGGATGATGAGTCATGCCTCGTCTTGTGGCGAAGTGATCCTTCGCCTGAAACGCTTTAGCAGGGGAGTTCATCCCTTGCCTGATTTCGATATCTTCGTCTCCATCACTAGATAATTCTGTTTCGTCCGGGAGAGTGCTTGTACTCGCACTATACCACGAAGTCGTGGACGATTCTGACTTCTTTCTCCCCTGAAGAAATGCTCTCTTTGGCTTCGACAAATCCCATGACGAGGTGCGATTGAGGGGTGTGAGAGGTCGGAACACGTCTGCGTCGGAAGGGGTGAGATGTTTTCCCCCGAACCTGTGCTTCCGGATGGAATCTACGTCAGACTGTGGCCCCATGATGCTGGCGTAGCCAGAGTCAATACTGCTGAAAGAGCTGGGGCGACTGCAAGAGTCGGACAGAATGTAAGAGCTGTTTGAGAAGTTGTAGAATGACGGTCGCGGGGTCAAAATTAAGCTTTCGGACGAGGAGCACTCGCCGAGAGAATGGGGCTGAAAGGGAGAGAACGGTTGCGATGAAATTTCTAACGCCATCATGTGCAGGCCGGAGCAGAATTAATACAATAACGATTGTGGCCAGTCTAAGTGATTGTGGCCAGCATAGGCCTTTGTGGACTGCTAGAAAGGAAATGTCCACTGCAGAAAGCACCGAAGACAAAGGGAATTAGTTGAAGGGTGAAGCGCAGTCTATAAGAGACTGTGCAAGGGCCTGAACGGGTGTGGTGGTCGTTGGAGGACAGGATAGTGGTCCTAGAAAGAAATAAGCAAGGGGCGGGGAGCTGATCAATCTTGGATTAGGATGTGTGATATAATCTTAGAAATTCGTACCTTGTTCATAAATCAGGATCTAGGCAAACCGGTATACCGTGCATCGCCGGGGCAGACACTTGATCTCATCAGGGAACAATGGCTGTGACGGGCCCGACAACAACACCCAAGCTAATATCCAAATTAGGAACTTTCTCAATCCCAAATTAAGCATGCTTCCGCCGGTCACGTTCATTGAAAACTACCGAAAACGGCTCAAAGGACAAGGACATGAGCTTAACGGGCACAACAACCAGCACAACTACCTTCTGCTCCTCGCATTCATTTTCTGCGTAAAACCGCATTAAATCATCATTAACTGATGTAGTCAAGCTTACTGTCGTGAGTGATTTCAGCGTCAACTAATGCGATGCTCCAGTACAGCAATAACTCCTCGCAGATTCCATTTGACGGCAGATTCTACCCCAGACCCTGGCGCTCAGCGATCATGCCATTCCCTCTTTTAGATCAAAGTGGCAAGGAGGCAGCACCTCGCACAGTAGGGAAAGACGTAATACTAAACTATGTATGTACATGCTGCAAGCCAAGTTAACTCCTTTCCCCATAATCGCTCCAAGATAACGGAAAGTGCCAGGGTAATCCTCCACAATCCCAGGATCACTTAATTATAAACTCGAGCAGCTGATGACTGGACGTGATGCGACAAATACCCGATGGATATACCCGCCTCATCACCGTGATGATCGATATCCCTCAATGCTGTCGTTCTCGTAGCAATTAAGGCCGAGTCCTGTCCAATCAACAAGTCCCTTGACCTGCAAAAGTCAATTTGCCGAGAGAAGCTTGGCATCTTCCTGAAGCCACAACGGAAGATATGTGGGCATTTCCAACGGAAAGCCGCTCGATACGTTCCATGACATGAACAGTCCTCTCTTGCTTGTTGTGAGTTTAATTCAAGGGCTCTGCACTGCCATTCATGCCAGGGTTCATGATAAGCGCAAGGGGACGTCTTGACAGCGTAGGTCTCTCAATCGAGTACAGACGTCATAATTATGAACACATCTCAGAATGTATTACGAACTAGAATGTTTGAATGCCATCAGGTCGTGAGCACCGATAAAGGCTAGATAACCTGTGACGAAAGGGGACCCATCAATACAATCCCTGTACTTGGCGGAGGTACGATGAAAGGAGCATATAAGAAGGTTCAATCTTCGTCTTTCTTGGGAGGGGGGCCACAGGGCTGCAGCATTCGCTAATGAATTCATCAAATCATGATCATGATCCAAGTTCTTAGAATAAGCTGACATACCTCTGTCATCTCGAACTTCGTCCGGCCGATAGCTTCTCCGTCTGCGAGAGCCAGATACGAAAGCAAAGACGGGTGTCCTACGATAGAAGACAGCGTATCTCTGTGTTGATGTGTGATCCAGTCACTATTATTACATGCTTAGTATGGGTAATACAGATTCAAATGGTTGGCGTACTATTTCGTCAAGTCTGCGTGACCTGAAGAAGTAAAGGAACATCAGAAACGAACCACCGAGATATTAAAAACCGGAATATACCAGTTCCTGTGTAACGAGCATGTACTGAAAGAAAGAAGGGTCAAATATATTACACTGAACCGACAAATGGCACTCACGGTGCTCCAGCTGCGTGTTGGCAGTATACCTGAGTTCAGAGGACTGCACATAAACCGGTCAGAATAGTCAGATTAAATCACTGACTAAACTCACCATGATCGTTGAGAGAAAGGAGTTGATTTTGATAATTTCACAATTAAATAATTATTTTATTTTTACTCTGCGGACTCAAAGACTGCCGCGACGTCTTCTTTCAATTGGTCTAGCTTGCTAACATTCTGCAGAAAGCTCGTGTCTTATCCCAAAGTATGGCTTCCGATGAGGACAGACTACGAGCCAAAGTGGCCAATCTCAACGCATCTCTCGATGAGCTCGAAATTCAGCTCGAGCCTCTATTCACCAAGAGCCTTCCCGAGACTCTTGTAGCCCTCGAAACCATCCAGCAGGCCAAATTGCAAGTGGTTCTGCCATATGTACTATACGATCTTGTATTCGGTGCGTAGTCATTGTCGGTTCTCATACTAGCTAGCTCTTCCAGTGACTAATCGCACATACAGTATACCTGAAAACACGAGGAATCGATCCCAGGACACATCCTGTCATCGGTGAATTGGTGCGCTCGTCCCTTGCAGTGCAGTTCTAACCCATCTAATGCTCGTGGTCGCTTCAGGACCGCGTCCGCCAATACTTTGACAAAATCAAAAGCGCAGAAGATTCCGAAGAGAAAAGTAAGGATCCTTCTTGACTCTCATTCTAATCATCCCACCCGTTTTTAGAGAGGCTCGGTATCGATAAAGCAGCTGCTGGCAGGTTTATTAAACACGCCATCGCCCAAGCAAAACTAGTAAAAGTTGGAGAACCAAACAATACGGCACATGAGCCTGCTTCTACTAGCAGTGAACGTGTTCCTGTTAAAATCACCAGCAAAATGGCGGAGCGTGCAGAGTACGAGAAGAACCTGGAGGAAATGGGTAGTGAAGAAGAAGAGGACCTTGAAGTATTCGATGAGGCTGAGATGTCGGGCGACGAAAACGCTATGGAAGAAGAAGCGCTGCTACCACAGGACAAGGGGAAATCACGAATGGTTGAAAGAGAAGTCCCAGAAACTGAAGAACAAGTAGGTGGCAGACGGAAACGACCGCGGATAGATCCTTTCGCAGCCTCAGGTAAGTCTTGACCCTGATCTCTTTTATAGTCCCGCAAAAACTCACCCATTCACAGGATACGGAGATGATGATTCTTCAAAGTCCGAGAAACTAAGGAAGCCGAAAAAGAAGTTGCCCGTATCCGTCTTACCCATAGCAAATAGTGTCTCGGATGCCTATACACCAGATCAGTCAGGACAAAGTACTCCTATATCAGCAGCCGACGAAGCGCAGCAACGAAAAGCAGCAAAGAAAGCAAGGCGGAAGGAGAAGAAATCGTCAAATTAACACCAGTCACGTACAGGGACCACTATCTCTCGGGTCCTTCTCTCATTCTACACATCATGGTCTGGAATAATACAGTTAACCTACTCGTGAACAACAGGGAAATATCAGTAATACATCGAAGAACGCTCGTTGTGTGGATAAAGTGCACAATCAGCTTCGTAAAACACATCAAAAAAAAAATTAAAGCGTACAAGTATGAGGATCCTACATCATGACACATCCCTCTCGCTCGCTAACTGCCCTATCTGGAGTGTCAGTACCAGCTAAACGCCTCCCACTACTTGGAGACCACCACCGCATGCGACCCGAAGTTTGAACAATGTCCTCAAGGTTATCTGACGATTCGTTACCCGCACGCCGAGAATTTCGCCGATACCGTCCCCGCGCAGCTTGAACAGCATCCACAGTTTGCCAATTATAAAACGACTTCAACACAATGCGCTTCTCGTCGCACTCATCCTGCCCTACTTTCAGTTCTTCCTTGTCCCGACCGTCCAAATACGCGAGCTTCCGCGCATCCCAGGCACACCAGCCTTTGCGAGGGCGGGTCATCGCAGCAACGTCCTTGATGGAGCCCTCACCCACAGCACGGCAGTCGATAGCAACCAAGGTCGCATCGGACGCATTCCGTTCGTGCGCACGTCGCACGAACTCTTTGAGGACAGCCCCGGATATGGACGTACTATCTGCCTCCAATACCATAAGGCGAGGGCAATTGCAGATGAGAGAAAGGAAGACCTCGTTGCTGATGCTGACAGCAAACGATACAACCAAGTGCTCTAGTGCCTGCCCTGTCTGCGGGGGCTGTGTTGACCCTGATCCGGAGTCCCCTGGAGGACTGGGGGTCAGTGCACTTAGGACAGTGTCGGTAATATCCGGGTCATCCTCAAGATCCAGCTTTCGGAGAAGTGGCGTAGTTTCCAAAAGCCTCACAAGCCCCTCATCCTTCATCGACGTCCCAATGCCCGCCAGTTCCAACAGCTCTAGGCGCGGCACTGCATGCGCTAGGTTGGAGCATGCGATATCTGTAAGCAGCTTGCAGTTCGAGAGCGACAGATGTCTGAGTTTCGTGATTCGTCTCCGGTAGCGCCCACTATCACGCGCTTCTCGCCCTGCCTCACGCGCAGTCAGCACCACGCTCTCCGTTGACTTCTCTTCTTCTGTGCACGCCACAAAAGCCTCCAACGCTGAGTTGTGCAGAGAACGAGAATAGCTCAGATCGAGGACTTCCAACGAAGGTGCCGCTCTGCCTAAAACTCCCAGGACCTCATCATAAATACCCTCCAATCCGCATAACCTGAGCTCTTTCAGCGCCAGCTGGCCGTGGCGCCCTAGCACGGCATTTGCATATCTGTGGAGCCCATCTCCATTAATATTGGAACACCGACTCATGTTCAGGGATGTCAGGTGGGGGCAGAGCGCGAGAACGTCGAACGTCGTGTTGTCAACGGCCTTTAACCCTTTAACACAAAGGCTGCGCAAAAACGGAGAATGGATGACGAGGTTGTGTAATGCTTGTGTAGTCAGCGCATTGCAACCTGTCAGGTTCAAGTCCGAGAGTTGTGTATATGCGAAGTCGATGGTTGGCGCGGAGCGTACACAGAGGCTGGTCGTGACTTGTCCCAGAGTGCTGTGATCAAGCTTTGTGTGTCCGGTAAGATCCATGTTCTTGACGAATGGCCCAAGCCTGTCTGCAAGACGCAAAAGGAAGGGCGCCGGAAGGTTTGGGAATGCCTTGAGGTCGACATCCATCCACAGCTGACCATCAAAGACCAGTGAGCGCCACGCCTTTGACACCTAGCACATAACATGTGTCATTGTAGATACTGCAACACCGTGAGCATCAGGCTTACCCTGCTCAACTTCACCAGCTCACGCATCCCACGATCTCTCCAACCCAACGGTACTTAGATGAGGATGCCTTCGAGGCAGTCCATCGTCCCGACGACTTCCACAGCTGAAATTCATCTTCGTGCAGGGAAATTAAGGCTGAAAAGACCTGCAGCTTCAGTTCTCTGGGCAAAGCTTCATCGAAGAGATTTTGCAGGGCTAAAGGCACGGGGGCAAAGACATCGCTATTGCCACGAGGAATGATGTCAAAGACAGACTGAGGAAGTGGAGAGGAATATGAGCGGCCTTTGCCTGTGATGCTATTGAAGCTTTCAGGACCATCGGCGCTCTGTTGAATATGCGTTCGTACGTTTGATGGGAACTCGAGGTTCGGACAAGGCTGGAAATCAGGGTTTTTCCATGTTGGATTACCTTGCCCTGCTGTTGTAAGGTCCCCTAAGAAAGGATCCGACACAGAGCCGGCAGGGCTGAGATCTATTGATGTCGCGGCTGCACTAGCCTTATTCCTGAACAATAATCTACGGGCAAGGTTGCCTGGGCCCTTGGACGATGAGCCCAGTTTAACTTTAATCCTTGACATGGATCGAGCAGCTAAGGAACGTGTGGAATGGATTGACAAGTTGGATAATGATCGCCTCCGGGAGGGTACTCTTGTCAATCCCGGAGGCTGTTGTGCACTATTCTCGGGGGCCTGGGAGGCTAAGTGAGACAGACTAGAGGACGCGCAGGGAGGCGAAGTGTGGGTTGAACCGTAAGAGGAAGGTCCCGCAGTTGGGGTGGGCGAGTCGGGATTAGGGGACGGCCAGTCGATGGTGTGATATTGCAGGTCGCTTGTGGAGAATAAGAGAGGAGGCAACGTGTAAGCTAGGTCCTTTGCTTTCCCCTTGTCGGGCAATGAGGCATTCATAAATACACAATCATCATTACTCGATGATGCGGCGAGTTGTATATCGTGGTCTTCTGAGCTAATCTTATCTGGTGATACCGATATCGTATTATGTTCCCCTGTAATGGAAACGAGTGGTAGCCGAGAAGATGATGGAGTACCTCAGGAGGTGACTCGACGGTAGGCGGTAATCCTGCAGATGTTACAGGGGAATCGCGACCGGAAGCTGCTGCTGGGATGGGCATCGGTAGTGAGGGACCTTTGCCCTTGCCCAGCATGCCACTATGTCCTAGGGTCGTGCTGTCCGCTTGCTTCCATGGGTCGATTTCGGATGGTGTGAGTATTAGATAGGGTGTCTGCTGTGCTGACAGCGATTGATGTAGGAAACTAACACGAGGAAGAAGGGAACGGACCTTCATCGTTTGAATTCAACGCTAGTTCAAAAGGATCGAAGCAAAACAACGCATCTCATTATCGACGCAGGATCCTTGCTCCATAAGTAAGGTCGATACAATTGCAGGTGATAAAGAGATATAGCCGGACAGAGCAGACAGAGAGAAAGATAAGAGAGACAGAAGAGAGGGAGAGAGGGAGAAAAGCGGAATACAGTGTTACAGGACCACAACAGACTTAACTCGTTATGACGGGCGCCTACGATGGCATGGTACGGAGTTCATCGGAACACCTCTTAGGGGCTATAACGATCCATGCCTTGCCATACAAAGTACGTCATTTCCACGATCAACATCGCGCACGACGACAACGCTCGCCCCCCACGACTTATCCATTTCCGATAATATCGAACTCACCTGAGCGTTCAGAGGCTCCAGCTGATTCGATTGATAGTAGGGCGAAATTTCCAGCAGAATCTCTGAGACAGCCTATTTCAAATATGGGGTCTTACTTATTTTAGAGGGTGTTCGCTTTCAGGCAATACGAACTTACCACAAGTCCATATGAATGTATCGGTCTGTTCCAGCGAGGCTGTTTGACAAAGACCCAGGCGTCAAGTCTTCCTACTGATTGGCAGAACCTATGTCATGTCATGATCTCATCGCGTATTTCATGGCTCAAGCTGACCCGGCAATCGCACCCCTCCAACGTTGTTGCCCCTTGCCACTTGGCAACATAATCAGTGCGGTGAAGATATAAGCACCCGACGCAGGAGAGCAACAAAATAATTGCGATGCAAAATCAACTAGCAGCGTGAATACGGTGAAATTAGTAGCAACACTAAGCACAATGACAGCGAAAACCCTGAACAGAAAAATCACAGGAGGGCTACAGAAAGAATGACAGGCGATATGAATAATACTCGGCAAGGGATGCGCAGCTTAACAGTCAGATGTGAAGATATAGCACGACGGAAGCGAGCGGCAACAAGTAAACAGGAGGCGAAGGAACGAGGAAAGCGCAAAGCAGTAATCGATCGTAGCGATGAGGTGATATAGGAATTAGGCAGTAGCCCTGGGATTTTCTTTTGCTTTCTTCCAGTTAGACGTTGCTAATTTGAACCTACAGATTGGTGGATTAGCGGACAGACGTAAAGGGGGAAAATTAGTTTACCTGTCTTGGTGGGACATGTCAGGTTCCTCCTCCTTCAATCGGGCCATCTCAGTTTGCATGAATTTGTTGAACGCGCTGAGTTTCTTCCTTCCACCTAAGCCAGACGACTCTATAGGGAAAATAAACAAATAAGCGATCGACTACGTATTTGATGGCGACGGGGACGTACTAGTCTTTTTCGCGGGTTTCTCAGACGCGGTCTTCGATTCTGTCCGGGGGGCCATAGTTCAAGGTAAGAACAAGTAATTCGGGTGTAAGCGAGAAAACGCGGTTGATGCGAACTCGTTGAGGACGCTGATAAAAGGGGCAGTGCACGGTTCAACCCGTAAGCTAACTAGAAAACGTCATCAATATTGTTAGTAGAGGACAATAATCGGGTCGGGTTACCGTTGAGATCAGCAAAAGTTGGAAGGTATGTGAAAAGGGGGTGTGGGTGTGGTCTGTTGAAGAGAGGAAAGGTTCATATTGGTTCGAGTTTGGCGGACCTTTTTCTTCGTAAGTTATTGACCCGGGGAGGGCTCGCGCCAGATGGACCCCAGTCACTGCAGTTAACGTAATACACTGAACAAAAAAAGTATCTAGGAAGAACCTTGTTCGCCACAGCAACCCTGCAGGTGCACTTCACCATCCAGCTCTTTAGGCGACCAGTGCACTTGTCAACTGTCATTTTCCAGTTACCACCCCCATGGGTAAATGCACACGTTTTTTTGCCAACAGTTAGAGTTGAGTCGGAATCTCGTTAATCAGACTACGATGTGATCGCAATGCGGCTGCTCAGTGGAGAAGACCAAGTGGCTTTCGTATCGACTCCAACAAGTACCAGGGGTCCAGAAATCAAAGCCAGGCAAACAAACGCGTCGCGTCGGTGTTGATCCAGGTCGGTGGGGATATGAAACACTCGTATCCATGCTTCTAAGCAAGCTCCCTATCAATTCTACATTTCTTCGTCCCTAAGGCAACAACCCTAAGGATCCCTTTTTTTAGACTCAATTCTTCCTGTATGGATCAGCAATATGTACGACATGCGTGGCAGACGGTGGAAAACATGTAGATCTTTTTAGCACTAGATCAATGACTACAACCATGGTATACATATACCTTACCAGTGTCTGCTCCATCGCACCTTAATAGGTGTTCACGTCCTTGGTCGTAGAAAGGTTCTTCCCAGTGCTTGCAATACTATCGACCAAGCTATTCCCACTCACAATCCCCGTCGTCACGATGAGGAATTTACGACCTGCCGAAAAGTTAATATCATCTCTACACTAGAGTGCAATGAAAAGGCACCTTTGTTTTGTCGGCTCACCCAACGAAGGGCAGCAATCTCAGTATACGTACATCCACCCAGGAAAAATACGGCAGTTGTGGTCGTTTGCTCGCGCGGGCGCACTATTTGGGTATCTATGTAAGCAAAGTAGAGTGCCTGCGAATGGTACCGACCCGCAGACTTACTCAAGGAAGCAACGGAAGAAGCTGTGGAGTTGGCAGATGCAGGCACCTTCTGCACAATGTCAAATGTCTTTCCCGGAATCGTACCTAACACGTCCTCAAAGCCTTTCCAGCCCACAATCGGATGCGCATGGAGTTTTCTGGCGCTAGACCCTTTGCCCTTGCCATCCCCGTCGTCTGCACTACTCTTCTCTGCAGGATTACTGATGACTCCACTCTTCTGGGCAACACATTGTACTAGCCGGATACTGATAGGCGCGTATCCAGAGTAGGTATAACTGATATCATTTTCAACCTCCTCCAGTGCTTCAGGGTTATCGTCAATAAGAAGTCGGAGTGATTTGCGCAAGGTTACGAAGGGGTACTTGTTTCCTGCAACAGCAGGAGCAGCGGAAATTGGGAGGGGATTGGGCAGCAGAATAGCTAGAGGGGGCGCGGCTAACGAGAGAAGCAGGGGGAGGTAATTATATCCGTAAGCCTGCAAGATAGATTGTGAGCTTCACAATAAGCGCGGGCAAAACCGAGTGAGATTACTTGGAGAAGCTCGCGTTTTACACCGTCCAAGGATTTGGCCTTGATTCCACCACTAGTAATGCTGGCAAGGCACAACAGTCGCACGATAGTCTGCATGCTTGCACCTTGTGCAATCATATCTTCAATTGCATTAATCTGAGCCGAGACCTCATACGATGCCAGAAGATCTATTTTTGGATATCAAATCCAAGAGGAATTTCATGAGCAAATGTGCTTACTCTGCTGCACTTCAAGCGATTTGTTAAATAATTCCGCGCGTGTCTTCAGAGAGAGCATCTCCGACAGGCCAGTATCTTTGCAGGGAAATGAGAACATTCCTAGAAAACAGAAAAAGTTGCCCTTACGAAGTCTCAGCGCCTGATGTTCACCTTGAAGACCACCAAGTTTGCCAACAAAGTCGCGAATCTGCGCAACAGTCTTCGCTTGTAATCGAGCCTTTTGTTTGTCAATAACTGTGTCAAGGCAATAAGTGAGAGTGCACACTTTGTAGTCTTCATCTAATCGGTGTGCCACTCTGCTGAGTCTTTTCCCTACCGATGAAAAATTCAAGTCGCGCAGCTCAGTCAATAGCGGATCAGTGGCAGTTGAGAGGTGGTGCTTCTTCGTTTTTTCATTGATAAGTGGAGTGATAGACGCAGATCCTGATGGGGTGGCGTTGGGATTCGAAGGGTTAGGTGCAGCGGGGAGGGTGAGGAGGCTAACTGGTAGTTCAACATGAGCTACGAATATGTCAATACCGGTCACGTTCTCGCATCTCGTGGATAGCTGCTTACAGTTCTTGAGACCAATAAACTCGTCGATAAGGCCTTCATACGTCAGCTGGGTCAGAAGCGGTGTGATCATATCAACGGTGCGGTCCATAATAATGAGCGAGTCAAACGGTGCAGAAGGTATGGAGGGGTCTGACAAGGGAGAAGGTTGATCAGGTAGCGATTTCGTAAGAAGGGTTGCCAACCGCTGTACAGAATGGCTTTATCTGGAGCTATGGAGGAGTGTGGAAACGCATACCGAAGCATAATCTCCCTTTCCTAATATGCGAGGGAAGCGACCGTACACCTTCTGCAACGAGTTGAGTGCTAACGCAGAGTTATAGATCACGGTTTCGTCGCCATCCTGAATGGACTGAGCTATACTACACCGTTAATATGTGGATGATGAGCATACCACCCATAACTCCTTGAACGCGGTATCGTTTTCGAGCGAAATGACATCGTCCGCAATCGGAATGAACTGCAAGTTGTAGGAAGATATGGTAATATCGCCAAGAATGCCCTCTTCCTCAAGTATCCTTGATACTAGAGTAGAGATGCGGGGTACAAGGAAGAGTGTATATCTGTGCTTTTGCGACTCTCGAATGTGGGCTTTGACCTGATCTGCATGCACTGAGTCCACTGCACGACTGTACACAAAAGGGAAATTCAGACCTGCGATGATCTTGACGTACTTGATTAGCGGGCGACAAAGGTACACGACGTTTGTTGTCGTCGAGGTCAATGGGCCTGGCTCAAGCCAGAACATCTTGTCTACACCATGATGCTAATAATGATGTGAATAACACAATCAACACCGTGATAGTGCAAAGAAGTACCTTCAGAAGTGCGACTTCTGTGACCAGTCCCAAAGGCCCCGCAAGAGTAGGGTCAAGCACAAGTGTCTTCGCGCCATTTACCTGCACAGAATGAACCTTCAGTTCGCTTGAGACAGATGTATGGGAACCAAAGGGCGCACCGCATTTAGAGTGTCGATCAAGGCCTTTCTTGCCGTATCCTTGAGCAATTCTACGCCCAACCTGGGCTCGTTGTCTCGCTCGGTCTCATAAGAAGTCTGCGCGTCAGAGGCTGATGCGGACGCGGCTGCCATGTTATGGAGAACGTGCAATAACACAGCCACCCATGCTAAATTCTTCGGCCCGCAGTTTCCTCTTCTTTGGCAAATCCTTCTTTGGCCAATTTGGCAAGTTCAGCCTACATACCGTTACGTCGTATCAAACGTTCATCTTCCCTAGCCTGCGTAAGGGCTGATAAGGCTGCCGATCCCTGAACGTATTGACTAACAAGCTGAATCGTAAACACTCTCAAAGCTGGCGTGCACGTAGTACGAACATCGTCCATCATGGAGCATGCCTCCAATTCACCCGAGTATGACGGAAGGCATCCTCTCCTCTCCCTCCTCTCTGCCTTTTTCTGGGTGATATGTAGGCCAATGGCATTCTCTTGTTAACGTATCAGATGAAGCTCACGGTACGGTATTCCGGCAGTATGGTTCCTATCACGGGCAAAAGCTCTGATAGCTTTTTCCACCATCACTATCCCCCGTCTCATCTACTTTGCTCTGTCCTATTCCATGACGTTAACAGTCAGTGATTTCCAAAATTGCTGCTTGAAATATGAATAGCTCACCCTCACTTAGCTAAATTTTTGGTCATTCGCCATCATATTTTTCGCTTCAGCAGTTGCCTTGAATTATTGGATACGTCTTCGATACCTTAACACGTACTCCTCACTGAAGGAGCCACCGTTGGTGAAGCCCGATGTGAATGCACTTCACCCAGATGTGAATACAACAGAGCCTCCCCCAGCATTTCACAACTACTTGGACGATTTTCTGCAAGCTGTCCGTGTCTTTGGATTTCTTGAGAAGCCGGTAAGTAATCTGTATGGTCTGCGTTGATCAATCCATCATCTTTCAACAGGTGTTCCATGAATTGGCAAGGCATCTTGCAACGAGACGCTTAATTGCCGGGGATAGTATCTCTTTAGACGAAGACAGGAGCTTCTATTGCGTCGTCGATGGCATGGTCCAGGTATACGCTCAAACAGGCCAGAATAATTGTCAAAATGGGTCATGGGACGAGGAGGATATGAACGGATACCAGCTTATCAATGAAGTTGGGAGTGGTGGAACCTTGTCTAGTTTATTCAGCATTCTCAGCTTGTTCACTGAGCACATAAAGATAAGCTGGCAAGAAGATGGTCACTCCGATGCTCTTGGAGGAAATTCTGCAAGTGGAGTAGGAGGACCACCTCAATCACGTACTGGCCGCGCGAATTCGGACGTGTCTCGCTTTAGCCTGGATTACGCATCTGTGGCATCTCGGCCTTCTCGTGCCGCATCCGTCTCGTCGTCTAATTCCACCGCTCATCCCGCAGACGCAACTTCTCCCATTCCCGTTGGTCTGACGTCCCCGTATCACATCGGAGATAGGTTTAAATCGCCGCCACGACGTGCTTCCCGCTCGCGATCAGACTCTAACCCAACTCAACTCCACCATGGTATCGTCGCCAGGGCAAAAGAGGACAGCACATTGGCCTTTATCCCTGCAGAAGCATTTCGCAGAGTTGCCAAGAAGTTTCCTAAGGCAACCAGTCATATCGTACAAGGTATAATTTCTGCGAGATCGAGTTCTTACTCTGCTCATTATATTTCCAGTGATTCTGACGCGCTTTTCGCGTGTTACGTTCAATGCGGCACACAGATATTTGGGGCTCACGACAGAGGTCCTTCGAACTGAGAAGGCAATCAATGAAATTGCATGTCACCCTCTTCCGGCATCATTCTATGAGGGTGGTGGCCTGCAATACCTGCGTCAACGTTTTGACGATGTCGCAATTCAGGGGTCTGACTCTGAAAGCGAGTACCTCACTCTCGCCCCATCTCTTGGTCTGGCCTCTGCTAACAGTGGCTATACATCTTCAGTTATATCACGAGAAAGCTTGACAGATAGTCCGCTTGCTATGCGTGGGATCCCAGTTCGTACGCCTCGCAATCAGGTACAGGCTGGTGACTTGCATACCTCAACTGGGCAAGGCAGTGACGGGTATAAACTCGCGCGTTCGTTTAGCATCTTGGAAACCCCTCGGCTGCAGAAAAGCGACCCGTTACAGACCCGTCTGAATAGTGAAGAGTTCGATCTGCGCGAGGAAGTCATGTCATGCATCGCGAAGTCCATTGGTCTACTCCAGCCACCCATGAGCGGGAACGAGTCTATTGAGGATTCACCAGCTTTCCTCCCTTTTGATCATGTGCGCTCTGCGAACGGCGTGTTTCCGTCCCCCTTTGGCTCCCTGTCGCTCTTAGAAACTGCGGACGATGGCGCTTCGAGTATAACAGGAACATCATCTACTACGACCGGTTACATGAGCGGTTTGGACAACGAAGTTGAGATCCTCTTCTTCTCTGCTGGCTCGACGCTTGTGAAGGCCGGAGAACGGAATACTGGTAGAAGTCTCATCAGTCAAGTATAGACGATAATTGACCGCACACAAACTAGGTCTTTACTATGTTGTCGAAGGCTTCTTGGATATTCTCCTACGTGCTGACGAGTCTCGACCAAACAACACGCCCCATGGGACGAGATCGACAAGCTCAGACTCAGACCCTCTCTACACATCTAACCAGAAGCAAGAGCCTGAGAAGGCCCAGAGTCGCAGGCTGTTTACCGTGAAACCAGGAGGAATTGCGGGCTATCTCGGTATGCTTATATCAGACAGCTCTCGCATATCCTGATGTTATTTGAAGCGTCTCTCTGCGGAACACCTTCATATGTTGACATCCGAGCGAAGACGGATACATACGTGGGGTTTCTACCCGCTCACTCTCTTGAACGTCTGGTGGAGAAACGACCTATCGTGCAGCTTACATTAGCAAAACGTCTCATTTCACTGCTGTCGCCTCTAGGTTAGCACTACCTTCAATCATCCCTTGTAACATGCTAACGATGTGGTAGTCCTGCAAATTGACGCCTCTCTTGACTGGATGCACGTCAACGCAGGCCAAGTTCTTTGGCGCCCTGAAGACGTTAGCGATAGTTTCTACATTGTCATCAATGGACGACTACGAGCAATTACCGAGGGAGAAGGTGGTAAAGTCATAATTACCGGCGAATACGGACAAGGCGATACTGTTGGAGAATTAGACGTCATCACCAGTTCAACACGCAGGACTACGATGCATGCAATCCGTGACTCCGAGCTGATTAGAATGCCCCAGACGCTGTTTAATGCCATTTCCTCAAGGTAAGTACTCAAACACACGCCATGCTCTTGGGCTTTATGTTCATGCTATGCTCAGAAATCCTCAGACAACTGCACAGTAAGCGCCACCTCTGATCTGTATAAGGCTCATCCTTAAGTATGTCTAGGTTGCTACGGACGATTGCCTCTCGTGTACGTGACGAGATGGATGCGTCGAGCGATGTCCAGACACGCAACACTGCGTTTGAACTAGGACGGAACAATACTAACCTCAAGACTGTGGCCATTCTCCCGGTTTCGCGAAATGTCCCTATAGACGCCTTTGCCCGGAAATTGAAGACTGCATTGGAAGAGATGGGCGCGAAGACATCGTATTTGAATCAAGCCTCTGTGTCAAGTCATCTTGGCCGTCACGCATTCTCTCGTATGGGCACACTCAAGGCTGCAGCTTGGCTTGCAGACCAAGAGCAAAGATATCGAACAGTGCTTTATGTCGCTGATTCGCCTGTCAACAGCCCCTGGACGCAGACCTGTATCCGACAGGTAAGTCATTGATGGTTCACCAGGCTTTAGAACGCTGTAACCCTTTCTGGTAGGCGGACTTTGTAATGGTAGTTGGGATGGGTGACGATCCGAGCATTGGAGAATACGAAAGGTTGCTCCTTTCGATGAAAACCACAGCAAGGAAAGAGCTTGTGCTACTCCATCCCGAACGTTCTGTAGCCCCTGGGTCGACACGCGAATGGCTGAAAGTGTGTTATGAGAGCTACTTTATGAATGGCTGATCTCATAAAGATACAGAATCGACCTTGGGCACACCAACATATTCACGTCGAACTTCCGGTGTGTACACATAGACTTTTACTCCTGGATTGTTGATTTAAACGTGGACAATAGGGTCTTGCAGTTCCAACCGTGAAAACCACTCAGATACAAGATCCCGATGTTGTCATTGCATTCAAGAACCTCAAGGATAGAGTGCAGAGTGGCATTCAGAAGTACAGGGGAGACCCAGGCACGCGAGACCGCAACCACATCCCATGATCAATGATTTCTCTCGTCTGGCTAGGAGACTCTGCGCAAAATCTGTCGGAGTTGTCCTCGGTGGTGGTGGGGCTCGTGGCATTTCGCATCTCGTCAGTGGTATCTCCGTGTAGTTGTCATCATTTACTGATAAGATAACAGGGTGTCTTACGTGCGCTCGAGGAGCGTGGTATTCCTATCGATTACATCGCAGGCACTAGTATCGGTGCACTTATAGGTGGTCTTTACGCACGCGAGTGCGACCTTATAATGAGCACCAGTCGTGCTAAGCAGTTCAGCGGAAGAATGGGAAATATTTGGAGGATACTCTCAGATGTTACATATCCCCTCGTTGCTTATACCACAGTAAGTCATCTGATCACACTTCGTATCGCCCTACACATTCACGTCTCGCCTTAGGGACATGAATTTAACAGAACTATATACAAGGTAAGTCGTCGGGAAGTTAGCCTGGACCTACAATTTTAACACATTTATCAGGCTTTCTATGATCTTCACATAGAAGACATGTGGTTACCGTACTTCTGTAATACTACGAACATCAACACATCCCGCATGGAGATCCATGAAAGTGGTTATGCCTGGAGGTTCATCCGTGAGGTCGTCGAACAGATTTCGTTGATACGAACTCACGGGTGATACAGGTGCTTCCATGACTCTGGTTGGATTACTGCCTCCATTATGTGATAACGGCAGCATGCTTGTCGACGGTGGATATAGTGCGTTCCTTCGTTCAACCCCGTATTCCATTGCTTATGAGATTGTCTTCCGCAGTTGATAACCTACCCGTGAGTAGTTGATCACTGCTAATTCTGAATGGCCCCTAAAATATAACATTAGGTGTCAACAATGTTCTCGATGGGCGCGAGTGTTGTGCTTGCTGCGGATGTTGGTTCTGTAGGTTTTTATTGAAAATCGTCACCTCTACCTCTGTGTCTTACACTCCATTATCAAGGTTGACGACAATTCCCCTCGAAACTTTGGTGATTCTGTTTCTGGGTGGTGGCTCATGTTCAACCGATGGAACCCCTTCTCGAGCGCTCGAACCGTACCTGCGATTACCGAGATCCAAAGTCGACTGGCCTAGTGAGTTCTCCACGCCGTACGATCAGTTTATGTTCTTATGTGTTCGAAGCGTGTCGAGTGTGCACACTCTAGAGGCAGCCAAAGTCACACGGAACTGCCTGTATATGCAGATACCGGTTCAGGAGGTACGAATACTCTCGTATCTTAACTGTCTCCCACTCACACGCGTACAGTATGGTACACTCCAATTCAGCAAGTTTGATGAGATCCAGAAGAAGGGGTATCTCGCTGCGGTCGAGATCCTTGACAAGTGGGAAGAGGAGGGAAAGCTGCCCGTTCAAAACCTCGATGGTTACGGCGCAAATAGTAACAAGGGTAGCAGAAAAGGAAGGAGCGCAAGACGCAATTCAGTGTAGATCAGTCTCGATGTAACTCTACATACAGTTGTCATTGTGTAACACGAAATAATTATCTACGACAAACAAACATACAAATACTGACTAGATAGTTATATGCACCGCAACACATTTGTTTAAATACCAGGAAAGCATACAAATCGTGCTAGTACAGAGAGATAAGATCGAGGTCATGTATTGTACGAGGTGAGGTGGGATGCACTTTGGAAATGATGGCAAGAAACAAAAAGAAAATATAGGCAATTAAGCAACAATAATGAATATGGACGCATCCATGCGGTATGCAATGATGATGGGGAGCGAAGATCACAAAAACAGGCGAATGGGTAATGATAGTCGATACACTTGGTGGGCAGGCATTGAAACACATCATTTTACTGATATAAATAGCTCTGAACGATTCTACATGAAACAACACGTGAGAAGCTGCTCCTGTGATACTAAATAGACCACATACCCTAATGCACAACGTGCTGATGAAAGCTCAATAATAGCAACGCATCTTCGATCTTCACACCAGAGAATGTTGTAGCGTGCATACCCGTGTCTGCGTTAACATACTCGCTAGGCCCCGCAGACATTCCCACGGCCATCTCAAGCTCTTGAAAGGCAGTGGGTTCAATGATTCCCACGCCCATGCTTTCGACACCGATGTTGCCCACACCACGGGGCATCGGAAGTGGGACATGTGCTCGAATGCGTTTTTGCGGGGGAGGAGAAGGCGACATGCCAGGGGTTACTGCCTCCTGGAAGTCCTCTTCGCTGCGTTCGTCGACATCAAATTCCATGGTGTCCTCGTCATCCAGATCCATTGCATCGTCTTCATCTTCCTCTTGGGAAGACGAGCCTGATGAAGTTTCGCGAGAAAAATTATATTGATATCCACGGCCCCTGGGGGCGCGAGGAAGAGGAACACCAGCGCGTTTAGCCCGCTTACGGGCTGTTTGGCGAATATTACGGAACCAATTTGTGACTTTGCCAATGTCCCTGGTGGGAGGTGAGTAAAAGATATGCCAAGATGGAGTTGACGTACATTCCCACTTCCAGCGCAAGGGCGTTCCTTTGCTCGATACTTGGCGTCGATGTGCGATGCAACAGCTTTTTGAGCGCTTCCAGCTGGTATGGCTCAGGGCGGGAGCGGCGAGGACGGGATTGTGCGTCCTCTCCTTTGATGCCCTCATTAGTCCGAGGCATCTCTTCGCGATCCCTTGAATATGGAGTGACGCTTCTTCGCATGCGGGGTGAAGTGAGCCGAGGATTCGAAGATGGTGGCAAAGACATTCGGCTGCGCGGTACCTTTACTTCGTCAAGTTCAGGTGGAGACAACTTGAGGAAGGGAAGAGAGGGCATAGGCAGGTGACGGTCCGGGACAAGGGATGGATGAGATGCTCTTGGAGGGAAGTTCAGATGGGTCAATGAAGGCCCATGATCATCATCGTTAACAGAAGATGGGTGAGATGAGCCATCTGCAGTTGCAGGCGATGAAGATGTGAGGGGATGATGGTCTTCCTTATGCTTCCTAGCCTGGGTGCGCTGGTTCTGAAACCAATTTGTCACGCTTTGGAGGCGCCTATCAATGCAAGATCAGTAGGATGATACGATGGTCTTGGTGAAACATCACTGACATGCCAATTCGCTCAGCGAGTTCTTCTCTGTCATCCTTTGATGGATGTGCATTTATCGCATAAGCGCGACGAAGCGCCTCTGTTTGTTCAGGGGTTGTTCTATTGCGAGTTGGCTCGCCTCTGTTCTTTCGAGACGTAACGCCATCACTGGCGCCGTCATTCTCGGAAACAAAACGGCTATCCGGGTCGGGTACAAAGTGGCCCCTCTCGGCATAGACGGCATGGTGCCGATCGCTATCGACAGTTTGGTTCTCAGGCACAAAGCGATCTTGTGACAAGAACTCGGGGGCGAAGGACTTGTCATGATTGTAATTGGATTCATTGATATGCTGGTCATGAAGTTGAAGAATATCCTTCTGTTTCTTGCGTGATGATGAAGGATGGGAGCGGGATGAAATGTTACGTGAGGAAGTAGTTGGTGGAGGTGATGAGGAGTTTAAAAGGTTTGCTATTGATGGAAGCGTAGATGATGGACTTTTTTGGGGCGGTGCGTCAGTGGAAGCAGATGGTGCTGGTTTATTGCGCTTCTTGGTGGAAGCTCTCTTGTTTTGAAACCACGCATTAACGGTCTTGGTTTCCCTGAGAGTATGTTGAATGCACATAAATGCAAAAGACGCCCGTCGACCAAATCAATAAAATCATGAGGGGTACCTAAAAGGGGAACTTACATTCCAAGCTTCTCAGCTAGGTCAGTTCTGTCGTCTAGGCTGGGATGCTCATTTTTCTCATAGAGCTCGTTGAGTGCTGCGAGCTGGTTTGGACTGTGACGATGACGAGGTTTCTTTGCAGAGGTGCCCTTGTCGGCTGATTCAGGATCGAGGGCCTTTTTGTTGGGCTTTTCATCGTCCTGAATAGCTATAGGTGTTGAAACTGTACTGTGGTCGTCGGGGTCGACGTCGCCAAGGACAGATGAAGAGGCAGATATGGAATGATTATTGGTTTGTGAACGATGAGTAGGAAAGAGGACGTTGTCCATGGTTAATTCCATGGCGGCTGATGGGGGACAGCTTTCAAGGGAGAGACATGACAAAGGCTTGTATATGGACTGCTGATATTCCATATCCGCAACCTTTTTTTACTCTGCTATAATGATCAATATTCCCACGGGTGCTACTTGTCGTCACTGAGGGGGTATTACAAGAAAGTAACATAAATATGAATGATTCCCTGTTGTTACTATGTACTGAATCATTTAAATGTATAGTGGGTGCTGCGGTGAGGAGATCAGACTTGCAGCTGAAATTCGGTTAAAGGAAAGGTCGGATGCGATTCACAGGGTGCCCACGTGGCTATCCCCGCTCGCACTGTCACTTTCCTGAGACTAGTACCTCCCTTATATTTCCTGCTATGCAGGGCCCTAAGCGCTAAGCTTTTAATCCAACACAGCTTGTAGCGCATTGCTACTACTGCATCCGGCCGCCCTAGCCCGGGCCTGCACGTTCTGATTACCAATTGATTAGATTGAGACTATCCTTCCGTCGTACATGGACATGAGATAACAGTCAATGTATATGCAAAGGGAATGAGCGGTATAAATAGTCACTTCCCATTTAGGAATATGACAGCAGTTATGACGTTGGCGTCTCTTCCACGTCGATGTTCTTGATCCATGCACCGATCGAGCCCCTACGCAGAAAATTTCATTTGGCAGTGCTCAATGTGAATGCAGCATCGACTTACAAGAATCCTTCATGCCGGAAAAATAACGCTCGTTTCGTTCCCTTACTCCAGAACCGTATAGCATATGACAGTGTAGCTACCGTCGCTGCATGTCCTAAAACGTAATCAACATTGCATGATCAAGATTATAAGGAACTTGACCCACCACGTATGAAGAACCCACCAAAGTAGATTCTGTCTAGACCATACTTTTCTGCATTCATATACCTGACCATGCTGTCAGCCCATCCACATTCCATATCTAGCCAACTCACGCAATCTGCCCAATGTTGTTCGACACAGCGTAAAGCAAGCTTCTGCTAATGTCCTCTGCTCGGAACGTCCCACGTTCCCCTTCCTCCTTCGCCTCGCCTCGGCTCCTAAAAACCTTGCCAAACGAACTTGCTATCATCGTAGATTTGAGTCCAAGCTTGCTGTAGTCCGATCCATAGATATCACCAACGAGCATATCCACACTAGCATTATCGCCCTTTTCGGACAGTGCAAGCATTTCTACGCCAAAAATAAGTCACTGATCAAGCCCTCAAGTCTTCGACATACCGTCAAATGTCCGCGCGGGCGTCAACAAGCTGAGAAGTCCCCATAAGGTCCCGCCACCAAGGCTTGTTCCGCTAACACGTTCAAACGACCCATCAGCATCCACCTTTATTATAGACACGCCAGATCCAATGTTGACAAGTAAACAAGGAAGATGCGCAGAAGGTTCGCTGGTTTCGAATGTCACGGCATACCGCGGCGGGTCTGGCGATGGCCGCTCCAGAACAGGCTCTGCACTCGTGCTGGGCGCGCTTGGCGCAGGACCATCTGACACGATCTCCTCCTTCGATACGTGATGCGTTACTTCCTGGATGAGTTCATCCGAAAAGTAATACACCTCCTCTGGGATCGTCACCATAAACTTCATCCCCTCGATCAAACACTCCATCTCGTCCTCTCTCTGCACATCCACCACGAGTTCACCCTCGAACAGCTTGCCAAACCTGTGTGCGCCGCCACCAGTGGCTGAGATCTTAACGCCGCGGCGCATCTCCTCAATAGAGACCCCATTCGCGGCAGCAGACCGAGTTATGAGCTCCGATATGAACGTGATAAGCGCGGAAATGTTACATGTTTCGAATCGCTCGAAATTAATAGAGCCGCCAGGGATGTGACGGACTTCGGTAGTACGTTTCAGGATGGTAGAGTGCAAAAGGTCTGTGTCGAGGGAATCTGGGGTGTCGGGGGGATAGTGGCCCTGGCCATTGCTGTGTCCATTTCCGTTATAATGGTATTCGAGGACACGGGGTGTAAGGGTGCCGTTCCGCGTTTGCGAAGAGCTGGAGGGGATAGGACAAGTGACGTTTAGTGGGGACGTAGATGGAGAGCTAGCACTGGACGTCGATAAGCTATTAACGCTGGAACTACCGCCCTGCGTAGCTATCACAGATGGGGATGAAGAAGACTGCGGAGAGCGAGTAAAGTAAACGACCTTTGCTAGTGATCCACCGATCTGCGATAGCCCTAGTATCAGTAACCAGGATGATAGATAGACTAGCACTTACGTCTATTGCGATATGTGAGACTGGCTCGATGTAGTTTGGAAGGTATATTCCTCGACTGTCTCGGGTCTGTCATATGAGGAGTCAAGGTGATGCATAGCTTCAACAGATAACTATGCATACCTCGGGCGACTCCTCGGCGAGTATCACTGCTCCTCTAGTATTAACACGGATAGCCTTGGGCGTGGGCAGCGACGGCGGTGGGAGGGGGGCATGCATCGCGAGTCTGGATGACACTAGTCCGAAGATAAACTCGAGCGCTATATCACAAAAATCATGTGTGACTTAAAAGCACTGGAAAGTGGTACGACAGCCGTGAAATCGTACGAACACTCCCTGAGCAATTTGAATCATGTAAACGTTCAAATTCAAAACTCATGCCATCCGTTGTCTTGAGACTTCCGATATTTACAAACATTCGGGGACCGCCTTTGCCGGAATATGGAACTGCTCCTTATGGTCATTCCTTAATGTCTAATCTCCCAGTCGACGTGTGAACATAGCAGAGTCATATGCATTACTGACTATCTGACTAGTGGGACACCATGTGATACAAGTTCCTCGTGTCGAATCTAACTCTAACCTCCGACGACAGATACAACCAACGCACATGCATTCTCCTGCTCTGCACGCACCCCAAGTTCAAGCGTAACACCCTGACCTCGCGAGAAAGTCATTCTGCACCTCACAAGCACCTTGCCTCCCCCTCCAGTTACCAGACCAGAAAGTTGCAGCGTGTGCACAGACGGCGAACTGGGCGTCTCCGTGCCACCTAAAGGCTCCATATTGAGCAGCTCAATGATAGAGTCACAGGCAGCTGTAAATGTGGATGCGATGTGAGTTGCATCAGCCGTGGAAAATTTGAGGACGAGTACAGAAAGAGTGAAACGGACCTTTGATACTTTCCATGGCACCAAGTGAAAATGTTTCTGTAGCAGTCGCACCAGACCGTAGACGATCCCACTCGGAGGAAAAAGAGGCGTAACTGGGAATAATATAGTCTCCACCGGCTGAAAGCTCGACCTCCTCCAGTTGGTATTCGTCCTCGTAACCCTCTTCTTCTGGCCGACCCGTCGACGGATCCAGTTCTTTGGAAATGAACTTCAGGATACATTGGAAGGAGGTAGTGGTGTACTCCCGGGGGTTATCCCGCTTGAAAGAAACATAGACGATTCCAGGTGAATTGGCGCAACTCAGAGAGTCGATTTGGAAGACAACGTCTTCTGTCAAGCCAGAATCGGCCTGTGGTTGCATTACCACAACCACCTGCTCCAGTACAGTATCCGGGAGGGTATTTGATACATTGAACTAAGTGCCGAATCAGACGCAACGCCATGAAGTATGCTGCACTTCACTGACCTGGAACACGATATGCTCTCTGAATATATGCTTGACACACGTAACTTGATACTCGGTCTCGGATTCCGTGAGCTGTGCAGGCTTTACGCTGCTGTTGAGGACTGGTTCCATACTCTGCAAAGTGTGGTATATCCGCAAGTTGCTGCACATATGCAGATTGCGTTTCTGCAGCGGTTGGAGGTGGCGGAGATGCCGAAGCTCTCGTCGCGGGCGCAGCAATAGTGTCCAGCGTACTTGGACCTGAGAAACGCGTTAGAATTTAGAATAGGAGAAAGTAAGAATGCTGACGAGTCGACTCTGCAGCAAGTTGAGCTCGACTAATTTTTGGTATCGACGAGGCGTCGAATGGCTGTGCACTGGCATCAGCATCATTGACATACGCAACGAGTTTGGATTCGAGCGCGGCAAGTGAGAATACAGATTCTGTACAAATCATGAGACACTAGAAATCATCGAAGAACCAAACGTACCTTCTTTCACATAAGTATCCGCAAGGGAGGCCTCCTTCATGACTTTCAGGTACATTGCGGCGCGATCACGAACTTCATCATCAACGTCATCCAAACACCTGAGAACTTTTGTCAGTAGCTTTTTCTACGTGTAAGGAAAAGTTACAAACCTGTTTAGCAGAACGCCAATGCTTCTTCGTAAACCATCGTCCACCGCATTCACGCCAAACTTGGCCAAACTTGCAACAGCTGCTGCGCGTACAGTGGCATTTTCAAGAACGACACGGTTGTAGATGAACCGAATGTACTTGGTTGGTTGAGGAGCTTTGGGACCTTCAAGGCCAAGAAGGTGTAATATCCGCACAGACAACTTCGTGAATTCACAGTCTTCGATGAACTCACACAGATGCGAGAGTGCCTGCTCTTTGCAATCTGAGATGAACTTGATCATGTCGAACATAGCCTCGACGACGGCGCGTTTGAAGTCATATCCGCCTTCATCACGGAGGACCCCCGAAAGGAAAGCGAGCATGGAAACGTGCTTCGTCGGGAACTTAATGCATAGCGAGCGAATAGCGTCGACAATGATGACTTTGAATTCATCGCTGATCTCTGACATGAATCCAGTGATCTGCTTCATGAGGCGGTCAACAGACGCCTCATTTCCAGTCTATGGAACAATTAGCGAATGTAGAATTATTTCAAGTTTATATCTACCTTAAGCAGGGTAGTGATGGCGTATGTTGCCACACTCCTATTCTGATCGGTGATAAGATTCTCAAGATCGACGTTACACGACGCTACAGCAGCAGGATGGGTCAAAGCGAGAGTAGCCAGTGTCCGGGTTGCAGAAAATTTCAAAACAGGTTTGGGAGAAGAGAGAAATAGCTGGAGCACTGTAAACAGGTCAGATAATAATAAAAATCAAAGTTCAGCAGTTACAAACCCGCTATTGATTTGGTGAGTTGCGAAGCATTGACATTCTTCATCTCACAAATAGCACGTGCTGCCTCAAAATTGACCATGTCACTCTTGTGACGTAGCCACCCTTCCAAAAGATCGAGGATCTGCCTTTGAACACTAGAGCCAGAATAAGGAGTTGATTTCATAACGCGTCCAAAGACGTACTTTGGATCTTCCTCCATCACTTTCGCAGCATACCGAATAAGCATGCAAAGAGCCATGGAGTTTTTAAGCGTCGTGCCTGCACCAGACTTGCCCCCACCAAGCTGCTGTATCATTTTGGTCACAGCCATCCGATCCTGCTGGCGAATCAAGTACAGAAGGCCAAGTGCATGATATTGAGTAATGTAGCTTGTTGAAGGGATAGGTTGGTAACCGCTGTTCGAATTTCCGGACGAGCCAAAATTGAGGTAACCACCACCTGATGATCCGGGGAAGAAGGATGATGAAGACTTTGCGCTGACCGCTTCCTGAGCTTCGTTTACCCAACGCTTGACTACGTCCTTTGCTAGAGGGAATAAATGATATGAGGACACGAGTGCGGCAGATGAGATAGAAGGCGTTCGGTCTACAATTGCGGCTTTGAAGAAACGCTCTACACCTTGAGCCATGGAAGGCTATACAGCGGTGAGCGCATGGGATTCCATAATTTTGGCAGACGCACGTCAATGATTCGGCAGAGTGCACGAATCGCATTTGGCCGGTAAATGACCTCAGAGTTTGGTTGCATATCCTTCATAATACTGCTTGTGACCATGATGACATCTTCAGCGGTGGTTGCGAGTTCCTTGATGGCCAGATACACCATCTGCCTCAAGGCGCTCTTCATAGACATAAGCTGGTCATTGTATGGCAATGGGAAGAGAATAGGAACGTACATCCTTG
Source organism: Suillus subaureus (assembly GCF_016647635.1). NCBI lineage: Eukaryota > Fungi > Basidiomycota > Agaricomycetes > Boletales > Suillaceae > Suillus > Suillus subaureus. Next base: position 142,302 of record NW_024538580.1, on the reverse strand, counting down.
TGTTGGAAGAGCTTTGTTGTTCCAAAGAACAACGTTGTGGCCTCCTGCGCACTGAAGGTCTCCCCAATGTAAAGCAGATAGACAATGCGAGTGAGGAGGGCCCTGCATTTCCTGGGGCTAATTGGGGAGTCATTGAAAACACGGGCTTCTTGAATAATCGTTGTCTTGTTATTATAGTAAGAACTAAGGCCACTTCTCATCCTCCTTTTTCGAGGCGTAAGCCATTGCTGACAGCGATCAAAGAGCGAGCTGCAGGTCGGCGATTGCGAAATGCACGACGTGGTCGAGCTGAATTATTTGTTTGGTCATTGTTTGATCGAGCGCTTTAACACACTCCAATACTTCGTTCGAGTCTCCATGTACTTACATGTAGACTGGTGAGATCGACCGTGCATACATGACCAGGATTCAGCCCATATACCTCACTACCTCCCGGGCGATCATTTCACGCCCCTCCTCTCTCGGTAGTGTCGGCACCAGCACGGTTGCTAAACGATAAGCTCACAACATTGAGGTTCTACTGTAGACCTAGTGCTGGCAGTCTGTCGGTACCTCTATGCCTGCCCTGACCAGTGCAGTAGTGAACGTCCCACCGTGGGCTTCAAGTTTCAAGCACAGGGTGCACGTATGTTTCCCTTCTAGTTTTTCTAGAGCATATCTTATGTAATGAGCTCTCAATTCTTCGCTTTTTTGAGTTTATTCCTCGCATAATCGTGCTTTGTTCCTTTCTAGATATTGTCATCGGATATATACCTGTCCACCATGTTGACCGTGATCGCAGGCCTCGAGCTGGGCTAGTCGCTGGTAACGGGGGTTATCAAAAACGCTCAGCTCCACCCATCACGGACAGATACAGCAGATCTGAGTCATCATTGATGGTCATTTTGACAGCAAGGGCCTGGGGCAGGGTTGCCATGGGCTTTGAACATGCATATGTAACTCTTCGAGATTAGTATACGTACACACTTTGAGTTTGAACATGCGCCACTCGACTTGTCCGTACACGCGTGGTATAAGGCAGGCCGCTGAGTCAGGGTTTCGACCCTAAGTGCCTGCACATGGCAGGAGATCGATGATCGAATGACCCTGCCTACGGCATTGTGACGTTGCACGGGATTTAGACAGGTAGTCGATGGTCCGCCTCATCTCCTCGTGAGCAAAACGCAGTGCTGCCAGTGCATTATGCTGATGAATTTACATAACCCGAAATTCGAGCAAGCTTTCAATATTGAACTAGTTGGTGAGTGCACATTGTAGAAAGCACCGCTTGCTATATTCTTGAAATAGGTTATTCTGACGAAAACTTGCCGTGGGTGCACGCTAAAATTGTTTCGTAGTCTCTCATGCAGTCTAGTTCACTCGTGAACACGTCGCTATGTCCCTTGGTGGAACTCCGGTCTCCCTGGCCAGACCCTGGCACCCGCAGTAGAAATATCGTGGGGAGGAGTGTGGCGCGTGAACTCCCCTCGGCAGATTTTTTGGCTGAACAATCCTGTCAATTCGCGATCAGCGACAGTGCTCAAATAGCTCAAACAAGCTGTCAATTCGATGATGCGCAACAACGCTCGTGATGAAGGCACTGATGTCGGACTAGATTTGTTGGAAGCGAACCAATAACATGTCATACCCGGCATCATCGCGGGCGCCTGTATCCTGAAATTGTTGGCCGAAATCAATCCCCAATACCTATCAAGCAAAATTGTTACATCTAAAAACGCAGTATCCTCCAAGTAACTAGTCGCTGTATAATTACGCGACTGTTAATGGCGACCTCGTGGAATATAACCCTGAATGATACGAGCCCAGTATTCACGTATTATCCTTACTTGTGGGCTGTTTCATCGCGTTTCATTAACTGATTGACTTGTCTTGACTTGCAGACGATGGTTTCGGAACGGGAAATGGCTGGCAAGTCTGGTACTCGGAGACTGGATACAATACAGTCCCTGCGAATCCAGGAGTTGGCATATCAGCACATATCACCTCGCTGCAAGGTGCTAATGTTACCCTTTCATTTTATGGTATGTTCAATGATCATACGAATTCCCCCTTCGCAATCCTGAACCGGTTACTGCCAATAAAGGCACAGGGATAGAACTCCATGGAACGGCAAATTGCACGTTCGATATCACGGTGGACGGGATATTCTCCTCATCCCTCAACTCTCCCAGTGATGTCCTGTACTCTAACCAAGCACTATCGGAAGGAACCCACTCGCTCACCCTAACTGCCCACCCAACTTCAGGGCAGCAACTTGCATTTGAGAATGCTGTAATTTATATCGAGTACGTCAATGGTCGACGCAATCTGTTTCGGTAGCGCCTGAACTTTCTATCAGTCAAGCCATCCCCCAAATGGCATCATATAGTAACACGAACACCACGTTCCTCAACTATACCGGGAACTGGTCTGCTGGCACAGATGCACATGTCCCTGGAGGCACCTTCCATTTTACGGAAACCATGGGTTCAAGTGTGTCTACTACATTCGGAGGGTCATCGGCGGTGGTCGTACAAGGTATTGTAAACTGGGGTAATTGGCAATACACAGTGGTATGCATTGCACGTCTCATTCTAAAACCAGGGAGCTTACTTATAAATTCATCAGTCTTTAAACGGTACTCAGTCCGTGCTCAATGCAAGCAGCTTCTGGTTCATTCCGGACACTACCTTGTTCTATGAAGGGGGCCTAGATCCAGCAAAAAGTTATGTTTTGAATATTGCCGACACGAGTGAAGACGGCAACAAGGTTGCAATAAACTCCGTGAAACTCTATCTGCCTCAGCCGACTACACTGTAAGTCCACCGATCAAAAAGTTTAAGATCCGGAACTGAAGCGACATCCTCCGATAAGGCCATCGGCATCGAAGCCCTCAAACACAGGTGAAATAGCTGGCATCATCGTAGGAGTGGTCGTCTTGCTTGCCTTAGTCGTCTGTTTCCTCTTCTGGCGACGCTCACGGCGCCTTAAAACAGCAATTTCAGGACGAAATTCTGACTTACTAGCAAACGAAATCACTCCCGAGGCTCGTGCTACGCACTTCCCCGCACTCGCCGCGCCATGCACTATTTCTTACGCCACTGCCAAAATTCGTCCGCAAAAATTCCCATTGATACCTATCGGCGGAAGCACTAGTACTGATGATTCGCTGCGTGATGGAGCAATTCCACGTGGTCCTGTGTCCGCCACAAGCTCTCTAGGTCCATACAGCGAACCTAGAAATAATACGAGTGGTTCTCTATCTTCTTCTAGTGCACGTGGTCGGTGGCGCCCTTTGCCACCTCCACCTGACAGCGTTTCTTCTTCTGCACTTTCTCTACAGGAGGTGCACCATTCTCCGAGGCCATCAAGGCCGGAACTACCTGTACAGATACCAGACTCAGAAGTGGATAGAATACTGGGAATTATAGCTTCACGTATGGACATGCCCGAAAGAAACCTCTCTTCTCCTCCACCCCAGTACCGAAGCTGACTCGGTTAATCTTATTGTTCACATATGCAGGGACATGAATACGTCCAAGCACGTATCTCTTTTTCCTTCAGGATGCTTAGATTAGAACTGGTCTGTAATCATCTACGTCAAATATATCTCGTGTTGTGATGCCGTGAAGAAAGCGTAGTTAGTGCAAGTATCGAACGGTAATGAGGATGTAGGAATAAATAAATATCCCATGATACAGTATTCTAATGTGATATGCCCACGCCAGTCCAAACATGCCAAAGTGGTAAGTAAAACAGATGAATAAATAGTATCAAGGTGCACCAGAATTAATCAATGTTTCTTGCGGGCATAGACGTTTTGTATACACACGTAAACAGGAGTGAGCGCCTCATCCAATTCCGCCACTGCGTTGTTTTCCAGTTGATCCACGAAGTCTTCTGATAACCCATTGCCGAGGAGCAAAGGGCGACCGGATCTCATGAATGCCTACAAGCGAAATTAATATACGAGGGCTTCACGTCATATTTGGTCAACTTACTTTGACGTCATCTCGCATAGTTGCCCCAATATCATTCCACCAGACACTATTGGGGTCGTTGCCCTTCAGCCACGGCGAAAGTGGTATCCAGAATTCACGGTACACGACGTCCTCGAATGCTGGGTGATCACACACCCATCGATGCATGTGCAGTGAAGCGTCTGCATCGCCACCTCGTTGACGAACGGCTCTGTTCGCATAAGACATCCATAGAGGTGTCCACGGCGGTTCAAAGGTGCCCGCTGGCGGACAAATTGGTTTTTTCTCAATGCCAGTAAAGTAGAATGGGAATTCAGTAAGGTCCATTAGACCACCTGGTCGGAGGACATGGGCGATATGGTTAATGAGCCCCTGGTAATCCCGAATCTAGCACAGAAAAAATGAGGGCAAGTAACGTCAGTACTTTAAAAAAAAAATACTCTTATTGAATATACTGACTCCGGAAGAAATTAATTGAACATGGACGACATTGAAATCACCATAAAAGTGCTCCAGCCCGAGATTAATGTCGTCAACTTCACTTCTAAATCAAGCAAGGGGGTCTAGCTAAGAAAGGTAGCGCCGGGTAATCGCAGCTATCTTTCTCACCTGCAGTTTGGTGGCATGGATCTGCCAAGGAGTAGCTTGCTCAGGAAAGGTTAAATGAACAGGGGTTAACACGAGCACATACGTTGACTGCATGGGAACGAGATCCACAGCTACCGCACCTGCATTTGGGAATTCTCTCGCAATGTCCATTATCCTGCACACGTGAGCATAGTTAGAATTTCGAAAGAAGAATCTCACCAGCTGCCACTGCCACAACCTAGGTCGAGGACGGCTTTAACCTCAAACCCATCATCTGCCATGATCTCAGGCATCGGCGGTGGAAATTTGCCGATAGCTTTGCAAAACATATCATGCTGTCTGTCTGTGCTGGGGTGTTAGACCACAGGGTATGAAAAGGGGTTACTTTAACCACACCCAAACGGTCAAGTTCTTCATCGTCGGCTGGTAACCGGTAGACTTCTGAATAATTATTAAGGCCTCGTCCATATTCTTGTCTATATGCTTGGGCTCGCAGAGAACTTGTTGCGGAGAATACTGATGGAACTGGAGATTGAGAACGCATAGAGATGTCCATTGATGTCTTCGAGCTTGCCACGCTGGGCGCAAACGCGTCAAAAGACATGTCGGTATATCTGTCAGACTCGGATTCGACATCGCTGTCAGCGTCCTCAGAATGTCCGTGTCCCATTACAGGAGGAAAAGGGTGATACGACGACTGGGACATGGTAGAGATAGACATGAATGAAAAGGCTACAGATCAGGAATTATTTATAATTGGTATGGCAGAAGGATGACATTATATTTTCAGTCAGACATACTCGCCGGCGGAGACATCATAGTTGCTCCGCACCTGACCCAACCTCTAGCCGCTGCAATCGCGTGAATGGATTTGAACCTTTCCACGTGCCCGAGGACTGTCCGGCGACTACCGGACTTCCCTTCTTCCCCGACTTAGCCCGAACAATCACTATTTCCATAAAACACTTCTCTTTCATTATTTGCTTCTCAGTCTGATATTGTTTCAAGTCCCTTGCGTTCTAGCTTTCTATAACACCGGGGTGACACGCTTGCCTACGTTTGCCAATAAATTATTTTCTCTGGCACTAACTTGAAAAGGTTTAAAAGTGGCACAGTTTATCGTTTGTAAACTAATCAAGGTCTGGAGGCCCCTAAATTTGGCCCCACGCTCTGAGGTGATAGTACCTTCATGAACTTATCCGCTGCGCTCTGGAGATAATCACTGATTTCAGTTGGTCGGCGGATCACTGTCGGTATGCAAGAATAATTTTGTAGTTGCCCATTTCTGAAAACCGCGAATCTGATGTCACTAGTAGTACTGTGCGGCCGATCGCATTGTTTGCGCTGGAGCTTCCAGACGCAGTCCATATGTTTTCGGTGTCCAGGTCGGTCCTTTTATCTGGTGCCTCTGTAGTTCATAATTCTGACTCAGCGTTCCGCCGCCGAGTTTCAATGCTTACCGTTGGGGCACATCCCCGCAGAATCAGAAATGTGTAATCATCCGAAAGGTCCGCTTGAATAAAATATGCATTCTCATGTCTACCGTCCGTAGCGAGCTGGACATGCTCAACTAGGAAATAAAAATACCAGAACGCGGTGTCACAATCTTGGGTGCAGTCAAATTGTGACTCGGCCGGCGAGCGGATAAAGTCGAATGCGTCCGCTCAAGTTTTCCTTCAAGCTCGAATTTCGATGTTCAGTCTCGCAGTCTTCAAAATCTGCAAATTGGCGTGAGACTCCAAAAGTATTAATGCGAGTAATATATGTGCGATATATATTTTAAGCCTGGCCTCGCAGCTGATATCCAATTTCCGCCTAACTTTCCTGCACACTGGAAATCAAGACAACGTCAGGTCATGATTTCAGTATTTAAATTTTTGATCAGTACAAGGCAATATCATCATGACTAAATACCGTGACGGCTCACCACAAATATTTTGACACATGGACTCATGAGAACTTGAAGTCTGGTTAAACCTGATTGGAAGCTCATAGTAGTCACTCAGTAAGTGGGCGCATCCGACCAGACCAGGAGTGATCGGAATCCCCAAAGTGTTATAAAATATCCACCCTTCCATGGGATCCGGCGGACATAAGTAACGACACAAGGTTGGCGCCTCCAGTACAATCAATTCGCGCACCTGACTTGGCATAATTAAGCTGATACGTACAGCCCGGGGGTAATAGAAATTTCCGGAAGTCACTAATATCTGTGAATCGTGATCACATAGCTTCATAAGATGGAGAATCATTGAAGGTTCGGATATACACAAAAGCAGATAAGCCGTGTCACACAGAGGAGTGTACACTACACCTAGCTAGCGTTTCTTTAACTCCTCAAAGCGTCGTGCCAGAACGGCGAACTCATCCTCAGTTTCCTCTTTCGAGTGCTCCGTCTGGTGGGATTTTCCTCCGGCTGATGCCTTGTGTTTTCCGGTTTCGTCTTCAGTTGGAGGAATATCCGGTAGCTTATCAGAAATTTCCCTGGAATACAACGGAAGTGATTCCAGTGTATCGCTGCCTGATAGGCCATCCTTTTGGAGAGGACTGTATGAGATCACATCCCGATTCCAAGCTGAATCAACGAACCACGATGCTCCCTTGTGCCGCAGCGGTGATTGACGAAGCAGAGGCCCACTTGACACTATAAGCTTTGGCTATCTCGCCGAGATACGCATCAACCAGCTCCCCCGAGGGTGTTTCTATGACAAGCTTCCTCATTATCTAGCACGGCACGTAAGCCCGGGTTCAAAATAGCCGTGGGCGACATACTTACACGTTCACTCACACAACCACTTCGATTCTCCATTGCAGCTGCGGAGAAGTCACGCCCATACTTATGCATCAGCATGTCGCGCAGAACCAGTAATTCTGAGGCGGAATACCAATGAGCGGTATGATGTATGTCACAGTATAGATTCACCTTTCACTTCGGTTCTTGGAGCTGCATGTATGATGCTACATACACCTTCGCTGATTCCGGGATCAGGGTCACGAGTACTGCTGGCAGATGAATTGACTTCGGAAAATAAGCCCAACAAATATAGAGCTCCATACTTTTGGTCAAGAAGGCCGAAGCGGGCAATGAGCAACTCGCAGTAAAGTTCAAGAAGTTCGTATAACTCGAGGTTCACATCTTCGTTGATGACTGGCGTCGCACGATGATCGTGCATGAGCGCATCAAGTAATTGAACAACTGAAGTCCTAGCTAGGGAGAGGAGACCTACCAGCTTCTACTTTGACTCGCGCACTCTCCGTTTTTCCCTTCTCCAGGAGAAGGGCAATATCCCTGCGAGAGCCCTTAGCATGTGCCTCCTTCTTCTGCTGCGCTATCCGAAGCCGTTGAACGGAGAGTCTAAATTGTGTAAGAACTTATTAAGCAGTAGCGGGAGATCATTGGAAGATACCGAAGTTGTACCTGTGCAGGCGAAGTTCAGATAATGTGTAGAGGATGATCATTTACAAGTCCTGCACCTTCGCCTTAGCCGCGTTCCACGTTGACGGTGGCATTGTGAATTGTAAACCGACAGGACACTATTAATCTTTCTGCCCTTACACGGTCACGGTGAACCTATATCTGGCCTATAGTCAGCAGACTAGCTCCCAATACACAACCAAACAAAACTTGGGTCAAGTGATTGCAGTAGTTGCAATTATGCCTGGAATACATGCTGATCTGAAGCCATCATTAGGTCCGATGGATACAGGTAGCTGCTCTACGAGGTTGCCAATCATCTCTTAACTGAGTCTGACCGTCTGACGCCCATTCGCGCTCGTGCCCTGGAGCGTATCCATACTGGCTTAAAAGTCTCGAGGTTACTCCAACTGCGATCATGACGGACACAGCAAGTAAGCACATGGTTACTTTCCATACATGTCCTCGCTATAACTATTGGGCTATCGACAATTTGACGGTTGTCTCGGCGATGTGACCCTAGGTTCGCATGCGCAGGCATTGATCATTGGGTCAAAAGTGTGACCTGGTGTCCTCAAATAATACAGCTACAATTTCAGCGCTTGTGTCACCTGTAAGTAGTGGGAATCCATGTCATGATGGTTGCAGTTGATCGTATCCCTCATTCTTTTGAAATCTCGTCATTCCCGCAGGGTACCTCTTTCCTTAGTAACAACGTGGCTTCCCTTTGTCAAAAGTCCCACTTGGGTTACTCATACATAGAAAGACTCGCACCACATGATCTAGGGCTTTCTTCTTCTCGAAACCCGCAGCACCTGCTACGATGCTGGCCTCATTTTCGCGACCACAACGGCAACCTCTCCGAGTGTTGATAGACTCCTCGCTTCCTTTGGCCCATTGTTCGGCCTCCCCTGAACCTACTTCTTCTCCTTCATCCGAATCCAGTTTAACGACATCGGGTTTGACGCCCAGTACAGGCGACCCGGAGTGGCTCATCTGCAACGTGATATGTATGTTTGACTTCGAGTCAGACGATCCAGATCATCTCTCGTTCACCCGCAATGAGATTCTCGCCGTTGTGAAGATGGAGGATTCAGGTTGGTGGGCTGCTATGCGTCCCGAGGGGGACCGTCTCGGGTGGATTCCAAGCTCCTTCGTAGAGCGTCTCACGGAAACAGCCGTAGAAGAGCCAGATAAGGAGGACGTCCACACCTGGATCCATAACCTTGAAGAAAACAAGGCGAGAAATTCCGAATCAGAGACTGATTCGGAATGTATACAACTCAGGGACATATTGAATACTGTGTCGGATGTGGCGAAGGTGAGCTGGCAAGCGTTTTGTGGTGAATATATCCACGATGGCTAATGCTTGGCCCAGCCCCTGTTACTACCCAGTAACCAGTTGCGTCGTGAAGATTCACGAAGGAGCAGCCAAATTTATGACTCTTTCTTCAGCTTGTTTGATGATGAACCGTCACCATATGGTTTAACCCGTCCTTCCCCTTTTCCTTTGCACAGCATGTCACAACCCTCCCCCCCAGTCCAGCGTTCGAAGTTCCTTATAAACCACCCGGAAAACTCGACGACCTACAATTGTCATGCTTCAGTATTGATCCAGAGCGCTCTCTGCCATCATCGCCTTATCCCCGCCGCCCCCGCCGTCTAGCGGTGCTTGTGAATGACCACAAATCCTTGTCTTGCCTTTCTGCTATGATCGACAGGGAACATTCGCCTGATTTCCATGCCATTGACAGTCCGCATGTGAAAGAGACGTTTGACGTATTCAACAGGAGGTGCACGGGAAGTTGAATATTTACGATACCCATATCCCTATCTTCCCCATCACTGCTGTATTCACAACTATAGGATCTTGAGTGGCTTGTATTTTTTGTCTGGACCATACTTGTAGCATACCATACTTCACGTGTAGAGCACAGGGTGCATTTATTGAAACTGGCTTAAAATAGAATCATCATCCTGAGCTGATCCTATCCGATGAATATGCATCCTAGAAAGTTCAGCATTGAAGTAGGTCATGATTACGGCTAGTAAGGGGAACAGACTAAGTCAGATAAAGGTAAAGTGGAGTTCCATGCGGCATGTGTGGGATTGTACATAAAATCTAGCAATTGCAAGCTTCGCTACCCTGAACTGTTGGCTGCTTGTTAAGGTCTACACTCTGCCGCGTGGTACCAGGTGCTGCGACACGAGCACCACGCGCTGAGGGCGGTGCGGTCAAAGGAAGCTTCTTGGCTATGCATCAAATCAAGTTAGAGCGAAACGATCCAACTAAAGACAGAACGCACCAATAGCATTGAAGATAGCATTTACACCCTCTCCTGTCTTTGCACTCGTTTCGCTCCACAGAAGACCTTCTTCGTCAGCATATTTACTGGCTTCCTCCTCCGTGACTTGTCTGCGTGCGGAGAGATCCAATTTATTGCCGCACAGAGCTATTACTATCGATGGGTCCGCTTGGCGTTGCAGTTCACGAATCCATGTCTTCGCCTTCTCCAAAGAAGCAGCTTGGGTGATGTCATACACGACAACTGCACAATTTGCGTTGCGATAGTACATTGGCGCCTGGGATCTTCTAAATCAAACGCAACTCCACAAAGAGAATACAACATACAAGGGACTAGAATGCATGCCATATCGTTAATTCACATGATACGTGATATATGCGAATTTGGGTACTTACTTTGTATCGCTCTTGACCCGCTGTATCCCTAAGCCATATTTTAGTGTGCGCAAATACTAGAATTTTACACGACTCACCATATTTCAAACTTGACAGTTGTCTGGTCCTCTAAGGTAACTGTTTGTGTCAAGAACGCGGCTGTGTGGCCAGGAGCTCAGTAGAAGAAAATAGGTTTTTAAATGATACATACCGCCAATAGTACTTTCTCGGTAGTCGTCAAACTGATCTTTTACGAACCTTAGGACTAAGCTGTCACGAGTGAGCTGGAGACTTGCGCACGAGATAATAACGACGCTCCGCATTACCTGGATTTCCCAACAGCCGACTCGCCTTAAGAAGTGTTATGAGTTCGCTCTTCATAGATTTTAAATCGGATTCATTTACCTAGAAGAACGAGCTTGAATTGAAACTGTTTCGACATCGTGGAGGGGTACACAGAGAAAGTAGTAGCACAAGTGGCTTTGACCAGTGACTGCGAGCAACGAATGTCGATGATCCGCATTTGGAAATTTTGATTACGTGTATTTTCTCACCCATAGCAGAAAATTTTGTTTAACGTTGACAACGGCTTTGACCCGAACCACCATCATCATCAGACAGCTCTTCTGTTGGTTTTCGCTTTCAGCGTATTCCTTTTGAGTTGATTCATACTTTCAGAAGTTTATTCAGAGTTATTCTTCAGCAGTTTTTCTCTACCTTCCACGTACACGTGTTCCACCGGATCTTTAAGCTTTCACATATCAGCTCAGCTCACCTCGACCCCCAGTAAAAGAAAATGAACCGTCATCATCCCTATGGAGGAGGAGTTTACGATAATTCTGCCAACAGAAGGGGTGGCCCACCAGGGCCTGGGCCGGATAGATCTTACCATCACAGAGGTGGGACGCCTCGTGGAAGAGGATTCGGCCGTGGCCGAGGCGTCCAGGGTGGAGCAGGTGGTCACTTTGGCAATTACGATGGCGGTGTCTCCAACGCATATGATCAAGGGCCGCCTCAAGGCGATATGGGCCTCTACAATAATTACGACACTGGCTCGCAAGACCCCTTCTACCAGAACGGCAGTGGTAATTATGGTAGTGGAATGCCCTCCGCTCAGTTCAATGCCCAAACCCAGTCAGATGGTTACTCCCAGGGCTATGGTAATTATGAAGGTGCGCTTGAAGCTAAGACTGAAAATGCGCGAATACAGGCAGAACTTTAGCGGCGCAGCTTCACATGGGATGCAAATTATAGCGACGAAAAATTGACAGGCTCATGTTGCCAACGGCGAAACTTTCATGGAGGCATCTCAGACATAAGACGCACTCGCGAGCTTAAGCTATTCTTTAGCGAGAGCAGTGAAGTCGGAAGAAAGATTACAGACGATGGAATCTGAGATAGCCCAGGGAATGTGCTCGTCCGAATTTCACAATTGGGAGCTCATATGTTTCGGCTGAGTTGGAGTCTTCTCCGCCTCTCCTAATTTGCTGCGCTACGTCTATTTGTTCTGCCTTATCCTCAGCTGGTTTTCTGGCACGTTGAAAGGACTTGATCTCACTGGTATCCGATTCTTTGTCAGACGGTCCCGATGGCAACTATGACGAAGGTGGATTTGGTATGCGACCTCAGAGGCGAACTGTACGTCGAGAACGGGATGACAAGGTCCACGATTCAATAATTGAAGAGCGAATCCAACGCGAACGTCCCTGTCGTACTTTGTTTATACGCAACATTAAGGCGAGTCAATGAGTTGGATGCAGCTCCACGTGTTCTGGTACGGATTTGATTTGCTAATATTGAGCCACTTTTGTAGTATGAGACGAATAGTGAGGACGTCCGTCGTTCATTCGAAGAGCATGGAGATATCAAGACCTTTTTCGATCTCATTGCAACGCGGGGAATGGTTTTCGTGACATTTGTGAGTCTTAAATGGAACCCGCTGCGCCATCACTAAGGATTCGGTTCAGTACGATATTCGCGCAGCTGAGCGTGCTAGGGATCGTCTGCAGGGTTCTGAGATAAGTGGAAGACCCGTAAGCTTTGCACCATACTGTGATAATCATCAATGGAATTGTCGTTCCTCAGATTGATGTTCATTATTCTCTTCCACGCGATGACCAAAAGCAAGGTGGCGATCGTGACAAGAATCAGGTTGGTAGTAATACAACGCTCATTTTGCGAATAACGACTGAATTTTGTCCAGCAATTTCAGGGCAACCTAATCGTCACACTTAAGGATTCTATTCAGACTATCGACGATAATGAGGTCAGACGTAAATTTCAACAGTTTGGAGACGTCAAGTCAGTCATGCCTGTCGGTGATCGCGCTGAGTATGTTGGATCTCTCTCCAATCGCCTAGTTTACTGACAAGCCTATGCAGTCAGCGTTATGTTGAATTCTATGATATCAGAGTCAGTTCTACTGTAAGCTGGAATGATGTAATGTTAACCTCCCTCAGGCTTGCGATGAGGCGTTCGATCGTCTCCGTCACCAAGGGCTGCAAGATGGAACCATGGACATCACCTATGCATGGGAGGAGTCTGAGATTTCTGGTCCTCCTACTCAGCGGTATGCGATAACACATGCTATTCATCTTTGTGCTTACATGCCATGCCAGCCGTGAGCAAAGATTTGACGGTGGACGGGACTGGGATGATGGTGGGCGCGGTTTTCGAGGCCGGGGTCGGGGCAGGGGCCGCGGCGGCGGTGGCCGAGGCCGTGGCTCATTTGAGGATTGGGACCGGCGTGATGACTTTGGCAGGGATCGTGATCGCGGGCGCTTTGAAGATGAATACAGGGGTGGTGGGCGCGGTGGTGGTGGCGGCGGCGGCGGCCGGGGTGGCTACGGAGACAGATTTGATTCCCGCGGTTCTCTCTCAAGTGGACTTGGCTCGGGTTCTGGTTCGTATAGCGAGCCGGCGAACGTTACTGCATATAACCAACCCCCACCAGCAATATCTCAGTACAACCAACCCCCGCCAGCAACCACTCAGTATAACCAGCCCCCACCAGCAGCCACTCAATATAGCCAACCCCCTCCAGTGGCCACTCAGTATCATCAACCCCCGCCACCAGCCAATCAAACTGTATGTATCTGCTTCTTACCAGTGTCCCACACTGCTGATAGTCCATCAGGGCACAGGGGATCGGTTGGAGCAAGCTCGCAAAGTTCAACAACTGCTTGCAGCACTGAAACAACCCCAGAATGGTTCTACACCATCTCCCACAATGCAACAGGGACCCCCAGCACCAGGACCTCCCCCGAGCTCACTTGGGATGCCCCCTCCACCCCCACATCAAAACCCATACTATGCACCGCCCCCCGTTCAGCAACCCACAGCGCCTTATCCTCCGCCTGGGCCTAGCGCTAACCCATATGCTCAGATGCCTTCTCAGACACCCACTCCTCAGCCAGGGCAAATGCACTCTGGAATACCTGGCTTACCTCCAAATATCCTTGCATTATTACAACAATCGCAGGGTCAGCAGGGCCAAGGCACTGCCCCCCAACAGATGCAATCGCAATACGGAATACCTCCCCCTCCCCCTCAATCCATGATGTCCCCACCTCCCATGTCTAGCATGCCACCCGGTGCCCCCCAGCCAGGAACTCCGAATTATCAACAATTAATGGCCATACTTGTGAGTCCGTACAATTCCTAACGTGTACTTATGCTGACTCCTTGGCATTAAGGCTTCCCAGAAAAGGTCCTAAATTACGCAAATGACGACTTCTTGAACTATTGCTTGTCTGTTCTTGTGCTTACGCTACTATTTTTCTGCATCATTTATTTCTTTCAGGTCAATTTTTCCTTGTTGCACTCGTCGTATAGATACGTGTTATGTTGTGTACATGCAGACTTATCGTTCCTCTGTGTTCAGCGGTGCTGACGACGAATCCGGCACTGCAGATGGGTATACGTATTTGATCCTGAGCTCTATGATGTTCCTGGTTCCTGGGTATGACACTCTAAAGTAGTGCATCCAAGTGCAAACTCAGCGCTACTCAATCGCTGGGTAAATTCAGGTATTAACATGTCAAAAGGGTCGTACTGATATCCTGGATGCAGATCCGGGTCCTCGATTGTCACTCATACTGGGACTACGACTTTCCATACGCATTACTCATTCAGTTTTTGAGAGGTTCGCCATCATAGATTGCAGTATTATTTTACAACTCACCGATTTTCAGAGCCTCATCCATGCAATAATATCCTAGGTGCCGTTTGCAATGGAGCTTCGTTGCAACCACAAGATGGCCAACCCGGTAAGTAGAATGTGGTTAGACTGAGAGTTACCGATGTGAATGACCTTCTAATAGTACTCACGCGTTCTACTTTAGCCATTGCCTGTGCAGCTGCCTTTCACTTGCGCTTCCGGAACGTGACGAACTACTTCGCGAAGGACTGCAATCGGACCATATCACGAGGATGCCAACATGATGAAGCCAACAAAGTCAATACTCGGAGCATAGACAAATACATCCCGCTACCGATGTATGTACTAGTCACTGCTGCAGTGTTGGAAGTGAGTTACATAATTCGAAGGGCATCTCTTAGGTACTTACCAAAATTTTCTTGTTCTCACTACCGTAAACTTCCGTATTATTTGCCGTTACTTAGTTCGAACCTAAGGTTACTTCGCCGTCTTCGATCGCCTTTTGATGTCCAATGGTATACTACTACTGCCATAATGTGCCACATCGGCTGTTATGCGTGGTTCAGAGACTTTTTGTGGTTGTCTGGAAGTTGGTATATGCTTACTGATGCTATGTCTATCTTCATGCAGTCATAGCCATGCGGGTATCATGACAGATTCGAAGTCTGTTTCTCTTGAACGGTGCGGTTTTACACTTGCCTCGAACAGTTTCTCCCCCTTCACTTACATTCACTTATGAACAATCCCTGGAAGTCCAGCGCAAAATTTGTGCCTCTTGGATAGTGCACTGCGCAGATCTGAAACCTATTTTCTTGGAGGGCTCCTTGGAGGGGAAGGTGGGGGTCTGAAACCGACAAGTCTTTTTCCTCTTATCGCACCCTAGTGATAGTTCTTTGTGTCATCACGATACGATAAAATTCACACCAACCCGCAGGACGAGCCTATGTCTAATTGTTGTAGGGAAGTATGGGTAGTGCTAATATACAGGATACGCACGAAGTCGAAAGCTTTAGGATACACAGCTAGATACAGAAACACATCTCATCAATGCACACGTAATGAAATGAAGTTAACTTAGTTATGGTTTATGACTGAACTCATCCATCTTGCCCCAGGCCTAGAGAGTTACAAGCACGTAGACATTAGCTGCCACAACCACTAACCATATCGACCACCCGAGCGACATCATGAACTTCCCGCTGCTGAAGTCCACGAAGTCCTCAGTCTGAATTATCTCCGGGTCACTGTCCGATGGTGTGATAGCAGGCAGGGAGCGAACTTCCACGCCAGGACTGATAGTCGTGTGTTCTGGGGCTGGTTTGCGTACTCGCATGATGCGCGACGATGAGGTGAGGTATATCAGCGGGAATATGATGAATGGGAGGATTATCGACAAGATGACCTGAGTTGCAACAAGCAAGAAGTCGATGCCATTTGGTCCAACGACAATGGCAACAGTCATAGAAGGTATCAATCCTAGCAAGCGCGTCAGAAGGCGCCGTACAACAGGCTGTCATATCAGTGAGCGATGGTTCTCGCTGGAGCAAAGAATAGAGCTGACCGAAACTTTCCAGTTCAGGAATCCTTCCGAGACACTTTGCCCTGCTACAGTGGCGACAAGAGAAGCACTTTGGCCCGATGCAAGTAAGGCGAGCGCAAAGAGTATCGCGGCAGCTATTACCAAGGATTTGAGAAGCTTACAGGACCCGAAGGATACAACACACCTTCGCCAATCGAGTTCTTGATGAGAGTATGGGCATCAAATAAGCTAGCTGGAGATTCAGATCCGTACGCCCCTGATCCATAATAGAAGACGGCACTGGCGAGGATTAGGATACTTCGAAGAAGTTGTTAGCCTCGATAATAGCAAGGAATGCTAGAAGCTTACAGGGCATTGATGATGACGGCGAAGCCTAGTAGACTGGAGACCATATCGACCATGCCGTGGTATAGATGGGATCGCACGAACTCTAAGGAATGATTCTCTCTATGTTCGTAAGACTTCGGACGGACATTTAACGCTTCTAGCTCGGCGCGAGATACTACGAACAAGGACCGGAGTTTTCGCCAAGTCGCTCGTCTTAAGTATTGTATATGCTCGCGCCTTGACGCGGCCCCTGTTAGCTCTGATTCTTGAACTTTGCTAGAAAGCGAAGAGACTGGGGAACGTGGTTTTTTGGATAGCCTGTTTTGGGTTGCGAGATGGGAACCCAGGAATAGACTATGGGGCATGACAGTAGCGCCCAGGATTCCAACGGCTACAACAAAATTACATCAACTCTTATCCGCATTCTTGCATTTCATGACCTACATGTATAGAGAGCGCCGCTGGAAAAAATTGTCCGAGAAGGAACGAATCCATCAAAGGCTTGACCCCAGGCAACATTGACCTTCCCGATAATTACTCCCATGCAAATGAGCACAGCAAGCACCTAGACTTGTCTCGTTGAACCAAACGAGGCACACGAATGGTTGAGGGCTTACAAGTGCAGCGATGATCCACTCGAATACCTTCACTGGCCTATCATGAAGAGGGTTGCCGAGTGCAAGTATTAATAATACATCGGCGCCTGTTACCAGAACACCGCCCCAGAGTGGAAGCGCAGGAAAGAGAAGAGTAAGTGCTATTGCGGAGCCAAGGAGCTCAGCAAGATCGGTGCTGATGATGGCTAGTTCGGAGAGTACGTAAAGTGGGTAAAGGACTCCCCATCGCCAAAGTTTCTTATGACGTGGTCGATCGTGGAAGAGAAGGCGGCAATGGGATGCGAGGTCTGAGAATGATGGGTCAATAAACATGTCTATCTTCAATGAAAAGCTGACATGAAGAAGGATTTACCAAGGCCAGTGACCACCCCAAGCCGACAGGCAAGAACCTGTAAAAATTGCGGCAAGTCACTCGGACGGTCACTACTTCAAACGTCCTACTCACTTGAAGAAACGCAGCGAACAAGCCTGACAGAAGTACGATGAAGAGGAGCTTATAGCCATATTGAGATCCTGCCTGAAGGTCGACTCCCCAATTGCCACTTTGATCCAACTTCAAAGTAAGACGGTGCCGGTTACCATCTCGGTCAGATGACTCACGGATCAAAGTACGCGACAGAACACACGATGCCCACGCCTGTGTGTTTCTGTGCGTGATGAAATATTGTCCATCCCACACGATGCAGACGATCTATCCAGTGCTTTTTAGTAGTCGTGGGTCCGCCCCGAAGGTCGGGGTTGGCTTGATTCGGAGCAGTGGTCATCAAGCTAGAGTATATACGAAGTCCTTCGGTACGAGATGAACGAGTCCCTCTAGATGCGCAGTAGTCGCAGAAAGTGGACGAAAAGAATGAGAAAAATTACCGTAGAACGCCGACAAGGTCACGGCGATATATTATATATCATGATAGTCACAGCGTGGCAAAAATGTTGGTCTCCATCTTCATTGCATTTCCAGAGCCAGCTATTGGCTCTCGGTAGTTTCGTGTACTGAGCTAAGCAGTCAACATCCTCGAGAATGGATTTATTCATAGACCGATATTAATGACTGCACGTTGTCTAGCATGGGAACGTTTGATCCCGCGGCGTGTGACCGGCTGACCCCCTGTCTGTGCTCCTCCATCAGCAGTCTCCGTTGTTCGCTTATCTCCGCATCTCTGCTGCCTGTCTCCTTAGCTCCATGCGCGATCGCACATTTCTCTCCTAACTATACTCCTTCACCATGGCTGTACGCTCTTTTCACAGTGTTGTGGGCATTCAAAATGCTACTCCTTATGTTTCGGAGCCGAAAAAGATGTTTTGGAAGATGGATGAGTTTGTGCCCGTGTGTAGAAGACGGCGGACATGCAAGTCACCGATAGTGGAAGAGTTCTAACATAGATTTCGATTTTTTGGCTTCAATGCAATGATTGACTACTATACCATAAGCGTCTTCTCGATCAGCTCTTTGGTGTGGATGCTGAGGGCCCCAGCACGCATGCTCTTGCGGACCTGGTGTTTTCACAGCCTGATATATGGATCACGATCAAGACTGATGGAGAGGAGAGCAACCCACATGCATTCTTGAGCGTTTTAAATATCGGTGTGCACAACATGAGTTTCATTTGTCTCTTATTTGGCGTTTTTCAAGCAAGGACTGCTGTCAGGACAACGTGTCGATGAAGTTGCTCATAGAGTACACCTTGGCAAAATCGAAGGCCTCCGACGAATCACTATCGATGATACTGCGTGATTCGCAGTGTCGAGTAAGACTTGTTCTATGTGAAAGGCTGATCAACATGCCTGCGCCGGTGATGCTCCCCATGTACTGTATGCTCATGGATGAGCTCGAGAATGCAGTTGAAGAGGTGAGTCGCCGATTCGTACAAAGCTCCTATATGAACCATGGGCCTTGTGGTCGGCCCTCTCAGAAACCGGTCTCCACGTTCATTGTATTTGAAGGGCCAGCTATTGGCTCTCAGAAGTTTCGTGTACTGTAGCGGTCAACGTCCTCGAGAATATGTTTATTCGTAGACCAATGACTACACACGGGTAGTATATCACATGTCTAAATTATGGTCAGGCGGTAGAAGTTCTACATAGAACTAATCTCGTGTCACGGGCATAAGACAAACACCGAGGAGCTCCGAGGTTAAGAGCCTAAAAATCTGATTCCAAGTCATCTGTCTCGAGAAGGCAGCTTGCATATGCCTGAACACGTTATTGCTTGTGAGCACAATGAAAGCCTGAAATTGTGATTACTGACGTCTAATTCTGCTTGACTGATGGACCCTGGTTTGGGTGTAGGTTCCCTTGGAGGAAATGCAACACGCGTTGCTATGGATGGCTGGGGAAGCCTGCTAGAAGAGCCACTAGTGGCCTGTCGCGACATAGATGTGTCCGACTTCAGTGGAATTGGCTTAGCTACGTCATACTATGCGACTAGCTTGCCAGTTACCTTGACTGGCTCGGGTATCGTCTTCGATGGTATTGGCTTCTTTTCTAAGTCGCGGATTAGCTGCTCCCAATCCCGCTCAGGCAGCTCTGGTTTTAGAGCACCGTCGTTAGCTAATCGGTCAGCGCACTCGTTGCCCTCGATTCCAACATGACCTCTGACATGCTTGAAAATGACTTTTGGTCCTGCCCTTTCCCGGGCATATAGCAATGCCGCCAAGTATCTGATCAGTTCAGCGTTCTTGACGGATTGGCCGCTGGCCGTTCGAAAGCCGTTTGCATTCCACCTTGGCAACCAGGATTCAAAGCCTGCAACAGGATAAGAAGAATCCAACACATAGATCAGCGTGCCGTACATTGGATTGAATACTTTGAGTCTGTCTTTATCATGAGCGGACGCTGGGAGAATGGTGCGGTCTCCAATACCCGAACAATTGCCTGCAAAATCGGTGCGAGAGTAAGCAAAGTATATTATCAAACATATGGAGTACAACTTGCAATGAGTTCCGCCCTATTATTTGTTTGATCTCCAGGACATCGTTCGGCGATATTTCTGAAGTAATGATGAGCGTCATGTGTTCATCGCTCAGATAATATTTCTCACCTGGTATCGTTCCAGCCCCACCACACACCCACACCCGCAACCGAGCCAACTTGTCCGTTTCCTTTACACGCACCGTCAGAATAGACAACGTCGTAGCCAGACTCGTCTTCTTTGTCATTCGCAACGATAGCAGCCGAAGGGCGGAATTTCGACGATGTTGCCGCCACGCTCCGCGGTGGACTTATGGCAGCAGGCGATACCGCAGACGAGGGCAGTCTTAAAGAAGGCGAACTGGGATGCTAATTCTGTGGTCATAAATACAAGGGCTTCTGTCTCTGTTGGGAGCTTCTTGTAGACAGCACCATGAAAGTTTTTCACTTGGGCCTCGCATTCTTCCCTTCAGGAAGGAAGCTGAGTA
Source organism: Suillus subaureus (assembly GCF_016647635.1). Lineage (NCBI taxonomy): Eukaryota > Fungi > Basidiomycota > Agaricomycetes > Boletales > Suillaceae > Suillus > Suillus subaureus. The sequence goes on along the minus strand of NW_024538580.1, from coordinate 121,622 downwards.
CAAGATGAACGTATCGTACAATCTACTAACCATGTTGGGTAGATCCCCGGCGTACGTCCTTTGCGCACGGCATAATATGCTGTTTTCTGAGCTTTAGGCATACTGTTGGTTTGGGCACCGTCGCAAGACTGGGAGCTGCCAGTGGTAGTATTGAAGGGTCTCGATCTTGTAAGCAGGGCGGTTCTTATCGAAGACGGTCCAACTCCGCACGATGGATTCGCGATAACGCACGCTCTGAATGGAAAGATCTTAGCCAGGATTGGTGAATTGATTGTACCCAGATTGAACCATTCGATATCGACGTGACTCGTCAGTGGCTTGGAAGGCGTAGTGCGCGTTTTGGTGTTGCACCTAGACTAGGGTTAGGGTTTATCGAGAACTTTCTCACGCACTTCGAGCGTACTGTCTGGTACTACACTAACTGTAATAACTGGCACACTGCCAACAAGCGATAATCATCCATATCGAAAATCACACCAATCCATAACTCGTAGGATAAAATAAGAATTTTTGTGCTGAGGATTACGTACACTGTACGACCCACATATAGATCTACAGATCTGAGCGCGCGAGCCATTCTGACAACACCCAATAAATGAAGTGCTATTATACGAGTTGGCGCCAAGCCCACCCACCTTATCCCATAACTAAAGTTACAGGCATATAAATTAGCCATCACGATCACAAGCCATATCAGGCACCTAAGCGACGTCTTGAGCTTCCCACTGCTAATGTCCACGGAGTATTTCCAGGTCAGAAATTTGGAATGTACTGATTTGACCGCAGGGAAAGAGGGAGCTTCTAAGTTGTCGAGTGAAACGATACTCTCGCGGCCCAAGAATTCTTTTGCCCGATGCCAACGGCTATTGCGAAGGATTTCAAAAAACTGCAGAATATGAAGGATGACGTGCCTTTGCCAATCCTGTCTTTGATGAGAGTATGCGCATCGAACAAGCTAGTAGGAGATTCACAGCCATAGCCCCTGATCTGTAGTAAAAGACGACGTTGGCTAGGCTAAGAATACTTCAAACGGGTTATAGCCTCAATGGTAGCAAGAAGTGTTAGAAGCTTACAGGGCATTGATTATGAAGGCGAAGTATAGCAGACCGCTGATTACATGCCATGGTACAGATAAGGTTGCACGAACTCTATGAATCTCGGTGTTCACGAGACCTCGGATGGGCATTCAATTCTTTTAACTCAACCATAAACGAGGATCGGTAATTTTGCCAGAGCGCTTGTCCCAAGTATCGTAGGTGCTTGTTGCGCAGTGCGCACTGATCGGCGACTCGTTCTCGAACCTTGTCGGGAAGCGAAGAGGTGGGGGCCCGTGTAAGTGATTTTTTGGATAGCCTATCTTGAATTGCGATATGTGAACCCAAGAATAGATTGGAGCATGACAGTAGCGCCTAGGATTCTAACAGCTACAATACATTCATGTCAGCGCCTGTTCGCAACCTTGCATTCCATCACATACAGCCCACATACATGTATAAAGCGCGCTGTTAACAAAGAGTGCTTGAGAAGGAACAAATCCACTAAAGGCTTGACCACAGACGATATCGATCTTCGCCATTAATGATTGCAATGCAGACGAGTACAACGAACACCTAGATTTGCGCCATTGAAATGCTATAGAGTACGCAAGTAATTAGGAGCTTACAAATGCAGCGATGATCTATTCTGAGATTTTCACTAGTCTGTCATGAAGAGGGTTGCCGAGGGCAAGTATCAATAAGATATCGGCTCCAGTTATCAGAACAAAGCCCAGGGTGGAAGCGCTGGAAAGATCTGTTGCGGAGCCAATGAGCTTACTATTGAAGCGTACTAACCAACCAGATTTATGAAACCGTTGCACTCCTCTCCCACTGAGTCTATACGGCAAACAGAGGATGCGGCTAAAACCAGATCGGGGGGGAGTGAGGTCGAGCTGATATGCTCCGCGCCAATCAAGTCTGCATGAAAATTTAGCGTTTGGTGCGTGAGGACATGCCTCACCAATGTCTGGACTGGGGTCCTGGTGACTTAATACTGGATGGATCGATTCCTTTGTGCCACGATAGGCAGTTCCTGAATTATTTCCCTCCCATACGATGACATGAGACTTGTTGGTTTCTTCCGAATGGGGACAAATGCCTATTTCGGTTGCTACCTTGTACTCTTTGCATCAGTCCAGGTATGGGCCTCCTTCTCCTTCAACATCCCTCCTTTGGTATATAATAGCTATGCGTGAGTTCCTACTTCTATCAACACGACCAGTTTGGTCCAGTAGCCTAACAACCTTCCAAGAAGACCACTTCTTCCGCTGTTCAAGCAACCCTTGTTTGACGCATCACGTCCTTGAACAAACCAACGGTTGACGTCTACCGAGGCTCTACCATCATCGCGACATATTTGCAGACCAGTTCTAGCACGCATAACCATCCCCTTACGAACGTCGTCACGGGCAGACCAATCATCACATCTTTCTTTGCGTGCTATAATATCACATCTTCACCAATTCACGCACATAATAATGTCTCACTATAACAACTACACCACTCCCCAAAGATCACCTACCTTCGGCTTCTTCCCCACTGCACCATCTTCCCCACATGCATTCTCCGCTATGCAGGGGAACCCGCGTGACTCGCACGCCATGTACTCGGCGCTGGGCTCAGCCATGGGCTTCCAATCAAATAGCCCGCGCAGCCAGAGTAACGGCGGAAGCTCAAACCCGTTAATGAAGTTCTACAGAAAGTGATACTTTCTCATCGTCATGATCGTCAACTGTATCCATCACGAAGGAGTCACGTGTACCCAAACCCATTGTATCGATAGTACTGGATCGGAACGGTTATTGTTTTATGGCTAGGGAGATGAGAGGCGGAGCGCGCAAAAAATACGTACTGAATGAGGGGTGCAGGTCATCTTCATAACCACTTTGTTCGATTACAACACTTACTTCTCTATCAAATCCCTGTGTCCGTCATGATATCTCGTACGCATAGAACGCACATATTGTATCTCTATTGTTTCACCCTGGATGCTATGCATTTATTCCTCCCCTATCGTTCAAAAGTTAACAGATGAAGACAATAGTGCAAGACGAATGTGCGCAGGCTGTGACACGATCGTCGATTGTCTGACCAGGTCTGACCCCGGCGACTCAGATTCAAATTTAGCGGATTTTGAACACCGGACCGGCAAACGCCGCTAGTCAACGCAGAGCAGATCGCTTGGTACTACTTCGCGCAACCTTCTTCAAAGGAGTATTCACTTCTAGAGGCAGCGACGTTCATCATGGCACCCTCGAGAGCACCAATATCACAAGAAAGCAATGTCACCGACGTATACGCGCTCTCATTACTTTCAGAGTACACTCACACTCTTGACTCCCTCCCACTCGACCTCTCTCGTAACTTTGCAGACCTCCGTGAACTCGATGCAGTTTTGTCATCGTCTATGACATCCATCACCGCAAAAATACAAAATCTGACAAAGATGATCGAAGATGGCACGGTAGCAAAGCAGGACCGTCTTTTCCTGCTCACAGATATAGCAGAGGAAGCTGCGCGTTTGAAACTGGGCGGCGAAGACAAGATTCGTGTAGCATGTCAAGCCGCCGACAACCTCAAAAGCCATACTTCACATATGAGAACGCTCCTTACTCTCTTGCCATCATTCGATGTGTCTGCATTGAACCGCAAGACAACTTATCCCCATGTCGCTGTTCGGTCATATATGCCCACCATCGATAACTCGCGTCGTAGAAGAGGCAACTACGGATCAATCATGAATACCGCAAATCATGAAGCCAGCCCTTCCAAACGAAAACGAGCAATGAGAGAAGATGATGTGGATGTGGGGGGCGGGAAGTCTCCTCGCAAGGAGAGGACTGGCGATATCATTGTGCAGCGATCTCGAAATGGTGCTCGTTCACGAAAGTAAGCCATTTACCAGTATATGTATTCATCATATTGATGTGGTGCTTTAGACAAGAACGCGCTGCCTCTCCCACAGAATCTGTTCTTTCTGTCATCTCGCACACTGTAGCACCAGTGCCTCAAGCCTATACAGGGACCTCGAGAGCTGGGGGCTCATCGAGTCGCACTACCAACCCCTCCAGTAGGCGTTCCAAGCCAAATCCTAACACCTATGACGAGCCGCACGTCAATGGATCTGTCAATGGACGACGCGACATCTTCCCCGCACCACCTTCATCATCAGTCTCTCATCCTTCTTTACCTATACCTTACGGATCAAATGGTTTACATTCTTATGATTTGCCTGGTGCTCACACACTTGCCAATGACTGGGGAGCCCCTCCTCTTGGGCAGCTGGAGGGTCCAGGCATGCCTGTCGCACGGAATACACACACCGGTCTATCAATAAGCTCCGCAACCGTCCTAACCCCTAGCCTCCCACTCGTATCTCCAAGTGAAACCCAAGCCGGTAATGCTGCAGGAGACACGGCCACCGAAGTTGGCGAAGGTGATGGAGAGGGGATGACAGAACCTATTGCTTCTGTGAGGGTATAAGCTATGGAGAAATGATCGCATGTGACGACGTGAATTGTGAAAGAGAATGGGTACGTTACGTCTCTATTTGTCCAGATACTGCGTATTTACCAACTGTGCAGTTCCATCTTGCATGCATTGGCCTTACGGTGCCTCCAGACGGAACGTGGTTCTGCGAAGCTTGCAGGCAGAAGAAGAATGCCAAACGTAGCTCGAGGGCGAACAAAAAGCGTTCGGGTGGCGGCGGCGGCACGCGGTCGGGCGGGAAAGCTACTAACAACGGATAGCGAGTATCGGTTTGTTCTTCTACCAGTGCTTACTTCACCTTTGATTTCGTATTTATGTTTGTTGTCTATAATTAGCTCCACTATCATCAGGACCCAAATGAGGTTACAGAGGTGATGAGTCTACGCCTTCCTCTGTTCCTCTGTCAGGACACTCCTTTGTGCGCTAGTCGAGTTGGTTGTGAAGTCGCAGTCGCGATTATTAAAGAGTATTTCTAACATATACTGCCGGAAATTAGTATCTTCCATCACGCAGAGAAACACGCGAACTGGGCGTGCGCCCCCTGACTCATCTGCTGACATGCTGACACAGCTGCTGATATGCTGACATTAACGATCATAATCCGGAAATCTCGGTGAGGTAGACAGAGTGCACGTACTGGGGTATAAAAGTTCGTCACAAAACTTACGAAGGGCTACACCAAGATCTATCTCTTCAGTTCTTTCCAGTCACATCAATCTAAACCAGTAAAGATGCCGTCATACGCCATAACAGGTGCAGCCCGGGGATTGGTGTACGTGCAGCTTGATCGACTATCATACTACGTTTCTGACGGACGTTTTGAATTCAACCAGTTTGAATTTGTCAATCAACTCTCCACTGATTCTGGGAACACCGTTTTCGCGCTTGTACGCAATGAGGCCACTGCGAACAAGCTTAAGGAGCTGGGAAGGCATAATGTTCACATTATCGAGGCCGATATCACTGATAACAAGGCTTTGAAGGTGGGTGCCTGACACCTTGGATAGGGGCTAAATTGACGTTTTGTTCAGTACGCTGCTGCAGAGGTTTCTCGACTAGGAGGCAACTCGCTTGACTACTTGATCAATAATGCTGGGTTCGTAGAGGCTGAGAGGGATGGATTGACTCTCGATGCATAGTAAGATTCTTTCTCTGCTTTGCGTTCTCGGAATGGCACTGAGTCGTATTTAGTTCCTCAGAAGAGTTGCTCACTAAGGATCTCCTGGATTCGGTATGCAACCAAATCCCTTCGTATGCGATGGCGGTATAAGCTAATGGACCTCTGTAGTTCAACATCAACGTCCGTCCGGTATCATCCACACCATCAACATTTTCCTCCCGCTACTCAAGAACGGGAAAGCAAAGAAAGTGGTCACTGTCACTAGTGGATTGGGAGACCTTGATATGACGATAGCCGCTGAATTGGTCACGTCCTGGACCATACCTCCATCTCGAAAGCCGCGGTAAATATGGTCAATGTCAAGTAATGCTGCTCAATACAAGTCAGAGGGCTTCTTCTTCTTGGCCGATTAGCCCGGGACTTGTGGACACTAGCACCAGGGCTCGTAAGTTTTGCGATATCTTCTAGGTTATCCACAGCTGATTACAGCTGATCTAGCTACTGAAAAGGAACTGGAGCAGTTCAAGGCGATGGTTGAGAAATTCAGAAAGGTTTACCCCGATTTCACGGGGCCAATTACCCCAGAGGCATCTGTCCGAATGCAGCTCGAGGTCATCAATCGGATCACCGTCAATGACACTGGCGCGTTCATCTCACATAAAGGAAACAAGGAATGGTTGTAGGTTTTATAAAGGCTGATAAGCTCCAGCTTTGTACTATAAACAAGTTACTTGATGCCTTGCTTATCACTAGCCTTCCATCGTCGGCTTACAACCAATGTCAGCAATAACCTTCACGACAGCATTAACAGTGTGCACAATGTCAAGAGTGAGATACAATAATGAGAACGTATACATATGTGCGCGTCTCAGCGCCTTTTAGATCCCCGAGTATCATCCAAACCTGGTGAAAGGCGCCGCTTCCTACAGGAAATGTGAGCGTTGAGGTCATGGATGAATGCAAATCCACTCACCGGCCAAGGCGATCTTCTGGTTCCCCTGACGGCGTCCTTCCTCCAACGTCCTTTATTGTGCCTCCATAGTCAAGACCTTCGACTGCAGGTGCATTGTTATCTCTGTCTTTGTACCTATTCTGGTTGCGGGGACCGGTTGGCACGCCGGGCGGTAACGGCGAGGCTGGGCGGACAGGCCCTACTGGAGCTACGATGATGGGTTAATACACCGGGGAATAACTATATTAGACAACCCACCCCCGCCATATCCTCCTCGTCCCCGTCCAGCAAATCCTCTTCCGCGTAGGCCTTGAGCCATTGCACGACCTCTGAATTGTGCTGGGGGTGCCCCACGGCCCATGTGCGCAGGCGCTGTAGGAGCTGGCGTAGGCACTGGCGTCTGCACAGGGACTGGTGCCGGTGTCGCACTGCCCTCCATGTTGGGATACATAGGCTGCCCCATCGGTCCTTGCTCCTGCTTAGAAAAACAAACACGTTCATGCGATGTTCATATCATTTGCTGTACGTATCTAGAGTAGGAAGGGTTAACCCATACCTGCATACCAAAGTCACCACCCATGCCCATCATTCCCGGCCCGAAGCCGTCCTGCATGCCCATCTGCACACCCTGCTCCGGCGTGCCGTTCTGCCCTACTGGACCCTGGCCGGGGACGGGGCCATCTGGCATCAACGGGCCCCCCGGTTGCATCTGCATACCCATATCGCCATTCATGCCCATGCCCATCGGTCCCATGTTCATAGGTCCCATACCGGGCATTTCCATCATGGGATTCATCCCGACGCTTGGTCCCATCATGCCCTGGCTAGCAGTGTTCATCATGGCGTTGGCGCCCGTCATGACCATCGTACGGAGTTCAGGGGGTAAGGCTATTAGCTGATCTTCTGGCATGGCTGCGAAATTCTAGGAGAAAAGTAAGGACTATGGACCAAACAAGTCACTATATATCGTACGAGTACGTTGGTCTTGAGGACATTTGCGAGTTCGCCCAAGTCCCGTCTTCTGTAGCAATATGCTTCCCAAGAGATTTCATCGAATCCATAGTTGAACCAATCGCTGATATCAGCCCCGGGAAGCCGCCACTGTTTTTCTGCCATTGCGCTGACGTCGACTTCAAGTATTGAGTGGCCATCAAGGATGCCAGGTATATCCGGATTTATAGAAGGATGTGAAGGTGGTGCAATGGCAGGAGGAAGAGTTGAAGGGTCCAGACCTTCATGAAACACGGGCTGTTCTGGTGCAACAGAGACTGACTCCCGGGGAACAGAGGGTGTTTGGGGCGTGCCTCCTGAATGAACAGGGGGTGCTTTTGAAGGTGGTACATTCCTATCACGAGGTGTGTACTCAGTTGTCAACTGTGAGTGTGTGGGAGGAGCTGTAGGAGGTGTCAATTTTCACGAGAGAAGAAACAAATGGAATAAACGAACGTCTGTTGGGGGTGGACTGAGGACCACCTGTGGAACGGCTTGGAGCAGGAGCTCGAGGAGGAACATTTGGTCTGAAACAAGTTGAGAGTAAAACGACTCAATCCAACGTGGAGCGCACCGGTTGTCTATAGACCGTATAGGTTGGTCCATGATGATCTCAATGTCCTGAAAGGCCGTTAGTTGCTAGAACCCGACGGGTTCATGCTTCACGTACATCTTCATCACTAGAGTCTTCCTCCCCCGCAGCATTATCTTCCCCAGTTTCGGACTCATCAGCACCCAGACCAAAGGGCGGTTCTTCTTCTTCAGCCTTGGCTTCGAGGTCCTTGACCACCCCATTTGACACTGCCTTCACAGCTTCAAACGATATTCTGCAACGAAGAGGATTCAACAACGACAGTTTCGCGCACTATTAACGACTTACGCCTGTACCACTAATCGCACATCAGACAACAAAAGATAAGTTCATGTTGCAGGATAAATACAGCAAATAGAGCCTCTGGGAAGAGTTTCCAAAGTATTTGAGCTGTTCTCACCAAAATTTGTTGCTAAATCTGCCTTTGGTGCCTCTGCTTGGAAGCTGGGCTCGCCGTACAGGAATGCATCGTCGTCGTCCCTAGCGAGGTGTATGTTAATTATTTGCTTGCAGCCCCATGGGATGAACTAACATTACAACGATTTTCGCAACCTTTCAAAGGCCCAAAATGTTAACGACCTCGAAGTCAAAGAGAACACCGGTTGAAGGCGTGACTATGTGACAAGATGTGACATGCTGTGCCTTATGGCCACGTGACTACAAGTCTACAAATTATTCAAGTCTGTTCTGCTCGAGACTCGGACGTTAGCCATGATCTGCGTGAAGCCTGTTATTGCTTCATCAATACCGCGAACAGCTCGAGGATATGTCGTGTCCGTGAATGCTCCTCGCATCTACGAGGGCAAACCGATACCACGTCGCTACGGTGTGCAGAAAACATTCTTATACAATCAATACACCCGCATGCTCGAAGCTAGCGATAATTCCCCCATAATATTCCTCCAACACACAAATTTCGCGTCTCAGCGGCTACAGAAGTTGAGACGGGATATAGCCGATGCAAACGCCAAGTTTTCTGTCTCATTATCCTCTCCAACACCTCCTGTTGAAAACGGTACTCCTACGCTAGCCGTGATGCGGACCTCGCTTTTTGGCGTTGCATTACGAGACTTTGCGCCTTTAGACGCGGAACAGGCAGCTCAAATTGCAGGATTGCTTCAAGGCGGTCTTGCTGTCCTAACGCTACCATCATTCAACCCTCCCCAACTTGACGCCATCCTCCGTGCTCTTGATCGCTCAGTGCCTCCCAAGAAACCAGGGCTTGCGCAGTCAGCACCGATAAAACCTCAAGATGACCCGAATTTTATTCCTGGTAGAAAGATGCAGAGGGTGAAGCCCGTCTTGACCCCAGAACTAGTGGTGATGGGTGCTCTCATCGAGAGGCGGGTATTTGGAATGGAGGGTGTACGGGATGTATCGAAACTGCCAACCCTAGACACTCTGCGGGCGCAGATAGTTGGGTTGCTAAGCTCACCAGCTGTACAGTTGGCTGCAATTCTCAGTGAGGCAAGTGGAGGGAAACTTGCGAGGACACTGGAGGGCTTGAAGAAGGGACTGGAAGAGAGTCAGAGTGCGGAAGCTTCATCATAGCATCTACTCAATCATCCCTGCACCTTTTGTCGACTAGCCTTACATAGTTCACACACCACGCACTTTCATAGAAGAATGGTTAATATAAGTCTTTGAGGCAAAACTCCCATGTCCGATCCTCCCCTCCTTCGCCTGTCGTACCTAGACCGTGGGCTCTCTCGCCTTTTGTCATGCGGTGTTCGTATCCTTTCCATATCTTCCTGTGAAATACAAACGAACGCAGAAGCTTATAATTTGGGTTCGGCGGGATTCCTAATGATGCAGGTTTCGGAGGCGTCTTTGCCAATTTTGGCACGTCCCTAGGGGTGAATATAAGCAGCAGCCAACTAATGATACGAAAAGTGCACTTGCCAGTTGGTGTATGGTCGAACGTTGCGCAGGGTGATGAGCACCGTCCCCCTTGCGCCCTGTGCTGCAGAAGGCGACGTGACATCCACTATATCCTCATCTTCATTCACGTTGTCATCATCATCATCGTCCACAGGTCTTGGTTTTTGTGACAGATTAGGCGTTGGAATGGTGCCTTTTGCAAGGCAGCCAACAACAGAACGGAGAAACCCCAGGATAAGCATCTGGTTAGATAGTATGTTTCTGTCTTGGTCTGTTATACCCTTTCCTTCACGATGTCTCAGCCTTCTCGTTTATATGACTTGGATCTCAATAAAACATACCTGCATGAGGAAAGTTGAACACAACACGATCAAACCGCCTTCCTTTCAAAGCATTGCACTTTTCGAATCTGGTCCCATCTACACCAAACAAAACCTCTGCACCGCGGTCCCGAAGAACATCCACTTTACTTCTCGCATCAGGGTATTTATCATAACATTCCTCCTCAGAATCATAAGAAGTTGCCGTGACATTTGATGGTGGGAGATGTTCCAGTGATGAAGGAGGATCGATGACCAGCGCATGCGCGAACGAGAAGTTGCCCTCGCCGATCAAGAGTATTTTGTCGGTAGGCGTGAATGGAATGGTAGGTCGGAGGGCTGGCGCTTTCCCCTTGCCTTTATGCTTCGTCTTGAGTTCTGCAGCTTCAGCGGCATGTGCGGCTTTCTCTTTGTTCTTGAGCCGAGTCTGCTGGGATTGCAGCGTTGCTTTTAAGGATATTTTCTTTTTGTGCCCCATGACTCTCGATTCGAAGTGACCAGTTGGTCAAGGTACGAAAATGGAATCAGGTATTTACTAATTAGTGATTGACATCGAGCTTTTATGCAATTGCTCCCGACTCAATACGACGATCTTCAATTTCATGCTCTGGACAGTGGAGTCCGCAGATCTGAGCGTCGAGCTCTATGGAACGCTGCTATATGCATGTCGTAGTCTCCCGATTCACAGTCGTTTAACCCCGACTCCCCATCGCTCCGTGAACTTGAATACAATGCCAAAGTCGCCGTCCTGGGGTAAAGACACGAGCGCCGGAGAGGCAGTCCTGCCGAATTAAAGACATTTCTCCTGCGAAGTATTGCCTGATGAAAGAATCATCACAAAAATGAACGAAAAAGATAAGCACATTAATATTGTTTGAAATGAGATCTGCAAAATCTTGTCGCCTTCAAGCTTCAAGAGGGTGGTATTGTACAATTGACAACCTGGTCTCACGTGCACGGTACGCCGCGTACCAAGTGCAGTTCTTTCGTCTGACTCACACGCCGAGCGTCAGAGGATGCGACTAGAGCTCAAGTTCTCGCATTCAAGGCTCCCGTCTAGCCGGCGAGACTGTTACGCACTTCGAAGTTCCTATACATGAAGGCGGTGAGCTGAGCTTAACTTTCAATCTGGTGGTCTTTGTACTCACATCCATGTAGATACTTCTACTCTTAGTAGCCTATGTACTATGAAGAAAAAACCGTGTGCCACGCCAGCAGAACTACCTCAAAATAGTTCTTCCCACGAATAGTTCTGCCAGCAACACTAGGTCACTGTCATTCAGACTCAGTACTCATTGAATGTCTATACATGGCGTCAGTTTGAACGGTGATTGCTCGTACCTCGAAGTGATGCCATGCCAGGAAACTAGGGTGGACTCGTGGAAAGGAGCCGGGATCGCCCGTTGACCAGATTTCGTAAGGACCTCACTCAGAGCTGCCTGTGGAGATTTCTAAACACATCAAGGATCCAAAACCCACTACCAAGGTAGCGGGAACTGAACCTCGATCGAGGCCTCTAGCCTAACTGTCGCATCCTGCCTAATCTGGTGATCTGCTGCGTCACAGAAACTGACTGGTGACAGCACATCGCTTATATCATAGTATGCTGAGGACAATGATATAAGATCTCGGAGAGCAAACCGCAGAAGTTGACCAATCTGTTGCTGGTATCTGTTACATGTCTTCTGGCATAATCATCCTCTTTGTGACTGCAGCGACAGTTTTTTTCTACAGCCGTCGACGCGGTCTACTCCCTGGGCCACCTCCAAAGCTCTTTATTGGAAATCCCCATCAACTTCTGCCAAAGAACGAACCTTGGCGGGCGTATGTCACGTGGGCTAATATATATGGTGCATATCGTCTAATTTTCCGCTTGCTGCAAGGCTTGTTGACCTATATCTCATAGGGCCCATATTCTCCTTCCGCGTGCCCAACCGGCAATTCATAGTGCTGAGCTCCCTAAAAGCGGCTACTGAATTGTTCGATGCACGCGCCACTATGTACTCTGATCGTCCAAAAGTGTGGATGCTAGAACTCGCGAAGCGCAATCTGAACCCGTTCAGTATATCTTACAATCACCCGTATTTCAAGGCGTATCGCACGATCTTCAAGAACAGTCTGAGTACCCGTGCTATACAGAACTACCAGTCGGTGCAAAGTGAAGAATGTCGTGTGCTGCTTGACGGTCTGCACAAGAACCCTGACTGTTTCACCGATCACATCGGAAAGTAAAATTCTTGCGATTGCTTGTTTACTCGTTTCTCATTGGAGGTGCAGGAACGCAGCGGCCGTCGTCCTTTATCTCGCATACGGCTGGAAGGTCACCGACGATGACCATCTCGTTAGTATGCTGCAAGAAGCCTTTGACTCCACTGCCGTGCTAATTCGGCCTGGACGCTGGTGGGTCGAGGGGATGCCATTATGTAGTCCCTCTTTCATTTTCCGAGTTACTACAGAACTAAGCTAGTTAACCTTCCATGAGTGCGTTTCCTACCTTCATGGTTTCCAGGGGCAGGTTTCAAGCACACGGCCATTGACTATGGGAAAAAGATGACTCGTAGTGTTGACACAGTACCATTTAACTGGACCAAATAGCAAATAGTAAGCTTTGCTAAGCAATTTTGTGAGTCCGTGTTATCCGTAGTCCTGACCAATTGTCATCACTGATCAGCAAAGCGGCAGTTATACTTCGTTTCAGAACAGCTCCTTCCGGAGGTTGGGTCCATGGTCAGTGCCCAACAAGAAGATATCATTATGCGGTGCAGTCAGGTGATTTATGTAGGGGGATTGGACACCGTAAGACATCTTTGAACCCTCCCTTTTAAAACAATCATTGGCATGAGCAGACAGCATCATCCATGAAGTCCTTTATTCTGGCGATGGTGCTTTATCCCGAGGTGCAGAAGCTTGCACAGGTAGAGATCGATGCCGTCGTGGGTCAGGATCGATTTCCCACGTTCGAGGACAAAGACAAGCTTCCTTACATCGGAGCGCTCGCCTTAGAACTCCTCCGCTGGGCACCCGTGACTCCGCAAGGACAGCCACATGATTTTTTTGGGGTTCCCGCTCACCCTCAGCAATGCAGGGGTTCCCCACCGCGCGATGAGGGAAGACGTCTACGAAGGGTACCACATTCCCAAGGGTGCGGCCATCATTGTGAACTTTGTTTCCATGTCACGGAATGAAGAAATATACCCCGACCCATTGGAGTTCAGGCCTGAACGCTTCCTTGGTCCCTCACCCCAATCGGACCCTCGCAAGTTCATGTTTGGGTTCGGGCGCCGTAGATGCCCTGGTGCGTGCCCTTTACATGACACTGTCCAAGCCGCCATTGAACAGTAGCGTCTTATTTCAGGGTTGCATCTTGTTGAAGCCTCATTGTACCTCAATACTTCTTGTATCCTGGCTGCGTTCACGATTGCCAAACCGCTTGATGAGAGAGGGGAAGAGATCACACTTCCTCCAGAATACGAGAACATTGGTCCAGTCTGGTAACTCGTCCGTCTTTGAGCCTAAAATATATTCTTACACACCCGAAGGCACCCTAAATCATTCGAGTGCAGGTTCATCCCAAGGAACCAGGATCTGTCGGCAACTCTCTCGCAATGATCAGGACATCAGCGGAATCGGGCTAACCCACACGGATTAGTATGCATATTTTAGATTATATGTAGTGCGGTAACTACACGACCGCTTCGTGCTGAGGGGATGTTGTGATGTTGTGAGCCTGTCGGCTTACAGTCGAAGTTCTTGACATCGCGACCGATCCATGGACGGACATCGCTGACACTGTAAATAACGAAATTCGGTACGGATAATAGTGGTGAGAACAGAAGATCTGACGCACTTGACACCTAGAGTATTGATATGTTCGCCGGTAACACTGGAGCAAATTGCGTGTGGGGTGGACTTGAGGTCGGCGGGCAAGCCAGAGTTGCGGAGAGGTCACCCCCTGTGTTTGTCACTGCTGCAGTGGCGCCAGCATTATGAGGCCTTCCTAGAAACTTGATAGAAAAGAAAGGTGAACTTCGGGAACAAGGAGACGAGATCCGAGCTCGCTTTTTTACGCTAGTACAACACAAATGATGGATCCGACATTTCAAATCATCGATGCAGCAGCCAAATTCTCGGTAACTTACTTAATTTTGTAACCCGCAGTTGACAACGGAACCAAACGCATCACTCCGTCAAACGACCCACCAGCACCTAATCATCAGTCTTGAATATTCTGGCGGCAGTTGTATCTTCTCTGTGTCATTGCGACAGAAAATCTAATGAATCACTGCTGTAAGCTTTGCCCCATTTATCGGGAACGTTTTCTGAAGGTATGATATTCTTTTGGATAATCCGCAGAAATCCGCGCGTCGCACAAGAAAGGCTCGCAGAAGAACTTTACTGATCGGAGTCCATAAAGGAATGACCCTCGGATCCGTCCGGTAGTAGTCCTGAGTCTGGATCATCATTGGAAGTAATATGACAAACCTAGTAGACGACATGCAGGCAATCGAGCGGACGGCAGCCGACTCGAAAGCAAAATTCCCTCCTGTTTTGGACATCATTCTTGCTCTGCAAGATATTGTGAGTGCCCAGTTTCATAGGCACTCGTGTCCGCACATAATGATGCTCATTTTCTTCAGCTCGCACATTCACAAGTGCCCGTATGTCTATTCCGATGTACATTAGATGTTATTTCATGATTATCAGATTCCAGACCTCGAAACCCCATACTCCCAAGTCACACCCCCCAATGCGAACTACATTGCCATCGAGCTCAAAGATCGGACCGTCATCGGCACCATCATCATTGAACGCCACCAACAGCTAGATGTATGGAAAGCCAGACGGCCGCGCTCCCAAGCCAGACAGCCGCGCTCTGTCACGGGTCTGCAATAGGTAAGAGGACCTCGTCCACCCCCGAGTCATCAGTTTGCACTGGACCTGGTTCAGTTTTTACCAATTTTTTGTCCACCATTCTAGGATTCCGAAGTGAGTCGTTGCCAAGAATGTCATAGTCAGCTATCAAGAATATCGCATATTATACAAGTACAGCCCCCAGCCGAGACACGACATAGTACATATTATCACTAGGAGGCGGCAGTATGCTCATTGCTCAATGTCATCCCCGCCGCTGCTACCATCTTGCTCCTTTTTGAAAGGATGTAAGCTGAAACCAGACCACTCGCAATAAAAATTGCAATTATGCTGCTTTTCAAACTCGCTGACTGCCCCCTCAATGTTGCCATCTCCGAAGATATCGTTACCTTGGCTTACAGTGCTAACGATGTGGAACACTAGTGAGTTAGCGCGATAAGGTTTCACGTAGTAATACACATACGGGTGGGTCAAGATTTGGGGGTCAGTCAATAGTTCTGAGCTCCCTGGAATTCCGCGATGCTCAGTAAATTGTCGAGATAGTGTTAATGCCTGACATACCTTGATAGTCTGATATGAAAGCCAGACCCCGTGTTTTTACGTACTGGATGTGTTGAGTAAATGTGAAGAATAGAGCCAGATCATAACCGTCGTCAGATTCGTCAAGCAACGGATTCGAGTCCATGTTGTGAACATATTTCAGGAAATCTTCATTTCCGCCAGGAATGAGTTCCTCTACAAGATAAACTGCATGTGCTGAGCTTGTCATTGACGAGCTTGCTTTGGGTGCAGGCAGTGGACCAAAAGCAAAGGCAAGGCCAGCATCAACGAAGTGAACTTGAGGGATTTTGAATGGCGGAAGTTCAGACGCACTGATAATGGAGCGATCAATGAAATCATAAGTGAGTTGGAGAAGTGACCGAGCCCAGTAAAGGACGTTCCCCTCTTTAAGGAGTTTGGGCACCTCATCCGCAAGAGCATAGCAGCCGATTTTGCATTTAACTGATGCCTTGCTGGTGCCTGGTGGGTTAGCCTTGTAATAGGCCCACTTGACTGCAACATCATGACGTGTCTGAGATCCGAGACCAGACGAAGGAGGAGAAAACAAGGTCAGCCAGCCTGGGTGGGCTGTCTTGAAAGCACCAGCACCTAACATACTGGCTGTGGACGGGTTGAAAGTTAATTGACCCATCGAGCACTTGATAGTTTCAATATCATAGGATAGGAATTTGGCATTTTTCAGCATGGCTGAAAGAGGTCGCGTGGGTATCGGATAGTATTGTATGTTCTCGTGCTGTAAATCCAACACTATAAGGTGCACTGCGCCGCATCAGAAAAAATGAATATAGGAAGTCAACAAGGACTTACATTGTTTCACATCCAAGTTAACAGTTCTGCCAATCCTCAGCGCCTGTTTAAGGCCTTCATGGTCTGGACTGGGAGTGCAGAAGGCACTGCTTGCCGCTAATTTTTTGTGGGGTGGTGACAGCCTGCTGGAAGGTGCGCTAATGGGAAC
This sequence comes from Suillus subaureus, assembly GCF_016647635.1. Taxonomy (NCBI): domain Eukaryota; kingdom Fungi; phylum Basidiomycota; class Agaricomycetes; order Boletales; family Suillaceae; genus Suillus; species Suillus subaureus. The sequence goes on along the minus strand of NW_024538580.1, from coordinate 104,853 downwards.
GCTGTCGCTGCGCTCATGAACCCTTTTCCAGGTCATAACAGACTCTTCGACAGGAACAGACTCTTCGACGGGCAAGTCAGCATGCGTTTGTTCTATCAGCGGTGATGCAGTGATATCCTGAACAAGTGGGCGTGCCGTGGCGGGGTAGTGGCTTTTCTCCTTTAAATTTAAATCAATTAGACGACCACAGTAATGATGCAGATTTGCACCAACCTCGGATTGCTCAAGCCATTCTTCGTACTGAAGCCACTGGGACTCAGGGACGACTACTGTCAAAGCAAACTGCTTCGACTTAAAAACCTTAGCCTCTTTGCCGCCCCTTTTCGATGTATGCCAGCACTCTGAGTAGAAATATGGCCTATTGGCTGGGTGTGTTGAAAGGTCGACCCAGCCTGCGTCTCGGACGACGAATTCCAGGGTATGCCATGCAAACGCTGGAGATAGTGCGAGGATCTTGGGCAAAATCATATTGAGTGCGATCTTGACAAGATCTGGGGCATCTACCTGTGCATGAATATCCTTTTTCCCTTCGCGGATATTCTAAACAGATGTTTGAGATAACAATCTCAAATGAACAAAGTGTGAAATACTCACCAAAATTGGTGTACCACGACTGCCCTTACACTTTGCGCCGGCATCATGCACAGCCGAGATATCGAGACTGATGGTCTCGGCATGTGAGCCCATACTATAGGCAAGCTTCGACCAGTATTCACGCTGGGAAGCGTGAGCAGCGTGATTGGTGGTGTAACCCACTCCGAGTCCATGACTGGTAGAGGCCTGATTCCAGCTTGAACCTGTAGGTATGCCAACAACTGGGCCGCTGGCAGACCGACTGCCCTGGAGGCCATGTGACATAGCGATGACTCGAGGAGGATTGATAGTACCTATAAGAATATCAAGTCCTGCAACAGATGCGAACCATACATAGACTCACCAGCCCTTTGGGCAGCATTGACAGATCTCCGTACACCATGCATATCCGGGAGAGGGTGGGGTGGTGGGTATTGGTCAGTGCCCAGCATGCGGAACCCAATATGCTGACCTGAGCATGGAGGATGATTCAGTTGAGTGGACTGTATGATAGAAAACAAAACTTACTGGAAGGCCTCACGGTCGTTGCCACTTTCTTCTGGTAGCGTGAGTGGCATGAACCACAGACAAAGCGGCCTGGTTTGTTAGGGTCAATAGTAGCAACATAGTGGCAAGGGTCGCCCTTCGGGATCCTGACAGCACAGATTGGCCGCTCGCATATGTGGTCTTGATTTCAAGGTACATCTTCGTTTGGCTTGGCACTGGACGGCACTCAACAATCTGCTTTGTGCAGATCAACATCGAGTCAGATGCCATTGATCATATTCGTCGTGTCTATATCAACCCTTCCCATGCAGTATTCAACCTCATACCGCTCACTCTCGGTCATCACCTTACTTCTTGCTACACCCACTTAGGGTGTCCTGTCATCACTCGCGACTCCGCATGGAGAGTTTACTTGGATTTGCTCAATGCTATCCAGCTCAGTGATGATTTACCAGCTGAAATCATCACTGCTACGCACGACGATGAATTACCTTTGCTTGATAATCACGAAGACTTGCCATTCCAGGACGATGACAATAGTTCTTATTACATGGGAGGTGTCCGTGGGGGGCGTGGTTTAGGTTGGATCCGTTTTTTTTCCTTTGCTAGTCATGCTAACTTTCTGGTACAGATGTCTCTCATCACACACAGCTGGACGCTTTACTGGCCGATGACAAACCTGATGTCCAACACGCTGATGCAGCTTCCGATGACGACTTCAACGGCTTAATTGTTTGGGAGTTCACAGACGATGAAGGGGATGATAGTGGTGACGAGTGGTAATCTAGACTTTTTTCTTGTGTATTGAACTCAGTAATGTCATATACATATTGAGATGAACAGAACAAAAAGCCAGACAGCCGCGCTCTAGTATGGAACCTAAAGGTTGTCGACGCTTGCAACCTCCTTGTAAAATATTAGAGGCAAAATCAGAGGTGTACGGAGTCCTCAACTTGTGACTGCCATTTATGGCCCATGTCACAGGTGGTAACGAGCGCGGCTGTCTGGCTTTCCATATAGATGCAATTTTGCATGAGATGTCAGGTCTGTACGCAGTCATGGATAGTATCAAAAATCTTCGCCTGAAGCTCGTTGAACAGAAGGACAAAATTGTCCAGTCCATGACTCTGCACAAGAGACTTGTGTCAGCTGTCTGGCGCCTGCCACCTGAAATCTTATCCCACATTTTCATGTATTGTCTCCCAGAAGAACAATACTTGTCGCCTGCGCCACGGCTGGCCCCCATGCTGCTGACAAGAATATGCAGACGATGGAGGGATGTTGCTGTGGCCACGCCTGGTTTATGGTGCAGACTGTTTGTGGACGTCGACTACAGTGACTGGCAGCCAACAGCCTTCGGTTGTAATTCGTGGCTCAAGAGATCACGACAATATCCTCTCTCATTAGCAGTCAAGTTCCTTGCAGATGGTATCGCCAACCAACGGATCCTTCTTCAGCCCTACCTGAATCAAATATCGTCTCTCTTTGCATATTTTCCCTTGTATTGCACCGACACTCCATTTATGTTAACAGAACTCGTGGCACTTCAGGAGCTGGTCATACATAATCTTGATTATAATCCAGCTCTTGTATTATGGATCTCGCAACTTCCACTCACCCTTCGCAGTCTCAAGATGACTGGAGCGTAGCTTAATTTCGAGCAGCTGTCTTTTTTAAATCCCACATGGCCCCACCTAACAAATGTCCATGCCAGAATACTTAAAGAGAGTCAAGTCCTTTTGTTGCTCCGCCTATGTCCCAACCTCTCCTCATTAACGACTCGCATGAGACCCGGACGGCAGGCATTAGTGGCGTACACGCACACCAAACTTCAATCCTTTCGCATCACCGCTCCACGCACACCCGATCGCTGTCTACCTCGCCTGATGAACGCTCTTCTACTCCCCGATTTGCGGGTGCTCGAGGCTATCAATATAACACCGTGGCCTCACAAGGAGTTCAAGGCATTTTTGGCACGCTCAAGGTGTCCCCTGGAGACCCTGATTTTGGGGGCCGGAGTGACTATAAAAAATGACCAGCGAGCGGAATACACTGCCCTCATTCCTTCCCTGGAAGTAGTAGTGGATCCTGAGCTTCCCAATTGCCATGACTTACTCATTTTGCAGTATATCAAATATTCTTCATACCATCTAGTATAGTACGACTACAGATCTCTCTAAGCAGTCAATAATTTATGATTGACAGTCACTAACAGTTTGTGCCCTATAGCGCACACATGAGTTGGTGTTGTTGCTGTGGAGTGAAGCAGGAGATGTTTTAGAGGCGTTGTTAAGAAGCGGCGTAGATGCCCGCCTGTAAAGGGCAGGGACGACCAACCGGACCAGAGCCTCTGCGCCATGTAGTGATATCCTGTTCACGTGACAGGGAACAACAGGCCCGATGACAAATTACTAGTAGTCTTGAAGCTGAGGCGTGTCATAGCGTGACTTGTCAGCGAAGTCAAAGTAGTCCATAATTTCATTATTCATATTACATAGAGCACGCATGTCATCAGATCGCAATAATGCTTTCTTCACATCGTTGAATTACAGTGGAATATTGAGCTAAGATCAGTGTCTGGGCTTGCGTTATCTACATAAGTGATCGACGGCGAGGTTCGGGTGAGATCTGGGCGATCATTGTACTTGTGAAGTACTAGGTACTCCACTCCGAGTCTAGACCTGCCTTCCAATGATTGTTTGGGAGCAGAGGCCTAGAGGAAATGCACCTTGTACAGTGCTGTTCCTTTTGTTAGTATAAGTAGCTTTGGGTGGGGTTTACCCTCGATCAAGTGAGATCTTGTGTCGTCAACACCTGTGAGATGCTAGATGTTCTCCCTGTAGCCTTCAATCAGATTAGCTTATCTGTATAAGGGCTAGAGGGATGCATATTGCGTGGTTTTGGGACATTACTTGGGAAAGAGATTAACTATGGGTCCGGGTGCTACCCCTCTCAATCTTTCCATCTGCTGATAACAGTGGAAGGGATGAAAGGAATTGGACACAGAGCCATTTATTAATATTGGCACTGGGATAGAGAAGACGACCATCAGTTTATCCTTCTCAACCTTTCCTTCTGCTCATTGTAGAATGAAAGGATGAAAACGATTAGACTGGACTCATCTATTAATATTGCCACCGGAATCGGATATAGGACGATGATCAGTGTGGTTGTTTTGTCAGGATGCAGCAGACTGCTCACTTATCGGTATGAGGTCAACGTACTTTTTTGTTATTGCACTCACCGCGCAACATGCATATATGTTCGAAAACACATCCTGAGTGCCAAGTTCAACGAGCTCCGTAGGCTCAACCTACTGCTCCTGCTTTGAAGGCTCGGGTCGCACTGACGCGCGCAGCTCCATCGGGTATGACGGTCATTGCAGCCTATAGTTCTTATCAATTGAATATTGAAAAACGGGCCCGTGTGTGTCGATACGCCATTAGACTGATTCTTGAAGATCGTGAACGCGATTAACATTAATATCGTATCACTAGGATGCTTCAAGACTCGATTGATCCGGCAAGCCTGAGTATTACTTGAGTGGTCGTGCTTATCCATTACATTCGAGGACACGTTCGTGGACACAGACTCCAGAGGGCTTCCTTTTTCTCCGGATTCAAGTAGCCTATCATACACTATGTTCGATGTCGAAGCCTGTTGCCAGTTGTCTCGACCTAGACGCTTTAGGAGGAAAATCGAACGCTCTGATCCGTCCGGTGCTCCTCGAACGTTGATATATAGAGTCCGGAGCATTTTCAAAGGACGATAGCGGTGTTTGGCGAACTGCAGCAGCGATATTTTGGCGGTTTATGGTGAGGATCTGCAGCAACCCTTCTGCGAATAATTTGGTTGGATGCGATATGATAAATAGAAAGATAAACAAAAACCACAAGATTCGCGAGATATAGAAAATGGGCCGTGACTGATGGTGCGATAAGTGGTCCGAGCCAAGTAACAAAAGTGGAATCAGCGACGGTTGTTTGGATCCCAAGCTGCTGCCAAACAACCACTTCCCTTTTTGGACTGACACGTACTTGAGACTAATTATTGGTTCTTATCAACGTCACACATACAGCTGTTCATACTTATTCTCTTCTCCGAGTATCACACCACTCTTTCATCGTTCTTAAATTTGAATATGGTAATTGTGTCGAAACCGTATCGTTACATTGATCCTGACGCAACGTGCTCATCTAGCCTACTGAATTTGACCTGCGAAGGAAGAATGCTCAATTCGCTAATGCAGTCCGGTCGGGCAAGAAAGCAGTGAAGCCTTCACACCAGGAGATAATGGCAAAAAGAAGTCCTATCAGCCTCTGGGCTCTTGGCGTCGTCCTGTTTGTTGTTATAGGTGGTGGTGAGTACAACCTGTCTTAGCGCGCTCATTCTGAATCTGACAATGCTGCAGTGCTATTTGAACTCGCCAGATTGGTATTCCTGTAATACGTAGACACTCTGAGGAGGACAATATACACAACACACTACTCCATGCCGTCCGCAGTTAGCATTTTCGCAAGGGCATGCGTTATAAATATTGTATCCATCATGATCAAATTTGGATTCTGTCATCGTTCCTCTTACTCTCCATCTACACCGAACGCTCAACTATCCTCTACTTCCACATCTACGCCAGAATTACTAACGCTCGCGCTGATACTCATACTTTGGCTGCGTGCACTGTTGGCGCCACTAGCTGCTACCGCTTTGGAAGGACCAGCTTCAGGAACGCTTTCGACGCCCTCCATAGCGTCGCCTTCGAGTTCCTTCTCATCGATCTTGACTTCGTCGCCAGCCCAGATACGCATAGTGGGTTGCCAGACCATCACAACGTTATCTTCTGAAGTGGTAGATGCAGTCCAGTTCTCAGATTCTCCTGGTGCCCAGCAAAAGTCTGTGGGACGTGCGGTATGGCCTGGGACAACCTAGTATCATGATCTGAGCAGGGATGCGTGCAAGTGTGACATACCTCCGTGAATGAACATGAGCTCCGGAGGTCCATCTTCCTGGTCATCTGGTGACTGCTCCACGCCAATCTGGTTAAGATCCCAGATATTAATCCTTCGATCTCCAGAAGCAGATGCAAAGACTGTAGCAGAGTGGGGAGACCATGCGAGATGGAGCACTTCGTCCGTGTGTGACTCGAAAATGTGCAATTTTTTGGTAGGCGATCTGATATCGTGCAGCACAACAGTCTAGATGACGCTGAAATGAACTCCACTCATGCGAGTGATTAAGTGTATACGTACCTTGTCTGCACTGCCGGTGATGATAAGATATTCGCATGCTGGGCTGAATGCGCATGATAAAATTTCTCTGTCGTGTGCTTGAATTTTCGTCGTAGCTTCAGTTGGAGCTCGGGTGTCCCAGCTGAGGGAGCAGTGAGATTGGTTGGATGGAAATGCAAAAGAATCGCGCTCACAGCAGAAGCATCTTGTCATCTCCCACACTAGCAAATACGTTTTCTTTGGTCGCATGCCAATCTACGTCCTTTTCAACGAATTAGGCAGTAACTTGCTTGCAAACGTGAAGGATGGTACGAACCCCGACAACAGAGTTATGCCCCTTGAAAACAGTTGTCGGCTCAATGGTGCTAGTGCCCTTTGTATAGGAATTTATATCCCTGAAGAATATCAGCAACGAAACTGCGCCAAAAGATGTTCCTCTCACCAGTGGCACACTGTCATATCCTCTGAAGCACCAAGAATATGTCCGCCCTTCACCGGGTTCCAGGCCAAACCAAACCTGCCCGCAATAAGCCTTGGATACATCCAAATCAATCAAACCACTCACCCCTCCTTCGCCTGCCCGACCAATCTGATATCAGGTTTACAAGTACCCCCTCTCGGAGGCTCGGACGAATGCTTCGTCCGATCGAAAATGAGTACTTGTCCCGAGATAGCTTTCGTCGCGAGCAAATCCGGGTTCTGCGGCATATACCGCGCACGATTAACCTCTCCATCATGGTTGAATTTCTGGGTGATTTGGATACGAGGTTGGGGAGGGATGGTGTGTCCGCCGAGTTCACCGCGTTGTTCGTCGTAGTTGTCGCGGTCGAGTTTTTCGTCGCGTTTGGGGATTTGGACGGTTGCGATTTGGAGGTAGTCTTGGGCTTGGCCGGAGGTGTGTGTTCCAAGGAGGAGGCGGTGGGTTGTGTAGGGCTTATTTGCTGGTCTTTTTGCCTCATTAGATGAGGTTAGATAAGGGTGATGGTGTGCTTACGCGTCTTTGTCGGGAAACCATTGGCATGTCAAACTCGGCCAGTCGAGTGCGTGCGTGATGACTAGGTCATACAGATACGGTGCATTCTTTTTCCTGCAAAGGTGTTATGATTTGGAAAAGCTTTTAGCAAAGTAGGATCATATACCATGTCTTATATTCCTGAAAAATGATCGTCCTGCTAAATTGGAGGAAATTTTGAGGAGGCAGATTGTTAACTGACCTCATTTATGAGCTTGTTCTCCTCCTCAGCTGCGAGATCATCTTCCATATCCTCGTCCTGAACAGTGGGCTTCATCTCAGATAGTAAGTTGTATGGGATAGATGAGCAGTATCAGGTCTGGGTCAGTCAAGAACAAAGGAGGAAGATAACAAGGCGCGTCGCGTCCCGTGCCTACGGATTATGTACATACACCTCCCAAACAGTGTCTCATTTTAAGCGCTATCTGGCGCTACTTTTACATATCACCCAGTCATTCAAATTCGTTCATTAGACTAAGTTAAACGCGTCTCGAGCAGCACTAGGGACAAACTCATTAGAGCAGTTCGAATGATATTGCTCATATGCCGAATTCACGTCTGCCACGAGAGTGATGGCAGTGATCTCTAGGTATAGTTGACGGAGGAAAGCAGGCTACACGACGATTATAGATCTTTCTCCCATTTGGCAACGAGCTTCTCGAGGTCGAACCGTGGGTCTTCCGGGTTTGTGATAACTGGAGTTCAAAGTTAGTACACACATAGGAAATGCACAGAGGATCCAAAAAAGAAGGCGGACGCATTCCATGAAGGCCAGGAAATTCGATACAAGAAAGTATTACGGGCGCGACTCACCACCATCCGACCCGTTTGCACTCTCTTGCTTGTGTCTCCATGCATCCTTTGCCTGTGCTATCAACTGTTCACGTTGATGTATTGCGTGGTGTTCTTTGTCTTGGTCATGGGCTTTTTGCAGTGACCGGCGGTGGTAGATGCCGTAGAAAACACCTGAAAGGAGAGCACTGTAGCGAGCGACCTAGTTCATAGCCGCTTCAGTTTAACAGACTGTAAATACGAAGAACGGCGCACGTTAAGTGTGGTAGACATTGTTCAACGTTTTTTTTACTTTCAATATAAAAGTTAATTCTAAGATAGCTTCGGATAATGAATGTTAGCAAGCCAAGCGTATTGAAAGCGACGAGGACTAACCTGGAGGTGCTTATAGAAAAGCTACTTTCCAAGTTTCAGCGGAGCAAGTCGGCGTTTTCCGCTGACGTAATTCTTCCGTGCGGGGGAAGAGCCTGCCCGCCGCACCATGCTCAACAGTCATCGATATCCTTAAGTTATGACTGATCATGCACATGTCCCGCTTTTACAAGGTAGTTGTTTCTGCCAGGCCGTTTCATATGCCGTTTTTGCTCGTCCAATTTTGAGCGCGTATTGTCACTGTACGGGCTGCCAGAGATTGACTTGTAAGGTGGAATCACTTCGGTTTGGATGAAGAGTAATAATTCTCGAATCACAGCGTGCCCATTCATTCACACCATGCATTTCGATGCTTCTGCATTCACATGGACATTTCCAGAACCTCACGAGTCTCGATTAGACTTCTACGACAATATTCTCAAGCCATACAAGCGACGGTATAGGTGCAAGACCTGCGGCGTTGGGGTTGCATCTCACAACTCTAATACCAACCGCGTTAGCATATGGGGCGCAACTTTGGATAGAAATGAGGATGGGAAGATAGTTGGCTGGGATATTGCCAAGCCGACTGCTCATCAGTTCTATGGAACACGGATGCTGGATGTTAATGATGATTTGACTAAATGGGAAGGATATGAATCGAATTCAGATAATCTGAATTAGATACCATTGAGCTCATTGTCCACAATGTGTAGAAGTGGACGTGGAAGTGGTCTCGGCGCTTCGAGTCACCCGAACTAACCACGGCCAAAGCAAATTTAATATATATTGTACACAGCTTGACCCTTCTCTTCTACCATCAGTTATTCACCACGCCAGCGCTCGCGACCACCAGCACAATTTTTGGTAAAAATTTCCAGGATAAAACATGGACGAAGATGTAGACATGGATGCTCCTCAGATTTCAACTCTCAGGGAAGAGACCACTCCTCCTCCACCCTCTCGAACTTCCAAATTCCGAGTAAAGTTACTGGTAACCGACAAGAAGGGCAAGGGCAAGTCGTCCTCACCTAGTGTAGCAACTACCAACAAGAAGACTGTTCCGCTACCACCTCCGCCCCCGCCCCCACCGCCTGCTCCGCAGGCACGTGCGCATAGTGATGATGACGTTGAAGAGGAGGACGAGGAGGACCAACTCATCGACGACGAAGACGAGTTACAACAGTCTGCTTCTACCCCTGCCATTACTGGTGGTACCAAGCGGAAGGCGCCAGCAAGGAAGCCAAAAACACGGAAGCAGGACAAGGATCTCGACAAAAAACCCCATGGTAAGTCCCTCTTCCTAATCACCCGAATTCTATTAAACGACATGAACAGAAACAGGCGAGGAAGCCGATGCGCAGGATGTCAGTGCACCCGCAGTTGCCGATAAACCGCCTCCGAAGAAAAGAGCAGCACCCCGCAGGCCTGCTCCTGCTCAACGGTCCAGAGCCAAGGCTCCTTCCAAGTACGTAAACCAGAATTCAGAATGTATCAATAAATCAATACTTTTCAGGACGGCGAAGGTCTTGGTAGTGCCTTCGGTGGATGAAGGAGCGCTGAGTGAATGTAAGTATTATCTCACTTCCCATGTACTTTATATTAACTCGTTCTGCATCAGCATATGCCGGAACCGCACCCTCGTCACCACTTCCCCCTCCTCGTGAGGGGGGTTCGGAACATGAGGACGCAGAAAATGCTCCTCCCCCTCTAGCTGAGGGTACAACAGAAATTGCACCCCTCCCTGTCTACCCTCTACCATCCAAACCATTCCCAGTGCAACCACCCCCAAAGATCGGAGCAGGCTTCGCACCCGTGTTACCCCTCGACCGAAGCGGAAACAAAATCCGTCGTTGGAGAACCGCAAACCGTGAAATACGGGGTATCGCAGGCGGACGATGGTTCGCTAGAACATGGGTTGGCGATAAAGAGTCTGAATATGCTAATGCAACAGCTGCAGCTGCAGCTTCGCATAAAAATGGTGATACAGACAAGATTACGACGCCGAAAGGCGGCGGCTCGATATCTGCGCCGTTACTTGGAAAAGGGTCTAGCAAATCTAAGGTGGCCCGTGCCATGTCGGGCATATCAGCTGCACCTTCACGAGCAGGGTCTATTATTGCTGATCATCACCCTGTGAAAGCGCCTTCGAAGATGCGTAATATTGTTGCTGGGCCGGCGTCTGAAGAAGGCAATGATGCTCCCGTACAGAACACGCCAGAGCAGATGGAGTCATAGGTGGCTTGTTTCATGTAATTATGTTTTGATTATGTTTTGTACCTTTTGCATTAATGTTATACCCTACTATACTGTCTGTCCATTCCTTTCCCTCTATTAATATGATTGGTTTTTCGCAGTCTGTGATGCTGTGTGACAGGCTACCTCGTGTGACAAAGCCGTGACCATGACATCGACCTTAATTTGGTACCACTGCTAATACCGTATACGTAGCTTGCAACGTTCAGTCTCGCTGAGTGCGCTCTCTACTCGAGTTCGCGGCCTGTGGTGCTTCGTAGAAGGCCATTTGCAAGGCCAGGACACACAATCATACACTAGCCGCGTTTCCACCAATCATGTCCAGCAAAAGCCCTACTACCGCGCAGACTAGCACTGGTGGAACCCCAGGCACGAATGCGGCTGCGGTACTAGACCCTACGAAATCGAGTACCAGGGAGAAATGTACGCATTCATGCAGGTTCCGATGGTCTGTCTTCGAATGGTTGACTTGGGTTGTTACAGTGCATCAAACATACGTTTCTGATCCGAAATACAAGAAGTACACGCAACAAGTGGAGAAATGTCTCAATGCATTCGATAACGTACACGAGTGGGCGGACTGCATTGCGTTTCTGAAGCAGTTATTGAAGGTATTTTCCTCTGCCCTGAGTTGGAAGCATTGATTCAACGCGGTTGTGCTCCCACAGACATTTCAATCATATATGCAATTCAAGGAGATCCCGCACAAGCTCATTGTTGCTAAACGGTTGGCACAGTGCTTGAATCCTGCTCTACCGACTGGCGTGCATCAACGTGCTCTGGATGTTTATACGCATATACTTTCTGTGCTTGGAGTGAGTGCAACGTGGTCATTGTGGGTAACCTCTAATGTGTGCGCGATGCTAGACGGAAGGTCTAAAACGGGACCTGCCGTTATGGTCATCCGGCCTGTTCCCATTCTTTGAATATGCTGCTACATCAGTCAAGGTATGACTTTATTCATGTTCTGCTTCATCCAGTACTGATTGAGACAGCCGATACTGCTGACCATATATGACACGCATTACTTGCCTTTACAAGCTGGTCTGCGACCTGTGATGAAGTCGTTCATCCTTGCCCTACTTCCGGGTCTTGAAGAGGAGACTGGCGAGTTCTTCGAAAAGGTATGTTACTGTTACATTTCACAGATCTAAGTGTGGCTGATGCAATCGGTGTAGGTACTAAACCTACTCGATCGGCTGTCAGGAACCGTCTCCCCCGTATTCTTTATCCAGAACATATGGCTCATCATGATAACCATGTCCTCTGCACGCGGAACCGCTCTGAACTTCCTCTCTCGCCGACTACCTCGATTACACGCGGACGAAGGTAAGGCTGATTTTAAGTAGGATCTTCCACTGCTCAGTATGCTCTAGACATCACTCAGATAGTAGGTAGAGATATAGGGCTTATGATTCGTGCATTTGCGGCTGCACTCGAGGACGACAATTTGTTGGTTCGAAGAGGCGCGCTTGATATTCTCTTGCAGTCGATGCGGATCGATAGCGCTGCTATCCAACGAGCGCATTCGGAAGACACCGTCATACTTATGAGAGCTGCGACTGGTGTAGTCCTGCGTCGGGATCTGTCACTTAATCGACGGCTTTATACTTGGTTACTGGGTCCAGACGAGAAGAGCGACAACCAGACCGTGTACCTGCGACAACATGCTCTTCAACTATTGAATACCACGCTCAAGGTAGGTTGTAATTCAGGATGTGTCAAGGCTTTAACAATTGTCATCAGGATGAAATGTTTGCGCCTTCAGGGGAATACTCCGAATCTAGGCCGTTCAAGATCTTTATTTCGCTGTTGGACAAGTGGGAGATAGGATCGGCCTTGACTGATGTTCTTGTATTAGACGCTCTTAAGGCAATCCGATTTCTGATGCAGCGGAACGCGGAGGAACGTAATGAAGATGTACGTCCTATTTCCTAGTGTTTGAGGTGTGAGTATCTTACGTGTCTTTTCCAGATTTCTATGACTGCCAGTACGCTATACGAGGCTGTCGAGCCCAGTATTCTTTGGAAGCAGTTACTGGCAGCAATAATGAAAGATTTGACCGAAGACAGCAAAACTGGGGTGAGCTCCGCTGCAATTTGGCCTCGTGTAGCGCGAGCTCACACTTTCTTTAGGCAATTGACTTGACCTTATTCCTACTGCGTTCACTCCCTATGCAAGATGATGAAGTTCGCAGCATTCACCTACCAGTTATTTTTGCCGCCATAACGGAGGAGCTGCAGGTGTGACTGCTATCTCTGGGACATGATATAGAAGCTGATCCATGACACAGCGTAAAATCATCAACGAGCCGTTCATAGCTGCCGGAGCTTCTGTCCGAGAATGTTTGGCTTTGCAAGAAGAAATCTTCCAACACATATCTCTAGAGTCTCTCAGTCGGCAGCCCGGGCTGAATGCAGCACTTCAGGTATCAGCTTCGTCTCTCAGCTCACTCGCATTTGCCTATGCATTTTACGGACTTGAATTCACCGAATCGAATCCGAGCAGTAAAGTGCTTAATCCTTTGGTGGCTGTTTTAGAGCATATGTTCTGTATAAGTCAAGCGCTGTCACGATCAATCTCGGCTCAGCAAGGGGGCTCCATAGAACTTCGAGCGGCATCGTCACAGGTGCTGCGGGTCTTGTCGGGCGTTGTCCGTACGGTGGACAGCAGTTGTGATACGACTCTTAGTCTATCATGGAAACCTTCTGAATGGCTGTACTCTATGCTCGATTGTCTTGACCTTGAGGTATGTCAGGTGATGCTCTCTGCTTGTTGACTGGGAAACTTATCTGTCTATCTTCAGGCCGTCAGCTTCACCCTGGTGGACCAGATGGTGTCTTTGATATTGTCTTTGCATGGTGCACAGAAGCTCAGCCCAAAGCTGTCGATGGATAAAAGACCCGTCGTCAGTCGCATGGTGAAGAAGGTTCGCACGTCTGACTGCATTTGGAGTCGATCTAATGGAGCTTGGATTCATAGCTTTTCAGATACCTCCACGCAGACCTAGCTACTTGTCATGTGCGAGCTGTTAGCCTCATTTGGTCCATAGAATCAATGTCACGACCCCATGAAGTTGAGTCGATAATGGCTCAGAGCATGTGTTCTCCTGAGTCCAGAAACGTCTGCGAGGCGCATGAGGCTTTTGGAGTACTTTGGCGACTGTCAGGTAAGTAAACATGTGTTATGCCATTATCATGCTGACTGAACTTTTTCAGAGGATGACTCGCTTCCTGGAGTGCGCTTGAAGGTGCCGTTGATGATAGTTTTGGAGACTTTGAAGCATGATGATCCAAGCCTGCGACGTGTTGGAGAAACATGGATGCGATGTAACCTGAGGTCGTATATTAGGTAATGCTACTTTCTGATTTATTGGCTGGGTGGAAGGCTTACACAGATCGAAAGGGTCTTGGAACCTGTCCTCCGCGACCTTCTGGACCCTTCTATCCGTCGAATATCCAGAGTTAGCAGAGTGAGCGGCAAAGAAATCAGGGGCTTCGTTTACGAGAAGTCGTTTGACCAGCGTTATGTCGCTCACCTTCTCGAGATTTTACTCTCGATCATCCAGTTCGGTGGTCAAGGTTTTTCTAAATCTGCGCGCGGCACCTTCCTTAGGCGTTCATATGACCATGTGCTACTCCATAGGCTTAGCTTAGGTAATGGTATCGATGCTGTTTTGCCATTGTGGTTTTAACGACTTGCCACCAGCTGGGATAGACGCCAATACAAGCTACCTAGATGCGCTCATTGAGGTATTGTCAAGGTGAGTTACATTCCCTAACTCGCCATTGCGCTTCATTCTCGTATAGGTTCCTTCAGTCCGAACCCAAAGACCAAGATGCTCCAGTTATGCAGCCACTGAATACGGTCATACAATCCTCCGCCATAGACCTTCTCCAAACTATTGTCGCTCGCGGAGAGATTGAAATGCTCGCCATTGAAGTTCTCGAACCAGCGGTCATTGGCAAACTTTTCCTCTGCGTCCATTTACATCGGTTGGACATACAAAACAAGTTGTTGCGGTTCCTCCACTCTATAATATCCGCCTCGACGTCATACGCCTACAACGGGCACCCGCCTCCCGAGGATCGAAGTGCAGACGGCTCGCAGGAATCCGGGACAAGGGGTTACACTGTCAACTCTCTGCTGACACAAACCATCATCGATGGTATTGCTACCTCGCGGAATCGTCCCGTGATGCAGCACTGGTTAGATTTCGTGCTGATGGCGGTTCCCCAGTTCCAACCTGCCCTTCAGAGCGTTATTTCTCCTATTGCTGATTGCCTTTGCCGGCAACTACGCTTGCTCCTCTCAGATGCACTGAAGGCGAACCAGCCAATGGCTAACGGGAGGTGTCCTCGTGTTGCGACTGATGCTGAGTTCATCATGCTCCTCAATGCGCTCGAGCGGTTACTTGTGCTTGGTTTGACTCAAAAATCGGATGCTAATTCACAAGAGGATGACACTCCAGTTCAGGAAAAACCTGGAGCTGAGTCGGGAGGTATCTGGGATATGTCTCGAATGTCTTCACTACAGACAACGCATCTACTGCTGTTGAAGACCAGCTGACGGCGAGTAATTTGATGATGTTTCGTGTCTAGTCTACCACAGCTGATGGTCGTACAGTCACACTCACCTGGGTACAAATCTCTCCATGACGGCATCCGTGTATTGCTTGCAATATGGGTCAATATGGTATGGTACTGACACCACCGGCTTCGGCCAGAGGCGGATTCGTTGTCTATGATTTATAATCGGACACATGCTCGTTGTCGAAGAGTCCTGGAACACCTATTTCGCGCTCACCCTACAGAAGTGCTAGAGTCCGTCATTGAATGCTGGGATCATGATGCATTGCTACGGTCCAAGGGCTCTGACCAGCCTGCGACAGGTGTCTTCGGCTTGGTCGATGTCTTGATTGCTAGTGCGCAAAGCGCGGTGCACATGATTTGCGACAGTATATCAGTTCGTATTTCCAACACCTCAGAACGCAGTAGGAAACCCGCAAATGCGAATCTGTGGGTTATCTATCAATCAACGGATGAGTGGACTACCGGACGTGTTACTTAACAGATCCGATGTCGTCCTATTCAATTTCTTGGAGCAATATTTCCAACGGCTTGAAGGGCCCCTGGCTCTTCAAGTATGGGGTCGATTTATGCAGCTCGCGAAGGACCTGGCGTCAAGTCGGGATTTCAAGATCCAGGTCTTCTTGGCACTGAAGTGTGTATTTCTCAAAATTATCATTCGTTGCTCACTGTTTATCAGGTGCTTATGCGTTTTAGGCGACAAAGTTACTCAGACCACTGCCATAGACGACAAGCGCATCAGGAAAGATCTCCAGGTCCGTTACTTTTAAAAGCTATTTTACGAGTTGAGATCTGCTCACATCCATTTGTAGGAGACGTTTGGAAAGCTCCTTGATGCATGCGTTACTTTCGTGGGCAAATCAACGGATCAACCAAATTGGATGAGACGTACCACGAAGGAATCGATGGTCACGAATGGTCGATCCTCCCCTGCTCTTCGTGGTGGTGGTTGGTTATCCACCTGTTACTACTTTTTCTGCCATCTGATGAGTCTTCAGTCTCAGATATGAAGCCTGACGAGAAACCCGATTCCAGCACTGCGACGATTTCGGACAATGCCAAGCCGACTTGGGGAGCGGAGTTACCCTCCCAGGTAAGTTGCTTGTCAACTGCGAGAGGTCTTGTCAGTTAAGATTGTCTATCAGATCAC
The DNA here is from genome assembly GCF_016647635.1 of Suillus subaureus. Classification (NCBI taxonomy): domain Eukaryota; kingdom Fungi; phylum Basidiomycota; class Agaricomycetes; order Boletales; family Suillaceae; genus Suillus; species Suillus subaureus. The sequence goes on along the minus strand of NW_024538580.1, from coordinate 88,395 downwards.
CGCATTCATGGCATCAACAGCTGTTCCAGAGCTGCGCCGGTTTTTGATGGATAACGACAAGGTAGCGAATGCGTGTAGCAACATCGTGTATTATATCGTGAGCCCGGGCATCAAAATGAAAACCAGGTAAGCATTCACTCTTGACGATAGACGCCAAACTCTCAACCAAATGACAGGCCTCTGGATGCTGATGTGGTTGTGGTCGATATCTTTCGGGAGATGATCAAAATCCCCCCTGCGATGAAGGTTTGGCGAGTGGCAGTGATCGATGTCCTTTACGATCATCGCGTCTTCAACTCGAATTCCAGCGTTGCTACGAAGTGGAAACCCATCATCAAAGCAGTATTTGATGGTGATAAAACTTCTTTCCCTGACCTTCTTAGTAAATGCGCATCATACATTTCATCTAGCACTACTGACAATGTGCTTTAGGTCGTGTTGCTACGTCGCCCTCAGCCAATATATTCACGAACCGAGAGCATGAGATGCTTCTGCGATCGTTGAACTTACGACGGCTTGCATTGGTCCTCTTCACTGGAGAGAAAAATCATTTCCTGACTCAGCTTCCGGCTATACAGGAGAAATTGGTGGATATTCTGCGCAATGTTTCATCTCCGATTGTGCAATGTGAAGTCTACCTTTGCATACGAGTGTTGTTGTGCCGTCTGGCTGCACATAGCATGACGAGCTTTTGGCCCGTGATTCTCACTGAACTAGTAAGCCGAACATCCTGCATATCTCATTCGAAATCTGACGTCAATTCCAGTACCGAATATTTGAGCAAATAATTTATTCAATACCTTCAGATGGCTCAGAAGATCTACAACTCATCCTTTCAGCCAGTAAATGCCTTGATTTGCTGCTTACCCTTCAGACAGAAGAGTTCCAGATGTACTGTCTCCTTCTCCGTGTTAGTATGACTATTGACAAGTTGCAGACATCAATGGATATTCATCACCGATACCGTGGATGCCGTGTTTCGCCCCGACGATTGGTGCCCAGAATCGATGTTTGACCAGCTCGCTGAAGTAGTTGGCAGTTTGCCCATTCCAGAGCCTCGAGTATGTTATCTTCTTTTGACTATCTGAACATTCATCATCTGAATCGTACTAGGAACCACAAAGCATTGGGCTGTCAACATCAACATCAACTTCCCTCGCTTTCCCTGCCCATTCCGATCGTGCTTTACGGAAGCCCATATTAAAATCAATCCGTCAGATTGATTCGATCAGGGACCTTTTTCCATTCTTCTCCCATGTGAGCATCTCGTCTTACGAGAGCGTGTATGCAAGTAGTGGGAACATCGATTGGGAGGCAGTTGAGCAGGGGGTTTTGGACGATATGTTCGACGGCCGTTGAGGATGAACCGTTTCTTTGGTTGTCTCTCTAGGATGTACATGGGTTCTGTTCGCTGTTCTATACGCAAAGCACATGGGTATACATAGATGCGAATGGATTCCTAAGGAAAGCAGCGGATAGAAATCAGCAGATATCTCATCAGAAATCTCCCCAATTCCGTCGGAATTTATACTGCATACGTTCCTGTAAGTTAGCGGCTCTCTATATAGCTGTTAAGGAGGCTCAAACCGTACCTTGTATGGGAGGTTCTTCCTGCAATACGAGATAACTAGTTAGAACGAATGTATCGATATTGAACGTGAAACTAACCTCGTTTTCTCTACCGGTGTGTTAGGTTGCTTGTAGCCTTGTTCTCCGGTCCCCCATTCTGACTGGCTGTTACTCTCCTTGCCAATATCTTTGTACTTGACCACTGGATCCTGCTTCTCTGGCGGGACTCCTCGGGTGATTTTGGGCTTTGGCGCGCTCTCAGCGGGGGGTGCACGGGCTGCGGGAAGCTCTTCATGTGCGCGAATGGCTTCCTCAACTGTGATCCCTTGAAATTTGGCCTCTCGCTCTGCTTCTTCACGTTCAATAGCTACGTGCTGTGAAAAGTGTTCAACGTCTTCGGGATGGGTGTATGATTCATCGGTTTGCGTCTCAGGCGTCGAGTGATATTGTTCTAAAAGAATCTTTTGAGCTACAGATCACGAGAGCATGCATTGTACGCCAAACAAACCTTCGTGATGTAAGAAAAACTCTTGTTGCGAGTTCAGTAATAATTATGATGTGAGGTTAGTTGATACTCACCGCTTTCTACGTCGTAATGGTGTCCCTCTGCGCCTATGTCATCAAAACTCGGCAGGCCACTTGTCCCAACAGCGGCGAACTCCTCTGACGTGACCTTGCTGTCTCCGTCCTTGTCCAAGAGCTTGAGTACAGTATCCGCAACGTGATCAGCCTTCCTCTGATGTTCAATGTCGTCCTATCATGACGTCAGCACACGACAAGCGCAAAAGGTTCAGCTAACAGACCTTTGACTTCTTTTGTGAGTACACATGATGGACGCCGTATATAGCTTCAATTTCTTCCCTGTCCCATACGCCATCTCTAAAGCAAAAAGTACGTGTCAATAATCTTCCGCTTGGGTTGTGTTTCATTACCTGTTCAGGTCATGAAGCTGGAAGAAACTCTCAATGTCGAAGGAGTCACTGTATCAGCTTATTAGAATAGACCATTGTGATATCTTTCAGTTGCGCACATATGGTGTTCTGTAGCCATCTACAGACAATGAAGGATCAGCGCCAGTCAGAATCAATGTGTGGGTCACCCATACATGTCGAATGGCGTAGCCTGCATTAGCTATTTTCGCGCTCTGTTCTGAGTCTTCATGGCCGCCATGTGCTGAGACGAGCAACACGAAAAGAATATGAACAGAAAGTGCGGTCAAGACTTTCATGGTAGGGCGGAACTCGTCTCACAGGTAACCGTAACTTCAAGTGCTCCAATTGTCACAGTGGGTAGGACCCCCGACACCTCATAGTCGTACTGTCATTTGGACCCCATAAACTCTGCTTTGAGTAGTTGGCTGGCTACTCATACTAGTCCCTGACTCCCTTGACCAGTCAATTCCTTTATTTGATCCCTTCCTCCGAAGACTTGTACACAATATTCCATGATCTGTGCCATACATAATAATCACTATGAACTCGGTTTCTCGCTTAGTAAGAACTTAAAGTCATGACAACCAGAATCACATATCATTGGACCCTCTCATTCTTGAGTTGCTCTTAGGAATTGAATTGCATGTATCCTCGTAATCTGTACAACAACCCTCCTAATTTTCCTGAACTTGCGAGGCATTTCCCTCCCCTCAGACCACAGTACGTGTTCATCAGGCGACTGTATCAGAGAGATACTGAAATTATCCAGTGTCCCATTAACCATACAGGATCGAGTACAATAGATTTTAAAAGCCCTCTTGCACAAAGGTGAACAGTGATAAATCCAAACTCCATAAGTTGTGGTATACTAATGAGGGTAGGCATTTAACAGATGCACTCCTTTATCTTGACTATGGTCTTTCATTAGCCCTGCTGGATGATGAGTCATCAGTGAACTTGTGAAGAAAGTACAAGGCCATATATCACAATATATAGTACATAATCACAAGAACCAGCATAATTCTGCTATTGACAATCACATTGTTATGTTTAGCCTTATTTGTTACAGTCACATGCGTCCCTATTCATCTTCCCCTACTATCCTTGTATTACATCATGAGCTGCATGATGCCACCACTAGACCTGTTTCCTATATTTGTATTACATCACGATCGCTGCAGCTGTCGCTAGATGACTCATTTCTTATCTCTGACTCATTGTTGACTTACGCCTGCCCTGAATCATCTATATCTTATATATAGTCAACAAATGTACTTAGTAGTTCTTTACTTTAATCTTACTAGGTTTTCACCTGGATATTCTTTCACTTAAGATCTCCAATCTTAAAGTCATCTGAACCGATATTCAAGGCAGAGACACTCTCTTTGCCTTGTCTTACGACCCTTGTATTTGCAAGGTCTTGACTATAACTTCAGCTGTCACTCTTATTGAGTTGCTGTTGTTACAACCATCCTAGTTCATAACATTATTGAGGAAAGAAGCTTCCCTGATTTTTGTATAAAATTTTATGATTGAGAAAAGGTCCTGATTTCACTCAAACTCACAGTTGAAGTGAAGGTGTGGCAGAAGTCGACAGTTGAGCTAGATTAACCAATAATGCCATAATGGAAGGAAGGTTCACAACTATGAAGCATCAGGTAATTGACTCGAAAATATAAGGGCCTGGACAGCTGCCGTTTGTTTCTCAGTTTGTTTCTCAGTTAGTTTCATTTACCACAATATATACAAACAGCAGTGACATAGGGTTTAGTCACACATACTAAGGACTCAATGCCGCCTCCACTGGCAGCAAGAGAGCAAATTCACCAGTTCTATGTCCTCCGAATGGCAGCAGCAATGGTTATCCAGCTCATAATAGGTGCTATAATTGTTTACATGACCCCATTTCTCAATAAAGAGCCTTACCATACCTCGATCCTCTCTGGGCATGCATGGGTGCAAGAGCTTGTCAACAGACATCCCAACTGGATCAAAAATGAGCTTGGGATGAGAAAGGTTGTATTTCATGCACTTGTACAGGAACTTCGGGCTTGTGGACTTTGTGATTCAAAGTATATTTCACTTGATGAACAGATTGCTATATTTCTCTACACCTGTGTGACTGGGTTATCGAGCCGTCATGTTGCAGAACACTTCCAGCACTCTCACACAACAATACAAAAGTATGTTCACCTTGCAAAGATATTTGTACTACCAGTAGCCTCACACAGGCCTTATCAGATATTTCAAGAAAGTCCTACTTGCCATATCTTCGGCTCCATTCTACAACAAATTTGTATCCCTTCTGCATGACAATGCACCCATACCAAAGGAAATATTGGAAAATTCTAAATTCTTCCTGTACTTTTCAGGTGCACTCGGGGCAATTGATGGTACCCACATTGCATGCTGCCCGTCTGCAGCAGAACGGCAACTATCACGAAACCGCAAAGGTGGTGTCAGCCAAAATTGTCTCGCTTGCTGTTCCTTCGATCTCCAGTTCCAGTATGTCCTCAGTGGTTGGGATGGATCAACATCAGACTCGACACTCTACAATAATGCCCGGCTCACAGACCTATATATTCCAGAAGGGAGATATTATCTCGCAGATGCTGGGTTTGGGATATGCGACTCACTCCTTGTCCTGTACCGAGGTGTTCGGTACCATCTGGCTGAATGGGGGCGAGCTGCAGTTCAGTGAGTGATATACGACTCACTGTAGTGTCTTCTCAACGCTGTGACAGGCCAAAAACGTCAAAAGAAATTTATAATCTCTGGCATGCTCAAGCTCGTAATGCTATTGAGAGAATATTTGGGGTGCTCAAGAGGTGGTTCATGATACTGGTACACCCACCAGAGTATAGTATGTCGATGCAAGCTCGCATCCCCCCAGCCCTATGTGTGATCCATAATTTTATTTGCATTCACGATCCAACAGAAATAGAAGAATTTGCCGATGAAGACATTGTTGACTGCGATCCAGGCGAGTCTAGAGGCGACCTTGCAGAGGGACCAGCTGACCGTGAAGAGAGGCAGTGGGCGACTGAAGACAGAGATCATATTGCGGTCGCCATGTGGGAGGACTACCATAGGATTTGTTGCACTCATCAGAATATGTGAATAGAGACCTACAATACTAGTATTTGAATCTACAGAACCTGCTGGTTAATATGTTTGATTTTTCTATCAACAAAAGACTTCCTTGGACCGTCATCTGTCATGACCATATATGCATCAGCAGCACTGATGTCCATCTGAAATGCTTCAATGAGCGCTGCCATACTATCATCGTCAAGATGCTTTTCTAGCTCCTGTGCGCATCGCATGGCCACCTGTTTGCACTGAGGTGACAGTATAATAGATGGGCTTGAAGTGTGTGATTGTGACGAGGCTTGGAAGATGTCGCTGAATGCTGAAAATTGGTCATTGATTGTGTAGAGTGCCCCTGCTGATCCGCTAAACTGACGGTGTTTTGATGGTGGACCAGAGCCTGTAGTACCAGATCCAGAGGCAGTGAGGGAGGGTGTTGAAGACCGGGTAGATATGAACTTGTGCTTGACCATGGTTCTGACAGGAGTCACCTCCCAAGGAATAATATCGTCTTTGTCGTCGTCCTCAGCCACTACCTCTCTCTCGGCAACCGTTTTCCCTTTGTCACTGACCATTCCTGCTACTTGCTCCTGGTCCTTGACATACTCATCAACTAACCGCTCTACCTCATCTTCCACAACAGGTTGAGTATCATTTCTGTTGGCCTGGTCATCGTCAGGGGGTGCTTGTTCAGACTCAAATGTCTCATGTCCAGCATGGAAGGCGTTGGTACTGCGAGGGCGTTGTGTGCACATGAGTTCGTCCATCTCGTGGAAGTGTTCCCAGCCCTTGTTGCGAAACGGTTTGGTATCAGGACATGTCTGCAAACTCATAATCATATCAGTACCCCTCTCATATCATAACTGAAGCGCACCTTTGCAAATGCCATCCAACGAGCGGCGTCAGCAGGACCAATATTCGCACCAAGTTCATCATCCCATGAAAAGCCTGATTGAGATCTGATATCGATAATAGCGGCATATTTTTTTTTGCACTGTGCAAATTACAATCAGAATATAATCTAGCATGAGCAGAGAACATACATTTAACCACTTGTTTGCATGATTGCCAGTCCCTGCCAGATCCCCCTACATGGTTTTCCTTCGAAACGCCATCTGGCAGCTCCTGCAAATGAGTTGATGCGCCAGTAAAAGTAGACTGTTTGAATCCTGTCCCATCTCCACCTTCAGCATGGTGAGCTATGAGGTATTTGAGAAGGCGGGATGTCTCTTCGACAGTCCAGCGAGCAACTGCTAAAGTCCCAGCATTGTTTGCTGAAGGTACAGTAGTCTTTTTCTTTGCCATAGCAGTGGTAAAGGGAGGTATGAGTGGGCATTTGAGACTGTCACACAAAGGTCACTGTTGGTCACTGTTATGTCACAAGTGCCACGCCACATACAGAAACAAACTGAGAAACAAACTGAGAAACAAACGGCAGCTGTCCAGGCCCTAAAGGTTTACAAAGCTTTGTCTACCCCTAAAATTTATAGAATATCTATCAGAATGGTACTATCTGGAGTAAGTTGGACAGAACTACCAAAAGCACAAGCATGACAAATTGCCTGCAACTACCTGCCATCTTATCACCAGTACCAAATAATTCTCAACCTTAACACTCATTTTATGAAGAAAATCAATTTTATATATATTAGAATACATATGTAGTTACAGGACAAAAAAGAAACAGGGAAGGAAGAGCCAGGATGGGACCATGAGGAAGGGCCAAGGAGGGACCACAAGGAAGGGACAAGGAGGGGACCACAAAGGGTCAGGATGGGACCATGAGGAAGGGCTGAGGAGGGGCCACAAGGAAGGGCCAAGGAAGGCAGGTCTCAGTGTCATATTGATGCAACATTTTGCTACAGTTGCAAGGGATCCAGTGATGCAACAGTGTATCATGGATCCTTAATGCATCAGCCATGCATTAGGAAAGCTCCCAGCTCACTGCTTTCCCAGCCTATCACCCAACTACTTATAGTGTGCACATATATTTATTCTGGGTCCTTTCTCCCTCAGTTCTCCCTTTCTCACTTACTCATTACTGCTTGTATTTTGTTAGTCTGAGTCACAATGTTCTGTTATGTCTCAAGTCCAATCTTTACTGTTTGTATTTTCCAAGTCTGACTCCCACTGTCATATCCCATATGCCAGACATAGATCCCATCATATTCCCACGCTTTCCGGACCCATTTCCGGACCCCATATCCAACTCATTCCTGGATCCCCTATCCTGTTCACCCTATGCACATTCTGTCCAGCAAGACATCTGGACTTTACCTCCTCTCGGATTCTGGACTACATCCACCACCTCACATATCTCAGTCCTGTTTCCACCCTGCCTTCCAGATCCCCAGATCTCTGGACCTATTCCCACCCTCCATCCGAGATCCTGTGCCTATCCCCATTTAGGCATCTCTGCCTTTCCAGTTCTCAGTTATCCCTGTTTCTGTCTTGCTGATTGATCCTTGTACTAGTTTCATCTCTGAGTTCATTTACTTATGTTCTGTCTTACTTACCAATGTGTTTCCGCATGCTCGTACATAGCCTTACTCCTTTGCTTACTGATTCTCTTGGATAGCCTCTAGTATATAACCCCTGTACAACTACAGTAGAGTCCTCAGTCTGAATATCATCTTAGTTCCTGCTCTATCAACTTAGACTTGCCCAATCCTCTCTTGGACTTTGATCCACCTAAGTCTGTCCTACTCATCAGGCCTAGGGATTGATTCCCTAGGCTGGAGCTCCACCTTTTTGGCACTTACCCTCTTTCCAGACTTAGGTCCAATCCCTGTCTCTCCAACTCTACCTTAGGGTAGTCTACCTCTGTTTGTTTCTACATTGGACTTCGTCCGATGTAGCCCCTATTCCTTCCGGACCTCCGGACCTCCTGTCTTCTGTACCTCTGGACATCCTGTCCCTCATACCTCCGGGCATCCTGTCCTTCGGACATTCTGCCCTCTGTACCTTTGGACATTCTGCCCTCCGGACCTCCTGTCCTCCATACTCTGGACCTCCTATCCTTCCATCCTGTTTTCCTATAGAAGTATTACCTTGCAGCGGGAACTCTCCTGAGCATTTCCTGCATTCCTCCGGAACTCTCCCGCGCTCTTCTGGATGTTTCCCGCACTCCTCCGGAAGTCCTCCTGCACTCTCCACCAGAGTAGCCAGCCTCCAGAAGTCCTCTGGACTTCATCGGACCATCATTGGACTTCCTCTGAAATGAAGGGCACATACTTGGGTAAGGGGCACAGCATATGAGCTGAGGCCAAGCCCCTCTGAGTCAGTCTCTCTCTCCTTTGAGCATGGTTCTTAACACCCACAATGTTCTGTTCCGTCTTGAGTCCATGTGTGCATATATTCAGTCTTACTTGATCACTAGTATTTCTTCAATTTTTGCAAGTCTGATTCACACTGTCCTGTTATGTCCTGTGGCTGATCTTTGCTATGCATGACACAGGCCAATACTTGTAGTGTGTGCATATATTCATTCTTCCTTTCTACATTACTCATATTCTTTCAATTTCTGCAAGTCTGAGTCATACTGTTCTGTTCTGTCTCATGTCCAATCTTAGCTTTTCCTTCTTGACACTGAGCTTTCACAATGCAAGAATAACTTCATTCACTAATCATAGATAGGATAAAGGTCTAGTGACCACATGTATTACTTCTGTGTAACATGAAAATATATGATTGAAGCATGAATCAAACAGAGAACTTCATGGTGCCAACATAAAGCCAGTCCACTCATGCCTTCGTTCATCTTTTCCTGTTTCTGTTAGTGAGTGGGAATAGAGCAGGATATTTCAGACATACTTTGATGGAATTGTGCCTTCTGCAGTCGAGTCAGCTGCATGCTTCAATGATGTTCCCCCAACCTCCACCAAAACACCTGGATTTTCCTTGCTACCAATACCAACAAATGTCAGGCCATCAGACCCAATTGTGTCAGCAATATCATTCCACCTGGATTTTATTGCAATGCACTTTGATACATGTGTCACTCCAATCTGACTTGCAATAGCTTTTTGCATGATATTATTGATAGTAGTTGAATCACTCAATGTGTTACCTTCATCTGCAGCAACATGTGTTATCTCCATTACTGCACTGGACTTGATATTGACAGAAGTCGCCTTGGGTTTCGATTTGGGTTTTGGTTTGGCCTTGGGTTTGGCCACCTTTGCAAGTGTGATCACTGGCACAGGGATAGGCTCAGTAGAATTGACCAGGGGAGTGAATTTCACTCTAGTGGGTGTGGCTGTAACAGTGGGAGTGTCTGAAATAGATTTGTTGGCAGAGTGAGGCTTGTTGGCATGTACTGTGAGAGACTTGGTTGTAGGAAGGTTTGACTTGCACTTGCACTTGGTTGTAGCACATTTGGTACCAGCCTGTGAATTGGGAACTTCAGCAGGTTGTGTGGTCTTGTTCACAGAAGGGGGGTTGGCAGCTGGAAGGGTGGGAAGCTGATAAGCAAATTGAGGAAGTTGCTTGTTGAGGCTAGGGCTTGTGGTACTGTGCTCAGTAGAGGTTGGAGAGGTCAACAAAGAAGAGAGACTAGATTTCTCCCACCCTGTCAAATTAAAATTGCTGTTGTTGAAATTCCACCCATGCATGGAGTTGGCAAGCAACAATCCCAAAGAAGCTGGTGAGCTGAATGACATGTTCTGCATGGTACTGCTACCAAGATATCCCATAGCAGTAAGACTGGGCTGAAAAAACTGGGTCTCAAATTGTTGAATTGAGCTGAGAGGCACACTAGCTTGAGGCATCATAACATTGTAGAAATCCAGTGACCAATCAGGATATTGGGACTAAGTCAAAAATTGTCAGGTGACATAGTGGGAGTGACAGCACATAAGACTCTTACCTGAGAGTAGAAAGGTCCCATAAGTTCACACACTGTGAGAAACATTCTCAAGACAGCTCATCTCAGGTCAGTAACAAGGAAGAAAAGGCTCTCCTCTCTATCACACATATGCAGAGAGGACTAGCACCCTTCTTTTTTCACATATATACCTTGCCATCTGACCCAATCCTATTTATTGTGGTCTTATATGATCATATAACATGCTTCCAGTCCATGTAATCCAATTCCGATGGGCTAAGGCAAAGGTTAGTCATCTCTGTTTATGTGTGATAGAGAGGAAAGCCTTTTCTTCCTTGTTACTGACCTGAGATGAGCTGTCTTGAGAATGTTTCTCACAGTGTGTGAAGAGACAGGGAATGTGATGGTGGAATTGATGTAATAGGTGACCTGGACAGCATTATCAGCCTTTCCTGTAGTGATATGTTGAATAATAGCCCTCCTATCAGTAGAGGTAAGCTTGGATGGATGCCCTTCACAGAAGTTTTCCTTGTCTGTGTGACTTTCTTTGATGAACTTGGCCACAGTGGACTTGGATACTCCAGTTCTAGAGGAAATTTGATAAGCAGAGAGGCCAGAATAGGAAAGAGAGAGGATATTATCCCTTTGAGCAGGGGGAGTGGCTTTCATGGTGAATATAACCATGACATATGGAAATTTTTGGTTTGTATAGTTAGATATGGTTTTAAAATGACATAATGACACCACTTTATAATTTATTTAATGGTGGCATGATTGTTATGGTGTCATAAATGATGATTTATATAGTTTTAATATGTGCTCAAAAAACTGTCTGCATGAGTCATGATTTTGTAAGCCTTGTATCTCCACCATATCTCCTCTGATTCTCACAATGTGGTGCTCAATCCAAAGCCCTGAAGCAGCACTACAATATGGTATTAGCATGTCACTGAGGTCTTTATGTATTCTCACACAATATTGTAAATAGTAAAAAATGCAAAAACATGTGAACAGTTTTTTGAGCCACTGTAAGATGATATTCAGACTAAGGAAACTACAGGAGTATCTACAGGGGTTATATACTGGAGAATATCTGAGGGGATCAGTAAGCAACAGAGTAAGGCTATGTATGAGCATGTGGACACACATTAGTAAGTAAGGTGGAACATAACTAAATGAACTCAGAGATGAAGACTTGTACAAGGATCAATCAGCAAGATGGAAACAGAGATAACCGAGAACTGGAAAGGCAGAGATGCCTAAATGGGGATAGGCGCAGGATCTCAGACAGAGGGTGGGAATGGTCTGGAGATAGTACAGTTAATATCCGGAGGTCCGGAGATCTGGGAATCCAGAAGGTAGGATGGAAACAGGACTGAGATATGTGAGGTGGTGGATGTAGTCTGGAATCTGAGAGGAGGTAAAGTCTGGATGTCTTGCTGGATGGAATGTGCATAGGGTGGACAGGATAGGGGATCCAGGAATGAGTCAGATATGGGGTCTGGAAATAGGTCTGGAAACCATGGGAATATGATGGGATCTATATCTGGCATATGGGATATGACAATGTGGTCGTGCTTAGAGTGTGATGGTCCCAATCCAGAGTACAAGTGTCAGGATTGCTTCAGGTCAGAGCTTCATTGCTCAGATTGTATTTTGTCAGTCCATGTGCACCACCTGCTTCACCAATTGCAGGTATGTCTTCACATTTAATTGTTATAACAGACCTAATCTCAAATACAGAAATGGAATGGCCAATACTTCAAACAAATTTCTCTGAAAGCCCTGGGCCTCCACATTCAGCTTGGTCATATCACTGGCTGGCAATGTGCCAATCCTTGCCAAGCTTTCAATGATGATTTTGTCATTGTTGACATCTTAGGTATACATGAAGTGGCACTCAACTTCTGTGGTTGTGCAATAGCTGAAAGTCATATGCAACAGCTACTTTGAATGTCATTATTTCCTTCAACAACCTCTGATCCAAAAACTGCTGCAACTTTTCACATTCTGGAGCAGTATCACCTGCTCTCATTTGAGTCAAAAATATCTGCCTATGAATTCTATCATGTACTTCACCAGATGTCTGACAACACCAGTCTACTTCTCATTAAGGTACGTTCAAAATTTCAAGTATTCTTATGGTCAATCAAGCTTCTTTATAGGATTGATATGAGTCATTTATGCAGATGGTTCATGAATGGCATCACCTGAAAATGCTCAAATGCTCAGGATGAGGTCATGATCCAAAGGGCATAGATGCAACAGCTCAAGGTGAATGCACTGTATTGTGCCCAGCTTGTCCACATCCAGGTAAGAACCTTCCAGCTGATTGGAAAGATGTACCTTGACAGTAAGTTTTAGATGAGCTTGAGTGGTATTATTGCTGATATAGATACTATTAGTTGGCTCTATGGATTGTTCCTTGCCATTGACACAAACTTCTGCTTGAAACACAAGGCTGTCTCAAATGACAGCATGGACCCAAGCCTGAGTTCTGGTTGGGCTTATTTCATCAATGATGAAGCTTACAAGGGCTTCTTGGACAGCATGGACAGCAATTCAGACAATACCCAAGAGGTTGTCTTATTTATATCTTCTTTTCTTATACTAATGATGTTCTACAGAAATCAACATGCTCAAGTCACAATGCCATGAACATGGCAGACATGAAACCTAACTGTGGACTTGCTGCCACAGGTTTAGGTACTGTTAACTGTGCCCGCCACAACATGAAATGGCCCAATGCTGTTGGAGATCTCCAAAAGGGTGAAAGGTAAATTGTGTTTTTCATTCAGACATTGGCAATCTAATGGTCTGTAGATATGTTAACATGGATTATTTATTCTTTTTGATGCTGCACCACACAGTAATCAACACTCTGAATGTATCTTACAACATCACATGCCAATGGCACAAGAAATTATGGTACTGCATGACCACATTTCCAGTCTCAATGCAACTCCTGCCTGCTTTCAAGACTATTTCTTTTTTTGTCCCAAAGTTCCACCTTCCTGCTCATATTGAGGGGTGTCAAACCTCATTCTCATTCAATTTCAAAAGTGGGGTTGGTTGGACTGATGGAGAAGCTCCTGAGCACAGCTGGGTAAATATTAACCCCATTGCTTTGAGTATGAAAGAGATGGGCCCAGGTGCACAGCAAGACACTCTTGATGACTATTTTGGAGATTCAAATTGGAAAAAGGTTGTTAAACTTGGTTGGTTCACTTTATTTGATATCATAAAGAGTGTATTTGGGCTGACCTCCTTTATTATCAGGTCATACTATGCTTCACAAGTTGAAGGATGCATTACCAGAGCAACAGGATCATCATGAAGCCCTTGATGACTTTGAAGAAGGTTTGAGAGGTGAATATAGTGCTACTCTCACCCAGTGGAGAGAACAGGTAGAGGCATGGGAGTGTGACCTTGCAAAGCCAAATCCTTTTTATATTCATCCTGCTCCCTGATCCATTACCTATGCTTCATTTCTGTTTCATGATTTGTGATCTGTTCCTACTGAATGAAGGGTCGAAAGTATGTATTGATCATCATCACTCACTGTGTGCTGATTTTTCTGTGCTTTGTAGCTGTTACTATGGCCTCTGTGCAACTGGAACTGGCTAGGGATGATCAGAATGACATTCAAATGGGAACTTGCCTTGCACTACATAAGGGCTGTACTCCAAGTGTATTGATCAGTACTGGCTTAGAACTTGAGGAACAACAGTCAGTTCCACAAGTGTGGCATATGAGACCTTTGACTAACTTTTTTTCATAGACAACAAATGAAAGCTGACAGAACAGGCCTTGGTGTCCATGCTTCAGATAATCAAGAAGGGAAATTACTTCAGCAGAATAACACTCTGCAATGCAGGATTGACACCTGGACTAAATTACAGGAACTGTACATGCCATCACTTGCTGCACTATGTGTCAGTAAGAGGTCAGTATCTGGTGACATTGCTGCTGCAGTAACTACACTTGAAACCATCAAACTCTGGCTACCATCCCAAATTGGCAGGACAGCACCTTGTGACATCCACCTGCAAACAATCGAATGGAAGCTACACTACATGCAAGCTCACAATGCACTCCATTCCCTATACTCAAACTTGTGTGCTCAGACTGCCATCCTCAAGTATAAAGATCGCAACCTTTGTGGTCAAGGTGCAAATATGAGGGCACAGAATACACTCAAGGCTGTTGAAGCAAGGATTGACACTGCCGCCAGCACATATGAGCATGCCCATAAGGCTCTCATTGTTCTTGCACCACTGCTGAATCAGACTGGGTGACACTTGTCACTGAGGCCACTAAACCAAACTGATATTCACTCAATGACAGATCTATTATGGGGGGAATCAGAGGGGACAAGAAAATTATCTTGGATCTGGAATATGCAAGGAGCTGCACCTGATGAGATGGACAATGATAATGCTTTCAAAGGTGAGTATATATTTTTTTCATTTTTGGAGGCTTCCTAAGGTTTGCAGTCAATTAGATATGCGAATCAAATGGTGCAAAGCCAGGGCATGGGCAATGCGCTGGGTAGAAGAGATGGAGCTGCTGAAGGAAGAGATGTGGAGAATCCTACAATTTTTTGAATGGCATGTGCAATGCTGGGATGAGTGTGGGCTAGAAGATGCCTTACATGATATGGTCAATGATGATGAGTGTGAGGGACTGTTAGCATATGCAAAACATCAAGCTTCATTATGTCAAAGGCTTGCTGAGTCCTTTAGAACTAGTTGGACTGACACCTTGGCACTGGCAGACTCATTCAATGACTCACTCATCACTCAGCAAGACAAGGACATTGATTGATTAGTACCCATAGTACATGCATATGTAGCAAGAACCAATATGAATTTGTGCTAGCATTACCTGTCTCATTTGAAGGAGTAAGGCCAATGGGGAGGCAAGAACAAGTGGCTGAATAGGCGGGTGAGATGTGTCAGCAAGTGGTGCACTATGCATCACTGATGCATCACTGGAAGGGAGCTGATGCATCAGCATGAGAGGGGGCTGTGTTATGAACTAGGATAATTGTAACAACAGCAGCTCAATAAGAGTGACAGCTGAGGTTGATTCAGACCTTGCAAATGCAAAGGTCTTTAAGACAAGATGAAAAGAGTGTCTCTGACTTGAATATTGGGTTCAGACAACTTAGGATTGGAGATCCTAAGCAAAGGAATGTTCAGGTGAAAACCTAGTAAGATTAAAGTGAAGAACTACAAGATACATTGTTGACTATATATAGTGAACATAGGTGGTTTAGGGCAGGTGTGGGATCAACAATGAGTCAGAGATAAGAAAGGACACGTCAGCAATAACAAGAATAGGTCATCTAGTGATGGCAATGGAAATTGTGATGTAATACAAGAGATGAGTCAGAGATAAGCCTAATGGCAGCATCATGTGGCTTGTGATGTAATACAAGGTAAAGAGAGAGAAAATGAATAGGGGCATATATGATTGTAACAGGCTGATGCATCAGCATGGTGTTACGAACTCGGATAGAGCATTGTTCCAATAAAGGAATCAAGGATCACAGTCAATCAAGGACTAAGCCTTATTGAGTCAATGCCTCCCTCAGGAGCGATCATCTAGACTCCCACAGGATCTAGAGTTCAAATGGGACAAATGGCTAGCCTCCTTCCCAAGGAGCTAGAGTTCAAGTATCAGAGAGAATCAAGTAGATTCAAGTAGATTCAAGTTAGAGAAAATACAAGTGGTAACTAGAGTTTATATACATAAAGGAATTGTGCACAGACCATGCTGGGCAAAGGGTAACAACTACTAAGAAAGGAAGGTTCATGGGAAAACAAGGTATGAGTCAGAGATAAGGGAGACCATGAGGAAACAGCACAGTGAAAAGGAAGCATTAGAAGTACAGCCATATAGGAGTCTGCAGTGATGATGGGAAAAAGAGTGGGGCACTGTAACACATGGGAGGACTGATGCATCACTGGGAGGGAGTTGATGCATCAGCATGAGAGGGGGCTGATGCATCAGCAAGGGAGAAATGGTGGTATAATTGCAGCAATGTTGCATCACAGATGCGCTACAGTTACCCTGTTTCATGCATCAGTATGCCACTAACCTGTGAGGAAGGGACCATGAGGAAGGGCCAGGGGGGAACTATGAGGAAAGGCCAAGGAGGGTCCACCACAAAGGGCCAGGGAGGGACTACAAGGAAAGGCCAGGAAAGGACCACCACAAAGGGCCAGGGAGGAACCATGAGGAAAGGCCAAGGAGGGAGCACCATGAAGGGCTAGGGAGGGAACACAAGGAAGGGGAGGCCAGGAAACATTGGGCTCAAGAGGGTGGTAGTAGTAGTGGTGAAACAAAATTGAAAGGAACTTGCATGAAATTTTTCAAATGGCTTACCTAAGCATCCTGTAAGCTTGAGCACTCTAGCATTGCCAACTTTCACCTTGCTCCATCTTGCACAAACAATGACAAATCAATTTCAGCCACTTGCACTGGTCACATGGTTTGGGGTTATCCACAATAATTCATCAGTAAAATCTAAGGCTGTCAATGTAAACAGTCATTGACAATGAATTTAGCTATACCTGTAAATGTTTGAACCCTTGAGGCTGATAGAACAGTCAAAAAAAATTGGTTGAGAACATCACAGTAGCACCAAAGAACTAGTCATTTACTGTGAAAGAAACAGGACACATACATGTACAAATAAATTGTCATTGTGAATGAGTGCTTGGGTCCTGATTTTCTGGCCTTGTGGAGCAGGGTGATGGTCACATGTATGACCTTGGATGACATTGTAATTCATACAATATTTGAACCCACTTACATAGTTTTGTAAATCAAATATAAATGAGGGAATATTATATTGCTCAACAAATGGTACCTAATTACACTATCATACCTCACCAGCCATAATGGCACAAAGTCATGGCCTTGTTGGAAACTCTCATAGGAATCTACATTAGGTTACAAGTGCTAATGGTGCTTTCTGTCATATCCCATATGCCAGACATAGATCCCATCATATTCCCACGCTTTCTGAACCTATTTCCGGACCCCACCTCCGACTCATTCCCAGATCCCCTTCTGCTGTGTGCTCCATATCTAAGCAGGATTAGCTCTGCTATGGAATTACCCCTGAGCTCCAGACCTCCAGATCTTTACTACTAGCCTGATCTGTACACCCCTATCCTATCCACCCTATGCACATTCCATCCAGCAAGACATCTGGACTTTACCTCCTCTCAGATTCTGGACTACATCCACTACCTCACATATCTCAGTCCTGTTTCCGCCCTTCCTTCTGGATCCCCAGATCTCCAGACCTATTCTCACCCTTCATCCAAGATCCTGCACCTATCCCCATTTAGGCATCTCCACCTTTCCAGTTCTCGGTGTCATGCATGGTATGGAGTTCATACCATGACATATATAAGAAGTATAGAAGGAGATGATTAGGAGAGTGTATAAGGATATATTTCTCACTCATGAGCTTAGTCATCTATTTCCCTTTATTTATTTACTTGTATTTATAGTTTCAGCCACTTGATTACATCAGTGAACCACTCAGATATGTTTGTAAGCATGTCATGTGACTGGTAATATTCTGATTTGTAAGGATAATTTCCATGACTTATCATGTTTTGTTGTGATTTGTCATGCTTTGTAATATTTTACTCATGTACTTTAGTAAGCAGCTGATTCAGCACACCAAAAGGCTTGGTTTGTAAGCATATTCTTACCAATCCAGTGATGAGTCATTGCTTAGTAAGGATGGTTTCCAAAATGTATATAAGGACTCTATTCTCACATAATCAAGAAGTTTTTCCCTCTTCTTTCTTGTCTCAAACCATGAGATTCATAAGATTTGAAGTGCAGGAGTTTTCCCTCTTTCTGTCTCAATAGTGTGAGATTATGAAGAAAGTGAAGGCCTCAAGATTGCCTTTGAAAACTATAGTATTTCTAGTCTAATTGGTTGTATACTATCTTACAGGGACTACCTATACAACAGCCTATCATATTCGATTCAGCAGAGGTCCATATTACCTACTAGGTTTAAGTTAACCTGACAAAATATATACTTCCCTTTACTACCAAGAAGTGATCTAGCAAAGAAGTAATTTATTACCCTTTGGCCACCCACAAACAACACATTATCAACCAAGAAGTAGAAAATCCATTGACTGTGAACTTGAGGAGCTGGCACCTTAGTCTTATTGAAGTACAATTGTGATAGTCATTGTATCTACTCACTGTGAAGATTGTTGCTTACAAAGTAAGCCCCTTTGAAAAACCAAGTGCAGGGAAAAGACATTCCCTTGAGATTACATAAGTTTCTTATGATAGAAACTTAGTTTATTTGAGACCAGCTTCTCACCTCATTTTCTGATATTGACCAACATGAGCTTTGGTCAATCTGTTCATTTGTGAGACCCACTTCTCACCTAGTTTTCTGATATTGACCAACACAAGCTTTGGTCAATCTGTTCATTTGTGAGACCAGTTTCTCACCACTTTGTACCTATTTGACCAACCAGTCTTTGGTCAATGTATTTGTATTTGAGACCATAGTCTCTACAGAGAATTATCTTAATGAGGAACCATGTTCCAGTGTCTAGACAGTTTATCCTAGACAAGTTTATAAGTTGGGATAAAACACAAAAGCTCTGGCTAAGTTAATCACATTGATTGGTTTAGTGAGCCTCCCAAGAACTCACACATTATCTACCATGAAAGAAGAAAAGTTGTAGACCATGTTAATCAAGGACTGTGTTAAGAACCATGTTGCTCAAGGGAGAGAGAGACTGACTCAGAGAGGCTTGGCCTCAGCTCGTACACTGTGCCCCTTACCTGAGTATGTGCCCTTTATTTTGTATGAGGTCTGATGATGGTCCAATGAAGTCCGGAGGACTTCTGGAGGCTGGCTACTCTGCTGGAGAGCACTAGAGGACTTCTGGAGGAGTGTGGGAAACATCCAGAGGAGCGTGGGAGAGTTCCCACTGCAAGGTAATACTTCTACAGGAAACAGGATGGAAGGATAGGAGGTCTGAAGGTCCGGAGGACAGGAGGACAGGAGGACAGGAGGACAGGATGATGGAGGACAGAAGGATGGGAGGACAGGAGGGCAGGATGACGGAGGACAGAAGGACAGGATGTCCGAAGGACAGGGGGATAGGATGTCCGAGGGTTAGGAGGATGGAATGTCTGAAGGACAGGATGCCCAGAGGTATGAGGGACAGGAGGTCCGGAGGTCCGGAAGGAATAGGGGCTACATCGGACGAAGTCCGATGTAGAAACAAACAGAGGTAGACTACCCTAAGGTAGAGTTAGAGAGACAGGGATTGGACCTAAGTCTGGAAAGAGGGTAAGTGCCAGAAAGGCAGAGCTCTGGCCTAGGGAATCAATCCCTAGGCCTGATGGATAGGACAGACTTAGGTGGACCAAAGTCTGAGAGAGGATTGGGCAAGTCTAAGTTGATATTCCAACTAAGGAACTACAGGAGTATCTACAGGGGTTATATACTGAACAATATCTGAGGGGATCAGTAAGCAAAGGAGCAAGGCTATGTACGAGCATGTGAAAACACATTAGTAAGTAAGTTGGAACATAAGTAAATGAACTCGGAGATGAGGACTTGTACAAGGATCAATAAGCAAGACGGAACAAGAGGTGACTGAAAGCCAGAAGGCAGAGAATGCCTAAATGGGGATAGGCGCAGGATATCGGATAGAGGGTGGGAATAGGTCCAGAGATCTGGGGATCCAGAAGACAAGGTGAATACAGGACTGGAATACAAGAAGGTGGATATAGTCCAGAATCCAAGACAAGGTGAAGTCCAGATGTCTTGCTGGATGGAGTGTGCATAGGGTGGACAGGATAGGGTTGAACAGATCAGGCTAGCAGTGAGGATCTGGAGGTCTGGAGCTCAGGGGTAAATCTGGAGTGTAGTCGATCCTGCTGAGGTGTGGAGTACACAGTGGAAGGGGATCTGGGAATGAGTTGGATATGGGGTCTGGATGTAGGCTTGGAAGGCGTGGGAATATGATGGAATGTGGGTCCAGATTATGGGATATGACAGACTGGCAAGAAGTCTTATCCTAGTGTAATTGTGGTGTCATTACATTTTACATGCATTTATATAAGACCCTTGGTTATAAAGACATTGGTTATCTCTGTTTCCATCTTGCTGATTGATCCTTGTACTGGTTTCATCTCCGAGTTCATTTACTTATGTTCCATCTTACTTACCAATGTGTTTCCACATGCTCATACATAGCTTTACTCTGTTGCTTACTGATCCTCTTGGATATCCTCTAGTATATAACCCCTGTACAACTCCAGTAGAGTCCTCAGTCTGAATATCTTAGTTCCTGTTCTACTTGCCCAATCTTCTTCCAGACTTCAGTCCATCTGAGTCTTGTCCTTTTCCACAAGGCCTAGGGAAGGATTCCCTAGGCTGGAATTCCAGACCTTCAGATTTGTCCCCTATGTCTCTGTCCCAAGTCTAGGGATTGCTTCCCTAGACTGGAGTCTTGCCTTTCTGGCACTTACCCTCTCTCCAGACTTTGGTCCACTTCCTGTCCCTCCAACTCTACCTTAGGGTAGTCTACCTCTGTTTGCTTCTACATTGGACTTTGTCTGATGTAGCCCCTATTCCTTCCAGACCTCCAGATGTCCTGTCCTTCAGATGTTCCACCCTTCATACCTTCAGACATCCTGTCCTCCATACCTCCATGTCCTGTCCTGTGTACCTCTGGACATCTTGTCCTCCAGACCTTCAGTCCTCCTGTCCTCCATACTCCAGACCTCTGGACATCCTGTCCTCCAGACCTCCTATCCTTCCATCCTGTTTCCTGTAGAGGTATTACCCTGGGGTCTCTTCCCTTTCTGTGCAGAGAAAACTCCTCCGGAACTCTCCCACACTCCTCTGGATATTTCTCCAGAAGTCCTCCCACACTCTCCACCAGAGTAGCCAGCCTCTGGAAGTCCTTTGGACTTTGACGGACCATCATCAGACTTCATCTGAAATGAAGGGCACATACTTAGGTAAGGGGCACAGCATATGAGCTGAGGCCAAGCCCCTCTGAGTCAGTCTCTCTCTCCTTTGAGCATGGTTCTTGACACTTTCCATGATAAAGTCTTATATCACTTGGTAGTTCAAAACATAAATGAAGGAATATGGTATGAGTCAACAAGTGTGACTCAATGATGCTATTGCACATTGATTGCTGCAGCAGTGCAACATCATGATCTTGTCATGAACTCCTCATGGTAAAATGGATTTTCAGATATCCATGGCTATGTACTGATCACTCATATTTTTCACTGTATACATAGGTATATTCAGCAGGAGCAGAATTATATCATCCTATATTTCTCACAGCTTGTTAAGAACCATGTTGCTCAAGGGGGAGAGACTGACTCAGAGGGGCTTGGCCTCAGCTCGTACGCTGTGCCCCTTACCCGAGTATGTGCCCTTCATTTCATATGAGGTCCAATGATGGTCCAATGAAGTCCAGAGGACTTCCGGAGGCTGGCTACTCTGGTGGAGAGCGCTAGAGGACTTCCAGAGGAGTGCAGGAAATGTCCAGAGGAGCGCAGGAGAGTTCTGGAGGAATGCAGGAAGTGCTCAGGAGAGTTCCCACTGCAAGGTAATACTTCTACAGGAAACAGGATGGAAGGATAGGAGGTCCAAAGGTCTGGAGGACAGTAGGGCAGGAGGACAGGAGGACAGGAGGACAGGAGGACAGGAGGACAGGATGACAGAGGACAGAAGGACAGGATGTCCAAAGGTACAGAGGGCAGGGTGTCTGAAGGACAGGAGGATAGGATGTCTGAGGGTTAGGAGGATGGAATGTCCGAAGGTATGGAGGGCGGAACATCTGAAGGTATGGAGGGCGGAACATCTGAAGGTATGGAGGGCGGAACATCTGAAGGACAGGATGCCTGGAGGTACAAGGGACAGGAGGTCCGGAGGTCTGGAAGGAATAGGGGCTACATTGGATGAAGTCTGATGTAGAAACAAACAGGGGAAGACTACACTAAGGTAGAGTCGAAGGGTCAGGGATTGGACCTAAGTCCAGAAAGAGGGGAAGTGCCAGAAAGGCGGAGCTCCAGCCTAGGGAATCAATCCCTAGGCCTGATGGGTAGGACAGACTTAGCTGGACCAAAGTCCAAGAGAGGATTGGGCAAGTCTAAGTTGATATTCAAACTAAGGAAACTACAGGAGTATCTACAGGGGTTATATACTGGAGAATATCTGAGGGGATCAATAAGCAAAGGAGCAGGGCTATGTATGAGCATGTGGAAACACATTAGTAAGTAAGATGGAACATAAGTAAATGAACTCAGAGATGAAGACTTGTACAAGGATCAATAAGCAAGATGGAAGAAGAGGTAACCAAAAGCCGGGAAGGTAGAGATGCCTAAATGGGGATAGGCGCAGGATATCAGACAGAGGGTGGGAATAGGTCCAGCGTTAATATCCAGAGGTCCGGAGATCTGGGGATCTGGAAGACAAGGTGGATACAGGACCGGAATATGAGAAGGTGGATATAGTCCGGAATCCGAGACAAGGTGAAGTTCAGATGTCTTGCTGGATGGAGTGTGTATAGGGTGGATGGGACAGGGGGGTATGGATCAGGCTAGCAGTGGAGATCCAATGGTCCGGAGCTCAGGGATAAATCTGGAGCATAGTCAATCCTGCTGAGGTGTGGAGCACAGTGGAAGGGGATCTGGGAATGAGCTGGATATGAAGTGGGGTCCAGATGTAGGCTTGGAAGGCGTGGGAATATGATGGAACGTGGGTCTGGATTGTGGGATATGACACAGCTACCATATCATAAACTCATCAATTCACTGATGATAGACTCTGCCCTCCAGTGAGGCTTGTTGTTGCAAACTACTATTTATCTCACACCAAATGCACATTATGTGCCAAACAGGTACTTTCACCTTTTAGAGGATTGATGCAGGAAGGCTAAAATATGGGAAATTTGATATACAGATTAAACTATGTTCCTTGGTTACAAGACATAGCGAAATTCACTTGCGGTTCCACCATCATCAAAGGGCTTGATATGTGCATCACATTATTCCAGGTTAAATGCAGTGGAGCAAACATTATTCACATCAGTAAAACACTTTTTTTCCCACCACAAAAAAATGGCTGGCCACAGCTTGGTTCCTTCTGTACAGAGCTGTACAGAGCCCACAGAGGCAAAGTGATTTGCTGATGCAGTGGCACTGGTGCTTCAGCAATCTACCTGTTATTGGCATGTGGTATTGAACATAATTGGAGCTTTGTAGCCACCGGTAAGCATCATAAACAATATACTTCCAAAATGTGATGGGGACATCTGATTCAGATATCAGCAAATGGTCTGTCCAATTCACCAAACAAAATGTCTCTCAGAATTCTATAGACAGTCACATTGTTGTTGAGCATGTGCAGGCTGATGGGCATATTCTTTAACCACAGCATACAAGTCCAGTGGATTTTGACTTCACTATGTGTAACCCACCATTTTATAGCAGTGCTGAGGATGTTTTGCAATCAGCTGAATTCAAGGAGTTTAGTCTGAATGCAGTGAGAAAGACAGTGTTAATGCATGTAAGAGAATTTAACCAATTGACTCAGGTTTGCTCTGGAGCAGATGTGGAGATGATAATGCAGGGAGAGACACATTTTGTTGCTCAGATTTTCTTGGAAAGCCTACAGTTGAGGATGAAGTGCTGGTGACCTGATTGCATCAACAGTGCATGCATATAGGTGGTTAGTGTATGGTCAATTAGGAACTGTCCAAGATTCACAGGGTAAATTAGCAATGCACCCAGAGGCTTCAGATTCACCAGCATGAATTACAGTAAATTAACAGGTCTGTAAATCAACACTAATTTACAGGTGAATTAGGTCAAGTGTACTGTGAATTAGGTGAATTATTTCCACTTGTCCCAAGCAGAAGGGTTGGGGACAGATGAGGACAGGTTTTTAGTGGCAGCCTTCTTTGTTAGTCTGGAACCCAGGTGTGCAGGTTGTTTTCCAATTAAATTGAGCAGTTCACACAGGTAGGGTGCATGTAAATCAATACCACTGGATGCTGCAAGCACAAACAAGTCTTTTTTTGCTGTCTTAAACTGTGAAGGAGCAGCTGGACCATCCAACCAATCTGCACCATTATCAAACTCATCTTCCAAGTCCAAGTCCAAGTCCACTGTTCTCGCATCAGGTGGAGGAGGCATTTGATCAGCAGGAGGCAAATCTTTGGCAGGATGGAATGCCAGCAGATTTGAATGCTGCTGCTGCTGCTATGGTAAGGTCATCCACCCATTTGACAAGAAGTACTTGTTACAAGAACAGGCAAGCAAATGACAGGAGAGGGAGCTAGAACACAAAGATACAATCTCAGTTTCAACTAGAACTGATATTAACGTGCATAGTACCTAGAACACAAAGGTACACTATGGTTTTGGTTAGCTAATGCTGACATACATGTTTCCAAGTACTCACATCTCAGTTTCAACTAGAACTGAGATGTGCGCATCTGATGGGTACTTGGTTTTATAGCAAGGTAAGTAAGGAACACAAAGGTGAAGTTTTCTGACATATGTATATTGCAGGGTGCAAGCCGATGTCATTGGGGCACAGCCTATTGACCCATCTGGCTCATGTGCTTAGACCTCTCTCTCCCACTCATACCTATCATGTCAGATCATTTAGCTTCCTCACTCTCTTTCTCTTTGGATCATTTGGACTTCAACAGTACTGTCTCTGGAGACTCATAGTACTGATCCAAGTAGCCACCAAGCACATTGGTCACAGCATTGAGGCTAGGTCCACATTCTTTAAATGAAATAGGACCTTTGTCGCGCTGACCCATGTGCACTGATGGGACCATAATCCTCAAACTTCTTGTCATCCAAGGCAAAGAAGTCAAAGCCATACTGCATGATTGAAGGGTCCACATAAGGAATGGTTTCAGGGAGATTTTGGAAATAAAGAGATAGTAGCTGTAGTTTATTTCTCATTTCACAGTTCATGGTTGAGAATGTGGTTCATTTAATGGCCTACATGGCCAATCAGAAAATTCATAGCATTTATGTCCAAAAATAGGGTTATTGGTCCTATGTTGACCTGATCTCCATGCATCAACTTTCGTCATGTGTATTATATATAATTAAATAATACAATTTTGATGGATTCATAGGCTGACATAACGTTGGTGATGTCAGAGTATGAATGTGATGCTGGTAGGGTATAGGTCCATTGGCTGTTTTCAGGTGCACATTATGTACTGAGATTGAGCACCAAAATCATGCTTGGTTGAAAACATAGATCCTATACTGAGACCTAGGTATTGGTAGTATACTGGTTGGCTGATGTACAAGCTATATAATTCCGGCATACATATGACACATGAGCATATGTAGAGTGCACACCCATCAACATGCTGTAGTGGTACTACCTGAATATTTTTGCACTGATATTTGCACCATCGAGAGATCATAGAAAGCACGTATTATTCTTGTACCAAATGATGACAGGTATGATTAAAATGAGGAATGCAATGCAGGGGCAGCTAAATGACAGGTATGATTAAAATGAGGGATGCAGCAGTGCAGGAGAGGTGAAAATGAATGGGAATATTAGGTGGTCCAAATAAGCTTGGTCTGAATAGCAGTCTGCCAACAAGGATTCATCCTTGAAATTAACTTTGAGACCTTCTTGCCACCAGGAAACTCAGCAAGATCAGCTTGGAATATTTCAATGAACAACCTAGCCAAACATCAGTGTCAATAACTGCATGAGCCAACAAAAATGCACTTCTGCAACTCCTTCTCTTGCTCAGCAGGAGTCGAGGAGGCTTCCTTAGATATTTGGCACATGACTAAGAGCGAGTGATTGACAAAGTTCCAGAATCTGATGGTATTGGTGTAGTGTGCTGGAGTACCTTCAACCAGTCCAAATCTGGAGTCCAGTGGATCATCTAGTAAGACTGCAGCAGTTTCAACACTGTTCCCAAGCCCATTCAATTCCTCTTCCTCTCCATTAGCATCCCCACCACCCAGCTGCACTCCACTTTGGTCCTTGAGCTCTTCATCATCCATGTTGGCACCATTCTCAATCCTCCTAGCGCTGGGTGCGTGACCATTACCTGTTGGAGTGTCTGGGGAGGCCTGATTGTTAGACCCAAGTGCATTGTTAGTGCCAAACAAGTCATCTTCAAGTTGTGCAATGTTGACACCAAGTTCACATTCAACTTTGCACTGCATATCCTGCTTAAGCAATGGAATAAGGTAAGGGGAAAATAAATCGTTGATGGAAGCATTTTTGTAGTCACTGACTCCAATGAGAAAAATTCGTAGAAGACGCCGCTGTCCCCATACAAACAAGTGTTAATTAATAGATATGTATGTTTTATCACTTACCAGGAGCGCGATCCTGTTCCAATGAGTAGAGTCAACTTCCATACCAGACCCACTGTGTGCAAGTGCCCTCATCACATCAGCAATGCTCGTGTGCTTGACAATTGATGCGGTGAGGGCATTCTTGATGACACTCCAAATGCCTGTAAGTAGCTTTGTAACCAATTTGCCCAACTGAGCTCTGAGTTCGACATCCTCGAGCATTCCAGGAGGAATTTTGAAGACATTGGAATGAGTGGTAATGAAGTCCTGAAACAAGTTAGCGGCGCTGAACAATGGACTTCGAAGCCATACCATTATATGATGCTGAGTATTAGTAACATATGCTGTGATATTTGGCAACAGCATACATGCAAACAAACGGTTATATAGCCCATTCTTCCAGTCCAAGTTAGTCTAGAATAACACAGAATGAAAAGTATCACTGTCACCTTGAAGTCCTTCGATTCTAAGGCATCCTTCAATTCCTGCATTCTCTTCACCCTATTTCCCTCGCAAAGTTTGATAAGGGTAATTTTGAGGTCTATGAGCATAAAGAAAATGTCGCCAGACTGCATCAAGCCAGAGTCAGCCAACACAACAATGCCAATGGTTTGACAAATTTTTCTTACATCGATGAAATACATGATGTCTCCGATAGGGACATCATTGTCTTCACACATTTTCTTGGCATATGTCTTCAAGCATTTCATTCGTTGGGGTGTAAGCTTTGTAGGATCCCCATGGTTGGAAGTTCCACTATTCCTGCATCAATGAATTGCTGTGCTGATTGGCTCATCCAATGATGACATTGGACTAGAGGGGGGCTGGACTTCAAGGCCAGGTACTGCTGGGCCATCACCACTTTTAGATTGATGGTTCAGGGATCGGGAAGCATCTGTACAGTGTGAAGTACATTAGCAAGTTAAATGAGACCTTATATACGAGGACCTACATCTATGCCCTCCAGCAGACAGATGGTTGGATGAGCTTCCACTGCCAGGGTCAGGCGTAGTACTCCTTCCAATGGATCTTGCCCCCAAAGTTCCTGAGTTCAACTGTGGCCTTGGCAATTGCTCTGCTCATGAAGGTGATGTTGAGCGTTGGTTGCCACCAGAAGGTATGTGCAGATGATAACCACATTGGAACATTGTCGCAAACACCAAAGGCCACAGCAGCTGCTCTTGCTTGAAGTTTGATATTATAAATAGAATCTGTAACACTCCGAAAGTTGACACCCAGAGAATGAAAATTCAGGCCTCTGTCCTCTGGGCAGACTGAAAGATACTGGTATTGATATATTATAATGTAAGGTGTGATGAAGTAGGAAGAATTTTAAAGACAAACATGCGAACCTGTTGAAGAATGCTGGAGGAAGAACTTCAAAGACAAACATGTGAACCTGTCAAAGAATGCTGGAGGAAGAACTTCAAAGACAAACACGCGAACCTGTCAAAGAATGATGGAGGAAGAACTTCAAAGACAAACACACAAACCTGTCAAAGAACGATGGAGGAAGAACTCCAAGGACAAACACACAAACCTGTCCAAGAATGCTGGAGGAAGAACTTCAAAAACAAACACATGAACCTGTCCAAGAATGATGGAGGAAGAACTTCAAAGACAAACACACAAACCTGTCAAAGAACAATGGAGGAAGAACTTCAAGGACAAACATGTAAACCTGTCCAAGAATGCTGGAGGAAGAACTTCAAAAACAAACATGCAAACCTGTCCAAGAACAATGGAGGAAGAACTTCAAGGACAGGCAGTGAGGATGCAAATCTAGCATCTTGCAGAAATGGGGAGTTTTAGAGTCCAGCGTCTTGCAGGAATGGGGAGTTCTGTCTAGTACTGTCTATTGGACTGGTTGTGGTGTGGAGCCTGAGGGTGCCAGAGAGGTCATCACTGGCACGGAAGGTTGCAAGGGAAGATCATATGGCAGTTGTCGTGAATGGGGCAGGTGAAGGGGGGGGGGGAGGGTATGAGGGATTTGGAAGAGCTAGCCCCAAAGTGTGCTGATATGGCAGGACACCATATTGCCCAGGATACATTGGCGGCACCATGGAAGGTGAGTTTGATGGCCAAGGATGAGAAGGGGGAGGTCTAGGTGGACCGAGTGCGGGAGATGATTGTCACGTCAATATCATTGGGGGTGGCTGCAAAGAGTTATGCGAATGGGGAGCACTGTATGGGGGTCTGAGGGAATGCTGCATCTGTGAAGGTACAGTAGCAGGCAGATGTAGTGATGGGAGATGAGAAGGCATGGGCACTGGGAGATGGGAACTCGAAGATGCAGCTGCCTGTGTGATTGTGGGTTGTCGTGGACCTGGCAGCTGCAGTGGAGCTGCCTTCTCTTTTGCTTTCTGTGTTTTCTTGGTTCGTTTTGCTGCTGGATGGTCAAATACTGCAGGAACATCAGCTATGACATCGCACAATGCACTCGAAAGCTCAGTATCTGGTGTTTCACCTGATTTCTTGGCTGCTTTCTTCTCCCACATTTGATGGGCTGCTGCTAAACGAACCTGTGCTGCATTATTGACCCTCAATGATGTCTCACAAAGTGATGGAGGAATGACAGATCAAATTTGGGCATAGTTGTGAATTGAGTAAGCATTGAGCAAGTAGAATGGTGAGGATTTGTGCTGAATGATGGACTTCATGCGTGTGGTCTCGGTTCACTCTTGACAAAGGCGACATTGACTGGTGTCTGTGCACTATGATTTGACACAGTCATGCTGGATGTTTACTATACAAATGATTTCCTAGATTCACTGCATGAGCATGTCAATAAGCTTGATTGAAGGATCATGTTACTTACTTGTGGGCTAATGACAACCTCATGCTGTGTGAGCTTGAGAGTGGGGAGGTGAAGTAAAGGATGTAAAACAGGTCCAAAAGCAAATTTCTGAATGGCAACATGGTTCATGGCTTTGTTAGAGTTCAAAATCAGGATCTCACAAATGCGCCCAATGGCTGTGTGGGATGTTGAAGAGTCATTGAAAATGATATGGCCTTCTAAGGACGCTTTCTCACCATTGCCAAGAATCAACGAGATGCCTTCGCGGTATTGAGCATTACAGACAGGTTGTGAGAGCTCGAGCTTGGTGCAGCACATTGCTGTCCACATCACAGGGTTTGCTGCCACAGGCCATCCATTGTTGATAGTGACTTTCTTGAGTTGACCAGTTCCTTGAGTAATAGATGTTACAATCCACGATGCTTGGTATTCAATGAATGGCACATTACCTGTCACAGGAGGTTCTTGTATATGAATTCCTAAAAGCCGTGCTTGCTCTGGATGCTTGTCAAGGTAGTTCAAAACTGCGTCACCTGCCCAAACCCACTTTTCCTAGCACTATCAAACCACTAACCACCAGTCGCAATATGTTTGATGATATCTTGCCTTGCAAATATTTTGCATGTATCCTGGCTCGGACCTTGTCAATTGCTATGTATACATGCCAGCTGGAACACATGATTGAACGACTCGTATCATTCAGTGGAAAAGAGAATGGCTGGTCCAAAGCGATGAATGTATGCGGGAAGATGGACCAAAAAGTGGAATTTCAGCTTCAAGATGAGAATGCTTGGTGCACATTTTGCTGTGACATTGAGGAAATCCTCAATTTTCTGGGAAAGCTTTGTCTATGATTCAATCAGCATTGGTGCAGCAGTGTCAGAGCACAATCATACCAAGTATATCTCTATATCATCTATCTCCATGTGCCAAACATACACAACAAGCTCACCAATACATGTCCAGCCATCAAGTACCGTTCTCAGCAGTAAGTCTTGAATGAGAAATGGCATGACCTGCGCTAAACTTTTGAAGTGTTTCCCTATGAGCCCACCCTTATAATGACAAATATACTCAGCGTTGAGACATGGAGCATTGAGTCCGGCCTTCTCAATAGAGTTGAGATGCATTTGAAAAACGTCCAAAAGCTTTGCCTTCTTGAGACGATAAACAGATTGACCCCAAAAGTACTTGACAACTCCCAGTAGAACTGTATGGAGAATTTCTGTCGGCGTGTCCTGATGAACATTGAATCCTGACAAAAGGTCAATGTAAAGCAGAAAATGAGGACATATATGTTACCTTCCACACCCAGTAATGGATTGATTGCGTCATTGAGTGCACTCCCTCGCAGGAGGTCTTTGAGTTGCTTCTCTAGGATAGCCTTGACTTCAGCCTCTGGCTTTGCCTGAATGCCAGCACCCCGTTTGCAAAGTTTCTTCCCCAGCTCAACAACCGTCTCAAGAATGTAACCAGTTGTCATGTCCTTCATGCCTGACAAAGCGACAGATTTCTTAATCTTCTCTGTCGCACCCAAAGCAAGCACAGAAGAAAATTGCGCATGAATCTCTTCTGCTGTTCCCGCAGGAGTGCGAAGTTTTCCTGGCTACTTGGACAGTCAGTCAACATGGTGACAAGCAGGGCAAGAATATGCTACATACCACGAAGATACTCTTGTAGCCCTCATCTGACTCTTTATACTCTTTTGTTCTGCCAACTTCACATGTCCTGCAGAAGTAGTTGCAATGCAGCCCTGTGTGGCTACATTCCTCGGCCTGCATGGGATTGTTGCCACCGAGAAACAGACCATATAGCTCCAGCATAACTTCTTCTTCGTGCTTGCAGTCCCAAGTGAAGACTCCAGATTCCGCAGCTTTCCTAAGATCACCAGCGTCATGTTTCACTATCACACATTATAAGTATCACATACCTAATTGATTCTTGCATGGTGCTCATCATCTCCATTGGGGCTGCATGAGGAGATGACATGATGAATTGAATGCAAAACTCTTTCTCGAGCATTTTGTGAGGTAGATTCACGTTCGACATGTACACTGCATGGTGCTTGTTCCATTGCTTGGATATATTGCTAGATACATTGTCCATGAAGATTATAAGAGGGATTGAATACACCATACATCCTTGAGATTTCGCACGCAAAGGATTCAGCACGAGTTTTGCATACTTGTTTGATGACTCTGTCAGCCCACAAGTGAGTTTGTCATCATTGGCAGATATTTCCCTGAATGACCTTCGAAAGTTAGATGTTGGAATCATCTCCCGCTCATCACTGACAATAAACCCATCCTAAGTCTATCAGTAAAAGTGAAAGTATGCAAAGAACGGACTCACCTCTGTTCATTGTACAGCACGGCCAAGTGCATGTAGCTGCTTGTCCGCACCATCATTTGTCGATGAGTACAATGCAAGAAAGAAGTGCTCGGGTATAAAGTAGTCTCCTGACACATCCTGCAAGAGCTCATTCACAAAGTAGATCTCTCCATCAACTTTAGCTGCAGGGGGCAAAGGGAGTTCAAACAGCATTTTTTCTCCATTGAGCACCTGCAACATTCCCTTGCCGCTGTCTTCAGGGTAATCCTGCATCGCAAAATGCGTGAGAGGGTTTGCATAGTCCTAAATGAGAACATTCAATGTCAGTGTTGAGAGATGAGATCATGTTGGAACTGCATACCTTGGCAATTGCTTTTCCAACATTATTGAGATAAAATATATTACCCAAACATGCAGTTATCTTTTCTGTTGGATTGCCAACAAGCATTCAAACAGATTCCTGGAGCCGATTCAATGTGTATAGCGAGGGAACATCATGGGCACCAAGTGCCTTTGCCCAAGATGGAACTGCCTTTTTCTGCGCCTTGGAGAATGGCAGCCTTGGAGAACTAAATAGTAATGTGGTAATATAGTGCTTAAATGATAGGTTAGCAGTGAAAATGCACGAAGATGTTGGAACATACAGCTTTTGATGGCTAAGGATAATTTGGATTGTCAGGTGAAACTGGACAGTTCAGATTTGTATCACACAAGGCGGTCAATGTACAATCATCTATTAATGTAAATAAGCCTCCTGCACAAAATGAAACAGTGTCTCACCTAAAAGTTCAATCCCAAAGTCTGATCCCATCTCATCATCAAAGCCAATCTCTTCACTCACTGGGGTGAGCGGCATGGAAAATAATTGATCCCCTGAAGCAAGGGCAGACTGCAACTCCTCATACAAATCGCATGTCTTGTTGACTTGGTAGAAAGGACTGCTTGAGATTGCATCCCAGAGATCAGCGACTGGTACTACTTCATGGTCTGGTCCATGTGGATCTGGGATATGGACAGCATTGTCAACATCCATGGCACTAGAAGTAAAATCTGAGTCGCCGTCAGCAGGTGAAGGTAAACATTCTGCTTCATGATGGCGCTGCTGCCTTCGTTGTTGCTGCTGGGAAGGAGCCTTCGAGCCCATTGATGTCCAGGCCCTGGCATGACGCTGATGTACACCAGTGGCAAGATGCTTCAGTGCATGCTTGGGATGCATTGTGCGCAGAGCATTATCATGCTTTGGACACATGTTGCAAACAACCTGAGATGCTCCACAAAACTGCAAGACTGCATTAAACATCAGTAAACACTATTCACGTTGAGCACAAAACTTACTTATACCATCAACAGGCCACAGTGTGGCAGACATGAAACCTTTTGTCGAGCGATTGGAGTGCAATAATCAATAGACTTGTGATTCTGAAGGTGACTCTTTCGGATCACGTGATTCCTTGGGCGAATTTTGGCAAAGTCCAGCTTGAGAGCACTTGTCCCATCAACAGCGCTGAGGCCTGGAGACATCATGTCAATTCTTCAACCTCATCATCTTTCAAGCTCAACCTTCTATCCAGATATGCGACTCACTGATTCAAAAGACGTCATTCTACAGCTTTTGTCACTCTTGGTATGGTTGTCAAGCACAGTACCTCGTCACCTCGCTTGTTTGAATATTGTATGTGATCTGATTTTCTTGAATAACGGCTACTTTTACTGACAGATGCTCTATAGCCTATCGAAATTTCTGTGTCTTTGAAAGACAAATACAAATCATTCATGGTACCAGTAATTGAGATAGCATCTCAGCAGCCTCATCCCTCGAATAATGTATGTATCTGTACCAATCTTTTGCAATGAGACTGACAGTGTGTATCTGTAGTCTGCAACTTTCAGTCAATCTTGCTCTGTAACTGATAATGACATATCATTTCCTTTCCTTCCACTTCCGCTAACATTTGACCACACAGATTCTGACCACTGGGTGGAACTCTTGGACAACATCCAATCATGGCTTGTGAAATCTGTGGATCCAAGTACGCCTGAATGGGCTTGGGGCCAGGAAGTGTTCTGGTATGTATTCATTGCTACCAATCCCAACTTCCCAGGCAGGAAATGGTCCTTCTGGGATTCTAGCATTTCTCTCAAGGGCCAATTCATCGAGGAGTGGGTGGGAAGCGGTGGTGTTTTCAGTACGGCCATTGACAATGACAGTGAGCTAGATGTCTCTACACCCACTGATACCCTGGACTACATTTGGACTGAATTTTCGAGGCACATCACGCTTTTTTATCCCCATCCTTTGGTTTCTACTTCATGATTTTTCCTCCATTGAACAGTCTGGGACATTTAGCATGGTATGTAGGGCACCATATTGTATCATGTCTGCATTTCTATATCTTGTCTTTACATCAGTCTGTATGTTCAATGACAAGCTACTTCATGATCAACTTCTCTCGTGGTTTGCAATGTGAAGCGTGAAATTAGACTATACTGCCTACAAGATGTCTATAATGCCCTATACTTGTCATGTTGTCTACCCTATACCTGTCATATGTAAATTCTATATCTTGCATCCTATATACTGTACAAGCAAGGCTGCCATTATAGACTCTACACTTACCACATACATGACATACACCTTTCATATATAAATCCTATATCTTGCTCTCTTTGCCGTGCCTTTGTTGGTGTCATTGTCTTGCCGATGCTTTACTCCAGGGCTTGGAAAGACACTGAATCAGCACACGAAGTTAGCTTGTTTCCACGCTGGGTAAATATCCTGAACTAGATCTTTTATGGTGACTTGACTTTGGATCATTGTCAAATAAATTTATTCTTTATCATAAATGTACCATTTATGTACAAGGTTCTGGCTGTGTCATATACATTTAATTTATCTTTTGTCAAATATTCATCATGCAAATTTGATGATTGGCCGTGTAGCCAGTGTAGATATTTTGTGAGATTCATGAATTCACAGATTCACCATCATGGAGATGCCTGATTCTAATTCACCCTAATTCACCCTAATTCACACCCCAAAATGCCCATCCGAGATTCACATGCTGATCAGCCCTAATTCACAGGTGTAAATCAACACCCCTCCATTTGACTGTACACTATAGATGGTACACTTCTATGCTTGGGAAGATGTCATCAGTTCCTGATCTTGTTTCCCTCTTTCGTGGACACAGTGTGTGTGCGTTGCGGAACTCGTGGTCCCCTATCTGATTTGGTGACACAGGGTAGACAATTATGCTATAACAGTGTTTATTCAGGGTCAAACTCGTTGTTGGGCCATCGGCTGGTCATTTCAAGGTGCTAGGCTTCCTGATGTGTGACCTTCTCGTTGACTTCGCCGTTATTCATTTAATCACCGTCCAGACCTTCGCTCGCATCTCAAACCCAACCTGGCAGAATATAATGCCTGCTCGAAACACGCTGCATCACACTTTTCCGGGCGCTCGATCTGCAGACGTTCTGGCAAGCGCCTTACGAAACGTTCTCACACTTATCAACGGCGTAATGGTTTCATCTTCGGCTACGGCTGCGATTCATGATCATTTTTCCACCATGCTGGTGCATGCCCAAAGTAACACCTGGTCCCGCACAGCACGAAGGGGAAAACTTCCAAAAACGGTCTACGCAGATCAAGAATTGCTAGTCCTGCGTTGTTCAGTTGAATGTTGCGAACGATCATCTTCTTATACTTCAAGTGACATTGCATGCGAGCTTCTGTTCACCTGGGTACAGGCAAAGATCGGTTGATCTTCGAGAGCTTCACAAGTCATGTGAGCCGAAAAGTCACTTCTGGTCTACAAGAGTTTGGTGATGTAATATGATTTAACATAAGGCTTGTATGTAACCTGTGGTTTTGCATTCAACGACTTCACCTGCATCTCAGATTTTAGGCGTCCTCACAATACAGCCTCGTCGTCTTCCATTTTCTGTCCGTCACTTCCTGATCGAGCCCCTGCACTCCGCGCTCATAAAAAGACAACAAGACACAACGTTGCATCTAACACCAAGGATGATGTGTGTGCTTGCCGTGCACCAGCTGCGTGAACCATAAGGTTTGCAGCATGGTGTGTAAAGTAGCGAATTATTGTACCTAATTTTATCAGATTTTTTATAGATCTAGTTATGGCGCCTCTTCAAGAAGCCAGGGTGTGGTGTCTCCACGGGCGTCACACGCAGTTCATGCACAGGTTGTCGTATTACTGCACCTTCGTGGGCATACTCTGTTCAGAACAATATAAAATCTTGTTGATGCAAGGGAACCCGTTAAATATCTTACGCATTCCAGCCACTATTGTGGCAGACCCTGCTATTACGGCTCCAAACTGGGGAGTCGCAAACAATTCCTCCTCACTCAGGATTATGAAGGTCTTCGACGCGTCGTGTAAATGTCCGAGGGACCAAGGGCCAGGGAGAAACCTGGTCATCTGCATTGGTGCGCATTCTAGCTACAGTTGCGGATGACGATGATTCAAGTTTGTAGATGGGACATCAAACAAGTTTTGTAATAAAGTAGGTCGTCCGACGCGCATGCCTTCTGATTTTCTTAACGATAAATATCTGTACTTAGAACACCAATATCGTCGAACTATATAGCGAGATAGTCAAGGATGACACACAAATAACGTACTACAACAGTGGTGTAGGAACATATGCTAAGGGCCATACGCACTGGATGAAGCAGGTCTTGAATGTCTTTGATCTGGCCTTCGCATTGTAAGTATCATATACTTGACCTTTAACAGCTCGTGGTAACGGCAGTAAAGTAATATCAGCCAAACCATCATGGACGCCTACAGATGGCTCTCAGACAAGTACTGTCCTGGTGATAAGATCTTCTTGTTTGGTAAGTTCCTTGAACGTTAGCGTTTTATATAGTCAACTGTACTAAAATGCGAGGCCAGGATTTTCGAGAGGTGCATACCAAGTTCGTGCATTAGCAGGAATGATCCACGAAGTATCCATCAACTTTGATTTATTATCTATGATCTTTCTTGTTCATTACTCTTCTGATAGATGGGACTCATATTACCCGGCAATCTAGAACAGATCCCCTAGTGAGTCTATTTGATGATCATCCTTGGCTGACAAGCTGACGTTAGCAGTGCCTTCGACCTTTACTCTGCTATCAACAGTGAAAAGTCCGAGGATAAGAAACTTGCGGCGGGATTCAAATCGACGTTCTCGAGACAAGGCATTGTAATACATTTCATCGGCGTATGGTGTGTTATCCCTGAATGCGAGCATACCAGCATGATCAATACACTGTACAGGGACACCGTTTCGTCTGTCGGTATCAAGAAGGAGAAGATTTTACCGTCTACCGATACATGTGATCACGTTTGCTACTTTCGCCACGCACTTGCACTAGATGAACACAGGGTGAAGTTCCTACCCGAGTATGTCTATGGGGGTATGAGCGATCGACAGAAATGGGTGCTACCTCCCAAGGACGAATCTCGTCTTGAAAAAGATCACGGGGAAGATCGTGCTAAGGATCACGTAAAAGAGGTCTGGTTTGCTGGTAGTCATTCGGATATGTATGTATCCCCTGCACCGGAAGGCTATGATTTGACAATTTGTTCCAGAGGCGGTGGAAAAAGAAAGAGCGATGCGCTTAATTTCCAAGACATGCCCTTAATATGGATGCGTGAAGAAGCTTTCGAGGCGGGCCTTGTGCTTCATCCTTCCAAGGTAGCTTTCAAATATGAAGACTTGAAGGCACCCAAGATAAATAGTTCGTTAACTCTCCCGTGGTGGCCGCTCGAGCTACTGCCTGTCCGACGTCTTCGCTACAATAACTCCAACCAGCACACGTCGTTGTAAGTGGCCATGTTGCTCAATGACTCGGCTCACACATAGATTACTTGTAGACCACATGTTGGAAAAGGTCGTATTATCTTACCCGGCCAAAAGGTCCATGCGTCGGTTCTATTTCGTCCCAATTACCGGCCGAAAGCAAATTTCTGGAGAAATCTTCAACAGTGGCCTGAGGCGATCTACTTTCATGTTGGCACCGACGAGCAGGAGCGGTCGCGATCACCACAAGACCTACCGACACAAACTCATGCCTGGGAAGTTCCTTTCAAACGCTCGACTGCCGAAGCTCTCGTCGGTACGATTCATAAGAAGCACGTGCTTGATTATGTCGATCGTTTGGCCTTCATGTGTTCATTTGGTGAGATGCCAGACGATTTTGACGTACTAACCCGATCTCATGGATTACAGAACTCGGAGTTGAAGCGGTGCGGGAGGTGATTCCACTTGAGACGCTAGAAGACATACTTGGTATTCGCGGCAAAAGTATTGCGAATATTGAACACGCAACAGAAGACGAGGAGAGGATCTCTCGCCTGGCAAATTTCAAGGAGACCATATATGATGACACGGTCGAAGAACATGATCCTGAAGTGCGCCTCAGCGCAGTCGTCGCGTACTGCGGACTCGGTATGTCTTGTCTTTCCATTGCTACTTCGACGAACTCACAGAAACGCACAGTCGAGAATAAGGACAAGATCACGGAAAGCATACTAGATAGTCTTGATGTTCTCGCATTGCTCAAAGATGGGAAACCAGCGCACCAAGGCAGAGCTTGCGCAGCTCTTCCAGCTCTTTGTGGAATCAGAACACTAAGGGAGAAGCTCCTTAAAAAGGATCTGATTCAGCGAATCGTCGATCTCTGTCGGACGGCAGGTGAAAACCGATTGATTGCAATGAAAACACTGTCATACCTTACCCAACACTTTGGTAAGTTGCATCGTCCCTCTAAATCGTTTCAAACCCGCCCCCTCATATGCAATCAAACCAAAGATGAAACACGTCACATCCTTTCCCAACAACACGATTTTATCAAAGAGATTCTTGTTTTGAAAGACAGTTGTGAGTCTTCGCCTGTCAACCCGCTTTTGTTCTTCATTTGTATCTCAGCCGCCACCGTCGTCGTTGCTGCGTTAAATATCTTAGCAGCTGTGACCAGCAAAGGTCAGTCCCCGCACGGATTCACGGAAATCAGCACGTTCTGATATTTCGTGTTCAGGGAACATCCCGAAGGATACCTTATCTCGGATAGAGATTGTCGACAGGCTCAAGGAGTTGATAAAGCGTCGTGATTTCTTTGTCACTCCAGCTGCGGTAGCTGCATTATGCGAGATTTGCCAGAATGGTTCAAGTACTTTTCCAATTCCTGAGATCAAATGCTGACGCTCTTCCAACATAGACAAACTTTTCCGCAGGGTGGCTATGGAAAGCGGGATTCTTGTCACATTGATTGACCTGCTTGAGTTCGATAAGCAAGGTTTGAGCGGTGGACCGCGTGGCTTAATGAAACTCGCTGAATTTGGTTCGTATCTGAAACCGTCTAAGACCCTGCTTACCGTATAACTTATTCTGTTACGCAGGGGACGTGCGCAACGAGCTTGCACGGGGCCCGCACATCGGAAAACTAGTTGCGCTTTCGAGAGATAACATAGTGGAAATGAGCAACAGTGCGACCCAGGAGCTCACAGAGCTATCAAAACACGGTATGGTCCGTCAGATATTTGCTCTAGGAAAACTGATATCGTCCCAGCTGAACTCCGCAAAAAAATCATTGACAGAAAAGGCCTGGACAGCATGGTCGATAATTTGGCAAAACCAGACCATGCGTTATTTGCTGCGAATGCGCTTTTGAATCTCATGCAATATGGTGAGTGCTGCGAGGCATTTTGTCAACAATTTTGATTGAGCTACGTTCAGCCGACGCCAAGAAATGGATACTGGACACTGAAGTGGACCTGCATTTGCTGCAGATGGTCAAGGAATGCATCTTCGACGAAACGATTGGTCGGGAGGGCATAGATATCCTTGCGGAGATATTCAGAAATGGTTTGGCAATTTGATATTTCCACGTTCTATGGGGTTCTTACGAGTTGTGCAGAACACTTGCGATCCATTATGTTAAAACCGAATAATGAACCGTCATTCGATAATGGTTCTTGGAATTTTGGCCGGAAGGATGCACCCCGACGACTACTCAAGAAAGCGGAAGACTACGTCCTGGGGAAGACGATACACAGACTAGTCAAAAAGCAGATGGATTATTCCGATAAGCCCGAGTACCCAAGAAATATCATTGGGATTTTGCGCAAGATGATCGAAACTACTCAGCTTGACTCCGTTCAGAATAGTGCTATCAATTACCTGCGTATTGTCGCCGATCACGGTTAGTTTGTATGTTAGTGTTGAGAATTCACACTGATCAAGATATAGAGGACGCACGTCAGGAGATGTTTGATGCCGGAATAATAGAACCTCTTTTGTGGTGTCTTAAAGCCCCAGGTGTGGACAAATGGGCCCTCAAAGATGTTTTAGAAAAGATTGCGCGCAACGGTGAGAGTTTCAAGACAGCCCGTTGCATAACTTGCTTATGAAAACCTCAGAGAAGTTACGTAGTGAAATCATAAAGAACGGCAAAATACTGGCTGAAATGCTCAGTAGTCAATATCCTGACGAAATTCGCCGCGTGACTGACACGTTCATATCTTTATCGTCTCACAGTAAAAGCTCACCTGATTCTGAGATTCAAAGCTGACAATATTTTCAGGAGAGATGCGCGAGAAAGTCGAGAAGATGGATGAATATCAAAACCTGAAGAAGGATGCACTGCACTACTTAGATCCGCATCACCACCCCCACGAACATGGTCGGTTATTCTGCAACATATTTTCTTGACGTCCTGAAGCTTGCTTTTAGATCAGTACACGTCTGCGTCCCAAGCCATCGAATCGATTATCAGGGCATATGACAGAACAACGCCCCAAGCCGATCCTGTCTTTTTTCCTTTTCCTTTTCCTTTTTTGATGTCCATTGGAGCATTCTACTCTCCGCTACTTACTAGTACTTATATTTCTTTAGCCAGAATCTTGATGATCGCGAAGAATAAGTATAGGAAGACGATATCACTACTAGGCTCTAGCAACAACGCCCCTTTACTTCAGTACATTAGGTTACGTCTTGTTTAGCTTACTGCATGAAATAACTATAGTTGACAGTCATTGTTAAACAATCAAGTATGAAATGCAGTTGCCCGAATGTGCTGTGATAAGAAGAGCGGGAGGGACGAGGAGTCTATTGAACAAGTACAATCTCAGTGTCTTGGAAAAGAACTCTTGTTAAGGGTTCGTCTACCTATTGAACAAGTACACTACATCGCGTTAGACTTTGTATTGTATAGGTGACGAATTCCTACTCACATCTCAGTGTCTTGGAAAAGAACTGAGATGCCAGGGTGCTGCTACTGGCGTTTTTAAGGTAAGTACGTTGACGACAATAATGTATTAAAACGAAACAGAAAAATAAAGTAGGACGCGAGCCGACGTCACTGCGTCGCTCGCCCTTTGTCCCTTTTCGGCTTGTGCTCGTACCTCTACCTCTCATTACTCACTGTGCGTGCCTTGCTCGGATCCATCGGTCTTCCTTGTCTCGGAACTCTCGGATTCCAACAGAATGGATCCTTGAGGACCTACACATCAGATATAATACACAAGAGGCTCCGGGTAGACTTCATCGGTGGACAGCCTGCGCTCTACAAGATGAGTCCCAATCTATCTGCTGAACAACAGAGTGAAAGTAAAAGAGACTACGAATCTTCCGTAAAAGAACTCTTTCTCCTTCTCTTTCTCGGTCGCATCGACAACTCCTGCATCGACTCAGTGGCGTTTGGTAATTTGGGAGCAATGATATTGTTTGAGAGGGGATATAGTACGACAATAAGCAGGCAGGATATAAGAGACGCGGATATGAATAACGGAGTGGTGAACGCAAGTGCATACAAGACCGAGGGTCGCACGCAGTATGATAATGATCCACATGACAGGCGGTTTTGTGCTGAGCTATCCCGCTGCTGTTGGCAACAAAGATGCGGTGGCGGTCACGGTGGACATGACACTGGAGACTGTTCAGCTATCAGCACTCAGTTGTAACATTTCTTTAGGAGCTCGCCCGACGCATGTGCACTATGACTAGGTTATAGGTTAGAGCTACATCATGGTTATACGGAGTGCTGCGAAAGATCAAGGGAGCAGGCGGCCGCGCAGGGGTGGCAGGAAGGTGCAGGAGGTCGAAACAGGCAACAGAAGACTGTGGTAGGTCGCAGCGGCAGGCAGAGCTAGATTAGCAGAAGCACGAGAGAGGTCCTGGTTTGGCGTGTGTGACAACGGCACGATAATGGAAGGTTCTCTTTGATGAATAGGCAATTGTCACACAAGGCAGGAGTGACTTACTCCCAAAGTCTTCGAGCGAGGCAAGCAATATTATAGACGCGATGAAAAGCTGTGGGATGGGCAATGTTGGATGGCACGCAATAATGACGTTCAGAGTTATCATGTGATAAATAGTATGGTAGAGAAAGGTAGCGCGTTCAAACGACCGCTATGCGATGTCTAAAGAGGCGGTGGTACATGGTACAAGCTCAGATCCGTATGAACAGTTGAGCCTGGGTTGACGAAGACGCAATCGTGTTAGTTTACATAGAGGCGCCCGTGAAATCAATTGCATCGGATCAAGTCGGGTGCAGAGAAAAGTGCAGAGCGATTTTTGTGCATGGGAGTCGGGGATGGTGAGCCTCTATAGATGGATTACAAAATGCTCTTCCCCAGGCCTGAGTGGGTCATCCCGTCTTCGTCTTCAGATCCCTCCACAATGTGGTAAACAACACAGCTCCAATACCGACCATAGCAATCTCCAACCCCACAAAGTTCAACATCCCCACTGAAACACCCGAACCACCCCAGATTGCGCCCGTAACACGACCAGTATAGTTGCTGTATTGAATTGCCATCGAAGTACGGCTATTCCACTCGGGTGGGAGCTGCTTGCTGAGTAGACTAAGGGTCACAGTGGTTGCTAGGTTGAAGCCGAGCGCCACGGTCCACCAACATGCAAATAGTGAACCGTAATTGACTTTGCCAGTACGAAGGATGGAAAGAAAGATGACTAGACCTGTAAGGCCGAGAATGGTACCGAATGCGAGGAGTTTGCGATCTTGTGTGCGACGTGCAGCTAAGAGGTTGAAGAGGAGGAAAGGGAAGCTTGTTATTCCGCCGAGAGCAATGAAGTTTCCCGCAGCAAATGGAGACCAGTGAAAGTTTTCAGCAGCGGCACCAAACACAGGCAAATTGGCTTCCCAAGAGCCTAGAATGAAAAAACAGAGCATCGCAAACCAACACATGCATGTAATGACACCCCACTGGGACCGTGTAATCAGCGAGAGCTGTGCTCTGAACGATTCGTCAACGGGCGAGGGAGGGCGTGTGGTAGGCGCTGATGCATAATTGGGAGAAACCTCGGCGTGTCCACCTTTCAATTCTAAAGAAATGATGGGGGGAGCATTTGAATTGCTTGCTGGCTGCAATTCCATAACGGTTGGTGGTTGAGGGATGTCCTCAAAATATTGTGTCACCAAAACCCAGAAACCAACGTAAATCCCAGCCATGATCCATCCTGGGCTTGTATAACCATTGAAAATTGAGTTGGAGAACCCGATGTTGTACAACACGCCACCAAGAAATGGGCCAAGGCTCATGCCCATCCCTTGACCGATGACCAGCCAGCTAGCAAGTGTCGTTCTCCGTCTGGTGCCAACAATTCGGGGGTCCGTGCAGTACCGTTTGCAGTACATGAACATGGAGAATGCAACCCCGTTGAGGCAACGGCCGATAAGAATCAAATATAAGAAGTTGACCCGGAAAGCCAGAGCGTAGGCGACGTGGCCAAGAATGGCGAAGCAGCAACTGACATGAAGAGGCATTTTGTACATCCCTAAGAGCAAGGATGAAAGAACAAATATTAAAATAACGTCCAAAGAGAGGAAGACATGACCTAAACATACCTTTATCGTACTTTGTCAAGGGGATCAAAGAAAGTCCAGCAAAAGCCGTCGGGATGCCGATGACAATTCCAGAGAAAGTGGCATTTCCTCCCAGGTACTCTGCATATTTGTTTGACGATGAAACGACGATGAAAAACGAAACCTATGAAGGCCGAAGCAGTGAGCGACGGTTACATAGTGCTTAGCATCAATATTTTACTTGAAGAAGGAGATTCATTGAAAGCATGATGACCAGAGACGCCATGTTCGGTAGCTTGTATTCCTCTTCCTCACTGTGATTGTCGCTTGTCTCATGGCGAGAGGAGAACGGGTTGATTTGGTTCAGCAGTCGTTTGAGGTCCGTCATCTGCACGAACAAGCTAGTCGACATCAAGCTGAATGATCACGGATATTAATATGATTGCGAGTCATAATTATGGCGTGGCAGACAGGGAGGCCGCAAAAGACGGACGTTAGGTGAGAGGTTCAATGTAAGCACACCGGCTTACTTGAGTTCCCATAATCAATACATATACTGTCGC
This sequence comes from Suillus subaureus, assembly GCF_016647635.1. Classification (NCBI taxonomy): domain Eukaryota; kingdom Fungi; phylum Basidiomycota; class Agaricomycetes; order Boletales; family Suillaceae; genus Suillus; species Suillus subaureus. The sequence goes on along the minus strand of NW_024538580.1, from coordinate 44,045 downwards.
TGGTACTCAGGCCTCAGTATTCTACCTTTTGGTGTAACGCCGGTTATGAGGCGCGGCAGCTGACCCACTTGTGACTACATTTAAGTCCCAGACATAAACACTTGTAGCTAACGCAAATAAACTTGTGGGATTCCCAGCGGATAATTAGGATCGGATTGCATGTTTCAATCTGCAACGAACAAATGAGCCTAGTCTATGCATGTAGCTGCCAGTGGCCTCGCTAGGTGACTTGATGATAAAGAAACTTTACGAAACTGCTTCGCAAGTTACTTACTAACGACTGTCGTAAATTTGTAGTTTGAACTAGTGAATTACGTTTTGCTCTACAGAACCGGACCAGAAAACGCTCTTTCCCTGAGCACGTCAGCCGTTCTTTGTCTTCAGCTTGTTCCACAATGTTGTAAACAGAATAACTACCAATACCAACCATAGCAATCTCCAATATTACAAAGTTTATCATCCCAACGGAAACACCTGAACCACCCCATATTGTGCCAGTCACACGACCAGTGAAATTACTGCATTGGATTGCGATCGAAGCGCAGTCCGTTCCACTGGGGCGGGAGCTGCTTGCTGAGGAGACTAAGGGTAATTGCAGTTGCAATATTAAACCCGAGCGCCACGGTGCACCAACATGCAAACAGTGAGTCGTAATTGACTTTGTCGGTGTGAAGGATCAAAAGAAAAGTAGTAAGCCCTGCAAGGCCGAAAGTCGTCCCGAATGCGAGGAGTTTGCGATCTTGTATCCGACGCGCAGCTAGGATGTTGGCGAGGAGGAAGGGGAAGCATATTATTCCGCCGAGGGCGATGAAATTTCCTGCATCAAACGGAGACCAGCGGAGATTTGCAGTGACAGCTCCAAATACAGGCAAGTTGGCTTCCCAGGAGCCTAAGATAAAGAAGCAGACCATCGAAAACCAGCACATGCATATATTGACACCCCACTGGGACGGTGTGATCAGCGAGAGCTGTGCTCTGAATGATTCGTCAATAGGCGAGGAAGGGCTTGTGGCAGGTGCTGATGAATATTTCGGACAAGGCTCTATCTCGAGACCTTTCGCTACGGGGAGAGACAACTCCATCATCATCATGGGTGGTGGTCGAGGGATGTCCTCGAAATATCGTGTCACCAAGACCCAGAAGCCAGCATAGATTCCAGCCATAATCCAACCCGGACTTGTATAACCGTTGAAGATTGAGTTCGAGAACCCGATCTTATACAACAATCCACCAAGGAATGGGCCAAGACTAAGGCCTAAACCTTGGCAGGCAACCTGCCAGCCAGCGAGGGTCGTCCTTCGTCTGATTCCAATAATTCGAGGGTCCGTGCAGTACCGCTTGCAGTACATGAACATAGTAAATGATACACCGGTAAGGCACCGGCCAATCAGAATCAGGTATAAGAAGTTGGCACGAAACGCAACAGCGTAGGCGACGTGACCTAGAATGGCAAAGCAGCAGCTGACATGAAGGGGCATTTTGTACATCCCTATGACAAGACGAGGTTTAAACGGCGTCCGGCGTAAAGAAGAGATCTGAATGTACCTTTGTCGCACTGCGTCAAAGGAATCAAAGAAAGTACAGCGAAGCCAGTTGGAATGCCGATGACAACACCAGAGAAAGTAGCATTTCCCCCCAAGTACTCTGCATATTCGTTTGCTGACGAAACGATGATGAAAAATGATACCTATATCGGCAGAAGCAAACTATGTAAGTGACCTTTGCAACGTCCCATGCAGATGTCTTACTTGAAGAAGGAAATTCATCACCAGCATGATGACCAAGGACGCCATGCTTGGAAGCTTGAATTCATCATCATCGCTTGTTTCCCGGTGAGACGAGGAGAACGGGTTGATCACGGTTAGTAAATCCCTGAGGGCCATGTCATGAACAAACTAGTCAAGAGGACCAAGACAACGACCCGGTTCAACACGAAAACACGCCATGAGTCCTTGTATAATCACTAGTATAACTGCAAATCCTTGCGACAGCATGACGATTGGTAGGTGATACGTGGCACTGAGTTAGGCCGCAATGGTACTGGGTTGCCCTGCGCCCAAGCTTGACGGTAGACCGCTCCGGCCTCCAGCTGTGGTGGGAATAACAAGGGACAGTTGGATATGGAAAACCATTTGAGTATAAATGGACATTGAGAGATGAAACTAACTCCCTTCGTCTATGGTCCACCTAGGGGAGACCAAGGCGGGAAGGTACTCAGACTGTAACTTCCGGTAGTGCCGATACATAAAACGCGACTGTCGAGCGCTCAGCTACTTGCGGGGCTCATATCATGCGTTAGGTTGTACAATCGGGTCCGTTGATATTACAGTAGTGGGTGCTGGATAACTGTTACACTAGGTCTCATTGCTTCGGGCTATGGTGGAACTAAATACAAAATAATAAGTGAATCCCGATGTGATGGTTGAGCAAATAATGAGACGCACAATGTCACGCAGCTGAGATTGTGCGTCGTTAAACTGCTTTTCGAGATATTTTGCCTGACACATCATAGGTCGAGTTCATCTCATCCTTGCATGACGACTGAGCGATTTACCTTCTTATTCAAGTTATTGATGTCATCTGTCAGCTCTTTCTCCTGGGTTTTGAATTCCTGCTCCATGGTTTTCCGGGGAACCATCATAAACCTTGAACGACGAGTTGAACATTGGTCCCATTGTAGAACCCATCTAAACGCACATTTTGCCAACGCCCTTGTACAAGTTGACATCTCCTTCGATGCTTTGGATCTCATCAATGGTCAGCTGGAGAATTCTCCGCTCTCGATCTTTTGAGGCAGATTGCTGTCTAGAAATATTAAGAGCACGCTGTGACTGGACGGCGGTCTGTTGAATCTGGACCAAGATCTGCCAAATGGCCAGTCAAGTAATCTGATAGTACACGGGGAATTTTGACCATACACACACCTTTCGTAGCGTGTCGTCCGGCAGGGTAGACATTGCGGTAGTGATAGTGCGAGCTCAGCTATGCTCCATGACCGTCAAGCCTCATCTCAAGTAAGGAAGTTTAGAGCTGGACCGGAGTTCCAAATTTATTCTCACTTGAACGCGTCCGTTGAACCTCGACCCCGTCTAAGCATTAAAATCACTCCCTTACCATGGCTTCCTTCGAGGATTATGATGAGTTTGGAAACTATATTGGCGCGGACTTGGGCTCGGATGAAGAGGAGGAAGAAGTTCTGCAGCAGGACTTTCGTCAGGTACCCCAACAGCGGTCGGCAACATTAGAGGGATACGATGACGAGCTTATGCCGCCTGCGGAGGGTGCACTGATGGAGATTGATGGTCTGTGATGAAGCATATTCTTTGTATGTATCTCATGGAACCTTCCAGAGCCCGTCCATAATGCTGTTATTCTGCATGAGGACAAGCAATACTATCCGTCAGCCGAGGATGTTTATGGCCCAGACGTAGAGACTCTCGTTCAGGAGGAAGATGCTCAGCCACTTTCGGAGCCCATAGTTGCTCCTATCAAAGTGCGAAAATGGACGGTAGAGGAGAAGGACATGCCACAGACGCGCTTTGACAAGGGGTACGCACTTCTTGAGGATCTCTGCGGCTTACACTCAACAGAGATGTAGTTTTTTGCTGAATATGATGTCCTTCCCGGAGATGATTCGCAATGTCGCTGTGGTGGGCCACTTGCACCACGGAAAGACTGCGCTCATGGATATGCTGGTTTTCGAGACGCATAAACTCGCTTGGGATGCGGATAAACCGGTTTGTGAGTTGAGTTCTCTAGGTTGCAACAGCTTATGTTTCGTTCATCCAGACAAGATATACGGATACTCATGTTTTGTCGCGAGAGCGAGAAATCTCTATCAAGTCTTCACCGATGTCTCTCATCCTGTCGACTACGAGCGGCAAGTCACATCTGGTGCACCTTATTGATACTCCGGGACACGTGAATTTTGTCGACGAAGTTGCTTCTGCAATGCGTCTTGTTGATGGAATTCTGCTGGTTGTAGATGTTGTCGAAGGGGTCAGCTCCTCTGTTCGCGCTATGCGTAACAACGAATTAATGAATTGAACTGTTGAAACAGATGATGGTCAATACCGAAGCAATCATTCGACATGCCCTACAAGAGGGCATCAAAATCACCCTTGTTGTGAACAAAATCGACAGGCTTATCCTCGAGTTACGTATCAAGCCTGCAGACGCCTACTACAAAATCAAGCATACAATTGAAGAAATCAACACTTTTATCAGGTTTATACCTGCCCTATGTTTGTTAATCCTCGTTGACTCAGAAATCTCCACAGTGGGATTGATCCAGACCCGGAACTACGACTCAGTCCTGAAAATGGAAATGTCGTGTTCGCCAGCACCGACATGAGTTGGTGCTTCACTCTTCGTTCCTTCGCCCAAATGTATGCGGACACGTTTGGTTCCCTCGACGTTGCAGCATTCGCCGACCGCCTTTGGGGCGATATATACTTTAACGCAGAGACACGGAAGTTTACCAGGAAAGCTGCGGACCCTGAGCAATCCCGCACATTCGTGCACTTCATCCTTGATCCCTTGTATAAGCTCTATAGTCATGTGCTGAGCGAGGATACGGAAGACCTGAAAAGTACTCTTGCATCGCTGAACATATCTCTAAAGCCAATCATGTACAAGATGGATGTAAGGCCCCTGCTGAAGGCTATTTTGGACCAGTTCTTTGGACCTGCCACTGGACTGGTTGACATGATTGCGGAGCATATTCCGTCACCTTTGCAAGGAGCAACCAGCAAGGTATGAGTTTTCCAGTACTTTTGATTAGTCGAATTGAGTCTGGTATAGGTCGAGCGGACATACACTGGCCCACAAACTTCTGAGATCGCTGTAGCAATGAAAGCTTGCGACACTGAAGCGCCCGTAATGGTCCAGATCACGAAGTTGTATCATACAACAGATGCCCAATCATTTAGGGCCTTCGGTCGCGTCATGAGTGGCACCCTTAGAAAGGGCACACCGATCAAAGTACTTGGTGAGGGGTACTCACCAGAAGACGAGGAAGACATGGCAAGGGCTATCGTGGAAGACATGTGGATAGGCGAAGCTCGGTAAGCTCCTTGCATTCGATCACTCCAGCTGAGTAAGCCCTTTCCTCTTAGATACTTTATTCCGGCAGACGAGGTTCCCGCAGGCAACCTCGTCCTTATTGCAGGAGTCGATGCGTCCATTTCCAAGACCGCCACTCTCGCTGACCCATCCATTGATGATGACCTCTACATCTTCCGGCCTATTAAGCACATGACAGAGTCAGTGCTTAAAATTGCCATTGAACCAATAGCGCCGTCTGAGCTACCCAAGATGTTGTCTGGCCTACGAAGCATCAACAAGAGCTACCCTCTCGCTGCTACGAAGGTCGAGGAAAGCGGTGAACATGTGCTAATTGGTACAGGCGAATTGTACCTGGACTGTGTCATGCATGACCTTCGGAGGCTATTTGCTGAGATCGAGATCAAGGTGTCGGATCCAGTCACCAAGTTCTGTGAAACTGTATTGGAGACGAGTGCACTGAAGTGCTATGCGGATACGCCAAACAAGAAGTAGGTATCGGTATACATGACTTATTTCCTCTCTAATGGACTATAGAAACAAACTTACCATGATCGCGGAGCCTTTGGAAAGAGGTATTGCCGAAGATATTGAACGGGGGAGGGTCAACATGCGGATGACCCCGAAGGAACGTGGCACATTCTTCCAAGATAAATACCAATGGGATTTATTGGCTTCAAGGTCAATATGGGCGTTTGGTCCCGATGATAGCGGGCCGAATGTTTTGCTCGATGATACCTTGCCTTCTCAAGTCAGGTCTGCTGGCATCCCACTGCTTCATTTTGCTCATTGTTGGAATGCAGGTTGATAAAAAATTGCTCGGAACTGTGAAAGAGCATATCAAGCAAGGCTTCCAGTGGGGAGCTCGCGAGGGTCCTTTGTGCGATGAACGTATGTATTAGTTGTGTGATGACTTTGTCATACTCTCACAATACTTATTGCGACAGCTATGCGTAATGTGAAGTTCCGGATACTGGATGCAAGTCTAGCTCAAGAGCCAATCTTCCGTGGTGGTGGGCAGATTGTCCCCACTGCACGCCGTGTGTGCTACTCATCGTTTTTGATGGTGAGGTTCCTATCATTTGTACCGCTGTGGTTATTAATGGGTTAGTAGGCTACGCCACGCCTCATGGAGCCAATTTACTACGTTGAAGTGCAGGCGCCAGCTGACTGTATATCAGCTGTATACACTGTTCTAGCCCGACGCCGGGGGCATGTTACGCAAGACATCCCCAAGGCCGGCTCGCCGTTATATACGGTCAAAGCCTTGATTCCTGTGATAGACGCAAATGGGTTCGAAGCCGACCTTCGAACTGCCACGCAGGGTCAGGCGTTCTGCTTGCAGGTATTCGATCACTGGTCGATAGTTCCTGGTAAGTGCATACACAATCCCCTATCAAAGCAGCTATATTAATTGTGTGTAGGTGATCCCACTGACACGAGCATTAAACTTCGGCCATTAGAGCCGGCATCAGGACAAGCATTAGCGCGGGATCTTGTGTTGAAGACGCGACGGCGCAAGGGTCTGGGTGATCAGATTGCTGTGTCCAAGTACTTGGACGATGAGTTTGTGGTGAGTGCTACTTGTTATGATACTGAAGCCTACGTTTGCTAATGAATGAAAATAGTTGGCACTGTCTGCATCTGGGCATGCTGATCTACTTGGGTAGTGTACCTGTGTTGCGTATGTGTAACGTAGCTTGTATCGATCTTATCATTTAAGTGAAAATGAACTACAGTGGACGCGAGTTGAGCACGAGTAATTAGAAGGTCAAGGAATGTCGTTGGGCGTGGGAGAGCATACGTGGCAGGAGTTAGCCGGGAAGGATAAGAGCTCGCTGGTGGTTTGTGCTTAGCCACACTTCATACCGTCATCGCTCGTTTTCGATTTTCTACCGTCTCTGGTCCTTCGTGTTCTTAAAATGCGAAGCGTAGCGCTTTCCGTTATCCTCGTTGCAGCCGCTGCAAGCGCGTCAGCGTCAGAGGACTCAAGACCTGTATTCAAAGTTCGTTCATATTTCTTGCATACGTGTCCATGACGCCATGCATGTAACCCACTACTCACTGACTATTCATCCGTAGGCAACAGAGATCCAAGCTCCTTTCGTTGAGCAATTTACTGCCGACTATTCTGAACGCTGGACACCTTCGGAGGCAACCAAGAAGACACCAGTCGGTGGTGAGATATTCTCTTACGTCGGTAAATGGGAGGTCGAGGAACCTGAGACGCTCCTCATTGAGGGCGAGAAGGGCCTCGTTGCCAAATCCAAAGCCGCTCACCACGCCATCTCTGCACCTTTCGCCGCCCCTGTCGACTTCAAGGACAAGCCCCTTGTCGTTCAGTATGAGGTCAAGTACCAGAAAGGTGGCAACTGTGGCGGTGGTTACATCAAACTTCTTGAGGATGGCTTCCAGACCAGCGGGAAGGAATTCTCAGATACTACCCCTTGGGTTGTGATGTTCGGACCTGATAACACTTGTCCTGGCACTAAGGTGAAACATTCATTATTCAATTGTCATATTTCTCTGACAATCCTTTCTGTGATATAGGTGCACTTCATCTTCCGACACAAGAACCCAATTACCGGTGAATTCGAGGAGAAGCACCTTTCCGTCCCTCCAAAGCCCACCTTTGGCAAGAACACTAACCTTTACACCCTCATTGTCAAGTAAATTTCATTTACAATCCTTTTCTGACCGAAACTTATGTGTAATCAGCCCCAACAACACATATGATGTACTTTTCAACAAAGAAAGTCAGCGCTCGGGCAGCCTTCTTGAGGACTTCACTCCTCCCGTCAACCCTGCGGAGGAGATCGATGACCCTGAAGATAAGAAGCCTGAAGACTGGGTTAACGAGAAGAGAATTAGTGATCCTGACGCTGTGAAGGTATGTTTACTCCTTGTGAGGTTGAGCTAAGGCGTTTATGTTACTGCGCAGCCTGCAGACTGGGATGAGACTGAGCCGTACGAGATCCCTGATGAGGATGCTGTGAAGCCCGAGGGCTGGTTGGACGATGCACCCGCGAATATTCCTGACCCAGATGCCGAGAAGCCCGAAGAGTGGGACGACGAGGAAGACGGTGACTGGATCGCGCCCACGGTCTCCAACCCGGCTTGTGATGAGGCTCCTGGATGCGGTGAATGGAAACGCCCCTACAAAGCCAACCCCGCGTACAAGGGCAAGTGGTATGCGCCTATGATTGATAACCCTGCCTACATTGGCGAGTGGGCCCCGCGCAAGATCCCCAACCCTAACTTCTTTGAGGATCTAGAGCCAGTCAAGCACCTAAACAATATTGTTCGTGTTTCTGCTTCATCCTTCTCGTATTAGCCTCCTTAACTGATGCGCTCAGGGTGGTGTTGGTATTGAACTTTGGACCATGACCGAGGACATTCTGTTCAACAACATCTACGTTGGGCACTCTATTGACGACGCAATGTCTCTGGCCGCGGAGACCTACGACGTCAAGAAGTCCATCGAGGCGGATCTCTCTGCTCAGAAGGATGTCAATGATGAAGGCGACTACTACATCCCCCCCTTCTTGGAGGATCCTATCTCCCATATTCGTGGTAAAATTGCTCAGTTCCTTGACGCTGCTCGGGTGGACCTCTTATCAGCCATCCAAACCCACCCGGAGACAAGTGTTGGTCTTGCTGGTGTCGCCTTCACTCTTTTCGGCATGCTTGCTCTTCTATTTGGTTTCGTTGGCTCGCAGCAGAAGAAACCTGTTGCTAAGGTTTGCAATACATCTTCCCAGGATTCCCTGACTGAATTTTATCATTACCAGGCAAAGAAGACAGATACTTCTACCCCCGATGACAAACAAAAGACTGACAGCACACCCGTTGCACCTGCAGGAGGCGAGAAGAAGGATGCAGGCTCTGTCAAGAAACGCAAGTAGATGCGATGTGATCGTTATTTGCATAAGCGAAGCCTGATACGAGGGGGTCGCAAGGATATGCGTGCCCAGCGTTACCACTATAATTTACCAGTATTGATTTTGTTCATCGTTTGCCTGCTCGGGCTCGGGGAAGTAAAATGTATGGACTGCCATATTATTGTAAAATGGTCGCTCGTTATCCATCTCAGCATTCACCAGGACCAAATGTCATAATAGCACGTGGTATCTGAGTATCAAAACAGCAAGATTCCATGTAGAATTGCAGAGTTTAGACGATTTGATGCGTATCATTACCCACAATCAGAGGGCGCCTGGAAAATTGTCCAGTGCAAAACACAGTACCAGTGCAGACAAGCATACGGAGCGGAACGTGCCCTCGGCGAGGATTCAATGATCCGATCATGTGTGTTTGTGTACGTTTATTTGCCAAAAGGTTTGGATCCTAACATTCACAAGCAACAACGGTCAACTTGACTTGGCCCGCGTGTATGGTGTTTGCGATTGTCATTCTGCTACCTCATAGTTGCCCACCGCAATTTCAAAAGTGTTAACTGGCAGTCAGCCCGGACTCCCGGAGAATGGGTTGACCTTGATTAATATTATCTCATCTTCTATATTTCTAGCGCCTTATTTGAGCCGCTCGATGGAGAGCGTCTGAACCACGGTCTGATCAGTGGATGTCATCAGCTTCATTGAAAGCAAATTCTCGGATGTATGTGTCCTCCGTTCCTACCATTCCGGAGGTGTTGAATAGCATGAAGATTTGCTGTGACCGTCTCGCGTTCGACTTCTGCCTTCGACAAGAACTTCGAATTTCGGAAGAGGATCATGAATCATCCGTCATATGGACTTGTCTTTGCCTATCGACTGTTTATTTTTCCCCAACTGTCGCTCTGTTCAACATGCGGTCAGGATCATGTACTTGCTTATTCGCAACTCGAATTTCCACCTGCTAACAATACAACTTCAATGTGTCTTTAATATTGCAGTCTTCAAGCTGCGTGCCGTATATGGGGCTTCCCTTATGCCGCTGCTATACGGCATCTATCTTGCTTCCCAGAGGACCAAGGCCATGGCTCTGGTCACGAGCCAGCACATAGACGCGCGCTTACCCCTACTGTCATGTGGATGCAGAACGATGAGCGCGCGCTTATCGCCGGTTCGGTCTGAAATAATCATCCTCAACGAACACGAAATGAAATTTAAAAAAATGTGCTGGCACTCAAACGTTTCCGTTTTTTATTCTTCTCCGTGTCTGCCGCCATACCCCACATACACATACACAAGTGTTAACCCCGCGTCAAGATAACAGAACCTATGTAATATCTCTGTATTCTCACTATCCGCCAGACCGAGGGTCGAGAACGGAGCATTTGCACAGCAGCCACAGTCTTGTCTTCTGCTCCACCAGCGATGATATAACACCGACGAGTTCACAGCCTGCTTTGGCATTATTCTTGGACCTCGGGGCTTCTCATGTAATCCTATCTGTGCCACCGTGTCCGTTCTGTCACCATTCGTGTTCTCGGAGAGCGAACACATCCGGGAGTGGACGCAGTGTCAAAGCCAAAGCTTCCAAAACCATGGTTCAAGAACCTCGGCCTGTCATCTAGTCCAACATAATGGGTCAGATCGAGCAAGCTCGGTAATCAATTTACGTTCCATCGTTCATGGTGCGAACTTCCGCGAGTTACGCTAGCAAAAACTAGTGAGTGATCGATACGCCAAAGCTGTTTTGTACATTTTTACTTGACAGATGTGGCGCAGCGTCCAATGAGTTATCCCCTTTGAACGACAACTCTCGTTCGGACGGGCACTGCCAGCTGATATCTACGTGCTCATGAGGGGATTTATACGAGCCATCCTACCTCATGTTTTTGACCAGCGGAGACCCAGTTTCACCTGAACAACAGACACTCTTACAACCCAAATCTCAAGTCATTCATCATGAGTTCGCCCCGTGCGTCACTCTTTCATTCGAGGCTGCCATGCCAGTGCCTAAATTTCGCTGACCATTCACGATGAACAGACTTCGCTATGCGTCTCAACAATTTCCTCCAGGGTCGGTATGGCGCGTCCTTCGCAGCTCACTTCAAGTATGAGGACACAAGTAGCGGCCCGCAGAACCTTACCGTGTGGACTGGCACTTATTTTAGTGCGTAGTTTGTTTTTCATAAATGCCCTGTCGTATTTTTTGCTTATCGTGTGCATGCAGTCAACGACATGAAATACGGTGACGGGTCGGCGACAACTAGGAGGGTTGCGAAAGAGGCAGCCGCTCAGAAAACCATTGAAATGTTAGAAGCCGAGGGGAATGACGTCCCCCCCTAAATGATCCCTGAATGTCTGCGACTTGTTTCCTGATACCCGACACTGCGGAGGCTAATGCATGCATGGAAGTGTATCTATGCTGCCGGTCTCGGATGATTTTGTATCAATATAGTCGAAATGACATGAAACGCACATAGAACTTTCGATGACTACGTAGTAGTACTCTTGTGTCTCCATATTTTGTACGTCCGTTATTCCCGTCCGTTGCCCCGTTTGGAATGTAGAAATCAATTTGGCGGTCGCACAGCGCTATGAGCCCGCGAAATTAAATTGGAACCCCGGGCTTAGAGCTTCTTCACACGAGTTTAAAACTCGCAATTTAGAAAACGGCCTCGGTGCAAATGTGAGTTCTTACGCATTGTTCAGTGTTGCTATCGTACAGCGCATGCTTGTATTCAGTGGGGGCTCAAATCATTCTACTCTTTCGATTTTTCCGATTTTCGGGCACTCGGATGTCTGAATCTGAGATGAGTGGTTCCGACTCGGAAGTATTAGGTACAATACTTAGGGTTATCGACAAGTACTCAACACCCCAATATCAACCTCCACTTCTTGACATATTAAAAACATGCTAATAAAATGCTAAAAGCCCCAAGTGTTTTGAACAGGTTTTTCACGGAGCCCAATGACAGGACGAACAAGTAACTTGGGACCCTCGCAAGGTAACAACCGTAAATAAAAGATAGTAAGTACTGTGGCTACGCTATGATAGTGAGGTGACTAGTGTAAACTGCCTAGTCTCTAACCGCGTCCGACCGACCGACTTCCCTTGGCCCATTGAGTCACAGTCAGAAGAAAAATCTTCATGCCAGGCATTACGTACAAGGAACTCCGAGTCGCGCACAGCAAGTTTATGGTGCATATCACCATTCACTGCAGCTGACAGGGTTCCATGTACTTAGCCTCCTTGTTCGCTATGACGAGATTCGCCCGACTCGGTGTAGCATCGCTGATGATGATGATGATGCCGCTATCTGCAGTGGTGCGTTCCAGCTCGACTTGTTGCCGTTATGCTAATGCGCCTAGTTGTCGGGTATGCGAACCATAAATTAACAATTGTGTCTTCCTCACCTCCGATATCGTCGCAATGGTTCGACAGAAACCAGGCGGAACCTTCGGTGTCGTCCAGCACTATTGTAAAAGTGTATGGCATGCTATGTGATTCATGCCGACACATTTTGCTGTGTGTGTTGGGTGTTTTGATTATTTGAATCGGTGTCTTTATACACCCGCTCTTCACCTCCACCGTTCCCCATCTTTGGACAACCGCCCACCTTTGTACGACTACTCTCGTTACTATATATCCCGATCGTGTCTTAACTGGGAATTGAGAACTATGCATGTATGTGTTCTTGGTCCCATCCGTAATAATCAGCATGTACACGAATTAAAGGAAATGTCGCGGATACTCGCTCGTGTTTGACACAACAAAAAAGAACAACCGTCTCTCCTTCTATTTGGTCCGCAGGCATACGGGAGACTCAGTAGGAATGATATCCATTCCTGCCTCGGTTGACATATGAAGTGAAGTAGGCAAGGGTTTTATCAATGAAATACCGTAGTACACATACAGGCGCAATGTAATCATCGAAAAAGCTCGAGGTCTCGCATTTCAATGGTGACATTGAATTCAACAGTCTCTCCTGGAGTCTTCGCTGGTCCGATTTACGAGGCGCGATAGGTCTCTTATCAATCAGAAAGGTTAGAGATGGACAATAATATCATTGGTAAATGCCACTAATAGACAACTCACCAGTGCACCTCTATCATCAGATCTGCCAGCGCACACACCTCAACGTGTAGTCCAATGAACCGCTTTCCTCCCCCAAAGTCGGTCGGATCCTCGGTCTAGTAATTGATTATCGATTGCTCCATGCGTACTGCAGGGCTCATCTTTCGATGTCTTCATCGGCCTACAATGTTACAAGGACTCTCATGCGGTAAAGGTAGCTTTGTTACTGATGAAAAATCCAATGCACAACACACTACACTAAATTGATGAAATGGTGCTCCGAAAATTCAAATGCTGTTGGTATGGGTATCGGTAGCTTGAATAGTTTGCGGTGTGCCAACTCAATGCCTCAATCTCACTTCGGTGATGCAAACGCTTGATGGTGGTATATCTGACCAGAACGTCATCCTCATACGTCCTCCCAAGTTCCCCAGCTCGCTCACTTCCATCCTCTAATATGACCCTGCTAGTGTCAGATGATCCTAGTTGGTCCGGGCCACTGCTCAATCCATATCGCATGTGTAACTATTTTGTAGGTTCGCGGACAGCCAGTCGAATGATGACGATGATGACTCGATATAACCTTGCCTATGGTTTCGCAGTTGCCTCCTTTGCTGGTGTAATGTACAACTGGGGTGAGCAAGATCGAGTATCAAAAAACCACTGACATCCTTATGGTATTGTCAGCACTCACGTTCGGACAAGAGGTTAGGTTGATACTGTTATCGGGGTAGCCATCCCGCTAACGATGATTTTACAGGTTGAATTGATCTGGGTGAGTGGACTCCTGTATCAGAAGAACGATGCGAAAAACCAACTGTTTTGTGGCAGAGTCGACACTGGTCCCTGATGACCGTCATGTATCTCAGTGTATGTTGCTCGTGACATACATGTGGTCGGCAAGTCGTGGTGCTAACTTCGGAATATCCTAGGCGCGTTACATCGGAATAATATATGCTGTGTACGTTTTGGAGGCTATGTAATCAGTGTTGTGCTAATTGGTCATCTTTTACAATCAGCATCTGCGTTCTGGATATGTCTCCTTACATTCATCGCGGGTGTTCTGACCGACGACATTCAGTTTATGTTCCGACAATTTCGGTGACAGATATGGTGAGTATTCTTCGCGAACCCTTTCATTCCCGTTCAACGCACTGCCATGTAGGGGTGAGTGAGATTCTCGAACAACTCGTTGGTTCAAGATAATGACTGCCACAGTTGTGAGTTTCTCTGAAATGTGTGCTTCTCCGACACTGATAAATTATATATTGCTTTATTTGTCAGGCCATATCATGTCCAGCGCAATAGAATGCATTAATGATATCGCAAATATAATACTGGGTTGTGAGCTATGCATTTTCGTGAAATTGACTTGACTGAAACATCAGGCAAGTCATCATGATCGTTCGGTTATATGCCATGTATCAGAAATCCAGACGTGTGTTGATATTTCTCGTCGTTGTCTTCCTGGCTATTAGAACTACCATCGGAGTGATGATTGTAATAACAGTGAGCCATATCATAGCGGGTAAGCATTAATTATAAAAAATTCAAGTGCACCGGACTCATTGACAAATGCCAGAGGAACACGTTCTTTCCGGCAACTATGAGTGCACTGTTGCTTTTGGGGGAAGTATCCTACGAGTTCTGGATTACATCACTTGGATACTCCTCACCGCATGGGAGGTCCTCACACTGTGTCTCGCAGTCTGGATAGCTATAAAACACTTCCGTGAAATGCGACAACAATCATCAGGAGAAGTCATCAGGGACTGTTTCACGGTTTTAATGAAAACTCACATTGTTTACTTTGCGAGGTAAGCTCATGATCTGAATATAGTTATCTTTTCCGCTGATCCATGTCCTGTATGCGCTAGTTTTGTCACTCTTACTTGCATCGAGTTCATCGGTTATTTTTCTCCGACAGTCTCAACGGTACGCCGATCTATTGCCGACCTCTGTACACGACCCTGATTCATCATTTTAATAGTCCTCGTATTCCACGGAGACTCAGACTTATAGTGGATTCTCTGAAATATTCATGCTCACGCAGATGTTTATACTGGGACCACGCCTCATCCTAAATATCATGCTAGGCTTGTGGCCGACTCCGATGCAGCAACTACTATGGCTTCAATTGCTTTCCAAGAGCGCGACTGTGTGCCGACTAGCAGTAATGTGTGAAATGCGAGATTCTCGACATGAACTCGTTTGTGTTTATTCCAAGTTTCGTCGTGGTGCTTAGATATTTGAGTTATTGCAGTTGAGTGTACCGACGTAGATTTGAAAGAGAAGGTCTGGGCAGACAGATTATATATCGTTGCATCAGTTGTCCTCACCGATACCGCCAGCGCATCGTCTCCCCGACGCGAGTATGACTACACTCTTTGACCCAGGACGTATCTCGATGCTGCAGTACCGATGGGGCATAGTTATACTGTGACGTCAGTGACTCATCAACAACGCCGTCGAACAGCGATGTTACTGTCAGAGTCCCACACAACTGTCAGAAGCGATCAATATCTCAATCTTCAACTATACCAGATATTTAAAACTAATCTCCTGAATCTCAGTGATATGCTTCACATCCCGCTCGTTCCTCTCAATCTGCACATTCAAATGCTTCAAATACAAATACATACCACCAAACATGCCTGTCGAAACCCCAAGTGCAGCGATGGAGATGATATAGGAGTAACGATATGTCGGGCCCCAGTTCAACGGCCATGCGTATCTATGCGAAAAGTGCGGTCGTGAGTTGGTGAGAGCAAGAGATCGATGGCGAGGTCACTGACGATCCAATCACATTGCCTGTTTGCCCCATTGAGTTCATCAAAGCAATAGCAACGGCACGCTTCGCGGGTTCTCTGGCGAAAGTGTTGTTGATCCACCCTAAGAGCACCAGGTATCCAGTGACGGTTTGAGCCATCAGGAATCTGTATGTTTCTGAGTGCAAAAGTGGCGCCCCACGAGTGACGATACCACTTACAGTGCAATATAGCGCGCAGCCTTGTTCATCGTAAAGATCGATATGATGAATGCAAGGGCGCCGAATGCATTGGTAACAACAAAGCATTTGTAACGCCTCTGCTTCTTGTCAGAGTACCTGATCTCCGTGAGATGCGATTTTCTGATAGAAATGATTCACTAACCATGTAAGAATAAATCCGACCATACCCGCGAACACCCACGGAGGAGCACAAAGCAACAATGTTACAGTCGTATCGTATCCAAGTGTCGCGCACAGCGTTGGGAAGTAAGCGAAGAAAGACTGCCCCACTACCTGGAACATGGCAGCAACTGCAAACCACCACACCTTCCAGTCAGATACAGCATCCTGCAGTCCTCGCATGGTCGTCTGCTTCCCAAGCTCGTCAGCCTTACCATTGCCATCTTTTGCGAGGCGAGAGATGACAAGTGCTCTTTCCTCCGGAGTGATCCACCTGGTGTTGTGCGGGAAATCAGGGAGTGTGAATATCGCGCAAATTGCGACCAAGATGGTGATGCCGCCTTCAATAAAGAATAACCATCTACGGACCATTCAGCTCCAAGGAGTGATAGAAAGACGATTGTTGCCTGCCTCCATGCAGCTTGACCAAGTTTGTCCTGCATGCTGTGAAGTATAGCAGATGCAAACAGGGATCCGAATGCAGAGCTGAGAAAACTTCCACAAGAAACGAGAGTTATTCTCAAGGCGAGTTCGTCCCGCTTGTACCATTTAGATACAAGAAATATAATACCGGGGAAGAAGGGCGCTTCGGCAAAGCCAAGAAAGAAGCGGGCGACAACAATCCCAGTATAACTTGGGTCAAACAATCAGAGACTATATCTGAACGATGCAAAACAAGGATGTGTACTTCGTTGTGATCCCTGAGCACCATTAGCAGTCATCTTCATGAACAATCGATGTCGACAAACCTGTTAATACTGATATTGTACCCCATGCTAACATACAGGACGGAATGATGACAGAAGGCTTCTCCAGCCAGTGCAGGAACATGTTCCTAAAGACAAGTTATGTTCAGCTGTCTCTCGATGAAGGACGAAACTCACCCTGGCACTTGCATGACAATATATCCAACATATAGGATGGACAAAGTCGTGGCATATTGTTGCCCATGCAAGTGCAGGTCTTTCTCAAAACCTTGTAACCGAGCGTTGCTGTAGATGTCATAAGATTAATACAAGTACAACAGTATGTAACACACCTAATATTGGATCTGTCAACCTAGGGTGCACAGTAAGTATCATAATGGAGTTCGCAAAAACCTCGGACCCACTAGATTCAGGGTTTGTAAAATCAGTAGTATGGACATACGCAAATCAAGCTTTCTCAGTAATCTCCTCTCAAGGTCGTTACGGGCACGACAGGAGACACCTTTTGGCAAATCGTTGATTGTATCAATAGCGTCAACCGCTGTTGGATCGCTCAGAGTGGGCATCCTTCAGGGGAAGGGGGGGGAAACGCAACACGTAGGCTTGCATGTCTTGGCGATAAGTAGGTAAGAATAATGGTACGGATTTGATTACAGCCGGAATCCATGGATCGTCTGCCAATGTCCCAAATTAGTATTGACTGCACCATCGATTGATCATAGCAGCAAATCAGGTTGCTCCACCTGTGGTTTACCCAATCCTAGCGATGCGCCGGATCAACGGCCCTGGTAATTGGTTTGGCCAAATCATTGTGCTGAAGGATGAAGCGGATGACACGAATTAGATGACAGAACTTCGCAGCGAGAACGCAACCATCATCCGTCAGAAGCCCCGTGCCAGGGCTAGCAGATGTACAGTCCGGAATTTGTAGCCTATAGACATACTAATATAAGCACACCCCTGGAAATAGTTAATGGGACTGACACTTGTCGCAACGGCCTGGATCATCCTTTTAACTAATAACAACTGCCAAGTGGCTGTAGATTCTTAGTTGAGACTCGTCCGGACCGTTGGAAGTACATGTGCAACCATCGTTGTACCCCTTCTCCATATAATGAGAGGATATTTCAGAGATGCATCACCTTGCAAATATCCCAAAAAGCCGAGGAGGGATGGAAGCGTGGATGAAGTTGACATCATGGATCGTGATTACGAGGTTTCAGAGTGGATGAGACAGACATTTGCAATCATGTATTGACTCTTCAGAAGGAGAGAAGCATGTTTCCACCCCTACGCTGATACTTCTGCCTATAACATTAGCCTCACTCAGGTGCCTTACTTGAAGCTGGAGCTTATTGTTTCCATGAATTTAAGAATCCTGAATTTGCTTTGCTGCGCAGGACTGATACGGGATTAACTAATAGAAGGTATCAGTCATGGCAAGTCTGTTGAAATGAGCATCCGAGGCGTGACTGTCAAGCATGACAAGTACCTACCACGGCTTAAGTGATTTTTAGACTGATTAGGAACGTTGAGACAGATGTTCCTACTCCGGGTGACCATGAGCCGCAGCCGTCTTGCCAGATGATCGCAATGTTCGACGTCGAAAAAAAAACAAGTCGCCGCCCACCGCGATGGGAAGAAGCGTTTATGTTTGTATTATGGAAACCCTGATGAGAGAGTACATAGTAGCTGGCCTAGTCTGCATGATATTGACATGGTTTCTGTAAATCCAAAGTTCATGTGCATGAGCCGCTCATCATAATGATGAATAACAAAGATTTGAACGCGTAAACAAGTACCAACAACGCGGTCGAACAGCATCTTGAATGTCAGAAGCGTCGAGCTCTCGTCTCTTGTATCGCGGCTCACTCTCCCTCCCAGACTCTTATATCCTCTTAGATGGACTCACTTTCTCAGCAAACCTTCTGGCTAACAAAGACCTCCTCCACAATCCACTTGCACTAGCACTCGAGAGCATGCGCGGTCGTCCCTCTCTCAGACTCAAAGGCACGGAATCGCTCAAGAATATATGCATAGACCCTTCGGATGATGTCTGTATGTATGTGAGCATGTCGAACACCCATAACACCCCATTCACACCCAACAGGGACATCCATCCATCCGCCACCCTCTCTCGGGTCTACTTTGAAAATATGCTCTGCTTATCGCATCTATCTCCTGATGGGCGGACGGAAATGGGCGCGCGTGTAGCCTTGGGAGATACTGGTATATTTGTTCCTTGATTCTTCCATTTGATCTGAGCTGATTGCCGTTTGTAGATGGTCCAGCAACGACAGAAATACTAATATTTGGAAAGGCTCATTCGTCGCCGACTACTCCATCTATAACAATCCGTGTAGCACGCATCACTCCAGCTACTCGTGCTCCCCGCCCAGACGATCCTACACCCCGAAAACCGCCTCAGCATCTTCTCACACGCACACAATCTATCGGAGAACTCGCTGCGAACACGAGGATCAAAGTCAAAGGAGATGAATCAGAGGTGGTGAGACGGGCAAGAGAGGTAATGCTGCATTTACCGAATTCGAAATCACGGGGGCGAGGAAAGGACAAGGAACGAGGCAGCGCTGTGTTTAAAGTACCCACGCTCCCAGCAAAGAAAACCAACCACGCACCAGAAGCAGACGTTTTCGGACCTCTCAGTGATGCTAAAGGTAAAGCACGTGCGGTGGACGACGGAGTTGGTGATATAGAGCAGGAGAACAAATCTGTCTGTCCAACGTTTTCCCTGGCGTCCTTGTATTGCGCTCAAACGTTACATTCCACAGATCATCAAGAAATTTACTGTAAGACACCTCGATGCAGTTGGCGTATCCAAGGCGCATCCGGAGTTTAAGGAACTCTTTGGGTTCGTGTATCGTGGTACAACTTTTGCTCTTGTATGTCAATGTATTCCTCTTGGTGGTCGCATACTTATTTTTTATCTCAGAGAGCCACGATAAAGAAATCTTCTGTTAGTGCGCTAGCTCTAGAGACGCTTGTAGAAGCACACATCAAGCTTTATGTTACATCACCCATTTGAAAGGAAGGGCTCTTTTCCAACTGAAGTCGCATTTTCAGCAGCAGATCGTTTGCATACATCACGGAATTATATACCCCGCTCAGAAAAACTATGAAGGACCATAATGCTACTACATAAAAATGCATGAAAGAATGTCTACTGAGTAAAATCAAGCGATTAGTCTCTAATATATGATAGCCATAGGTATTAATTATTGCATAAAAGAACGCTTGCAGAATAACATCGAGCTATTAGTCCAATATAAGTTAGCAATAGATATTGATTATCGCGATAAGATATGCAATAAGATATGCAGGGAAAGAACAATGGTACAAGAATCAAGATCCACTCGAAAGCATTGAGCGTCGATGCATCAAGCACCGCTCCCAACAGCAGCAGTGACGGGTCCCGGATAAACACTCCCCACAATCTCCTTAAACGCCCTATCGTCCTCGTACCTGTCCCTCGTCTGCGTAACAATAACCTGTAATACAGGCCTGGGGCTCTCGGCAATATGCACATTATCCTCATCCCTCTCAAAAGTCGAGGATGTGCTAAAACAGTTAAGCGCTTGGAGCACTGGGCTCGTAGGGTGCGAAGGGGGATTGGACCAAGGTAATACAGATAACGAAGAAGATGGAGAGGCTGTGGGAGATGGCGAACGTGAGAACATCCGTGGAAGCCTCATCTGCGCTCTAGATGGCATACTACTTGGATTATGATGAAGATTGGGAGTGGTGTTGGGGCGGATGATGGTGCGTGTGACTACGACGTCATCCCTCTCGTAAACATCGACTTGTGGAGTGTGCGATGGAGGTACATCAGGCATAGAAGAAGACGCAGTCGTGTATGTAGTAGAAGCAGAAGAAGAACTTGGTGTGGATGAGCGCGAAGCCTCCGAATATGCATCTCCCCCCTCAAGAGGGACGACCACAACCTCATGGTCCGGCCACACACCACCTACGCTCGCACGTACGGGGAACAGCACACATGGTCGAGTTCTGACGCAAAGGCCCTGCCCCATCGTCGATTTTTGAGTGCCGGTTTTAGAAAGCGAGTTGGGTCTCTGAGAATGGAAATGGAGGTAAGCGTGGTGTTAAGAACACTAAGAGAAATGAAATGAAAGGAAAAGAAATACTCACTGCGCTGGTGCGCAGCAGCGGATCGAAACGTTGTGCGTCCATGGGGTCGTATCGTGCGGTATCCATTTCCATCTTGGTGTGTATGCAGTGTGAGACGGCTCCAGAGCGATCAATCAAGTTGTAGAAAGCCTGTGAGGAGAGGGGACAGTGACCTGCTCATCATCGCGAACGAAGGATTTAAGCAAAAATGCCTAGTCCACAAGTAACTGTGAACAATAAGGTGTGGAAGCAAAACGTTCGCCACATATCGTGACTGTGCCACTGGCGCTTTTTCTTTGTTGTCCGTCCGTACGCGTATGCATAGGTGTGGACGCAGTGCAGGGTGGCGTTGGCGTTCAAGCAATAGCCCGCTTTGTGTGATTGCAGGTCCGAGGTTTTAATCCCGGGCGTTTGAAACATGGTGAGGATCCACAGCGGAACGTGTCGTCCTAGTGGAAAAGCTGCCACGCGTTGGAAGCATTGAAAGAACCTTGGTTATCATTAATCAACTGTCAGGTCTGTCAGCATGTTCATTTTCGTGCAATTGTCGTGTCTTTAACGTGTTTTTGGTCTTCGCGCTGGCGTCTACTATAACGTATGTTGTCTGTAGGGAGTCCACGCGCAATCCATATACGAGCCCTGCAATGGGCATCAGACATTGTAATATTGTTGTATGCGCAGCTTGATGGGACGGAACCCGTGTTTGAGATACGGAGAGCGAGGGTCGTGGTGTCCACTGGCGGGCGGGCGCAGCTGATCATGGTGAGTGTGAGGGGTTGATGATTGGAGGATCAGGTTCTTACTGTGATTTTGATGTGGTGCAATGTAAGTGGCACTTTGTAGACAGGCAGCAGGTTGTCGCCCTCGTGTCAGAATTATACTGGCCGCCTCGAGATGACTTGCCTGCCAGGTATCCGGTCAACGTGGTCGGAAAGTGTCGATAGCGCAAGGCTTGTTCCACATAATTAAAATTGCTAATGCTGATTTCCCTATCCACTACTATCATTCCGGGTAATCTGCAACATGCATGTAATATGCAAAATGTTCAAAACACCTCAACACACTGCTCAACTCACTTCAAAAAAATTCATGCATATGTAGACTACTTATATATGATGTACTGTCCAAGTAGAATGAAAATTTCTCGCGTGTTGCAGCTGCGAGGGATGAAATAGTGGTAATTTGTAACCATGCAGGAACATAAATTATCCAGATCCCATAGATCCTGCAGGTATATTCCTGAAGTTATACCTGGAGCACAACAATCACCTCGTCAGGATTACAGAACACAATTTCAATAAAGCTCATCCTGTCATTTTAAGATGCTATAGAGGAAGAATTGACGACATGTATGAAAACGTGACAGTAGATAGGAGAGTGTGTAACAAATTCAATCTCCTCTACGGCACACTCGGCAAGTGCACGAAGTCTTGCATTGTTGTCTCCTCTTGCATCATTCTCACATCCTTGTTACAATGGCACCAAACTGCAGGCATACTACCAGTCAGAAGAAAGCTGAAGAAGATGTGATTCGTGAAGCCAACTTCACTGCTGCTATTTAGGCTATCAGAGAGGAGAAGACCAAGAACCTCCAAACAGCAGCTGCAGAGTTTAAAGTCCCATACCATACTCTTCGTTGGCAGGCACAGAACCTCACTAAACCTCATTCAAAAGCCCACAAAAACAGCCAACTACTTACTGAAGGCCAGGAAGCAACAATATGTGACTGGGCCAAGTACCTGGCTATGATGGGTCACCCTCTCTCCAAGTGCAACCTTTGTGCAAAGGTGTCAGAGCTTAGCAAGAAGTTAAAGGCAAAGAAGAAGCTCACTGGAAAAGATAAGGGGCCATCAAAAACCTGGGTCAAAGATTTTCTTACTTGCCATTCAGAACTCAAACTGGGATGCCCAACAGGCATTGATCCGAAGCGGATGCAAATGTTTAACTACACAACTGTCAATCACCACTTCAAACTCCTGGACAACTTCTTGAAATCTGAGAACATCCCCTGGGATAATGTGTATAACATGGACGAGAAGGGGATTCAACTTGGAGGGGGAAGGAAATGTGATAACATGAAGTACCTGTTTTCATGGACAGCAAAAGCCCAAGTCAAGGCAAAGAGTGACCAGCTCAAGCTGGTAACAGTGATTGAGTGCATGTGTGTGGATGGCACTAGTTTGAAGCCTGGCTTTGTATTTTCTGGGTCTTAAATATACTCTGAGTACTTTGAAGAAGATGGCATTATGTGAGTCTCTGCTCAATCATAGGTAGAAAAAGCTCACTCAATTCTGATATCAGAGTTGTGACATCTGAAAATGGTTGGACAAGTGACTTCATCGGCACTGAGTGGCTTGTGAAGAGTTTCATGCCACAAGCCAAGGAACGGAACTCATCTGGTCAACCAATCATCCTAATATATGATGGACACTGCTCACATGAGACAATTAAACTTTGCCAAGCAGCAGAAGAACATGGTATTCACCTTTTTTGCCTCCCCCCCACACAACACATCACTTGCAACCTCTTGATGTAGGTGTTTTTGGTCCCTTGCAGAAACAATGGCAGAGACGCAGTGAGGTCATGATGGAAGAGACCGGGGAGGGGATCAAGAAGCATGACATGATTCGAGAGTACATGAAGGTGATGTAGGGAATGAGATTCCTCTAGGTGTATATCACCCATATTATGACTCACCATCTATGACTTTCCCACGAAATGCACCAGAGGTGCGACGCTTTCCTGCACTATGCGATGCATTCCCATGCACGTGCTTAGTTGCCTTATGTCACACAGCATCTGGGAGCATCCATCCATTATCCAACCAGTCCCCTAGTGAGTCCCTTTTCATTTATTTCTCAAATCAGACCATTTCTGGTATCATATGATATATTATTCCATCACGGACCCTTATTTACATCATTTACATACTTAGAGTGCTCCCTATTCACTTCCAAGCCCTGGAAGCATGCCTAGGCACAGCTTACCTGTGGCCTAGGAAGTTTTCATACACCAACCAGGACCACACAATACACCAACCACCATCATGTCTAGTAGCATCTAGCAGTCAGAATTGATCACCATGAGTTAGCATCTATCAGAGTCATCACCCTAGTCTTAAGCAGCAGCCTATCATTATCTTTTACACGTTCGCACACTGCATGCACCTTATTCCCATGCTTCGCACTCTTATGCACTCAACATTCCTGTGCACGCACTTTCAGTGCGCTTCACCAGAGTTGATCTGGCATCACCCAGTGGATCTTGCTTTCTTTGCTTCCCTTAAGGGTTGAACACATTGCTCAGTGCACTTCAACCAACACCTAGAGAGTCAGTAGCCTTCCTCTCACCCCAGAGGTAGAGCCATCTTTCTTTCTTTTGCTCTGCAGCCCAGCAGAGTAGTTGAACCTTCAATGTGCTCTGACTTCATTTAGCCTGGACACTTCACTTTGGACAATGCAGCAAACAATCAGATGTGCATGAAGGAGCTTTCTAACTTACTTGAAGAACACCAGATTGATTACGATCCAATTGAAAACAGGATCCCTTGTTTTCCACACATGATCAACATATGCATGAAACATATTCTGGATGACTATGTGACAGCAGACTTCTCAGACATGGAGAATACCTGGAAGGTTTGTGGTCAGGACATCGCCAAGATCAACTATACTGGTGCCATCACTGGTAAAACTCTCGAATGGGCCAGAAATCTTGTGCACTCCGTCCGTATATCAAACCAATGATGAGCAAATTTCAGGGATACCATCATTATAGGTAACAACAAGGGTTGGTTCCAAGGAGACAGAGGCGAGCCTATAAAGCTCCCTGAAGTTGAACTCCTGCTCGATGAGCCAACCCACTAGGACTCAACATTTGTTATGCTTAATTGTATGTGCAATCTATGTCAGGTGAGGTCTCATCTCATTAAATATTTGTGGTGGGCTAACCATTGCCCAGGTGGTTGATATGTTCTTCCAGTCTGCCAGTCAACTCTCCATACACAACAAACAGCTGACTCCAATTGAATGGCATTTCCTACAGGACTTCGAAGTGATTCTGGAAGTAAGTATTGACACCTTCATAACCTATGTTGCATTTAACCATGTAATTTCAGCCCCCACACAGAGCTCAATAATCCATGTCAAGCAAGAGCACTCCCATGTTGGGTCGTATGGTTCCAGCTTTTGAATGCCTACTTGAGGATTGGAAGCAGTTGGCCAATAGTGCCCCGCACTGTGCCCCACTCATCAACATTGGTTTGACTTGGGCAGATAAGTATGACGACAGGATGGCCTGTACAAACACTTATGCTGTTGCAATGTGTCAGTCCCTTGCATTTTTATAAAATTTGATGTCTTATGATTGCTCTATAGACATTGATCCAACACGCCAAATGTCATGGGCTACAGATCATTGGGATGAGAACCGGTTGAAGTCAGCTAGAGAATTCATTCTCAATCTGGTATGTCTATCTATCTAGCAACAGCATGCACTCATATGTCCTGTAGATGCATGTCAAGAGAGCACAGTGGACCTCCAACATACTGGCTTCAACCCAACAACCCTCAAGACTACAGTCACGCATGCTAGGCTCCTGTATCTACAGAGTTCATGAGGGGGATGCACTGCCAGTTTGTGATGATATCATCCAGACAATTGATCAGGAGTTTGGGGCTTATAGCACAGCTAATCTCAGCCCCAAGGGAACAAATATACTCTCATTCTGGCAGGTGAGAGTTGTCTCCATCAAGTGATGTATTTTGTTGTTGACCATGAGGTTTTGACCAGATGTCTGAGGCAATGTTCCCAATGGTTTACACCATTGCTATGGACTACCTCCCAATCCAGGCATCAGCTGTTCCCTGTGAGTGAGTGTTCTCGTCAAGCAGCAAAACATACACAAAGAAGCATAACTGCATTAGCCCGGTCCTCATGGAGGTGCTACAGATAGTAAAGTTCTCTTTAAAGAAGGAGTGACTTAACTTTACCAAAGGTTGGGCGGCGTCACAATGGGCCATGGAAAGTGTTATTGTATCTGACAACGGCTTGGACGAGCTCCTGGCACCTGTCTCAATTGGAACCACAGATGACAGCTGTGCATATGATGCTGTTCTCAAAGCCATCGCAGAGCATGAGTGCGATGACATCGATGACGATGTTGTTGTCTATGATACCTGACATCTCTTTGATCTTTCATTCTTGTTTCTTGCTTTTTGTTTACCATCACACACCTTATGATTCTTCTTTCATTGTGTTTGTACATCGAATTTCAGTTGTTATCTCACAGTCTCTTGGTCTAGGCAATCTGGATTATTCAGTCCACTACTGGGTCAGATCCTTGATATCTGTTGAGCTCAAATTGTGCTGACCAGAGATGCTGCTAACTCATTGATGACGACAGAAGCTTGAGCTTACTGATAGTGAATTTTTTCAAGATCATCATCACTGCCATTGTGTGCACTGCTGCTCAGGTGAGTTTATGTGTTTTATGCTTCTCATGTTTCATTTCAGTAATCACCCACAGACATGCTAAGCTACATGCTTCAATTGAGCATATGGCAATGCAGGCATACAATGTCATTGGATGTCAAGTGTCCTTAGGACAGGTGTTTTTAATTTCTGGTAAATGAACTTTTACTTGGTTCCTGAGCTATTAATAGTACATTTGAAAAAACAGTTCTGGTCAAAGGTGCCCATTTCCACCCTACTGAGCCATGGCTGCTAACAGGTCTGTACAATGGCTCTGTCAACATCTACAATCACAAAACTGGTGCACTTGTGAAGATTTTTGAGGTCTCTACTGTTCCCATACACTGTGTTAAATTTATTCCATGAAAAAACTAATTTGTTGCTGGCTCAGATGACTTCCAACTGCGTGTCTTCAATTACAATACACATGAGAAGGTCACCATGTTGAAGGCTCACCCTGATTATATACGATGTCTCACTGTGCACCCAACTGCAAGCATCATGCTCACTGGAAGTGATGACATGACTATCAAAGCTTGGGATTGGGACAAGCAGTGGAAATGTATTCAGGTGCATTACCATGTTTTGTGCTACTCTCAGCCTCACAACTTGTGCCAGGTATATGAAGGACATATGCACTACATCATGAACATCACTTTCAACCCCAAAGACTCAAATACTTTCGCATGTGCTTGTCTTGATTGGACTGTCAAGATGTGGTCCCTTGCCTCCCCTACAGCAAACTTTACCATGGACGTGCATGACAAAGGCATCAACTATGTCGACTTTTACCCTGGCTCAGATAAGCCATACCTCATCATGACAGGTGACGACCAGACTATCAAAATTTGGGACTACCTCAGCAAAAGCTGCATGCAAATGATGGAAGGACACACAAGATCAAGGAGATCAGTACCACAGAGATATTTGTGACAGCGCTGCTACACTCGCTGAATGGATGCTTCGTGACTGTTATCAGTGATGGAGAATACATCATCTACACAGTGCTCACATGGTGGAACAAAGTGTTTGGTTTGGGCACGGGCTTCACATGGGCTGGTGACTCAAACACATATGCAATATTGGAGAGCAAGGTGAAGCTTCATGTGTTCAAAAACTTCAAGGAACATGGTAATGCAGGGATGAAGGGCGCAGGAAGCTGGGCAGTGGATGCCATTTATGGAGGTCCAGTGTTGGGCACACATGGAAAGGGTTTTGTGATCTTTTGGGATTGGGAGAGTGGGGAAATTGTGAGGCACATTGATGTGGATGCAAAGAATGTGAGTTTGTGACATAAATTGGACATTCATGATGCTAACACTTTGATAGATCTTTTGGTCGATGACAGGGACACTCATGGCGGTTGTATCAGACGACTCTTACTATATCCTTAAATTTGATCAAGATGCCTACAATTCTAAACTAGAGGAGGGCATGGAAATCACAGATGAGG
Source organism: Suillus subaureus (assembly GCF_016647635.1). NCBI lineage: Eukaryota > Fungi > Basidiomycota > Agaricomycetes > Boletales > Suillaceae > Suillus > Suillus subaureus. The sequence continues at coordinate 16,066 of NW_024538580.1, read as the reverse complement.
GTGTTGAGGAATCATTTGATGTCATTGCTGAGATCTCAGACAGGTGAGTGATGTTAGCAGAAGTTCCATACTCAACTAACTGTATTTTTATCAGCATGAAGAATCAATATCTTTGGGTATTCATTGTCTTTGAGCGTTGTTGAATACCAAATGGCTGTCCTCTGTGGTGATATGGACTCAGCAGCTGAAGGAGGAGCTAAACAAAGTTGCTTGGTCTGGAGGGTCAAGGTATGCATGATTTCAATTACATGTGTGGGTCTACAATTCAGCTGATATTTCTATAGACCTCTAGCCATTTAGTGACGAATGATATCAGAAACAAATGCAATGCAGGTGAGTACATCCTCTTCTACTTGCACATCTAACACTTATTCCCCCCTCACCCTCCAACCCAACTTCCTCAGCACTACATGCCACCATTTCATCCTTGGCCGTTCCTGGACATCTACTGCCACCCTCGTATCCACCAATCTGCTGCATCACAAGACCCTTTCTGGCTCCCCTGCCCTTATCTGCCTCATCTCCGCCTTTACTGCCTGTTGCTTGCGAGTGTGGTCCAAGCTGCAATACAACTAATTTGCATTAGCTTCCCAAATGCTGGATTCAATAATGACACTTACATTGGCTTGAGGACTCATTGCGATTGTCGATATTACTTTGGATCAAATGTGAAGTATGATTGTGCAGTATGATGTGAGTCTGATTGATTGTGACAGCACATTTCCTCTTTCACTCAACGTTTGATTAACTTAAAATTAAGTGTATGTATTTATATATATATTCTAATTTAAATTTGGCTTGAGCTGGCTTCAAGCCTGCAAGCACAGCTTCGTGGGCTAGACCAGACCGTGGATTACGTAATTTGTAACTGCATACATGGCTTGGCTAACCATAGCTCCACTCACAGCTAAAGCTGGCCACAAGCTGGAGCCACAGCAACACTAATGTAAGGCAAAAGATTCATGAGCAAAAGATTCACAAAGTTTACTGCCCTACAAAAGAAATGATAGCCAATATATTGACCAAACTGCTACCTAAACTGGACCATGAAAAACTCATAAAGAGTCTAGGCATGTCTCCTGATTGAGGGGGAGTGTTGTTATAGCAGGTATGACTGGACAATCAGTACACATACCTGCAACATGATCCATGCATGGTAAGTAGCAGAGATTCAGACTATCTGACTTTAGAATAGAATGAGTATACTATGGAATATGCCAAATAGAATTAATGCTCATTGCTCATCTCCTATTGAGAATAATATCAATCGTCTCTCATCTCTCATTCATATATCTCCCTATCAAAACTATCATCTGCTCATTTATATCATGCTCTGAAATCCATGGTTTTATCCTGTTATCCTTCATCCAATTTGTTCAGTGTTTCCCACCATTACCACAGCAGGCCTTTACATGTATACTTCCTCTTTCAGTATAGCATTAAGGTGTGCCCCCTTTACATCTACTTGCTCTGTCTCCCAATCAAGGATAGCAGCTGATGACATAACAGATCATATTGTCTCTAGACAAACAACTAGGGAGAAAGTATCTATGTAGTCCATACCTGACTGCTACACCACCCCTCGCCTAGGGGTTCCCTACTCTAATGTGTCCAGAAAAAAATCACGTGATATTTCTGCCACACCCATTGTATCTTACCCCGGACCTGATGGATCCTAAAAATGTTCGCACACAAGTTCCGGTTTGTACCATGTCTGGTTGGAGACCACTAGCGAAATAAGTGCAGAGTTGGAAACAAATAAGGAACATACTTACCACGTGCCCTCAAACGCCATAGGTGGGAACGACTACTGATCAGCGTTGTCGAGTCCTAAAGCATTTTAGTGGTAGCACCCACATAACATGCAGTGCTAATCCTGCCCACGATCTTCAGGGCATCCTACGTAACAAGTGTCAGACGCCCAATAGATGCCCTGCTTTTAGTCTGAAGATCTACGGGCCGCAATTGCCATCCCGGTTATATCCGATGAAGTTGTGCGCGCCAGAGCCCTCGAAGTAAAAGGAGTTGGTCAATGCTACGGAGGTTACTGAACCGGACGGTCAGGGTGTTTTTTTTCAAGTATCGCATTGTGACAGACACCGCTAGGTCAAACACAAATTCTCCTCAGTATATGACGGCTACCCTGACCAGTGCACTGACTTCGGCGTCATGAAGGTACAGCCATGAGCCAACCTAGAGTGCTTCAATTGGATCCGTGCTCAGCGCGAAGAAACAAAATTTGCCGTTTCAGGTGGTGGCGATTAATGTAATTGCGAAGCTAACTGCGATCAGGTTAGAAACAGTATGCATTGGTCCAGCTAGTTACCTATTCTCATAGCATCCTCCCTGCATCCTCGGCGACATAGCATGAGCTTGACCGAGGTGATAAGACACCATCCGGCTTTCCGATTCCGGGACAGGGCTGATTGAAAACCCAACTAACGCAGTGCGGCATTGCTATTTCCACCGGGAACTGGAGCCCTGAAATTTGAATTGGACAGATCTCTTCTCAAATCAAGCGACATGGCTATTGCTTGAGGGGACCGAGAAACAGAGGGTAGCGTTTGGTCTGCCATATATTGCTGCCTTCCACGGTGTCAATGGCAGCCTTGGTAATGAGGTGGATGACTGATCTGGAGGCGCTTAGTCTCCACTTGGTAGACCAATAGAAGGAAGACAGTCATTCTTTATATAGAGGCGCTGGAGATATTTACCATGTTCTCTGTCCTGGATGTTAAGCGTGAGCTCATGAGATTGTGACAAACTTGCAACTGACCAGAACGTTCCGCTGCTGAATATTTTCGAGGGTTTTTGCTCTTGCTTCTGATCGCTGGACAAAATACAAGCTGCCAGCGCAGGTTATATCAGGCAAGGATACGGTGGTCTGTGAACTGAGCCCATCGTACTTATTCTATGGAGTCTATAGAGAGCCTCGGAATTCAGATCGGGAGGCTTGGCCTCCTTTCGAACCGAACAACTATTGCTCTAAGGGACCCAGATAATCAGTTTGATAGTTTGTTGTCCTACTTCTTGTCTTACCAGCAGTAAGGTATCGTCCGGAGTGTCGTTTCTGCTTGCCCTACATTGCCAATTTCCACGTCGTCTTTAACGATCTCAATAATCGCCGGTGGCTAGCTAGTCCTTTGTCAGCGGCGCTGGAACTCCACCCTTGCTCCTGATTGCTTTTGGAAAAGATAGACTGTCAGTGCGGAATATGGCCGTTCATTGCTGCTGGGATTGGCGGTCTATGGACTGATCTCATCGCTACATACAGTGTTGGTAGCGGCTGGCACTAAGTGGCTACTTCGGCAGCAACTTGAAAGGGTTCAGTGACGATGTTGTGCGTCACATGCCATGGGACACTTCGGGAGATTTAAGATGAGTGCCGGTCCGAATTGATATTTGGAGAGGATCATATTATACCCCGTATTACAACCCTATCAGCCACGCGCTCGAGGGTAAGTTATGGGTGGGAAGGTCTGTCAATTTGAGACCACCTGAATGGCTGTAGGATGATATTGCCCACGAACACTAGGGTACTTCTCACTCTGTGGATACAAGTTTAGTATGCCGCGGCATCCTAAAGTTAGTGTGACGTTGATCATATCATGAAACCGGGCTTGTCTTGGCCAGGATCTTGTATGAAACGGTCTGGAATTGCTATGTGCAAGCGACATGGACTACTTACGAGAATGAGTGAATTGCCATGCCAGCTGGCAGCCAGTGCTGCGGTGTGGCTGTTGCAGACTGACCGTTACTAGTGACTTGCCTGAATCGGCGTTCATTGAAATCTCTCATCCAAAGTTCTCAAAGGGCGTATTAACACTTTTCCCAAGCTTCTTCCTCCGACGTTCCTTCAATTCGATTCCCTTTTCTTCTTCAAGTTCTTTTTTCGCCTAACTTCTCTATTTTATGGAGACTCCGTCGTCGTCGACCACTCTTGCGCTACCAAAACAATCACCAAGTCGTTATCCGAGGTCATCACCATCGTCGACAGCGTCCTCCGTTCCAGAGCTTTATTCTTCATCATCGACAAACAGGGAACGCAGTTCAACAGAATCTGCCATATTTACCATATACTCCATGTACGGCGACGACGAAGAGCAAACCAGCTGGACTGCCTCTTCAACCTTCGAGGATCCTTCCAAAGAACTTGACTTGTCCTTGGGGGACAGCTTCCGTTACAGTAACTTTTTTAATCAGAGAACTTCCTATGTTTCCAATACAGACACCAGTTTTATCGACCTGTCTTCAGACATGAAGCCCTTTGGCACATTGTCGAATCCTCATGATCGGACACGGCTATCGGCGACCTCGAATGGCTCTGCCAACTTATCCTATCCACCCCCACTTTTGAATCGTGCCAATTCTCATGGAAGAGACACTCTGGAACTTCCTACACGTTCCAAGCGCGTTCCTCCCATCCCAACTCGTTCCCAAAGTGCTCTCACTTCATGTAGTTCCTCAATTGATCTAGACGCCGTTTCACCTCCTGTATCACATCTTACGCCTCCCCATAATCGCCCACCATTACGGTCGAGAAGTAGAGAACGCCATGTCCCTGAACCTACTTTGGTTCTCACCCCCCCACAGCCAACGTCTTCTTTAATCCCACCATCCTCTCAAACGCCATCTTCTTCTCCCACCACTAAACAGCCATCGAAACTAAGCAGTCCTTCTAGCAAAACGTCGCTGGTGCCCTCAGAAGGTGAAGACCTGGACGCGTTCCACGTGCGGAGTACGTATGCACACCTCGACGTGATTGGTGTCAGAGGCGATGGCCACGAGGAGGGCGTGGAACGCACACGCGCACGAATTCGTGCCAGTAGAGGAAGCGAACTACGCGCGGAGGCTGCCCTGGCTGGTCCCTCAGAGAAATCACGAGACCTAGAAGCTGAAGAACTCAATGTGCTGTCCAGCTTAGATCGGTGAGATTGGATCAGAGGAGTACATCCTCTTAAATCTCATATTTTGCAACTAGCTATGGATTTTTCACCGTACCATCTCACGATCGACTGGTTCTACTCCCATCTGGTCCTCTGCTTAAACGATTAGCTTCAGTCAGAGCTGGTCCGAAATCAGCACCGAGCCATGCTGTGTCCGTCAGCTCATTACCCGCAGCTTCATCTCCGCTCAAGGAACAGATGCGGGTTGCCAAGTGGGACAGGATGCTGGAAGTTCTTAGTCGAGACGACGGCGGAAATGTAGAATCGTGGGTTATCAAAGCATCAAAAGCGCACAAGCTTCGCCAGAGGGTATACAAGGGGATCCCTGACAGATGGAGAAGGGCAGCTTGGGAGGTGCTCATGAATCGGTTTTCGAAATCCGGACGTAAGGCGGTTGAGGAGCTTGGAAATCATTATTCGCAGGGCTTGGAGAAGCCCTCAAGCTACGACATTCAGATTGACTTGGATGTACCAAGAACTATCAGCGGTCATATCATGTTTCACACGCGGTACGGACTTGGGTACGTTTTAGTGCTTACTTTGACCTTGCCATGGTTGATCCCCTTACTTCAGTCAACGTTCCCTGTTCCACGTCCTACACTCCTTCTCGTTACAATGCCATCAGTGTGGCTACGTGCAGGGCATGGGTCCCATAGCCGCGACTCTCCTATGCTACTTCGAACCTGAAAAAGTTTATGCCGCCCTTTCCCGCTTACATGATACCTACAACATGCACACCATCTTTTCCCCCGGTTTTCCAGGATTGTTGCAGGCCATTTACGTCCAAGAACGAATCATGGAATCGAAGATGCCAGACGTGTATGCTGCATTCAAGAAACACATGATTTCTACGACTTCATACGCGACGAAGTGGTACATCACGCTTTTTGCCAATTCCGTCCCTTTTCAGACACAGCTCCGGTTATGGGACGCGTATCTCTTAGAGGGGGAAGACCTTTTCATTGCGGTAGCAATCTCCGTCGTATGGGTCTATCGAGGTGTGTTGCTCTCTATTTATCTAGCGATCCTTACTTTAATTCAATCAATAGACCACATCACATCCAGTTCCGCCAATTTCGAAACCATACTCTCCCTTCTATCCTCTTTCTTCGTACCCGAAGACGACGACTCACTCCTATCCTGGATAGAACGCATGCTCGGCGACAAAAAGCTGCGATCGCAGATGGCGCGATGGCGTCAAAATTGGAACGAGCTCGTCGCTTCAGGTAAGGATGGCGAAGCCCTTCTATAGCGTTACCTCCTCTCCTCTTGATTTATTTTCCCATCCCCCTCCTTGCTACTGCTTTCGTCCTTAATCCCCTTCGTCTTGATATCAGACTTGCATCGTTATTGGAACTCTTGGTATATATTGCGACTGCATCACCGTCGTTGTACTCACTCTCATTGCCACTGTTCGCATCATTAATGGAACCAGTTAAATGCAATCTTTATGAATCCTAATGCGGCTGTAGTACCATATGAACGCTCCTACTAGAGTTATCCACTAACCTCACTCGCCCACCAACAATGCCACTGGATCGGCACCTAGATACCGTACGAGGCTACTCACCATGCTCACAGCCTCTGCAAATCATTTGATGCTTGCAATGCACTAGTGTAAGTGTTCTCCATCCGATCGAAAAGTCCATCTGATGCCCGAACGAAATCCAAATGAGATAAGCGCTAATCGTTCGTGGAATTGACCGTAGTCCACTGGGTTTAACATCCCCGTTGGCCCAAAGCAGTTCAAAGGTGATGGTAAAAATGCAGTACTGACAGCCAGTTTCTTGATGAATGAGCTGAAAGTGATGATGTTGCTACACATCTTAAGCTGGCAGTGCTCGCTGTACCGCGTTCAGTTCTTGAACCTCATGTTAACTCGGGCATGGCTTTCGCCTCGTAGATCTTTGGAGGGCTCGAAGGCGACGACAGATCCATGGTCGGCTAGTGGAGCCACGAATCAGAGCCATCTTGACTTTGTTGGTAGTTTTGTCATGTTTCCCAGATACCAGAAGACAGTGGGAAGCAGCGGACGGATGGTGACTGCGTACTTGAACCCATCGAAGTTCTCAGGGAATATAACAATGCCTTAAATTACTCTGGCCAGTCTTGTTCTGGACGGAATCAGTGAAAATGCAATATTGCAGCCAATTGGCATGATGATGAAGGCTGAAAGGGAATGATTAAGATTGGTACAATAGCCTAAAACGTGGGTTATATGGTGTTCTCAGGACACACCAGCGTGCATGTCAGTGGGTACATACCTATGAGACGTTGACGGTACGATATAAAGAAGATGTCATAAATTGCCGTAAACAACGCGTTCTACTTAACTGGTCACGAGACCAAAATAAGTCCCCAATGAGTTATTATGTAATTTATTATAGACTGCTGTAACATCCCTGGAGCAGCGACATCGTGAATAGCACCTGACAATTTCAAGGAAGAAGAATTGCGAGACAGGTGAACTCTTCTGTGAGATCTTTGTATCTATTATTCAGGAGTCAGTGGACGTGCTGACGATTATCATGTGATCTGTCATCGGTCTAGTTCGTCTACGCACCTGTCAAGCTCAAGGCCAACGTCATTCAATACATCTGCCTCATACTTTCCGGGACCCATAACCGTTGATTCTTGCCATGTGGGAGCGGACGCTCCAGGATCTCATTCGTGGCTTGCGGGCTAACAAGAACGATGAAAGCAAATTCATTGGACATGCCATGGACGAGATCAGGCGTGAAATCAAGAGCAAGGATATGGAGCTCAAGGCTGGCGCTGTTATGAAACTTACATATGTGCGTTGCTCTTACTCTCGACCAGCTTCGAGCCTAACATCCTTTTGTAGCTGGACATGCTAGGATATGACATGAGCTGGGCCTCCTTTCACATCGTAGAGGTCATGTCGTCCCCCAAGATTCATATCAAGAGTGTGGGATATCTTGGTGCCGTCCAGTCGTTCAATGAGGACACGGACGTGTTGATGTTGACTACCAATTTGCTCAAGAAGGTGAGAGGCAAAGGGTCCTGCCCTTTACTGTGAACACACCATTGAATTACATCTAGGATCTAAGTTCAACGCCTGCAGATGTCGCAGTTACTCTAAACGGTGTTTCTTCTATTATGACTGCAGACCTTGCACGCGACCTCAATCCTGAGTTGGTCGGCATGCTCAACCACTCCCGACCCCACATACGCAAGAGAGCAGTTGCTGCTATGTACAGGGTGTTTCAGAAGTACCCTGATGCTCTCCGTCATGGTATTGGCCGATTGCAGGAAAAGCTAGAAGATCCGGATCCAGGTCAGCCCAAGCTAGACCATATTAAGCTCTCTGTTTAACCAAGGCACATACCCAGGCGTAGTCTGCGCGACTGTAAATGTCTTATGTGAGCTTGCCCGGAGAGACCCCCAAGACTACCTTCCGCTCGCCCCGCAGCTTTTCCATCTCCTAACCACATCGTCCAACAACTGGATGCTCATCAAAATCGTCAAGTTGGTACGGACCTCGCTTGCTGTTTACGAGCCCGCTTACTCTTATTAGTTCGGTTCTCTCTCGCCTCATGAACCGCGGCTAGTGAAGAAACTACAACCACCGATCACTGACCTCATATCCACGACGTCCGCGATATCCCTTCTATACGAGTGTGTACACACATGTATCATCGGTAATATGCTACAGGGAACTACTGGCGACTCACTTGCGCGGATGTGTGTGTCAAAACTCGCAGCATTCATCGAGGATCCGGATCAGAATTGTCTGTGATTTACTTTGTCCTTCGAGTGGGTACGACTAACTGAGCTACAGTGAAGTACATTGCCTTGCTTGCAATGGTGAAGATTGTACCGACACACCCACATTTGGTCGCAGAGCACCAAGATACAATCCTTTCGAGTGTCGATGATGAAGATATCAGCATCCGTATGCGTGCACTAGATCTGCTCTCAGCACTCGTAAGTCATCGTGAGACTTCTTCTTCCTGTATAATACAAATTCTGCAGGTCAATCGAGACAATCTACAATCAATTGTGCAACAGGTGTTGTCGCATCTTGTCAAGCCCGAGTCCTCCGCCATTCCGTCTGCAGTACAATCCCTATCCCAACACATCATCCCGTCTGCTCCTGCAAAGTCCCCAGGTGCACCATCTCAATCCACCGCCTACCGCCTTGTCCTGTCACAAAGGATCATGACAATGTGTTCTCAAAACACCTATGACAATGTCATCGATTTTGAATGGTACCTCTCAGTCCTCGTTGACCTCGCATACGTATCGAATGTCGACATCGGCACGCAAATTCGCGACCAACTAGTAGACGTTGTCGGACGCGTGAGAGCGGCTAGGAGCTATGCAGTTAAGTTGATGGTGAAGGTACTGTCTGATGATACGTTCTTGCTGCACGCAGGTGAGCAGGGTAGTTGTTCCGAGGTGCTGTGGGCGGCGGCTTGGATATGCGGAGAGTACTGCGGGTACGATTTAATAATTCATTCCCTTCCGATATACTGAACGATCGTACCACAGCGAGCTTTCTGCGCCGGACGAACTCATCCCCTACTTACTTCAACCAGAGATTGCGTCTCTGAGGCCTGACATAACCGCCGTGTGCATACAATCAGCCACAAAGCTGTTTGGATACTGGGCTTCTGAAGCGGCAAAGCAGTGGACGGAGAGCTTCCTAGAAGACCTCAAGAAAGCCGTTGATATCATGATTGAACAGATGGAACAATTTGCATCTAGCACCCAGATCGAGGTCCAAGAACGTGTGAGTGACGAGGGTCAGCGATTAGGGATTCGCAAATTAATCAATTCATTATTGTAGGCTGCAAACATTCTTCAGCTGCTTATCTTCATCAAGCGCGACGTAGCGATGTACAAACCAAAGCAGGAAAATGGGTTCTCGGACCTGAGTGCAGCCGCCTTCGACCCCGTATTAGAACCGAGTTTTCCAAAGAGTCTCTACCTTATTCAACCACTCTTCTCATCGCATGAACTTAATCCTGTTGCATCCATCGCGCAAGCGAGTGTGCCCGTTCCTGACGGGCTTGACCTGGATATGTGGATTGTCCCGTCAATGCAAGATCGCGTTGCAGAAGAGGGTGACGATGGCGACGTGACTGAGCGGAAGATCAGGAGGAACAAGAAAGGGAAAGGGAAGGAGTCTGCGAACAGGATGAAGGTTAAGAGTGGGAAGAAGAAGCAGAAGGAGGACCATTACCGGGAGGAGCTTGCACCGCAAGAAGAAGAGACAGCTGAAGAAAAAGCTGAACGAGAAAGGGTATGCATTAACCACACTCTCCGCATCGCATCGACTTAACTAACATTCTGCAGCTTAAGGCCGAGCGGCTGGAACGAATTCGGGATGATCCATACTATATCATGGACGACCAATCTCAGAAGCCACCCGCAGAGGATGTCGATTCAATCCCTGTTGTCCGACTAGACGGTCCCTTACCACTGCCAGGTATATTTCTCTCCACGCACATGAACATGGCTGATGCCCTCGCAGAAGAACCCCGCCTTCCCGGGCTGAGAAGCAGCGCGTCCATACGATCTACTCCTCCGTCGTTTGTCGTGGAAAGAGGGGGCGAGATGCCTGCGGGCGTTGTCATCACACCGCAACCGTCAACTCCCGTGCCATCCTCACGACGCCAAACGCCAAATCCTTTTGACGTCACCGCGACGCCTCCACCTCCCCTTCCTTCTTTCCAATCATACGAAGTTCCTGATGACGAACTACGCACGAGCACTCCAGAGCCCATCAAAGTCACACGTGCAAAGAAGAAACGAACAAGTACAGCAAAGAAGAAACGAACAGTGAAACCAGAGATGAAGGCAGGGGATGAAGGTACAGTAGTTATACATTGATGTAATATTGTACTGGCCCTGGGCGCTCATCCCCAGCGCGTTTTGTGTGGATACCTAGGGAAATCACTACAGCAGCATCCGTTCTCTCAAACCCACTTCGCTCACTTGAAATAAGTTTGTGATTCAATTGATATCTGCTTGCATGCTGTATTGATTGTATCTACATACCTGATACTATCATACGAACGAGATAGCCGATCTCACGTGTGCGTGGCTCAACAAAAATAATATAACACTAGTAGCTGAACTACAACAACACTCACGATACAGTCAGTGCGATAAAGTCCCTTCAGCGGAGGCCAACGATGCAGCAGTATGGAAGCTGTGTTATTTCCTGCGGGGTCCGTGAGGGACCTCTTCGGGTATTTGATTGTACCAGAGGCCACAAACATACCAGATATGATGACGACTGGAATGGAGATCAAGGAACACAGGCACCGATAATAGGAGAGAATGAACGGTGGGAAGTAGGACTGGCCCCAGTTGTAGAGATAATATTGAGAACACTGGGAAGAACGCGGCAAATTTTCGACTTGACCACCCACGAGACAGATTGCCAGCTGGGATAAAGTTCAGAGCGTGAGACTCGTCTTCGAGGAGAGTCTACAGCATAATCGCAATCCATGAGCTGAAAAGTGAAGGTGACGATCCTGACGAAGAGCTGGTTTAACCTCATTTGAAAGCTAGCTAGATTCAACCAGCTTCACGTTGGTCACATTCTCGAACAGTTCTGTATAGGCCAAGTAATGCGCATTTAAAGCCCAAGTATATGTGCACTGTGCACACGTGAAGTGAACGTTGAACAAAGTACTGAACTCAGCTCGAACGAGAGCATATCGGAATTCGGATGCTAATGATCCGAGATCAACAAACTTTCCTTCCTCCAACCTTCCTCTTCCACCAAATTCTGCTGCACCAGCGTTGACGGCCGTCTAAAATCCATTAAAATGCGTATCCAAACCTCCATCATACTATCCAAAACCATTGCCAAGTTAATGGGAGTATTGTCAAGAGACAACTCATCAAAGATGACGCAGGGGATTTTTGATACGCACCGCGCACCGCAAGCTGTAAGGTGCACTGACAGGAGAATAGGGAAGTCATATGACAACCAAATGATAATTGAGCTTCACCCATGGTTGACATCAGTGAACTGGTGGAGAAATTAGAACGACATATATAACAATATATAGCACCCAATCACAAGCATCAGCATAATTATGTTATCGTTCATTACATGGTCTTGTTTGACTATTTAACGACACGTAGTGTTCCTAATTTTTCTACACAAGTCTGTGATCGGGAAAAGACATTCATATTGCTCAAATTGAAATTGAAAGGGAAGATGGAACCAAAGCTAAGCACCAGGATGGAGGACTCACAACCGCAACACCAGAGATGAAGTTCACAATCTCAAAGTTATGAGTGAAATATGGTATCCTCCAGAGAACAACAATGTGCTTGCCGAGCGAGCAGCAAGAAAATATGGATAACAAAGCAAATGATCAAGCTAGAGACTCACGTCCGTCATGTCTTAGGCAAGGTTTGTGGTCCGGAAAAGACATTCGTATTGCTCGAATTGAAATTGAAATAGAAGGTGGAGCCAAAGCTGAGCACCAGGACAGAGGACTCGCAACAGCAGCACCAGAGGTAAACTTCACAGTCTCGAAGCTATGAGTGAAATACGGTATCCTTCAGAGAACAACAATGGATAATTTCATATCCTGTAAAGCTAAGGACCAGTCCAGATGACTCACAACCGCCACAGTCAGAAGTAATGTTCACAATCTCAAAGTTATGAGCGAAATACGGTATCTTCCAGAGAACAACAATGTGCTCGCCGAGTGAGCAGCAAGAAAATATGGATAACAAAGCAAATGATCAAGCTAGAGACTCATGTCCGTCATGTCTTAGGCAAGGTTTGTGGTCCAGAAAAGACATTCGTATTGCTCGAATTGAAATTGAAATGGAAGGTGGAGCCAAAGCTGAGCACCAGGAAAGAGGACTCGCAACGGTAGCACCAGAGGTAAACTTCACAGTCTCGAAGCTATGAGTGAAATACGGTATCCTTCAGAGAACAACAGTAAATAATTTCATGTCCCGTAAAGCTAAGGACCATGCCAGATGACTCACAACCACCACGTCAGAAGTAAAGTTAATAATCTCGAAGCTGGGAATGAAATATAGCATCTTCCAGAGAACAACTATGTGTCTACCGAGTAAGCAGCGGAAGATTATATGGGATGCTGTGAATTTTGATGCCACCTGGATTAGATGTGTGATGATTACCCACGAGATATCAGTTGTGAATTGTGCAAAAATATTTTACCACTGCACTCTAGCCAGCACGTGATTCCGCTTTGGATACTATCTCAGGAGGTTGTAGCCTTACGCGGACGCTTCATCTTTATGACATGGTCCCTTACCTCCGGCCTCGACAACAGTGGGTCATGCATTGCCCCAGTACCGTACTTACTGTTTAATGGACACGTTTTATATTGTGCCATGGATTAGGACAATTGCGCGTTTTACCTACTGTAAGGAGAACTTCTTTCCGCAGGCATTCGGACCTCCCTGATTTAGGTTCTCGTGTTCACAACTACATTGTCATCAGGCAAGATCATTTATTTGCAACAAGCTCTCTTAACTGGAAAGGGATATTATAGAAAGCCTATATATAACAGTCGTAACTTGACTATCTCAAATATCACTAATTGTGTTCATCTCGCAAACCTAGAGCTTGAATCGTGCTATTCGCATGAATACCAGAAAATTTGGAGATGAGCATAGTCTCATTGTTTGTCTAAGAATCAGCCTATCAAACACAAGCTCACAGATGCGCAAACCAGAGTTTGAATTTTGCCATTAGCGCGAGGACCATAAAATGCAGGGATAGCCATGGTCTAGATGTATTTTCAGAATGGTCACTAGATTCACTCGAATGTTCACGCTTCACACCAATCAACAATCATGAAGCCAAGGGATAATTAATTGTGAATTTAAAGTAAACAACTGTTTGAAGCTACCAATCACCGTGCTTTAGGACGAATCAAAAGCAGCTGTCATCGCGCTGTGCCCTCTGCCTTGCAAGAGCGTTGACGGACATGTTGGCCTTTGCCGTGCTGGTGAGGTCATTGCAATTGTTCCGTCCGAAAACCTTTCTAAATAACAATTTCAGGTGAAGCTTGGAATGGGGAGCATACATTACACACCTAGTCCACCATTCGAGGAGTACGTCAACCCTACGCTGTGCTGCTCGACCAGGGGCCCTTTCGAAGAAGTCTACGATGGTCTGCCAGAATTGTTCATAGTCGAAGTCGCCGTCAACAGACCGCCACGAGGTAACAGACGAAAGTGCAAATCGAACCTGTTGCGTAGTCACCATCTATCGTCAGGCTCGCCAGACAATAAGACTTACTTGGCATACGATGTACGCGATCGAGCGAGGAGTGACTTTTTTCATTTTGATGATTTGCACGACGTGTTTCTTGACTTTGACTCCGAAGGCAGACTTATTAGCGCGTCTGTTGTTCTGGATGACATCTATGCCATCGCCATCCCCTTCGATATCCTTTGCTGAGGAGGGTGATGTGAATACAGCTTTGTACGCCTGAAAATCGGTGAGTTCGAGACCACGACGATCGGGCTACTCCACTGCGACAAACCTGAAGAAGAACTCTGCTTTTGAAAAGACCTTCCTCTAGGTCATTCGGATTGGCGGTGTACTTATCATACAGGAAAGCCGGAAAGGAGAGATCAGTCACAATATGGCCATCTGAGCGATCTCGAATCCCTGCCCTGACGCTAATGAATAGTGAGTGTTTTTTTTCGACATTCCGAGTGCACTACTTACACGGGATTGCTCCAATCAAGCTCAGCTGGGCAGAGTAGCTTGCCGCATGCATCGTTGGTGAACCCACGAGAATGTTTATCGTCAGCGTCAACCAGGGGATCGGGCTTGAATTCACGGTTAACCCATTCAGCGACAAGAGCCTTGAGCTTTGAGGTATCGTCACCTCGAGCACTGTCAGCCCCCTGCCGAAGCTAAACAAAGAATCGTCACAACCAAGCTGACCACCAACATCCTAGGAAAAGCAAACCAGTTTCAACATGTGTGAGTAGTCGTCATAGTCCATTTCTGTAGCCTTCGTAGGGAGCCACGACAAAGTGGTCGTAAGGGTAACATACCCTATCTGTAGCCGGTCTTCACTACATGAAAATGCAGGTGAGTAGCGTTCACTGGGAGCTTTCAAAGGCGACAGACTTACTCGAGGCTAGATTCTGCGTCATCCTCAACTTCATACCTTCGGTCATTTTCGGTGATAAGGTCCTCGATGGTATCAAATAGAGTAACAATACGCCTGATTGCTCTTCCTTGCGACACATAGTAGTTCGTCTGCCTTGCAGATAGTGAGCGAAGCCAACTCTATACATGCAATAGTAGACTTACTTTTCTTTGATCGCGCGTCCTGATTCGAGAGTCACAAGTTTCCCCTCCAGTTGCGCAATTTTCCGTCTCTGTCGAGCCTGCAGAGATACTTCAGCTGCCTGGGATCGTTGGCTGCGATCGTCCTGCCAATCCTCGACGTGCGGTTCCAATGTGCTGCCCTTGTGTGACATAGAGACAGACAGAATAGATAAAATTAATAATAAAGGGAAGAAGGGAAGAAGGGAGACGAGGGATAGAGCTAACCAGCTCCCATATTATATGTCGGTCGGACCCTAGTAGACTCAAAAGCGGCGTTGCCTATTTAGGATAACATTAAGTACTGTAACGTACATCACTGTAGGGCTCACCAGAACAGATGCCTGTTTAGGAAAATGTTAGGCGTCGGCGCAAGGACTCCATAAAGCTGCCCTGCATTGGCGAAGATATAAGGAAGTAATACTCAATCAGACTCTTGTTGTGTGATATCTGGTCCAGCGCTGTGTTGGCTGTACTTGGCGAGTTTGAGCGCAGTATGCTTGGAAGTAGTGCCTCGAGAGGGTTGTAGGACATCAGTGATGAGGTTGAGAAGTGTCGATTTTCCGGCACCATTTGCACTGAGATGGCTACACAAGAGTCCATACTACATATGAGTGAGCTGGACAAGACCAAGGTAGAAAGAAAAGACGTACTCCATACAATTATTTGTACAAGTAATCTTCAGGATTGCCCGAGTATGAGAAGGCGACTTCATCGAATGCAATGATAGGAGGGAGTTTGCGAATACCCTCGAAGTGGAAGCGCAGTGGTCGAGGCGTCTCGACTTTTTCGACGA